>NW_027211808.1:1748389-2352848 GCF_036971445.1 Narcine bancroftii
TATCAGTGAAAGACAAATTTATATTATGCGATGCAATGAAAGCCTTTAGAGGGCTGTTAATAAGTTATGTAACTAAGATGAAGAAGGACTGCAATCGGGAAATGGAGCAGTTGGAAAGGGAAATAGTAAGTACAGAAAAAGAATTAATAAATAGGGATGATATAACGAAAAGGAGAGAATTGGTGGACAAAAAAAAATAAAATACGAAACATTACAAACGTATAAGGTGGAGAAGAACATAATGAAAATAATGCAGAAGTATTACGAGCTAGGAGAAAAAAAGCACAAAATACTAGCCTGGCAGCTTAAAACAGAACAAACTAAAAGAATGGTATTGGCATCAAGGAAAAAGGACAAACAAATTACATATAACCCAGAAAGAACAAAGATCAATGAAAACTTTAAAGAATTCTATGAGCAATTATACCGAACTGAGAACGAAATGACAGGAGACAAAATAGATGAGTTTTTAGCTAAAATTAAAGTACCGAAATTGCAAGAAGAGGAGCAGAACAAGTTAATAAAACCATTTGAAATAGAGGAAATACAAGATATATTAAAAAACTGCCAAACAGCAAAACGCCTGGAGAGGACGACTCCCAATAGAATTCTATAAAACATTTAAAGAGTTACTAATTCCTCCTCTCCTGGAAGTAATGAACCAGATAGAAGAAATACAAAACTTGCCAGATTCATGTAAAACAGCAATGGAGTGCAGGGTCACATAGTAGGTGGCATAAATGGTGAAGAAGGATGTGTTGAATGTGAAGGCTGGTGGGATGGTAGGTAAGGACAGTGAGAAAATTATCCAAAATGCTATTTCAGCAAAATGTAATAATCAGCGTTAACAATGACTGTACAGAGAAAGCAGAGATGAGACGTGAGAGAAGTGGGGGGGGGGGGGGGTGTGTCTGCTACAATACAAAGGACAGTTTCTGCAAGAGATTGTAGGCAAGCCCAACTTGATATATTTTAAAACTGCAAAAGAATAGGAACACGTGACAAAGCATCTTACCAAATAAGGATAAAATATGAATAAGAGTTGGGGTTGCAAAAATCATGGGAATGGGAGAAGTAAACAAGGGTGGGCTTTATGATGAGGAGTATTGGATGCTACCAGTTGCCCCAATAATGCTCAGGCAAAGATTGATGGGAACGATAGGCTTTATTACACTAGAGATTGCTGGCTGGGTTAATGCTAGGGAAATGAGGAAAGGAATAGGGCACTCGACCTTTATGGCCTGGGTCACATGGGTGGAGTCTAGGAAAGGATGTCATCAGGAGGGCGGGCCAGCCAGTACATACAACCATAGGAGTACATTCAACCCCTCTTTTAAAATAGAAACCACAAGTAATAATCATGAGAAAGAGAGAAAAAAATTCACAGTGGGGAGAGAAGGCTCCTTCAGACTAGAGTTTTATTGCATGGACCACCTCCTCCTTCTACCAGACTGCTGAGGGGCCAATGTGTCTGCACACTGCTCCTCCAAAAGGGAGGCTGCCATGAGAGAATCCAGGACAGGGATCATGAGGGTGACACCCGAGGGAGTGAGTGATCTGTTACCCCACTGGCGGTAGGCACGTGGAGATCTGACAGACAGACAGGTGGCTCAGACTCCACTGTGCTCCTCTGAGGTGCAATTAGGTTCATAGTCTGATCCGTGGCTGTCAGGACAGTTTTGGTGTCTCCAGCCCTTGCCAGATCTTGGATTGGTACAGTGTCCTCGTGTCCATCAGGTTACCTCATGAACGAGTATTGGAGGTTGGTGTGAATGAGGTGCACCACTTCAACCAGGGGATCCATCTTATGGCTCCTGATATGCTTCCTCAGCAGGACTGGCCCTTGGATTCGCCAACCAAGGAGGGATGGAGGAACCATTAGCCGATCTTCTAGGGAAAGCAAAGATGCATTCATGCAGGGTGGTTTTAGAAGCGGTGCATAGCAATGACTGGAAGGCATGGAGACCCTCAGGCAACACGTCTTGCCAGTGGGACACTGGCATATTCTCTGACCTGAGGGCCAGGAGCACCACCTTCCAGATGGTGACATACTCCCTTTTACCCTGGGGTTGTATATGGTGGCTATGCCTCTGGCTAGGAGGTACTTTCGCAGCTTCTCACTCATCAACAAGGACCCCAGGTCACTGTGAATGTAATTGGAGTACCCAATCAGGGTAAAAATGCTAGGCAGTGCCTTGATAACCATCGAGGAGTTCATATCCGGGCAGGGAACAGCAAATAGAAAATTTGTCCACAACCATCAGGAAGTAGACGTTCCTATTGGAGGTTGGGAGGAGGCCCTTGAAATTGACACTGAGTCATTCAAAGGGACAAGTGGCCTTAATGAAGTGTGCCTTTTCTGGCCGGTAGGACTGCGGCTTACACTCCGCACAGATGTGGCAGCATCCGGTCATGGACTGGACATCCTCAACGGAGAACAGGAGGTTCCGAGTCTTAACAAAGTACTACAGCCTCGTGACTCTGGGGTGATACAGATTATCATGTAGGGCCTGGAGAAGGTCATGATGCATGCTGGCACCCATCCCCCAGGATAAGGCATCTGGGGATCGTTGAGTTTGCATAGCTGATACAAGATATCATAATTATAGATGCACAACTCAATCCTCCACCTAAGAATCTTGTCATTCTTGATTTTACTCTGCTGTTTTGTATTAAACATGAAGGCCACTGCCCTTTGATCTGTCAGCAGGGTAATCTTTTGCTGGCCAGGTAGTGTTGCCAGAGGTGTACTGCCTCAACGATTGTCTGTCCCTCTTTCTTCATGGAAGATTGCCGTAGTTTGGGACTGTGCAGGGTGTGGGAGAAAAAAGAGACTGGCCTACCTGCCTGGTTAAGTGTGGTGGCCAGTGTGAAGTTGGAGATATTGCTCTCCAGCTGGAAGAGGATGGATTTGTCCACGGCATACATTGTGGCCTTTGTGTTGTTTCCTGAAATCTGGTGAAATGCAGCCTGGGTTTCTGCCAATAACAGGAAGGTTGTGGACTTAATCAGGGATTGTGCTTTATTGACAAAATTAGGCACCCATTGTGCGTATAAGAAAACAGCCCCAGGCAATTCTTCAGTGCCTTTAGGATGTTGAGGACTGGGAGCTCCATGAAGGGGCGCATACAGTCAGGGCCGGGGGCCACGACACCATGTGCCATGATCCATCCGAGAAGGGCCAGATGATCTGAATTAAACACACACTTGCCCTTGTGCTTTTTGTGCTTTTATTTAATATCTGATTTAGATCTTCCCAAAACTTTTTCATTTTCTCACATGTCCAAATTGCATGTACTGTTGTTCCCGTTTCCTTCTTACATCGAAAACATCTATCTGATAATGTTGGATGCCATTTCTTTAACTTCTGGGGCATGATATATAACCTGTGTAACCAATTATACTGTATCATGTGAACCTTGTGTTTATTATATTCTTCATAGTTCCAGAGCATAATTTATCCAATATTTCATTTTTTATCTTTGTTTAAATCTTTTTCCAACTTTTGTTTGGATTTATAGCTTATTTCATTATTTTCCTTCTCTTGAAGCTTGATGTACATGTTTATTATAAATCTTTTTATTATCATTGTTTCTGTAATCACATATTCAAAGCTGTTTCCTTCTGGTAATCTCAATCTGCTTCCCAATTTGACATATGCAAGCACTTAATGAGGTTAGTTTTGTGATCCTGCTGGTCATGGCCACAGATGGTGACATTTTCAAGATATGGCAACATTGCCATCTTCTTGTGCTCCTCCACCATCTGGTCCATAACCCTCTGAAAAGAAGAGACACCGTTAGTCACACAAAAAGGCACCCACCGGAAATAGAATAGTTTTCTGTCAGCGTCGAATCCCATATAGATTCAATTGCTTAGACGGAAGGGGAGTTGATGGTAAGTCGACGAGGTCAATGGTCAAAAAACCTCTGTATTGCGTGACCTTATTGACCAAGTCGGCTCTTCGGGGTAGTAGTTACGCATCCAACTGCATGAAGTGATTGAAGGTTTAACCATAGTCGATCACCATCCGGGGCTTGCCTGCCCCTCTGACCACGAGGATCTGCGCCTTCCAGGGACTAGTACTGAGGGCTATGATCACCTCCGCCAGGAGTGCCTGAACCTCAGCCTGGATGAACTGCATATCCTCTGTGCTATAGCGCCTACTCTTGGTGGCGATCAATTTGCAGTCTGGGGTGAGGTTCGCAAATAATGACGGAGGGGCCACTTGCAGGGTGCTAAGACTGCAGTATGGTGCTGGAGACTGCGTGCCTGGTGGGGGAGTGGAGTCCAAGAGCTGGAGGTTGTGGACAGGCAGCGGCAGTTGGGGGCCCCCGAACGCCATTGTCACGCTCCTGAACTGACTCTGGAATTCAAGGCCCAGGATGATCAGCCCTCAGAGGTAGGGCATAATCAACAATGCAAAATTATTATAAAATTCCACCCCCCCCTCATCATTAGAGATACCTCACAGAACCCCCAGATATCTTTCACCACCATCGATACCAATCCAGTCATCGGCCTGACAGGAAGGGAGAGTCTACGGACCATGTTGGGATAGACAAAGCTTTCTGTACTGGCGCTGTCAAAGAGGCAGTTCATCTTGCACCCATTCACCTCAATTTGAATCATGGAGATTGTGATCAGGTGAGGACTGGCTTGATCCAGGGTGATTAATGTAAATACAGGTATCTCATTGTCATTGGCTTTGGTGGGGAGGCCCACCCTAGATGGCGACATTCATAATTTTTAAAAATTATTATTTTTTTATTTTTCACACTGTTAACCATATCAATCAAATACATACACACATTTCCCTCTTAAATATACACAGTGGCATTTTGTCCCCTTTTCCCCCCCTACCTGCCCTCCCCCCTGTAATGGAAATTTTAAACTGTGTGTTTTACTACTGCAGCTGCAAGGCTGAGAACCTGTTTGTTTTTTAGAAATCAGCAGACATAATCTAATTTACACCATGAGGCCCAGGAAGCATATTTAGTAGATACATCTAAATTCCACCATGGGGCCAAAGGATGCATATAAATCAGTAGACATTATCCAACTACCACCATGAGGCCCAGAGATGCAGTTTTCTTTTGTTGGTAGCAGACTGTCATGAGCCTTGAAGATAATTAAATCATTGTACAAACAGATAAGATCTGAAGTAAACAACTTTTGGGTAATATCAGCCATGGTCCCACTGCTGAAGTTTGAGACTGTCCAAGAGGTGGCAACATCTTTCAGCAAGAAGAAGAACTTCAAGAGTCCAGCTAATGTCCCCGGTCGAGGGAGGTAGAGAAGCTGCTACTGGCGCCTCAACAACCTACTACAAGTGTGCCTCGGTTCAGCAGTTGGGGCCAGTCCAGGTGTTGATAAGTATAATTGGGAAGGGCTTGCATATTGTAATGTGAATTCAGCTTTAGATTTAGCTAATAAAGACTTGTATAAACTGAACTGCTCTCGGTGTGTGTGTGTGTGTGTGTGTGTGTGTGTGTGTGTGTGTGTGTGTATTTTCTTTTGGTAGCTCAAACACTGTGACCAATCTAAAATGAACAAAATGAGAGGTACAACTTTACCCAAGACAATTGGTGCTGCGAGCAGGATTGGTCTCAAGTTGTTTCACCAAAAGAAAGAAGTGAGCCCTGAGCAGTTCTTGATTCCAGTATGGACTTCCAAAGACGATGGGTTTGGCATGCTGGCCAATACCCTGTCTTTGTTGGGACCATCCATTAGTTGGGATGAGAAGTTAGACCCATCAAGTGCACCTCTGGGAGAGCGGATTGCCACTCTCCCTTCGAGAAAGTAAATTTTCTGGTAAAAAGGGAATGCTAACAAATGGTTTTGGCTGCTGGCCACAGCCTTATGCCACTCTGTTCAGCATGCAGCAGAATTAGTTCAGTAAGAAGTAGAATCTCAGCATAAGAGAGAGCAACTAGAGGAGGAGCTAGAAGCCCTGTGACAATGCTGTTCCATGATGAGTGTGATTGTTTGCACCAGTCAGGACAGAACCAAAGAATGGGAGGATAAGCATGTCCAAACGATCTGCCGTATTATTAAACTCCGGCAGCAGGTCTGTGCAGATAAAGAAAGGCATGGAGTAGAACCCGATCCACATCATATTCATGCCATGATAAGGAATGGCAACGATCCTGATGTAATTGATGAATGAAATGGGAATATCTGGAATGATGACCATGGTAATAATGCATATACTCCTCGGCATGTGCCTAACATACTGCCCTCTCCACCTGTTGTCCATGCCTGCCCCATAAGGCAGCAGACTTCCCAAACAGACGGAAGGGGGGATGATGCAAGGGTAGAGACTGAAGGAATAGATAGCCCGATCTCCCGAGAGGACCCAGAGGAAAATACCCAAATCCCTGCTTATGCTCAATGGCCCACCCCTCTATGGGATGGCCTAGGTCTCGTCCCGTCCACTGGGCAAAGGACCCTGTGGGCCAAAGTGGGAACAGAGGTCAAGAACAGTCAATGATACGTGACTTCTCTATAAAAGAGCCGCTGCCATTGGAGATTGATTTAGGCAAAAGGTGGGAGAAACTCTGGCAGCCTGGCTCCTGCGTGTTTTGGAGCAAGGAGGGGGTAATGTATATTTAACCCCTGAGGAATTGTTGGGATTAGGAACATTGACTACTGATATCCAGGTCACTGCTGAGCTGTGGGGTAGAGGAAGAGAGGTGGATTACTTATTTGCCACTCTCGGGGATGCCCTGCTAAGAGTATACCCATCACCAAAGAATGGGAGGGTAAGCATGTCCAAACGATCTGCCGTATTATTAAACTCCGGCAGCAGGTCTGTGCAGATAAATTAAGGCATGGAGTAGAACCCGATCCACATTATATTCGTGCCATGATAAGGAATGGCAACGATCCTGATGTAATTGATGAATGAAATGGGAATATCTGGAATGATGACCATGGTAATAATGCATATACTCCTCGGCATGTGAGTATTGGGTTTAACATTTACAGAACAATTGGAGAACCCCAGAGGAGGGTATAGCAGTAATTTGTCAGCAGGCCCTGGCCTCTGCCTTGTATGCAGGGTGTTTGAGGCTGTGGGTACATGAGGGGAGCCCTGAGGAGGAGTGATCACCTTGGTGAAGGAAATAAAAGTCCATGCCTCGGTGGGTGATGGCTCTTCCCCTATATGGTTAAATGCCCTAGTGGCTGCCACTGACGAGTGTATCCTGGGTATTAATATGTTGGCCGGTACGGCCCTTAATACTAGCCAAGGAGGATTTGCATTTGGAATTCGGACTATTACAAAAAGATTAGTGGTGGGTCAGGCTAAGTGGGATCCTGTGATGGTCCCTCCCCCCTGAAACCAGTATGCATTCCACAATATCACCTCCTGGGGGGCAGGAAGAGATTACTGCCACGATCGATGCTTTGCAAGAAGAAGGGGTGGTGAGGCCCGCAATGTCGCCCTTTAATAGCCCTGTTTGGCCGGTCCAGAAGCCGGACAGCTCCTGGAGAATGACAGTTGACTATTGTTTTTTGAACAAACATGCCCCACTACTTGGTTTGGCAGTTCCGGACATTGTTACCCTTATTGAAAACATTGCTACTGGGAACTCAGGAACATTGTATGCTGTCATTGATCTTGCTAATGCCTTCTTCAGTATTATTATAGACGAGGTCTCACAAGATCAGTTCGCTTTTACCTGGAAGGGGTGCCAGTATACCTTCACTCACCTCCCTCAGGGCTATGTACACTCTCCCACTATTTGCCACAGCCTAATTGCCCATGATTTGGAGACGGTGACAGTATCGCCTTCCCTCTCAATTCACCATTATATTGATGATGCAATGATCCAAAGGGCCAAGGAAGAGATGGCACAGGAGGGTATGGAGTGTGTCCAAAATACCCTGATGCAAAGATGGTGGTCCATTAACCCTGCCAAGGTACAGGGCCCATCCCAGACAGTTATCGTCCTTGGAATTCAGTGGCATGCTGGAGAACAGGTTGTTCCCAATAAAATTTGCAACAAGATCGCAGTCTTGGCCGCTCCTACTAACAAAAAAGAGACCCAGTGTTTCCTGGGGTTATTGGGATACTGGCGACACCATATTCCACACTTGGCATTGCTTTTACGTCCTCTATATAAGGTTACCTGAAAGAAAACAGACTTTGTATGGGGTGATGATCAGGAAAGGGTGTTCCAGTCCGCCAAGCAGGCTAATCCAGGCCCTGCCCATTGTTCCCCGCATCCCAGATACCCCCTATGAACTACAGGTCTCCGTTACTAATCATGTGGCCTCCTGGAGCCTTTGGCAGAAACAAGAGGGCTGCCGGGTCCCGCTGGGATTCTGGTCATGTACCATGCCTGAGGCTGCCACTCGTTATTCTGCTTTTGAACAACAGTTACTAGCCTGTTACTGGGCCCTGCTGGAAACTGAAAGAATGACAGGTGATGCAGATGTTCAATTGCGACCTGCACTTCCAATAATGAACTGGGTCCTGAATAATGACGCTAATCTAAAGATCGGGCGGGCTCAGCAGTTTTCTATTGTTAAATGGAAGTGGTATATTCAGTCGTGCAACCAGAGGGCCTGAAGGGGTGGGCCACATCCATGAACAGGTGGCTGATCTTCCATTTCATCATGAAGATGTTGAACCCACCTTGCCCCCTGCCCTACCCCCTTCACCAGTTCAGTGGGGTAAATCATATGATTCGCTCATTCCAGCAGAATAAGAGGATGCCTGGTTTACTGATGGTAGCAGCTGGTGGGTGCAAGGAAGCAGAAGTGGAAGGCAATGGCTTACCATCCCAGGTCAGGAACTCACCTATTGGAGGAGGTGGATGGTGGCTCCAGCCAGTATGCTGAGTTGAAGGCAGTCACTTTACCACTAGACCCCCATGATCACCCTCTTCATTTGTTTACTGATTCCTGGGCTGTGGCTAATGGACTAGGATGCCTGATTGGCAAAAAAATGACTGGCCACCCAGTATGGGGCAAACAGTTGTGGGAGCTGTTGTGGGATGCTTCCCATCATCGTGAGATAACCGTATATCACGTTGACGCCCATACCAATGCAACGACGAACATGGCAGAACATAATGCAGTAGCAGATCAGCTTGCCACTATCAGCCACGCCGATACCATCCCCCTGGCTCGATGGGTACATGAACAGAGTGGCCATTTGGGGGAGAAGGGATCAGCTACGTGGGCCCATACACATGCCTTACCCAACTATCAGATCAATGTCTTCATGGTCATGTGGACACACCCAGCATGTCCGCTTGTGAAGTCCCGCACCGTTCCTCCTGGTCCGCATGGCTGAATAAGATGGGGTACTCGCCAGGTGTGGTCTGGCAAATTGATTAGAGAGGCCCAATGCCAGACTGTATGGGTAAACATTATGTCCTAGTAATAGTTGACACCTTTTTGGGAATGGTTTTTGCTTTTCCCACCAAGATGGCTTACCAAGCTAGCACTATCCAAGGACTAAACCATTTAATTTCTAGTTATGATGTACCAGAGGAAATTCAGTCTGATAATGGCTAGCACTTCTCTGGGAAGGCAATCTGTGATTGGGCAGCTGACAACAGTATTTAAGGAACAAATTCATTTGTTAACATCACTGGGGAACCTGAAGAAGTGGTGCCATGTGCTGCTGCAGGCAGTCAACAATTTGAATCATCACCCTTTGAAGGGAAGCACACCTTTCCACTGACTTCTTCACAAATCTGAACTACAGCCTATTCCAGAGGAAAAACAGTAATTTCCCCATTTCTGAGCCAGAGCATGCCAGACAAAAGGTATGGGTGGCACCATCAGGTAGTGGCCCTCATGTAAAAGGGGAAATAGTGACACCTGTCCAGGGCAACACTCGATAGGTAGCTATTGAGGGACAGGATGGTTTAGTTTGTTTAAATACTGAATTCTTAAGCCATCGTGAGTGACATATGTCAGGCTTCTTTGTTCCAGGTCCTCCATCTTGTGCTCCTGCTGATCTGGCTTAACCGCTGCTTTGATGCCAGCAATTGGATTTGTAATGTCAAGGACGTTCTGAGGGAGTTTCCCCATGGGGGACACGGCCCGATGTATCCACTAATATATCTGATATTGTTAAGCATGTTTCAAAATCTGTTTGTGAGCTTCAGTGTCTGGGTATTGTGGCCCAGAAGGATAGTTTTGTGAGAGATGGGAAAATTGATCTAAAATTATGAACATGGAAGAAACTAAAATTCATCAGTTAATGGCTGTAACCAGTACAAACAGGATAAGCTTGGGGGTTAGGATGCAGGAAAGCAGAGTCAGCACGATTAACATAAGAATCTTCTAGTCTTTGTGACAAGACCATAAGACTAAGAAAAGGAATGGTAAGGTACAATAGAATGTAGGAAGTTGAGGTAGTCTGGATCAGATAAAGGTCTCCTAGCCCTGGACAGAAGTACCAAGTCCTACATATCTAATTAGCTAACCATACACAGATTTATACATATTAAATTAGCCAACCCTAGATAGAATGAGTCAACTCCGCATACCAAGAGATTGTAGCCCCGAGAATCAGGAATGTGTGAATAAGGACAATGACATGATGGGACACCCACAGGATACCCCCTGGTCCTCCAAGTGTACTGAAACTGCACGTAGGCAGGAAGGATTACCTATGCCAAACCCATCCAGGGGGCAGAAGAATGTAAGGGGGAGGGCACTCTGATACTGAAATTGACTGTATAAAAGTTGGGTGAGCCCCAGTATGTGTGTGTATTCCCAGGGTAAGGGGAAGCACCCAACTTTGCATTATTGTTGTAATAAATGTTCTTTGTTCTCAATTTTTGTCTCGAGCAATTTCTTTAAAGGTACTTTAATTTCTAACAAAAACAAATGGGGGCTCGTCCGGGATCACACTCCCTCCACTGACAGAGTACCCCGACGACGAGAGTAGGTGCACCCCGGCTGATTCAGCTGGACTCACGGGCGACGAGTGGCTGGTCAGTGGAAGAAGCGAGTGATATCCGAGAAGAGGCATTGAGAACAAACGACGGAAGGAAGTGCGCTATAGCAGTGCTACTGGAACTCGGTAAGAGGAATTTTACTTGTTTATAAGTATGGGAATAATGAGTAGCAAGGAAGAGAGTCCTGGTTCAGGATGTGAACACCAGATAGCTACGTACAGCCCGCTTGGGTTGATGTTATCTGAGTGGGGCACAGGAAAGACCCGTGGGAAAGACAAACTGACAATGGTCAGGTATTGTTGTATTGAATGGGTTAAATACCCGGTTAAAGGGAGCTCCGTGTACTGGCCAAAATTCGGATCCGAAGATGAATGGATGTGTCAAGCTTTGAACCTATGGCTCTATCAAAACCAGAAAGACAATGTTGAGAGCAGGGAATATGCAGCCTGCTGGCTCAAGGGACCCATTGAACAACTGGTTTTGAATGAGAAAGAATTCAGGGATAAGAGAGAGGAGGAACCTTTTGTCCCTGAATCACAGGGTTGGGATGTGTTACATTCCCTCCCTCCACCTTATGTTCCTCCTATGCCGGCTCCTATCTTTCCTTCCCCTCCTATGACCTACCCTTCTGCACCTTCCCCACCTCCCCCACCACTAGAGAAGAGAGAAGAGAGCAGGAGTGGTATGATGACTTGCTCACAAAGCACTCGATTACCACCTCTGTTGACAGGAGAGAGAGGTAACTTTAATTCAGAACAGCGTGAGACTCTTCAGGAAGAAAGGGCAGAACCCTTTGATTCATTTCCCAGGGAGCAGGAACGCAGACCTAATAAGCCAGAAACCAATTGGATGAGACCACTGCGGGAAGTTCCCATGGGAGAGGGTCTCGGTTTCGTAAATGTGCCCCTGACCAGTACTGAAGTGCGTAACTTTAAGAAAGAACTGACCTCCCTGATAGAAGATCCCCAGGGATGTGCCGAACAGTTAGACCAATTTTTGGGACCAAATATATATACAATATGGGGGTCTCGACATAGAATCCCCAGCAGGGGAACAATTGGTACTAACAGGTTTTGTTACCAACTCAGCCCCAGACATTAGGAGAAAATTACAAAAGACAGAAAATTGGCATGAGCAGGGAATAACCCAGCTTCTACAGATCACACAAAAAGCATTTGTCCAGACATCTGAGGATAAGCAGAAAGAAAAGGCTAACATTTTGATGCAAGCAGTTAAAGTAATAGTAGATGAGTAACATGGAAAAGGCAGGGACTGTGTGCCAGCTCCTGAATGTTGGGAGAAGCGTCAGGAGTGGCAGAGTAGAGACCAGAGATAATTTCATAAATCACGACTTCCCACTTCAGTCACTGACCAATATTGATTAAAATTCATGCTAAAAATCAAATGTCATAAATGATCGTTTTTCAATACTGTAGAATTAGCGAATTTAACTACCAGTTAATTCCAATTTATGAAATAAATTGTATTCAAATGTGATTTTGCACAGGGAGTACCTGAGAGTTGTGATGTTATAACATTTGCAGGGAGAAATGTTTGCGCAAATAGGGTGAGTTCTACACGTCTTATTTTAATGAGCTCTCTGAACCCTTCTCCATTAACAATGGCGTGAAGCAAGGCTGTGTTCTGGCACCAACCCTCTTTTCAATCTTCTTCAGCATGATGCTGAACCAAGCCATGAAAGACCCCAACAATGAAGACGCTGTTTACATCCGGTACCGCACGGATGGCAGTCTCTTCAATCTGAGGCGCCTGCAAGCTCACACCAAGACACAAGAGAAACTTGTCCGTGAACTACTCTTTGCAGATGATGCCGCTTTAGTTGCCCATTCAGAGCCAGCTCTTCAGCGCTTGACGTCCTGCTTTGCGGAAGCTGCCAAAATGTTTGGCCTGGAAGTCAGCCTGAAGAAAACTGAGGTCCTCCATCAGCCAGCTCCCCACCATGACTACCAGCCCCCCCACATCTCCATCGGGCACACAAAACTCAAAACGGTCAACCAGTTTACCTATCTCGGCTGCACCATTTCATCAGATGCAAGGATCGACAATGAGATAGACAACAGACTCGCCAAGGCAAATAGCGCCTTTGGAAGACTACACAAAAGAGTCTGGAAAAACAACCAACTGAAAAACCTCACAAAGATAAGCGTATACAGAGCCGTTGTCATACCCACACTCCTGTTCGGCTCCGAATCATGGGTCATCTACCGGCACCACCTACGGCTCCTAGAACGCTTCCACCAGCGTTGTCTCCGCTCCATCCTCAACATCCATTGGAGCGCTTACACCCCTAACGTCGAAGTACTCGAGATGGCAGAGTTCGACAGCATCGAGTCCACGCTGCTGAAGATCCAGCTGCGCTGGATGGGTCACGTCTCCAGAATGGAGGACCATCGCCTTCCCTAGATCCTGTTATATGGCGAGCTCTCCACTGGCCACCGTGACAGAGGTGCACCAAAGAAAAGGTACAAGGACTGCTTAAAAAATCTCTTGGTGCCTGCCACAGTGACCACCGCCAGTGGGCTGATAACGCCTCAAACCGTGCATCTTGGCGCCTCACAGTTTGGCGGGCAGCAACCTCCTTTGAAGAAGACCGCAGAGCCCACCTCACTGACAAAAGGCAAAGGAGGAAAAACCCAACACCCAACCCCAACCAACCAATTTTCCCTTGCAACCGCTGCAATCGTGTCTGCCTGTCCCGCATCGGACTTGTCAGCCACAAACTAGCCTGCAGCTGACATGGACTTTTTACCCCCTCCATAAATCTTCGTCCGCGAAGCCAAGCCAAAGAAGAAGATTTTAAGTGTATGTAAGATAAAGAAAGGATCTGATGTGTAAAGTGGCTGGTTCAGCCAGTTGAAGGGGGAGTGTGCATGTCCCTTTAAGTGCACTGTGGCACTTGAAATTGAGGCTTCAGGCTCTTGTCTTGCAGTTAGAGGTATTTCTTCTACACATTCAGCAGTCAAGGTCCGTGAGTTTAAAGATCACCCACCTCTGGAGAATAAAGATACCTCTGGGGATTCCTATGGGGATTCCTATAAGTTTAATCATTCATTTCTCTGGTGCATTTTCCTCCGGAGTGAAATTAATGCCTCAGCACAATTTCTCTGTATTGCCGCTGTTATTTAATTCATGATAACTTTCCCCATTCATCAGGTTTATATTTAAATCCGGTAGTGCGGAAGTTACATTGTAAATAATCACGGAGGTAAACCCTGCGCGACTGGATTCAGCTTAATGGAGAAATAAACCTGCGAACTGGTCTATGGTGCTGTGTGAGTACTGCAATAGGTGGAATATGATTTACATTGGTGGCATCGTTCAGAACAATTGGGCGCATAGGAATAATAATAGCATTAATTACTCACAGATCTTGTACCTGATACTATTCACTACGTCCCGGCTTCAGGACTGGGAAATTGGCATGGTACAGAGAAATTGGCATGGCTCCAATATTTCTTGATTCACTAATGACTCCACAAGCTCCAGGATTCATGCAGCAAAACTTTAAGTACAATATTATAGAAACTAGCCGGTACTTAAATGATTGTGTGTGCAATCAACATTGGAAAAAATATGAAAGGTAATACAGGTGCTCCCCTACTTATGATTTTACGATGACACAATAGCATGACTGTCATTTACTTTCATATAATGTGTTAAAGGTCATCACAAGCATCGTTGATTTTTCCAATAAACTTTGATAATTCCTCTAAGGTGAATTTTTTGTAGCCTCGTTGGTTAATCACATTTTCGGAAAGCTTACAGGGACTGTTGGGAGAGAGCAAGGTAGTGGGATCCGTATGGGGACTGATACAGCGCTGTCGTTAGAAAGTGGGGCAGCGGGATCCGTATGGGGACTGATACAGCGCTGTCATTAGAGAGTGGGGCAGCGGGATCAGTATGAGGACTGATACAGTGCTGTTAATGTTAGACAAGGTACGTCTCCAATTAAGATTTTTTTTCAATTTACGCTGGGTCTGCTGGAACGCAACCCTATCGTAAATTGAGGAGCACCTGTGATGTTCTTCTATCTAAAGCCAGCTTTAGATAAACTCTTATCATTCTGACAAATCCAGGTCTAAGTCTAATTTTCCTCCAGCCTTTGAGCAAGCGCTTCCACTGCTGCATCTTACTGATCACCTCCTCACCAATGAATCAGAAGACCATGGTGTATGGCACTCACTGCACAAGCAGTCTGAAAATG
This sequence comes from Narcine bancroftii, assembly GCF_036971445.1. NCBI lineage: Eukaryota > Metazoa > Chordata > Chondrichthyes > Torpediniformes > Narcinidae > Narcine > Narcine bancroftii. The sequence continues at coordinate 1,763,543 of NW_027211808.1, forward strand.
TATACAAGCCTGTTCAACTTCATTTTACAAAATCAACAATCGGTTCCAGGCTCCCCAATGCTCTCTGTGGAGAGAAAATTGCCAGATTTTTACCCTTTTAATGCCCTTGGTTATGTTTGCCTCTTCTCAAAGATTACATGGCTGCACAGAGGAGCAAGGCTGAAAGTGCCTTGAAGTAATCTGTTGGCTGCACTTGTGACCTTTAGTCAGAAAATGCATGGGCTCTTGTCTCACTTTGGGTAGTGTAGCGGTTAGTTCAACTGTATTACAGTGGCAGTGATGAGTAGATGGATGTGAGGGGGTTGGAGGGTTATGGGCAGGGAGTAGGTAGGTGGAACTAGTTGGAGTTTCGTAAATCGGTGTGGACTAGAAGGGCCAATATGGCCTGTTTCCGTACTGTTATTGCTATATGGTTATTATATGGAATATGGTTGTGAGCTGTGGCACAAGGCATTTTACTTAAGGCAGAACTAAAGGTTGAATATGTTTCAAGTTCTCTTGCAGAGGCTCTTGTGCTACAATGTCTGTTATGTACTCTAACAAATTGGAGGGTTGTGCCCCATACAGACAAGCAGCTCCCACTGCATTTTAATAAGGTCTAACATATTCAAAACCCATGCAAATATGGTTTGTGTTTCATTTTACAATTTTTACACTAACACAAAGGAAAGTCAGATTGTTATTCATTTTATTAAAATCTAGTGATTGGTTATATGTAAAAGCATGGCAAGAGGATCAACTAAAACCTGCCTGGGATGGTCCCTTCTGTGTACTTTTAATTACAGACACCGCAGTAAGAACAAGAGAGAAAGGCTGGACCCACATTCAAAGAATTAAACCAGCTTCTGAACCACAACATCACGACACACAGATTCAACCCTCAACCTGGCGTGCAGTTCCTCATCCTTCAGACCTGAAACTTACACTGCGCCGTGACAAAGTGCCATAATGTTACATTTATTGTTGTATTTTTTTAACTGTTTATACATTTATTGTTGTATTTTTAACTGTTTATTTTTTTAACTGTTTATTCATTTATTGGGGTATTGTTTGTTAACTGTTTATGTCACTTCATTACTCGCTATATTTTAAGTCCTCCTGGAATAGGGGCAGCAGAGGTTACAATTGTGCTCCTTTAGAATGTAGACAGGGCATAGATTTAATGTTTAGTCATAGTGGGATATGGGTTAACAAGCGATTCCAATACGGACCAGGGGAACTGAACAGCTTTAGAGGAGTACATCTAATTTGTATCTTAGCCTACACAGGTATTAAAGACAGGAGTTTTAAAGCGATAGCACAAAGGACATGGTGGAACAAAGACAGACAGAATGGTAGTCAGGATTGTACATGTCGCAGAGAGAGAGAGTTAATACATATGCTAATGTACACAGACAGGCTGCAACTCACAAGTTCAATGATACCCATGCTAATGTTAGCAGACAAGCTGCAACACACAGTTAAATCACAAGAAACAATCCCCTCCCAGCTTGGTCTCTTTTCATCACCCCGTGAAGGGGAGCACCAGTTACCAACAACGTGAGCTGCTTGACACTTTAATATCAGGCTCCAGACAGCCTTCGGAGATCGGTGGCCCTAGGGTTCGGGGCTGAAGAGGACATCAGATACTAGCCACAATTCAACGGAACCGCCTGACTACTGCTACTCGTTCGCTGCTGAAGGCAGCGTTTCTCACAGACTGCTACTAGTTCGCTGCTGAAGGCAGCGTTTCTCACAGACTTCGTCAGGACAATGCTTACAAAAGTCGGGCGGTTAAAAGACACTGCTTCAATGTTTCAACGTGAATCTGCCCATGCCCATGTTCAGACGTGGCAACTTCGGACTGATGTGGGATGGACTAGACTCTTTACTGAGAACTGGAGCCTGATACTCGCAACCCTAATAAGCAGCTGGACTCGCTACTCTGACCTTCATGGTGCTCCCCTACCTAAAGACTTTACACAGAGATTACAATTCGGTTATTGACCAGCTGGGTAAAACTACACCTTACACTTGAAAGATCAGTATTACTGATCTAAAAGAAAAGTGAGGAGGGGGGGGGGGGATCAGTCACACTGACACTAGTAACCAAAGATCAGTAACACTGATCATGGTGAAAGATCAGTATTACTGATCTAAAAGAAAAGTGAGGATTGTGAGAGATGGGAAAATTGATCTAAAATTATGAACATGGAAGAAACTAAAATTCATCAGTTAATGGCTGTAACCAGTACAAACAGGATAAGCTTGGGGGTTAGGATGCAGGAAAGCAGAGACAGCACGATTAACATAAGAATCTTCTAGTCTTTGTGACAAGACCATAAGACTAAGAAAAGGAATGGTAAGGTACAATAGAATGTAGGAAGTTGAGTTAGTCTGGATCAGATAAAGGTCTCCTAGCCCTGGACAGAAGTACCAAGTCCTACATATCTAATTAGCTAACCATACACAGATTTATACATATGAAATTAGCCAACCATAGATAGAATGAGTCAACTCTGCATATCAAGAGACTGTAGCCCCGAGAATCAGGAAGGTGTGAATAAGGACAATGACATGATGGGGCACCCACAGGATACCCCCTGGTCCTCCAAGTGTACTGAAACTGCACGTAGGCAGGAAGGATTACCTATGCCAAACCCATCCAGGGGGCAGAAGAATGTAAGGGGGAGGGCACTCTGATACTGAAATCGACTGTATAAAAGTTGGGTGAGCCCCAGTATGTGTGTGTATTCCCAGGGTAAGGGGAAGCACCCAACTTTGCATTGTTGTTGTAATAAATGTTCTTTGTTCTCAATTTTTGTCTCGAGCAATTTCTTTAAAGGTACTTTAATTTCTAACAGTTTGAACCCTTTTTCATGGTTAAATGGTACATTCGGGGGATTGGACCACACTATTCTCCTTTGGTTGCTCGCATTATTGCTTATTTTTGTGCTTATTATTGTTTTAGTTTCTCTTTTTTGCTCTTTCTGTACTCTTATGCTTGTTAAGTCTCGTGTCTGGCAGCCTGTGACCAAGGGGTGGAATGTAATGGAAGATTTAAACTGTTTTTTTACTTCTGCAGCTGCAAGTCTGAGAACCTGTTTGTTTTTTTAGAATCAGCAGACATAATCTAATTTACACCATGAGGCCCAGGATGCAATTGAATCAGACATTATCTAACTTACACTATGGGGCCCAGGGGTGCATATGAATCAGTAGATGTTATCCAACTTCCACCATGAGGCCCAGAGATGCAGTTTTCTTTTGTTGGTCGCAGAGTGTCAGGAGACCTTGAAGATAATTTAATCATTTGTTCAAAGAGATAAGATCTGAAGTAAACAATTTTTGGGTAATATAAGCCATGGTCCCACTGCTGAAGTTTGAGACTCTCCAAGAGGTGGCAACATCTCTCAGCAAGAAGAAGAACTTCAAGAGTCCAGCTAACGTCCCGGTCGAGGGAGGTAGAGAAGCTGCTATTGGCGCCCCGACAACCTACTACAAATGTGCCTCGCTTCGGCAGTTGGGACCAATCCAGGCGTTGATAAGTATAATTCAAAGCTGTTTCCTTCTGGTAATTTTAGTCTGCTTCCCAATTTATCCTTTAAGTAGGCTTTCAGTTGATGGTATGCAAACATTGTACCATGAATGGTGACCTTCATGTTGACTTCATTGGAAAAGAAAGAGGAATGGAGTTGTGGTGGGCGGAAATGATGTCATCATAGGTGTAAGCTGTGGCATAGAGGTTGGGAGTGGGTAAGATGGCATTGGAAGCTCCTCAGGCACACATGACATACTACTGGACAATTCTGGACCTGCAGATTCCTGATAGTGGCCCTTTTTCCCGCAGCCCAAGCAGGTGGCTCCTTTCACAGGCAAAGGTGTCTTAGGTGCCTAGCCTGCCCACAGATGTTGCATCATGGCGATGCTGCTGTGCGAATAATGTGACTTTATTTTTAAATTATATGTTATTTTTTTCCAGTGGAATACATTTATTCATTTCTATGTACCATTATTGTACTCTCAGGCTTTCTTCTGATTTCCAGGTTGACATTATATATATTTTGCTACAGCTAAGGCTATCATAATAAATCATTTTTGTGCATCATTCGATTTGAGGCCTAATTCTTTACTTCTTATATTATTTAGAAGAAAGATCTCTGGAGTTTTTGGTATGTTGCTTTTTGTGATTTTATTTAATACCTGATTTAGATCTTCCCAAAACTTTTCCACTTTCTCACATGCCCAAATTGCATGTACTGTTGTTCACGTTTCCTTCTTACAGTGAAAATATCTCTCTGTTACTGTTGGGTCACATATATTTAACTTTTGGGGCGTGGTGTATTGCCTATGAAACCAATTTTATTGTATCATGCATGACCCCGTGTTTATTGTATTTCTCATAGTTCCAGAGCACACCTTTTCCAATGCTTCATTCTTTATCTTTATGTTTAGATCTTGTTCCCATTTTTGTTTAGGTTTACAGCTTGTTTCCTCATTCTCTTCCTCTTGCAGTTTTTTTAATTATTTTTTAAAATTTTTCACACTATGAACCATACTGACCAAAATACACACAAACATTTCCCTCTTGAATATACATAATGTCATTTTCTCCCCTTTTCCCCCCTCCCTTCCCTCCCTCCTTCACTCCCCCACCCCCACTCACTCGACGTTCAAAATTAAACCCATTAAACAATGTCGTCACACAATGAAAATAAATAAGCAATTTGTGTCTTCTACTTTTACATACTGGGTCAGTTCATTTCATCTTCTCCTTCTGTCATTTTAGGGGGTAGAGGTCAGCGGTAGGACTTCTCTATTGTGTTCCATGTATGGTTCCCAAATTTGTTCGAATACTGTGATGTTATTTCTTAAATTATATGTTATTTTTTCCAATGGAATACATTTATTCATTTCTATGTACCATTGCTGTATTCTCAGGCTATGTTCTAATTTCCAGATTGACATAATATTTTTTTTTGATACAGCTAAGGCTATCATAATAAATATTTTTGTGCTCCATCCAAATCGAGCCCAAGTTCTTTACTTCTTATATTACTTAGAAGAAAGATCTCTGGATTTTTTGGTATGTTGCTTTTTGTGATTTTATTTAATACCTGATTTAGATCTTCCCAAAACTTTTCCTCTTTCTCACATGCCCAAATTGCATGTACTGTTGTTCCCATTTCCTTATTACAGTGAAAACATCTGCCTGATACTGTTGGTTCCCATTTATTTAACTTTTGTGGTGTGGTGTATAGGTGTGTAACCAATTATATTGTATCATGCGTCACCTCGTGTTTATTGTATTTCTCATAGTTCTGGAGCATAGCTATTCCCATGTTTCATTCTTTATTTTAATGTTTAGATCTTGGACCCATTTTTGTTTAGGTTTACAGCTTGTTTCCTTGTTCTCTTTCTCTTGCAGTTTGATGTACATGTTTTTTTTAAATCTTTTAATTATCATTGTGTCTGTAATCACATATTCAAAATTGCATCCTTCTGGTAACTTCAGCCTGCTTCACAATTTGTCTTTCAAGTAGGTTTTCAGTTGGTGGTATGCAAATATTGTACCATGAGTTATACCATATTTGCACTTCATTTGTTCAAAAGATAATAATTTATTTCCAGAAAAACAATTTTCTAATCTTTTGATCCCTTTTCTCTCCCATTCTCTAAAGGAAAAGCTATCTATTGTGAAGGGAATTAGTTGATTTTGCGTCAATATTAATTTTGTTAGTTGATCATTTGTTTTTTCCTTTCTATGTTAATCTTCTTCCAAATGTTGAGCAGATGGTGCAGTACTGGTGAATTCCCATGTTGCACAAACTTTTCATCCCGCTTATATAGTATATGTTCAGGTCCCCTATTTTATCTAGCTCTAAACTAGTCCAATCTGGTTTTCCCCTTGTTTGATAAAAATCTGATAGGTACCTTAATTGTGCTGTTCTATAATAATTCTTAAAGTTTGGTAGCTGTAAGCCCCCTTGTTTATATCATTCTTATAATTTATCTAGTCCTATTCTCAGTCTCCCCCCTTTTCATAAGAATTTCCTTATTATTTTCTTTAGTTCCTTGAAGAATTTCTCTGTTAGGTGAATTGGTAATGATTGGAATAGGTATTGTATCCTTGCGAAGATATTCATTTTAATGCAATTTACCCTTCCTATCAGTGTTAGTGGTAAATCTTTCCAATGTTCTAAGTCATCTTGTAATTTCTTCATTAATGGCTGATCATTTAACTTGTATAAATAGCCTAGATTATTATCTATTTGAATACCTAGGTTTCGTATTGTTTGTGTTTGCCATCTAAATGGTGATTCTTTCTTAAACTTTGTGAAATCCGCCTTATTCATTGGCATCGCTTCACTTTTATTTGCATTGATCTTGTACCCCAATACTTCTCCATATTCCTTCAATTTCTTATGTAATTCTTTTATTGATATTTCTGGTTCTGTTAAGTATACTATGACGTCATCTTCAAATAGACTGATTTTATATTTCTTCTCTTTTATTTTTATCCCTCTTATTTTATTTTCTCTACTTATCAGTTCTGCCAAGTGTTTGATAGCTAATACGAACAGTGAGGAAGATAGTGGACATCCCTGCCTAGTTGACCTACTTAATTTAAATTGGTTTGATATATATCCATTTACAGTCATCTTCACCAATGGTCCTTTATATAATGCTTTAATCCAATTAATATATTTCTCTGGTAGGTTGAAACTCTGTAGTACTTTGAATAAATAATTCCATTCTACTCTATCAAAGGCTTTCTCTGAGTCTAAGGCAACCGCCACTGATGGCATCTTGTTTCCTTTACTGCATGGATTAAGTTAATGAACTTACAGATATTGTCCGTTGTTCATCTTTTCTTAATAAATCCAGTTTGATCTCATTTTACTATTTTTGGTACACAGTCAGCCAATCTGTTTGCTAATTATTTAGGTATTATCTTATAATCTGTGTTGAGCAGAGATATTGGTCTATATGATGCTGGTGTTAGTGGATCTTTCCCTGTCTTTGGTATTATTGTAATTATTGCTGTTTTGCATGAATCTGGCATGTTTTGTGTTTCTTCAATCTGGTTCATTACTTCCAGGAGAGGAGGAATTAATAAGTCTTTAAATTTTTTAAAGAATTCTATTGGGAGTCCGACCTCTCCTTGCTTTTTATTGTTCGGTAGTTTTTTTAATATATCCTGTATTTCCTCTATTTCAAATGATTTTATTAATTTGTTTTGCTCCTCTTCTTGCAATTTCGGTAGTTCAATTTTAGCTGAAAACTCATCTATTCCATCTTCTTTCCCTTCATTCTCAGTTCGATATAATTGCTCATAGAGTTCCTTGAATTTTTAATTGACCTCCGTTGGGTTATATGTAATTTTTTTATCCCTTTTCCTTGATGCCAATACCGTTCTTTTAGTTTATTCTGTTTTAATCTGCCAAGCTAGTAATTTGTGAGATTTTTTCTCCTAGCTCATAATTCTGTTTTATCTTCATTTTGTTCTTATCCACCTTGAATGTTTGTAGTGTTTCATATTTTATTTTTTTGTCCGTCAGTTCTCTTCTTTTTATTGTATCGTTCCTTATTGCTAATTCTTTATCTGTACTTGCTATTTCCCTTTCCAGCTGTTCTATTTCCTGATTGTAGTCCTTCTTCATCTTAGTTACCTAACTCATTATCTGCCCTCTGATGAACACTTACATTGCATCCCATAGTATAAATTCATCTTTCACTGATTCCATGTTTATTTCAAAGTACATTTTAATTTGTTGATCAATTAATTCTGTAAAATTCTGTCTTTTAAGAAGCATGGAGTTTAATCTCCATCTATATGTTCTCAGTGGAATATCCTCCAGCTCTATTGCTAATAACAAGGGTGAGTGATCCAATAACAATCTAGCTTTTTATTCTGTTTTTCTAACTCTCCCTTGGATGTGGGCTGACAACAGGAATAGGTCTATCCTTGAGTATGTTTTATGTCTACCCGAATAATATAGTATTCCTTCTCTTTTGGGTGTTGTCTCCTCCATATTTCCAAAAGTTGCATTTCCTGCATTGATTTAACCATAAATTTGGTTACTTTGTTCTTTCTGCTAGTCTTTTGTCCAGTTTTGTCCTCTTTGAGTCCAAATTAAGGTTAAAGTCCCCTCCTATCAGTATATTCCCCTGCAAAAATATATCTTGCATAAATTTTTGATCCTCTTCATTAGGTGCATATAGATTTATCAAATTCAAAAATTCTGAATATATCTGACACTTTATCATTACATATCTCCCTGCTGCATCTATTATTTCCTCCTCTACTTTGATTGGTACACTTTTATTGATTAATATAGCTACTCCTCTTGTTTTTGAATTATATGATGTTGCTGTTATGTGCCCTATCCAGTCTCTCCTTAATTTCTTGTGTTCCACTTCAGTTAGATGTTTTTCCTGCACGAATGCCATATAATTTTTTTCTTTCTTCAGTAAATTTAACAGCTTCTTCCTTTTGATTTGGTTATTTATTCCATTAATATTTATACTTATATAGTTCAACATGGCCATTTCATACTTCCTCGCTTCCTCGTCACCACCTTTCCTGCTTATCCATTTCTGTTTTCTTTTTTTGAACACACTGTAAGACAACACTTCTAAAACATAAAATATTTCCACTATTCCCATATCTAAAATTTCTTTAACCCCAAATGTCCCCCTTCTCTCTGAGTTGCCCCTTGTCCCTTGCCGGGCAACCAAAACTCTCCTCTCCATTTGGATTGCGAAACGGGTCACAAGTGTCAACTGATTTCTCAGTAACTTATTCTCTCCCACCCAACCCCCTCCAGAAAAGACTTTTATCTTCACTTATAACAAAGCTCATCCTCTTAATTTCCCCCTTACTTATTTTCTTCCCTTTTCTTCCCCTTCTTAGTTCTTACTTATTCATTATTTTTCTTCTTTATATGAAGTTTGTCATCATTCTTGTTCTTGTTACATCTTTTCCTCTCTCTTTTGGCATTCTGCAAATTCTCGTGCTTTCTCCGGATCCAAGAACAGTCTCTTTGGTGCCCCGGGATAATTATTTTATGCACCGCTGGACATCTTAACATAAATTTATAGCCTTTTTTCCATAGGATCGATTTTGCTGAGTTAAACTCCTTCCTCTTTTTCAGGAGCTCAAAACTAATGTCTGGGTAGAAAAAAAATTTTGACCTTTGTATTCCAGTGATTTTTTTTGTCATCTCTCATTTTATTCATTGCCTTCTCCAATATATTTTCTCTTTTTGTGTATCTCAGGAATTTTACTAAAATGGATCTTGGTTTTTGTTGGTGACTGTGGTTTCGGACCTGGTGTTCTGTGTGCCCTTTCTATTTCCATTCCTTTCTGCATTTCTGGCATTCCCAGGACTTTTGGGATCCATTCTTTTATAAATTATTTCATATCTTTGCCTTCTTCATCTTCCTTAAGGCCCACTATCGTTTTATTGTTTCTCCTATTATACTTTTCCATTATATCCATCTTCTGAGCTAACAACTCCTATGTTTAACTTTTTTATGAGTTTCTTCCAATTTTCTTTTTAAGTCATCCACTTCCATTTCTACAGCTGTTTCTCATTCTTCCACCTTGTCTACTCTTTTCCCTATTTATGTCATGACCAGCTCTAATCTACTCAGTTTTTTCTTCTGTACATTTTATTCTTCTTTTTATTTCATTAAATATACTGCTTCCATATATTCTTCAATTTTTTTTAATTTATGTGCAGTCCATTCCCTTTACCTGTTTCTTTGTGCAGAGCTTGATGTTCTCCTCCTTCTTCTTCTTCTTCTTCTTCTTCTGTGTCTGCTCTAGGGTTTGTTTGTTCTTCTTCTCTTCCTTGTATCTGTGTCTCTTCTCATTTTCTTGTTTGTCTCAGTTTGTTGGGTTTTTTTTATGGTGTCTTGACATTGGTCCTCTTCTTCTGGGCTGGTTATCTGTTGTGTCTCTGATTTTCTTTTTTTCATTCTCATCCTTCCCGTTCCCATTATTTACTGCATCTTCCTGCTGGGAGCCCTGCTGTTGGCTCTTTCTCAGCTGTTCAAGCTGAGGAGTTCCACTCCACAGCTGGTCCCCCCTCGCGTCGGTGATGTCTTTGTCATGTGTGGTTGCGCACCTCTGTTTGGCTCCATGATCCATCTTTGTAGTCCTGTGTTCAGTGGGTCACAACCCTGCGGGGTTTCCACTGACCTCAGGGAGTGGGCTCCTCTTTCCCCACTGGGTCGCTTCTTCTTTGAAGAGGTAAGGCCTTCACCTTTCTCTTCCAGCATCTTTCCTTCTTCTTTTCTCCTGTTGTTTTTGGCTTTTCTTTCTTTGGTACCATATCCTCCACATGTTTATTTTTTATTTGTTGTGGTTTGTGTGTCTGGGGTTTTGCTTTTTCTTTACTTTTTTCGTTCTTTTCTGGAGAGGGCTGATATTCTCCTACCGGCCACTATTCAATCACGTGACTCCTCCCTGCCCATCCCTTAGTTGATGCTGAGAACAATATTTAGATCCTTTGCAAGATCCCAAAAAATTGTTATAGCATCTGGACAACATTTGGCTACATCTCCAAATAAAAGGTTATAATTGTGACATGCACGGGGTACAAAGAAAGCTCTCGAGTTATCCTTCAACCGTTGTGCTTGTACTCCAGATATGTGACCATTCATGTTGCTACCATTGTCATAGCCTTGACCTCGAATGTCTTTCACCTCTAAATTTAATTCCTTCAGTGTGTTTAATAATGTTTTAAATAAATGTTCTCCTGTGCTACTTTCAACCTGCATAAACTTTATGAAATGTTAATAAACACCTGAAGGAGCCAAGTTACCATCAGCCACATACCTGATTGTTAGAGACATTTGCTCTTGGTGACTCATATCAATCTAAATGACATAGTACTTATCTGCTTTTACGTGTTTCAGTATCTCATTCAAAACATCTGTAGCCATAATGTCTAGTAGTTTATGCTGAGTATCTTTTCCTAAATAGTGGTTATGAATTTTGTGGATTTTGACTTTTCGCAAATGTTCTTCAAGAACAGGGTCAAACTTTCCAAACAGCTCAACAAGACCTAAAAAGTATCCATTGTGTACACTCTCATTACCATCTTTTTCCTCTGTTCCTCTAAATGCTACATTTCTCTCAGTAAGAAATTGCGCTATTGGTACTAGCCTTTTAAATACTTGGTGCCAGTGCTTTGCATGTTAATTGATGATTATTTCAAGTTCTTTGTCAATTGTCTGTCCACTACAAAGTCTTTGGTGTAACTCCCAGAAACTCCATGTGGCTTCCAAATGGTTTTTAGAATTTTCATGCTCACACAACCTTGTATGAAGATTAGACCAGTTGTTGAATCCACTTGTTAATAATGCACTGGTTGTATTCTTACTAAAAAGTTTACAATAAAAGTAATAAATTCTATCAGCAGACTATATAATCCAAAGTTGTTCAACACACTCCCTATTTGAAAGTTTCCACTTACAGTGAAACTTTGAAAAACCCAATCCCTTTTGATTTCGTGGAAAGTTGTTCACTGGAATAGGAGGACCTTTCATTGTTAAATAATCTCTTACATTTCAATTTATATATGCTGGCCAGATGGCTGGGTCATCATAAATGTTAATTACAATTGTACATCATCATTGCGTGATGTTTGGTGTTGGTCTTTTTCAGCTATAAGTGGACTTTCTGCTTTGGCACTGTCTCTGGTGAATTGAAATCGTCTTCAATTTGATTCACAGCTATGTCATCCTTTTCTAACGTTATCAATTTCATCATTGTATTCATTAACTGTAATTGGACTCAAGGCTGTATGGTCATTTTCTGAATTGTTTTTGTTTTATTCAACCTCAATACATGGACGTTTCAAAGATGGAGTGACAGAGAATTTTGTGATGGCACCTCTATGATTTTAATTTTCAGCTACATTAGCCTTGGCCAATAGTCATTTCTGGTTGTCAATTAAATACTTACATCCTTTGTCTCTATCACTGCTTGTGCTTGCCATGTAAAATTTTAAGCTGCTAATTCTCTGGGCTATATTTTTAAGGTAACAAAGGTAAAAGATGTATATTTTAAAATGTTTAGTCTTAAAATTACACAAAAAATTAGACATTAGCAATTTGTTATAAAATTGGAGTTGACATCCCTGATAACATGTCTACGTTGATCCAACAGTGGAACAATGTTGTCATCGTCGTTGGTAAAACGTAAGAAGCCAACGTCAATCCCATGTCATTTGGCTCGTTAGCTTTACATTGTTCCAGCGTCAGCTGGCTGACCTTGGAACAACGTACCCAACTCTCAACTTGTGAATACCACAGAACAGCAAAACAAGTGACCGTTTCTGGATTTGTTGAATGACAGCAACTTCGAATAAGTAAGAATTGCCTTTTTTTAAGTAACGGTTAGGTTAGTTAGGTTAGCTTAGTTAGTTAAGGTTACCTTCCAGAACAGGGGGACGCAATTTAATTTTGCTGTTTTGTTTAGCTGATTTTCTAGTCAAATGTCTAGCGCTAGTTTGTCCCTAGATATTTGGCTAGAAAATCGGCAGAAAAATTGATGCATGTAATGGATGAAATTCGTCCCCAAACAAAACAATTTCTACATAATCAAGCTAAACTGCACTTGTTCCAAATCACCAAAAACATGAAATAGGCTATATTAAGCCCTGGCAGTGCAATAGCATAGTTAGTAACAGTAGCCTAATACTATTTTGATACTAAATCAAAACACTGCAAAATTATGAAACAATGATAGAGGCAGCCTTGCTAAGAATATCTGGATGTTATAAAGATGAATAATCCCCAGATGTACAGTACATGCCCCTATAGCTAAATAACCTTGTAAACCAGCTTGTAAAGATGTAAGTTATAACCCCCACAGCCTCCTAGCCTAGTAAAGATCAACTTAAATTAACCTAACTTCGGGGTTATTCATCTTTACAAGACCCGAATATCCTAATCAATTCCATCTGCAATTGCTAACGTTGTCAGAAATTCTATACTTAGGGCCTAGGCTATTTACGTTCAAGCTAACTTCTTAAGCCTAGGATATAAGCTAGGCCCTAGGCTAGCATGACACTATCTCAATCTCATATTAAAGTACAAGTTCTCTTATTGATTAGCCTATAGCTTGTTTTGATCTTGATAATTATAAGAGATGCTTCATCAGTTCTGGAATACATCTATCTTACTAGGTGAAATGAATATGAAACATGACATTTTTGGCTAGGGAGACAAAGGAGGCCTATAACCAGTAGTTTAATCGAAGACATATTTCCTAAAAATATTTCACTGTGATAATACGTTCAATTAAGGGCAATAACTTCACAAGTTCATTGACGAATCCCTCAGTTTTTAAAGCTTATAGTGTTATTATTTTCTTACCAGCTTAAACAAAGTCCATCACGGTGTTCTCTGCTCAAGGCCTGAGCTCAAACATGCGCGCGAGGCCACCTTGAGGACCGGGGCCCAATTTAATCAAATTGGTTAAATAGGCTTAAAATTGGCCCTGGTGAGGATGAAAGGGAAGCCTAGTGGAGTGAACTCTGGCCAGATAGCTTAATCACCTCCTATGCCTTAGATCTGTTTATTATTTACAGTTATTAACAATAAGTGGATGTTTTGTTTTGAAGTTACTGTCATTTTAAGTTAGAACATTCTGGGATCCTCACTGGTCTCCCTAACCTGACCATGATCTGATCCACCCCTTCCTTATACGGGTGGGAACAAAAGACGGATCCAACACTCCATTCGGTCAATAGTCACGTCAATCAGATTCGAAATTACTTCACTAGCAAGTGCGGTTGAGGAGAGATATAAAAGAGCTCCTCCTGCTGTCAACACGTATTTTGTCAGTTGTTGGGTTGTTTTGATTGTGTGTTAACGTTTGCTTTTGATTGCAGTTTGGGGGGGAAACAAAGTCTTATTTAATCAGCTTTATTTATTTTTGTGGCAAAGGCATGTGGCTTTTTTTGATTTCCTTTGTTAAAAACGAGTGACAATGAAGAGTTGACTGACAAGGAAAGGGTGAGTAGAAATGGCGTGCAGAAGTGCCTGCGGGCCCCCCAGGGTTGACAACTTCTGGCTTGGGTATTCCCCGGGAATCCGGACCTTCTTCCAGTTCCCACATCTGGCAAGGGCGAGGCGTGCTGTTTCGGTTCTTCCCTCGTGTCCCTTCATTTGTCTTTCTTTATCCACCTATTTTGCACACTTGCCTTTTCCCTTTTCATCAAAAAATTTATCCCAGTGAAAGTAAACGACAGATTTGTTTATTATGGGCAGCCATCTTTGCATAGTGTCTTAAATTTCATTTAACCAGCCACCCAGCCTTTTCCATTTCTTTCACATCTTTAATACAAAATTTCATAAAAGCTAAACCTTAGATTTTTTGAACAGTACACTTTAAAACAGGAGTTTATGATTAGAGGTTGTATTGTCATAGAAAGATGCAGGACAAACCACATTCTTATCAAAAGGACTGTATGCCATATGTAAATAGAAATGTTTCAGGCAAAACGCTCAGCATTAGACTCCAGTATGTGCATTTGAAAATAAAATTGTGTAGATGAGAATAGAGATATTAAATCAGCTCAATTAAAGACAAAATCTTTAGGGAAACAATTGCTTGACAATTGCTTTTCATGAGTGATGTACTGTAGTTTGGGCCACAAGGTCCTGAATCTAATTATTGGCATGTGTTATTAGTTCTTATCAATTGGGGTGGCAATTCAGTTGTAAAATTATATGAATTGAGAAAGAGCTTGTAGTTAGTGTTCTGGTTCCTGCAGATATTTTGGAAAATCTGGTGTATGAACTTAGCAGGACAACATGATCTTGCATAGTTATTTTTGTGTTTGAGTGGCGCAGAAGCGATGCCTGAATTTCTCCTATAACTTATGCTCTTGATTTGACAAAAAAGTCTACTGAAGTAATTGGGTTTGATTGTGAGCTCAGGTGTTGTGTGTATATAATTTGTATGTTCCATATTTTGACTGCATGAGTTTCTTCTGGGTGCTCAAGTTTTCTTTCCTATCCCAATGGCTAGCTGGTTCTGTAAAATGGCTACTGTAAAATGCATTTAGAGGAGAATTGGAAGTTGGTTGCTAATTGGGATGTGAAAGAAATGGTTGAAGGAAAGTGAGTAGAAATGGGATTGTGGACAATTGGCATAGACTTGATGGACAAATGAAAAAATGAGAAGTGGCTGTTTTCATATGACATACAATTGAAATACAATATTACAATTGATTTAGACACATGAGTTTGTAGTTGTTGAAATCGGTACCAAAAAAACTTCCCACACATCAAAGAATCCTGAAGGAACTCTGCAGATCAGGCAGCAACTGGGTCAGATGTAGGCATCTATAATTGATGTCCTACAGATGTTACCTGACCTAAGTTCCTTCAGGATTACTTGATGTGTTGGAAGTTACACTTTAGAAAGAGTCCTAAAATAACTTAGAACCTGAAGCACAAAATTTAGTTGATATTTTCACAATGATAACGAGTTTATATATAATTTACATGTGGACCAAAATTCTTCTTGTAGCTGAACAGGTATTTGCAAAAAAAATCAAATTGAATTTAAAAGACAGCATGTGCATAAAATAGATAATATATATTTACAGTAATCCTAGTATTCAAAACAAACATGTTTGGCCTGGAAGTCAGCCTAAAGAAAACTGAGGTCCTCCATCAGCCAGCTCCCCACCATGATCACCAGCCCCCCCACATCTCCATCGGGCACACTGAACTCAAAACGGTCAACCAGTTTACCTACCTCGGCTGCACCATTTCATCTGACAAAAAGATAGACAACAGACTCGCCAAGACAAATAGCGCCTTTGGTAGACTACACAAAAGAGTCTGGAAAAACAACCACCTGAAGAAACACACAAAGATCAGTGTGTACATACCCATGCTCCTGTTCGGCTCCGAATCATGGGTCCTCTACCGGCATCACCTACAGCTCCTAGAACGCTTCTATCAGTGCTGTCTCCGCTCCATCTTCAACATTAATGACTTCATCACCAACATTGAAATACTCGAGCTGGCAGAGTCCGCAAGCATGCTACTGAAAACCCAACTGCGCTGGGTGGGTCACGACTCCAGAATGGAGGACCATCGCCTTCCCAAGATCGTGTTCTATGGCGAGCTCTCCACTGGCTACCGAGACAGAGGTGCATCAAAGAAGAGGTACAAGGACTGCTTAAAGAAATCTCTTGGTGCCTGCCACATTGACCACCACCAGTGGGCTGATATCGCCTCCAACCGTGCATCTTGGCGCCTCACAGTTCGGCGGGCAGCAACCTCCTTTGAAGAAGACCACAGAAAAACCCAACACCCAACCCCAACAAACCAATTTTCCCTTGCAACCACTGCAACCGTGCCTGCCTGTCCTGCATTAGACTTGTCAGTCACCAACGAGCCTTCAGCAGAGGTGGACATACCCCTCCATAAATCTTCATCCGTGAAGTCAAGCCAAAGAGTATTCAAAAGTGCAGACAATCCTTTTGTGCTGTTGAAGCAATCCACAATTAGTATAACAAGGGGAGGTTCAAGAATCTGTTAACTGTTGGAAAGAAACTGTTCTTGAACCGACGTGTTGGTATTCAAGCTGCCCTCTCCTCGAAGGTAGCAATGAGAAGAGGATATGACCAAGGTGGTGGGATACCTTTATGAATGCTGCTTTCCTAAGGCTGGGAGGACAGAGCCTCTGATGGATTTCTGTTTGTTACGTCTGCACTCCTGAGAACTTGAATTTCCAAACCACGCTGTGATGGAATCAGTCAATATACTTAGTGGACCTGTAGAAATTTGATCTTGATGTGCCAATATCTTCAAACTCCTTAAAAAGTAGATGTGCTGGTCTGCCTCCATGTGGGCCCAGACAGGATTTTCTGAAATGTAAACAATGTAGTCTTTCTCGGGTGCATTGCCATACCATTATTTTCAATGCAGCATGCATGTGCTGTATAGTGAATAGGAACTGTATGATTCGTAATGAAGTGGTCAGATTGTCATTGTGTTTTGTACTTTTGAGGACCCTATGGACTTGTAACAAAAAACAATGCTCTATTTTGACTTTGAATTGTTTCTGAGGTGGCATCCAATATTAAAAGGAAACTGTTCCATTATTAATACAGGAATAGCTCAGTTTACGAATACTTGCTTTATGCAAGTTTTCTTTTACGAAGTAATCAATGTTCACTCTCCAAAAGAAATTTGAATGGATTTTTGCTATTTTTTACAAAAATAGCCTTTAATAGTAGTGATTGGATCTTTGATTTACACCATTTTGGCTTATGAAAGTATTCATAGGAATGCTCTCGTAAAGCAGGGTATACCTGTATATATCAAGATTATTATAAACATTTAGGTGCTCCCTGTCCTACCTCAGCTGCTTAAATTTTGTAACAGAGATGTAATGAAGAATTCAGAGGTGACTCGTAAAGTGAGTGATGTGGCTTCTTCTATGCCAGTGACGCAGAATGAGTGACTGTGTTGCTGAATTTCTGTGGGTCCAAACAAATTGCTAAAGCCAACCATTTGAATCCCCTTCACCTTTCCTGTACAGATATATCTGATCTCTGTCTCATTGGTTTCTCAATGATGGGACACATTGGTAGTCAATCATGTGTCACAAAAAGTGGTGAAAATGATCCCTTGGTATATTGATCAATTGGGAAAGAGGGCATTTGAATGGTAGATGGACCAATGTGATATGATGCATCCCCCTAAACTAGGGGGATGATATACACAGTGAATTATAAGTATGTTGTGAAACAGAATATCCTAGAGGTAAAACTGCATAGTTTTCAGTGCTGCCAGTACAGCAGTTGGAATGTTGCACTACAGAGATACTGAACATTGCATTTAGTTCTGGTTGTCATACTACAGAAAAGATATAATCACAGGAGGAGCAGAAAAGATTTATAAGATTGCTACCTGGATTGGATAGGCTATTTCAGCTGAAGTAAAAGAAAACTGAGGAGTGACTTTGAGAGATATAGAAGGGTGTTAATGACTGTTTCCCAAAGTGGGATGTCTAAAACTAGAGAGGATAGGTTTAAGATGAGAAAAAGAGGAGACTTAAAGGGAATTTGGGTGTATTTTTTCATTTTTACATCTGGAGTGAGCCGCCATAGATGGTGGTAGAGTGAGAACATTAATAAAATGAGGCAAATGGACAAACATTTGAAGAAACAGAATATAAAGCAATTAATGTAGGCAAGGGGGGGTTAGTATGGATAGGCATAATGACTGTTACTGATGTGATGGCTGAAGAGCTTATATAGTGCTGTACAACTCTGACTAACTCTAATACAGGTAGTAAATTTACGTGCTTAATTAGCTATTAAATACTTTACGGTCCTGAAATTGTGAAAATGACACATTTATTAAATATCTGTTTAATTCTGTTATTGTTTCATCCAGTCATATTATTCTATCTTGAAGCTCTTCAACAACATTGGCTAATTTATTATTTGAGTAAGTACAAATTAATTCATAATGGCTTCATTCATCAGATGTAACTTTGCACATGTAGATGGGTCTTTCATAACTTTGAACCTCTCTAATTGACTCTGACCTAACCCAGAAACTAATGTAGAACTAAATTTAGGATTATAAAGAGACTAAAGATATTGGATTAAACTTGTTTTCCATTTTGCCTGTTTGGCTCATAACTGAGTGACAGATTGAAAAGTCAGATTTAAAACTGCTGTTTTCCAAGCATTAATTAATAAAGAAAGCAAAAGATTCTGGCATTCTGGTATGAAACATATATTCAAAAAAATTCAGCTTTGCAATTTTGTTTGATAATATCTTCCTGGGTAGAATTTTCTTGAAAGTGGTAAACTGCTAGAATTTCTTGCTTATTGCCCTTTCTTCAGACATCTTGCTATGTGGCATCTGCGGCAAAAATAGTGACATTTGCCTTTCAACATGTGGTGATATGTAATTACAGATCCCGATGTCGTTGTATATAAAGCAGTCCAGAGCTACAGTCTAGCCTTCCAGGTTCATCTTACAGAGAGAGAAGATCTCTTAGTGTACATATTAGTTTATTAAAGCTGTCTTATACTCCCACTGCTGGTGTGGTTATTGTCAGTACAATTTAATAAACTAATACGATCGCTACTAGGCTGAATGCTGCTTCTGCTCCAATGCGCATTCCCAACCACCTGGAGACTCTTCCTGAGGAATGGAATCTGGGGACAACTAGCATGCATGTGCATCCGAGGACAGAGATGGCAAGGGACTGCTGTACTGAAATCATGGTGGAATGTGGGGAAGACCACAGAAGTACAATAGGGCAGGTAAGAAACAGCCAAGAGCCCTGCCTGCCTGTGGGTTCGCCAGTACAGGTGCCACCAACCCTAAACCCCGGTCCGATCAGAAAGGGGCCACTACAAGCACGGGTGGAAGGATTTCCACAAGTCATGCGTCTGATCGCCATGTATGTACAGAATTCTCAACCACTCCAGAGCCAGGGAAGGCAGACACCACCGCTACTGTTACTCCCCCAGCAGCAATTTCCCCAGTGCCACAGAGACCTAGCAAGAGGCTGCAACTTTAAAGCAGTATCAGCTCAGGAGTATGCGGAGGACCTTATTAGGGACAGAATTGTTGTGGGCATACAGTCCACTGAGATGAGACATTGATTGCTGGAGAAAGGAATGATGGGGCTAGATGAGGCAGAGACTATTGCAGAAACTTTAGAAAGCACCAGGAAAGAATTGGAGGAGTACTCACAGGACCCTGGGGTTTGGATAAACATCACACTGCTGGACTCTCTAGCCCAGGGGTGTCAAACACAAATTCACAGAGGGCCAAAATTAAAAACTTGGACTAAGTCGAGGGCCGAACTAAATATTTATTGAAATTTTTCAACAACATCTGCAATTTTTCTCTTCTTTCAACATATGTAATGTTAAACTTTAGGATATAACTTTAGGAGGATAATGTTACAGATCAGGATCAAGTTCACCCTTTGCTTGACCTGAGGGAAACATATTTGGTCCCTGTGGAGATGTAGTCAGCATTCACAGGCTGTGTCCATTTTGGCCTGCATCAGGTCTCAGCATTTCCTGCTCACTCCTCAGGCTCTAGACCTCTATTCACCCTCGACCCACCCATCCCTCTACCTGACCAGTCCTTTACCCAACCTCTACTCACCCCCTCACTCCACTCGCTCTCTCTACCCACCCCATCCTATACACGCCCCTCTACTGCCTCTCCCCTCAACCTGTTCCTCCCTCTACCCATCTCTCACCCTCTAATCACCCCTCCCATACTCGCCCTGCCCTCCCCTTTTACCTCTTCCCTATCCACCCCTCCTTCTACTCATCCCTCCCTCTAACTACCCCTTGCACCACCATAACTTCCCCTGCCCATTACTCCTCACCTACACTCTCTGCTTACCCACCCACCCAGGCCCAGGGCGCTGCCAATCAGCCTTTGCGGAACAGCGGGGGCCGTGCGCAGCCTGCCATGTCCGTCGCGCCGACAGGAAATCACAGGCACTCGCCAATCCGCTGCACCGCTCGACAGGTGGGAGAAGTGACTGGTTGTGCGGGGAGCCTTCCAACTGGCTTGCCGGCTGATGACATCGACAGACTTCTCGTGTTACAATTTTGTTTTCCCCGTTCTCAAAGTTTGCACAGTCAACCTGCAACACTCTTGCTCCCTTCGCGTCCCATGGATCTGATGCCCAGGTGTTCTTAAGATTCCCAGCAGAAGGGTTTGTGGAACTTTACCATTCTGGATTCCTTTTTGAGAATATTCTGGCCATCTTTTAAGGGGGTGGTTTTAGGGGGGAGGGGATAGTTAGGGGGTGGGGAAGGATGTGCAATGAAGGGGGAGGATGGTGGGGGCGACATTACCAAAAAACAGCATCGGCTCTCGCTTCAGGGCGGGCCACCTCTAATACATTTTTGAAATGATCTTGCGGGCCAAATATAAGGGCCAGAGTTTGACATGTGTGCTCTAGCCCCACAAAAAGAAAAGTATGCTGGCTTACAGGAATTCACAGCAGCACAGCACCTTGAGGGTCCCAAGTGCTTTTTCTGTAGACAAAGAAAGCACCCCAGAGCCCTTTGCCCTGCCAGAGAAAATGTCTGTTTCAACTGTGGAAAACGTGGGCATTATGCAAAAGTCGGCAGAAGCCCCAAGGTCACAGCCAAGGCCCATTCTCATGCTTACAAGAGGTGGGAAAGAGCTTCTTTCTTCACAGACGAACAGAAGAAGAATACCATGTACAGCCGGCCATCTTGGACAAATGCTACAGAGCAGAGGACACAGTCTTCAGGAGATGAATATAAAGCCGAGATGGAAGGACATGAAGGACACGCCAGACTTCTTTCCCTATGCATGAATCAGGCAAGTCCACACAATTTATCTGATGCCACTATGTGCATCAAAATTAATGATGTGAGGGTAAATTGCTTAAAAGTTTTATTGACCAGGGGTTAGTCAACAGCCTTGCAGCTTAAGTAAAACAGTTTTGCAGAGTTATTCTAGAAATCCAGGGCACATAATACGAAGGGTTCAAATTACTAGTACTCCCTCACCTCTGTGCCCCTGTACTATTGGGGTTATATTTTCAGTGCCAGTTAAAAAGCATTACAATAGTGCACAACAGGCCTCACCCACCATTACGCCTTTCGAAGAAACAACACTGCAGCTTGTCTGCCCTGAACATAGAACCCTCTGCTGTTCACACACCTGACCCCAGAATACACACCAATAGCCACAAAGAGCAGGAGGTACAGCCCGAGGGCGAGGTGTTCATCAGGACAGAGGTCCGCAGACTACTACAGAGTGCAGATCACCAGCCCCTGGAGAGCCCAGGTGGTTGTAGTAAAGTTAGCCTGACAATCAACAAATTTACACAACTAGATGCCACACAAAACAGACATGGTCAACAACATTGTGTGGTATAGAGGTGTTCTCCACCATAGACCTGAAGGCACATACCATTAGAAACAGCAATCACATTTACACGGCATTTGAGACAGACAGCAGGCTGTATCAATTTCTGCAACTCTCCTTCGATGTCACCAATGGAGTGTCACCTGTTTCAGAGAGAAATGGACCGAATAGTAGATGAGTTCCAACTGAAAGCGGTGTTCCCCTACTTAGACAACATGACAATCTGTGGCCACACTCAGGAGGATAATGACACGAATTTAAAATGCTTCTTCCAGGCAGCCAAGGAAAGGAACCTAACATACAACAGCGACAAATGCGTCTTTAGCGCCAGGAAGTTGCCAATCCTAGGCTACATAGTGCAGAATGGGGAAATCAGCCCAGACCCAGCCCATGTGCCCTCTCCTAGACCTCCCAGTGACACACATGTTGAAAGCACTAAAAAGGTATTTGGGACTGTTCAGTTACTACGCCCAAAGGGTCCCCAACTATGCTGACAGGGTCCGCCCACATAAAAACCTCAGTTTTCCCACTGTGCCCAGCAATCACCAGAGCATTCAGGGACATTAGGGACCATATCGCTAAAGCTACCATGTGGTCCATAGATGAGTCCATCCCGTTTCAAATATAAACGGATGCATCCGACGTTCTAAACCAAGACAGATGACAGGTGGCCTTTTTCTCATGAACCCTAGAGGAGTCAGAGGTAAGACACTCAGCAGTAGAGAAGGAGGCCCTAGCCGTTGTGGAAGAAGTAAGCCACTGGTGACGTTATCTGGTGTGCAAACA
Source organism: Narcine bancroftii (assembly GCF_036971445.1). Taxonomy (NCBI): domain Eukaryota; kingdom Metazoa; phylum Chordata; class Chondrichthyes; order Torpediniformes; family Narcinidae; genus Narcine; species Narcine bancroftii. The sequence continues at coordinate 1,786,253 of NW_027211808.1, forward strand.
CTTCACCCTTGTCACAGACCAACGGTCTGTGGCTTTTATTTTCGATACCAGAACAGGGGGAGAATTAAAAACGACAAAATCCTGCGCTGGCGGATAGAATTGTCTACATTTAACTACGACATTCTATACCGCCCTGGGAGACTCAACGAGCCCCCAGACGCACTGTCCAGATGCACTTGTGCCATCCTTAACCACAGATCTTGCACAATGAGCTGGGCCACCCGTGGGTCGCTAGACTGTTTCACTTCATTAAAACCCAAAACCTCCCATTTTCAGTCGAGGAAGTGAGGTCAGTGAACAAGAGCTGCTCCATTTGTGCAGAATTCAAACTGCAATTTTACCAGGCAGACAAAGCCACCCTGATAAAAGCTATCAAACCTTTTGAGCGCCTCAGCCTCGATTTTAAAGGCCCGCTCCAGTCCAATAATAGAAATGTCTATTTCCTAAAAGTAATAGATTAATATTCCTATTTCCCCTTCTCAATCCCGTTTTCTGATGTATCAGCAGCCACTGTTATAAAGTGCCTCCAACCCATCTTCAGCATATTTGGGTACCTGAACTACAGCAGTACCTGCATGAGAGAGGGATTGCTACCAACCGCACTAGAAGTTACAATCCCAGGGAGAATGGACGTCGAAAGGGAAAATGCCACTAATTGGAAAACGGTCCTCGACTTTAAAAGCAAAAGACCTGCCTGTTACTAGATGCCAAGAGGTATTGCCAGATGCCCTACACTCTATACATTCTTTGTTGTGTACTGCCACTAACATGACCCCACATGACTGTATCTTTTCTTTCACAAGGAAAGCCACAACAGGCACAATGTTGCCTATATGGATGATGACACCGGTGGGACCTGTTCTCCTCCACAAGCACTGCAGACCCCACAAAGCGGACCTGCTGATGGATCAAGTCACATTCTCAGATGGAAGAGAAGACTCGGTGACCACCAGGGACCTCGGACTGGCCAGAGGCGTGAGCAATGCGGAGGAAACACAGATGTCTATGGATCAACAAGGAGTGCAGCAGCAGTTACTAGAATGAGTCACCCCAGAGGACTTTACCACCCACCCTGGAAATCAGGACCCTGGGTATGCCCACCCCACAAAATATCACCACCCTAGACTTGATTGCAGGACCTAATCCCATAAAGAGGATCCCCAGCCCACACGGCCACATGACCAACCAGTACTTCATTCCCACTGCTCCACCAAGAAAGGCCGAAAGGCTGACCGCACTCCCCACCACATACCATTAGCAAGGAGGTCCAGAAGGCAACAGAAGCCACAAAAAATTTTGAACATAAACTCACAAACAAGAGGAGGAGTGAGGGGGTAGGGCGGGGGAATAACTTTTTGGGAGGGGTGAATGTGGTGATATGTAATTACACCACTAGGTCACCAGGGGTCATCCCATTGACCTTTGTATATAATACAGAATAGAGCTACAGTCTAGCCTTCCAGGTTCATCTTGCAGAGAGAGAAGATCTCTTAGTGTACGTATTAGTTTATTAAAGCTGTCTTATACTCCCACTGCTGGTGTGGTTATTGTCAGTACACAGCACAGTTTATTTTGAATTCATTTATGCCTTTACTCCTTCAAGCACTTGCTTGAACAGGTCATATATAGATTAGCATTTCTACTTCCCTGCCTACAAGAAGTGAAGATTTTTTTTCCCCACAGTAAATTTGCGTACTGAACTTTCAAATCTCTTTGACTTGGTACCATACAATCAGTACTGATAACCATAGTGTCAGTGGATTAGCAGTTGAATTTAAATTCTTTTCAGAGATGCAGGCTTCTTTTACAATATTTTTTAAAAGCAAAAAATGTTAAAAGTTGAGGCTTTGATATGTTTTCATTGTGAGTCTTCATTTGAGTGGTCAGTGTTCAAAGTAAGTGGTTTTTATTTAATTTACTCTCTATAAATCTGGTTTAACTTGAGTATTGATAGCTTTCTGACTATAGATGTGCAGAACTGTTATGAATTTGACTTACAAAATATGTGTTTAACATGCAGATTTTAACCTTTTTATTGAAATTAATCAGTTAATTATTTTGTATATTTCACTAAAATCTAGCAGTGAAGTTCACAAAAGCTCTCTTTAAGGTGGGAAAATGAGCTGAGAATTAAATAGTAATTATCGTTATTAGATTAATTGAAGGTAATTTACACATTTGGACCTGCTCAAATGGAGATATAAAAATAAATCTTGGTGTATACAAAGAAAGCAGTCACATTTTCTAGATTTTATTTCTGGGCTGAACATTTGAAATACAGTTTAAAAAAATAATGGCATGGTGATGTAATTAGTAGAGGTATTGCAATTAGCCGAGCTGTAGCCTCATGGTTCCAGTGATCCTGATTTAGGGTATTATCTGTGTGGAATTTACATGTTCTTGAATCTGTAGGACTTTTGATCAGGTGTTCTAGATTCCAAATATGTGTAGGTTAATTAACTGCTGTAAAACTGTAGAATTTAGAGGTTCCTAAGGGGATGTGGGGAGAACAAAATAAAGTTGTCTAAAGACACTTTCAGGTGGCCAATTGCCCCGCTTCTAAAGCCGCATATTTTGGCAATATGTGGCTATTGGGAGGCCACGTGAACGTGCAGGAGGCGCTTGCAAGGCGAACTTTGCAATCCTCCTCCAAGAGGGATAATCGCCACAGCATAGTGGCCTCCCCTGCCATCTGAATGTAATCACCTAAAAGCAGCTGTATTTGAGATGACAGTCAGCTGGCGAGCTCCTGACAGCACAGCACCTCTCCAAGTTGCCCCTTCCCCTGACGTAGGACGACAGGGCAGGAGCAGCTGGCTGGGCTGTCAGTGTGGAAACTGCGGGGCTAGAGCGGTCAGTGGGGGAGAAGGGGGCTTGGCTGTCAGCGGGGGAGAATGGGGGCTGGAGTGGCTGGCGGGGGAGAACAGGGCTGGAGAGAGCGACGGGGGAGAACAGGGCTGGAGCGGCCAGCAGGGGAGAAGGAGGCTGGCCGAAACAATGCCGACTCGAGTGCCGTTCTCCCCCAACGGTGCTCCAGCCCCCGTACTCACCCGCCGGTGTTCCAGCCTCCTCCCCCGCCCCGTGAGTGGGGAGAAAGCGCGGCACCGGGATCAGTGTGGGGACGTCCCATGCGGGATGTCCCTGTGCTGACAGCCCTTGCCGGCCGCCTGACAGCGTGGAGACAGCCGGCGCCAGCCGCCCCACAGTGTGGGGATTGAATTCATTAGTGGGGAGAGAATGGGGCAGCGGGATCAGTGTGGGGACGTCCGGCGCGGAACGTCGTGCTGATAGCCGGCGCTGGCTGTCCCAGCTGAAAGCCAGCCATTCTGAATTGACAGGAGCAGGAATGCGCTCAGATGCGCATCCGAGCGTAGCTGTCCTTTCGGGTGGCCAGCACTGTGCTTTCAACGCCGCCACCTGAACTGTAATTTAAAGGGACACTTCTGCTTCTTCAGGCACATTCTTAGCATAGAATGCACCTGAAAAGGCCTTAAGATTCGGTGGGTTGTAAATGGGTGTTGATGTTCAGTAAAAATTCGATGAGTGAAGGCTCTTTATCTTTGCTGTTTTACTATGAAAAATCAGAATGCTGGAAATTGGAAAAAAAAATTGAAACAATTCAGTAAGTCAGGTAACATCCAAAGCACAAACTTCCAATTTTGCAAAGGATTTTCAACCTGAAACTTTAACTCTTTTTCTTTTTCCACAGATGCTTTGTGGCTTTCTGACTGTGTCTGGCACTGGACCAGGACATGGCGCAAGGATGGATGACATCATTCACCGGCCACCAGCAGTGGGCAAGTATACTGCCCTCAAAAATCTAGTCCTGGGGAAGTTTGGCCTCACTCCCTAGCAGCATGCTTCCAGCCTCTTACACCTGAATGGATTAGGAGATTGCAACTCCTCAGCCCTCATGGACGAAATGCTGACCCTGCCAGAGGATCATGAACCGTGTTTCCTCTTCTGCCAGATATTTCTTGAACAGATGACAGAGGATATCCAGCTTCATCTGTCCAAAGAAGACTTTTCCGACCCCCACAAGGCCATAGTCCAGGCAGAAGCCCGGTGAACTGCAAAATAGGAGAACAAGGGATCCCTCAACCAAGTCTCCAAGCTGGGTCCCTACCGTTCTCAAGATACCCCCAAGCACAAGCCAGGGGAAACCCAATTAACATGGTGCTTTTATCACCAGCACTGGGGAATGAAAGCCCGCAAGTGCTGCCAGCCCTGTGACTTCCATGGAAATGGCCAGACCAACCGCCGTTGACAGCTGTGACGGTTGACCACATAAACAGTGTCCATTGTATCACTGACAAGTCCATGGGCCACCAGTTCCTGGTGGTCACAGGGGTCAAGAGAGCACCCTCCCCTCTACAGCACTGGAAACTCACACCTGGACCCCTGCAGGCTGCCATTGGTTCTGAGTGAAGACCTATGGCACCCATAGGTAACAGTTACAGATTGGGGATAAAAACTTCACTTGGAGATTTGTCCTGGCCTCGGTGGGCACCATGCTGTTAGGAGCTGATTTCCTAAGGGCTCAAAGTCTGCTGGTGGACGTGAGGGGCAGGAGGCTGCTCAACGCTCACACCTTTCGCTCAGAGAGCCTGGGCACGGAGGACAACAACAGACCCAAAATCGGCATGGTAGCCACTGCCACAGACAAGTTTTCCAAGGTCCTCAGTGAGTTCCCTGCCATCCTGGAGCCACTCTTCGATGTCTCCTTGTCTGTGCCATGGAGTTTTCGATCACATCTCCATAGAAGGCCCCCTGCTGCACTCAAGAGCTAGACTGCTGCCACTGGAGAAGCTAAATCAGGCAAAGGAGGAATTCTCCAGGCTCCAGGAGCTGGGCATTGTTTGGCGGTTGGACAGCGCTTGGGTGGCATCACTACACATGGTCCCGAAGTTATCAGGGGGTTGAAGGGCCTGCAGAGACTACGGATGGCTAAATGATGCCATGACTCTAGACAGGTTTCGGTCCCCCATATCCAGGACTCTGCGGCCAACCTCATGGCACGCAGTTCTTTTCAAAAGTCGATCTGGTGTGTGGTACCACAAAATCCCGGTACACCCCGATGATGTTGGAAGTCTGCCATTATTATCCCTTTTGGCTTGTTCGAATTCCTCTGGATGCCGTTCGGGTTGAAGAAAGTGGCCCAGATGTTACAGTATCTCACAGATGCAGTGGGTAGGGATTTGGACTTTGTCTTTATCTACCTACAAGGCCTATATCTGTACCCTGTTCGCCCGGCTAGCAGGTCAACAAGGCTAAATGCCAGTTTGGGGAACAGTCATTGCATTTCCTGGGGCACACCATCTCAGCGTCTGGGACAGCTCTGACACCAGCAATAGTCCAGCCAACCAGAAATTTCCCAAACCCTCCTCCCTCAGGAATTCGTCGGAATGGTACATTTTTACCAGAGGTTCATCCCCAACACCACCCGCATCATGTGGCCTCTTTTCACAATGATCGCGACGAAATAGAAGAACCTGCCTTGGTTGGAGGAGATGGACGAGGCCTTCACTGCAATGAAACAGGCCCTCGCAGAGGCAATTTTGTTGGTGCACCCGCTCCCGGAAGAGCAGATGGCGCTCTCAGTTTAAGCTTCTGCCATGACACTCAGAGGAATACTGGAACAGTGGCTGGACAGGAAGTGGGAACCACTGGCTTTTTTCAGAAAGCATTTGCGGCTGCTGGAGCTCAAATACAGTGCTCTGTACTTGGCCATCTACCACTTCCGATACTTCTTGGAGGGCAGAACTTGCACTGTTTTTACTGATCACAAACCCCCCTCCCAAGCACTGGCTATGGCCAAGGACCTGTGATCAGACAGGCAACAGCACCAGCTCTCCTATGTGTCTGAATTCACGACAGACATCTGGCACAGGACGGTCGTGGTTGCTCTCTCCCACCTGGCCATCAGTTACTTCCTGGTAAACTTGTACCTCTCACTTTGTTCGTTTTATATTAGTCACAGTGTTTGAGTTACCGAAAGAAAACAGACACACACACTGAGAGCACTTCAGTTTATACAAATTTTTATTACTAAATCTAAAGCTGAATTCAAACTACAATATGCAAGCCCTTCCCAATTATACTTATCAACGCCTGGACTGGTCCCAACTGCCGAAGCGAGACAACGACCGCACACTTGTAGCAGGTTGTCTGGGCACCGGTAGCAGCTTCTTCACCACCACCAACCGGGAAGTTGGTTGGAGTCTAGAAGTTCTTCTTCTTGCTTAAAGATGTTACCACTTCTCAGAGAGTCTCAAACTTCAGCAGCAGAACCATGGCTTATATTACCCAAAAATTGTTTACTCATAGCCCATCACCCTGAATAAATGGTTTACTTATCTTCAAGGTCTCCTGACAGTCTGCGACCAACAAAACACAACTGCATCTCTGGGCCTCATGGTGTAAATTAGATTATGTCTGCTTCATACATTATTTTCAAAGTAGGTTACTGATACTTAAACTTGTATAAGCAAAAGCATGGTCTAAATCCTCCATTACATTCCACCCCTTAGTTCCAGTCTGTCACTTATGAGACCTAACAAGCATTCGAGTACAGAAGGAGTGAAAAAGAGAAACTAAAACTACAATAATCACAAAAATAAGCAATAATGTGAGCAACCAACGGAGAACAGTGTGGCCCAACCCCCCAAATGTACCAGTTAACCATGAAAAAGGATTCTAATCAAGGCTCAAATTATCCTTCTGGGCCACAATACCCAGACGCTGAAGCTCACGATCAGATTTTGAAACATGCTGAACAATATCAGATATATTAGTGGATACATTGGGCTGTGTCTCCCATGGGCAACTCCCTTGGAACGTCGTCGACATTACAAATCCAATTGCTGGCATCAAAGCAGCAGTTAAGCCAGATCAGCAGGAGCGCAACACGGAGAACCTGGAACAAAAAATCCTGACATATGTTACTCACGATGCCATAAGCATTCAGTATTTAAACAAAATAAACCATTCTGTCCCTCAATAGCTTCCCACCAAGTGTTACCCTGGGCAGTTGTCACTATTTCCCCTTTTACAGGTAAGCCACTACCTGGTGGTACCTTTTGTGCGGTATTCTCTAGCTCAGGAATGGAGGTCAATGACTGTTTTTTTCCTCTAGAATAGGCTGTAGTTCAGAAGCATGAAGAAGTCAGTGGAAAGATCTACCTCCCTTTAAAGGGCAATGATTCAAATTGTCGACTGCCTACTGCAGCACATGGCACCACCCCTTCAGAGTCCCCAGTAGTGTTAATAAATGAATTTAATCCTTCAGTAAGCAGTTCATTTGTTCAACTAACCCAGCAGCCTGCGGGTAATAAAGAATATGGTGGACAAATAAAATATGCCCAGTCATAGATTATCTTCCTGGAGAAGTGCGAGCCATCATCAGATTGAATTTCCTCTGGTACATCATAATGAGAAATAAAATGAGTCCTTGGATAGTGCTAGCTTGGTTAGCTGTCTTGGTGGGAAAAGCAAAAACCAGGCCTGAAAAGGTGTCAAGCATTACTAGGACGTTACGCTTACCCATACAGTCTGGCATAGGGCCTATCTAATCAATTTGCCAGACCGTAGCTGAGTGAACTCCCTGTCTGATTTGGCTATGTGGACCAGGAGGAATGATGCGGGACTTCACAAGCTGGCATGCTGGGCATGTATGTACGACCGTGCAGACATTGTCCTGATGGACGGGTAAGGCATGTGCACAGGCCCACATAGCTGATCCCTTCTCCCCCAAATGGCCACTCTGTTTGTGTGCCCATTGAGCCAGGGGGACGGTATCGGCGTGACTGATAGTGGCAAGTTGATCTGCTACTGCATTACATATATAACATATACTTTGTGCCATGTTCGTCATCACATTGGTATGGGCAACAATGTGATATATGGTTATCTCACGATGATGGGAGGCATCCCACAACAGCTCCCACAACTATTTTCCCCATACTGGGTGGTCATGTACCAGGCAGTCATTATTTTGCCAATCAGGCATCCATATCACTAGTCCATTAGCCACAGCCCAGGAATAGTAAACAGGAAAAGAGGGTGATCATTGAAGTCTAGTGGTAAGGTGACCACATTCAACTCAGTTTACTGACTGGAGCCACCATCCCCCTCCTCCAATAAATGAGTTCCTGACCTGGGATGGTAAGCCACCACCTTCCACTTCTGCTTTCCTTCCACCCACCGGCTGCTACCATCAGTAAACCAGGCATCCTCTTGTTCTGCTGGAGTGAGCGAATCATATGGTTTGCCTTACTGAACTGATGAAGGGGGTAGGGGTGGGGGCAAGGCGGGTTCAACGAGTCAGAGAACCGCCACCTGTTCGTGTATCCGGCCCACCCCTTCAGGCCCTCTGGTCGCATGACTGAATATACCACTTCCATTTAACAATAGAAGACTGCTGAGCCCACCCGATCTTTAGATTAGCGTCATTAGCCAGGACCTAGTTCATTATTGGAAGTGCAGGTTGCAACTGGACATCTGCATCACCTGTCATTCTTTCCATCTCCAGCAGGGCCCAGTAACAGGCCAGTGACTGTTGTTCAAAAGCAGAATGATGAGAGGCAGCCTCGGGCATGGTTCGTGACCAGAATCCCAGCGGGACTCGGTAGCCCTCTTGTTTCTGCCAGAGGCTCCAGGAGACCACATGATTAGTAACGGAGACCTGTAGTTCATAGGGGGTATTTGGGATGCGGTGAGAAATGGGCAGGGCCTGAAGAATAGCCTGCTTGGTGGACTGGAATGCCCTTTTCTGATCGTCACCCCATAAAAATTCTGTTTTCTTTCAGGTAACCTTATATAGAGGATGTAAAAGCAACGCAAATGTGGAATATGGCGAACCCTAGGAAATGCTGAGTCTCCTTTTTACTAGTAGGAGAAGCCAAGACTGTGATCTTATTGCGAACTTTATCGGGAATCACCTGTTCTCCAGAATGCCACTGAATCCCAAGGAAAATAAACATCTGGGATGGGTCCTGCACCTTGGTGGGGTTAATGGCTCACCCTTTTTGCATCAGGGCATCTTGGACATTCTCCATACCTTCCTGTACCATCTCTTCCGTGGCGCTTTGGATCATCACATCATCAATATAATGGTAAATCGAGAGAAAAGACAAATCTGGCACTGCCTCCAAATCACGGGCAATTAAGCTGTGGCAAATAGTAGGAGAATGTACATAGCCCTGAGAGAGATGGGTGAAGGTATACTGGCACCCCTTCCAGGTAAAGGCGAACTGATCCTGTGAGACCTCATTTATAAGAAATCTGAAGAACATTAGCAAGATCAATGACAGCATACCATGTTCCTGAGTTTCAGGTAGCAATGTTTTCAATAAGGGTAACAATGTCTGGAACTGCTGAAGCAAGTGGTGGGGCACGTTTGTTCAAAAGACGATAATCAACTGTCATTCAGCCAAATGGCTATTAAAGGGCGATGTTGCGGGCCTCACTACCCATTCTTGCAAAGCATTGATGGTGGCAGTAATCTCTTCCTGCCCTCCAGGGAGGTGATATTGTGGAATGCATACTGGTTTCGTTGGGGCGGTGGGAGGGAAGGCACCATCACAGGATTCCACAGCCCAAACCACCACTAGTCTTTTTGTAATAGTCTGAATTCGAAATGCAAATCCCCCCTTGACTAGTATTAAGGGCCTTACTGGCTAACATATTGATACCCAGGATACACTCGTCAGTGGCAGCCACCAGGGCATGTAACCATATAGGGAATGGGCCATCGCGCACCGTGGCGCGGACTTTTATTTCCTTCGCCAGGGTGATTGCTTCTCCCATTCCCTCTATTCGAAATGTTGGTCCACTCCAGAGGTCGGGGTTACCAGGAATCACTGAGTGCTACGGTCTGGCAAATTGATTAGATAGGCCCTATGCCAGACTGTATGGATAAACGTTACATCCTAGTAATGCTTGACACCTTTTCAGGCCTGGTTTTTGCTTTTCCCACCAAGACAGCTGACCAAGCTAGCACTATCCAAGGACACATTTTATTTCTCATTATGACCAAGGCCAAATATTTGCGGTCATTACCCCCACCCCAATGGATTGTTAACGATATGTAGGGTCGCAAATCCCCGTGTATCCGCTGTATCTCAATGGAGTAGACACGGGAACCCTGCCCACAACCTCATGTCTTAGTAGTGTTTTGGGGGGCTTCCAGGACCACATGCTACGATTATCCATAAGAACCTTTTTAACCAATTGTATCTCATCATGGGTAATTGGAACAGGAGAAGCTGCCTTGTTAATAGCAGCAATGCGAGCAGAAGGCACAGTTGGGCCTGGAAGACTCAACAGCTGGGGATGATGTTCCCCTGCCTTCCTCTTATAAAGGACTGCAGTAGGTTTCCCATCAATATCACTTTTAGGTACACCTAACTTTAACAAGTTTACAAAAAGGTCCCTTCTTGTTGCTCCGTTATTAGCAGCAGCCCTCTCTTTTCATCCTGCTTGTCTGATTTAACCTGGGTTGTACGTGAGTGAATTTTACCTCCCAACTCTAATTCTCAAGGCCCAGATAAGGCGTGCATCGCCTCAGACACAGGGTGCCCAATTAGCGGACTAGTTACTGACAGAACAAGTCCCCGTGTAGTGGGTTGGGTGGAACGAACCAATTGAGTGTGCATTCCGGCCATGAATATCTCTTCGTCAGGGCTCCCCCCATGTAGCCACAGCCTCAAACGCCCTGCATACAAGGCAGAGGCACTGCTATACTCTCATCTGCGGTGCCCCAATTGTTCTGCAAATGTAAATCCCAATCTACTGGTGATTGGTATACTCGTAACAGGGCATCCTTTAGAGTGGCAAGTAACTAATCCACACCTCTCCTTCTACCTCATAGCTCAACAGTGACCCAGATATCAGTAGTCAATGTTCCTAATCCCATCAATTCCTCGGGAGTTAAATATACATTACTCCCTGCTTGATCCCAAACACGTAGGAGCCAGGCTGCCAGAGTTGTTCTCGTCTTTTGCCTAAATTGATCCCCAATGGTGGCCAGCTATTTTATAGAGTAGCCACAAATCGACTGCTCTCGACCCGTTTCCACTTTGACCCACAGGGCCCTCTGCCCAGTGGATGGGAGGAGGCTGAGGCCATCCCATGGAGGGGGGGCCATTGAGAACAAGCAGGGGTTCGGGTACCTTCTCCTGAGTCCACTTGGGAGGCCGGAACATCATCTATCATTAACATTTACATAATCTCCCCTTCCATCTTCATTTGTTTGGAAAGTCCACTGCCTTATGGGGCAGGTGTGAACAGCGGGTGGAGAGGGGAGTACTTCAGGTACATGCTGAGGGGTACCTGTATTATTACCATTGTCATCATTCCAGATATTCTCATCCCAATCATCAAATACATCAGGATCATCGCCATTCCTTATCATGGCACAAATACAATGTGGATCGGGTTCTACCCCTTGCTTTTCCTTATCTGCACAGAGCTGCTGCTGAAGTTTAATATTACGACAAATCATTTGGACATTTATCCTCCCATTCTTTGGCTCGGTCCTGACTGGTACAAACAATCTCACTCATCATGGATCAGCGTTGTCACATGGCTTCTAGCTCCTCCTCTAATTGCTCTCTCTTGTGCTGAGATTCTACTTCCCTCTGAACTAATTCTGCTTCACGCTGAATGGAGTGGTGTAAGGCTGCAGCCAACAGTCAAAAACCATCCGTCAGCATCCCCTTTTTAACAGGAAATGTACTTTCTCGAAGGTGAGTGGCAACTCGCACATGGTGGATCTAATCTCTCATTCCAAATAAGGGGTGGTCCCAACAAAGACCGAGTATTGGCTAACATGCCAAATCCATTGTCTTTGAAAGTACATCCCGGAATCAAGAACTGCTCAGAGCTCACCTTTTTCTTTTGGTAAAACATCGAGACCAATCCTGCCAACTATGCCAATTGTCTTGGGTAAACTTGTACCTCTCACTTTGTTCGTTTTAGATTGGTCACAGTGTTTGAGCTACTGAAAGAAAACAGACACACACACTGAGAGCACTTCAGTTTATACAAATTTTTATTACTAAATCTAAAGCTGAATTCAAACTACAATATACAAGCCCTTCCCAATTATACTTATCAATGACTGAACTGGTCCCAACTTCTGAAGCGAGGCAATGACCGCACACTTGCAGTAGGTTGTCTGGGCGCTGCCACTTCCTTCTTGAGGTCATGCCAGACGAATCGCTGTGTCACCATACATATGGTAGCCTTTACTAAGGGGTGGGTGAGATTGGGATGTTGGTTGGAATCTAGAAAGATTATTATTCTTGCTGAAAGATTTTGCCACCTCTTGGAGAGTCTCAAACTTCAGCAGCAGAACCATGGCTTATATTACCCAAAAATTGTTTACTCATAGCCCATCACCCTAAATAAATGGTTTACTTATCTTCAAGGTCTCCTGACAATTTGCAACCAACAAAATACAATTGCATCTCTGGGCCTCATGGAGTAAATTAGATTATGTCTAATGACCAACAAAAGACAACTGCATCTCTGGGCCTCATTGTGTAAATTAGATTATGTCTGCTTCATACATTATTTTCAAAGTAGGTTAATGATACTTAAACTTGTAAAAGCAAGAGCATGGTCTAAATCCTCCTTTACAGAAGGGCAAGGACAATGTGGTCATGGATGCTCTCTCCCACCCGGCCAGCAGCACGTTCTCTCCTGGCCTCGGCTATGCACAATTAGTGTAGGCCCGACAGCACGACACCGAAACACAAGCTCTCCAGACCGCCATCTCAGGTCTCCAGCTCAAGGATATCCAGCTTCCTGACTCCACCCAGCTGTTGCCACTGGCTCACCATGCCTGGTAGTCCCACAGGAGTGGAGAGACAAGGGTCGTCAGCTCTATCCATGATCTCACCCACCCCTTAGTAAAGGCTACCATGTGTATGGTGACACAGCAATTCATCTGGCACGGCCTCAAGAAGGAAGTGGCAGTGCTAACTTGCAACTGCATCAGGAGTCAAATGTCTAAAGTCCACAGGCACACACAGGACCCCATTCAACATTTTGACTCAGCAACGCGGAGGTTCCAGCATATCCACATGGATGTCGTGGGCCCCTTGGGTCCAGGGAGTCGTGGTACCTGTTTACCATAATGGACAGAGCAACTAGGTGGCTGGCAGCCATCTCGGTCCTTGAGGCATCAGTGGAGACCTGTGCTAGAGCCAGTGGATCATTCGTTTTGACATGCCAGCACACTTCATGAGCGATAGAGGCACCCAATTTACATCTGCACTATGGTCGCAGCTGGCAAGGAACTTAAGGGTAATACTGCACCACACCACAGCCCTCCACCCACAGTCTAACAGGTTGGTAGAGAGATTCCACCAACATGAAGTACACTCTGATGCAAGACTTTCTGACCCCAACTGGATGGACGAGTTGCCCTGGGTTCTCCTTGGGATTAGGATGGTGTCCAAGGAGGAGCTGCAAGCTTTATCAGCAGAAAGATTACAGCATGCCCTTCTCCCTGCCAGGTAAATTCTTCAGTCTGGAGGCCGAGATGATGCACAACAAAGGTGAGCGCTTGCTGACCTCCGTAAATGACTGGGCAACCTAACCCGCAGCCTTCAACGCACTACAGCACCTGACCATCCCATCAACCGAAAGATCTGGATTTCCATCTGGAGAGGACCACAGAGGGCCCTGCTGCAGGCCCATACAAGGTTCTCTGGTGGTTGAGTGGGACTTTTACTTTAGCTGTAGCTAAGGAAGGACTGTTTACTGTGGACTGCTTAAATGCTGCTCATTTGGACAACGCAAATGGCTGCGCCCAAGCGCCAGGGTTGGTCGCCAAAGCAACAGGATACATAACCGGTTCTGGGGGGAATTACATCCTCATGGATCACTTGTATCACCAGGTTGCGAGGCAGCCATGGGGAAATAGTGTCATCAGCGATTTCTCTCTGACTCCAGCATCCCTTCAAGCGTGTGTCCTGGGCAACGATTATGATGTCACAATGCACCAGGTGACTGAGCTCATGCTGCCCTTATAGGGATGTGCTGAATATGAATAACAACAGTCATTAAGACCCTCAACATGCATCAGGTGACTGAACTCAAGATGAAAGGGGCGTGTTAAACTTGAAAAATAAACAGTAATTAACGACCTTTGGTGTGGCAGCCAGTGATTTCCTTCACCTCCTGCAAGCTCCACAAGATCTAATTTCTGTGATTTCTCTGGAAAACCTGTTTCTGATTTTGAACATGTACTTCTACTTATGAAATACACTCAGTTGATTCAGTAGACTTGGGCTAAAGAAAATTGCAGTTCAGTGTCCAAGGTCTATCTTACCACTCCTTAATTAAGGAGTTTATATTCTGAATGACCAAAATAATATTTAGAATTCAGTGTTTGTGGTCTGTGATAATCTCACAATTGATCTGTATGTCAGATATAAACCTCAATTAACTACAGGAGATTATTCATTCACTTCATTTATAAGAAACAAAAATAAGATGATGGAAAATATTTTACCAGCCTGATGAGATATTATTTATTTGGTCAAATCCTTTTTTTTATGAGTAACTCTCCTTTGCTTTTGTAGTATTCAGTCTCATAACTAACTGAATTTTGAGAATGGATTTAAAGTAAATGTTGGAGCATTTCTCCATAAAGTGCATGATTGTTTTGCTGCTTTCTAACTGATTAATTCAGAGCTTCTCTCTTAATGATAGTGTTTTGTCGTGTTTTATTGCAAACCTATCTTTTAGAGTTCTGAGGAATTACAGCAGCATGATCAAGAATTATTTTCTTTTCTTTGGCTTGGGTTCGCGGACAAAGATTTATGGAGGGGGTAAAAGTCCACATCAGCTGCAGGCTCGTTTGTGGCTGACAAGTCCGATGCGGGACAGGCAGACACGGTTGCAGCGGCTGCAGGGGAAAATTGGTTGGTTGGGGTTGGGTGTTGGGTTTTTCCTCCTTTGCCTTTTGTCAGTGAGGTGGGCTCTGCGGTCTTCTTCAAAGGAGGTTGCTGCCCGCCAAACTGTGAGGTGCCAAGATGCACGGTTTGAGGCGATATCAGCCCACTGGCGGTGGTCAATGTGGCAGGCACCAAGAGATTTCTTTAGGCAGTCCTTGTACCTTTTCTTTGGTGCACCTCTGTCACGGTGGCCAGTGGAGAGCTCGCCATATAACACGATCTTGGGAAGGCGAATGTCCTCCATTCTGGAGACATGACCCATCCAGCGCAGCTGGATCTTCAGCAGCGTGGACTCGATGCTGTTGACCTCTGCCATCTCGAGTACTTCGACGTTAGAGATGAAAGCACTCCAATGGATGTTGAGGATGGAGCGGAGACAACGCTGGTGGAAGCGTTCTAGGAGCCGTAGGTGATGCCGGTAGAGGACCCATGATTCGGAGCCGAACAGGAGTGTGGGTATGACAACGGCTCTGTATACGCTTATCTTTGTGAGGTTTTTCAGTTGGTTGTTTTTCCAGACTCTTTTGTGTAGTCTTCCAAAGGCGCTATTTGCCTTGGCGAGTCTGTTGTCTATCTCATTGTCGATCCTTGCATCTGATGAAATGGTGCAGCCGAGATAGGTAAACTGGTTGACCGTTTTGAGTTTTGTGTGCCCGATGGAGATGTGGGGGGGCTGGTAGTTATGGTGGGGAGCTGGCTGATGGAGGACCTCAGTTTTCTTCAGGCTGACTTCCAGGCCAAACATTTTGGCAGTTTCCGCAAAGCAGGACGTCAAGCACTGAAGAGCTGGCTCTGAATGGGCAACTAAAGCGGCATCGTCTGCAAAGAGTAGTTCAAGAATATGATTACATTAAAGTCACAAATTTTCTGGAAAGATGAGTCCTTGACTTGTCCCACTACATTAAGCTATGCTGATAACTATAGTCACCCACCTCTGTCCTTTCTCACCAGTTTTATTTTACAAGATTCAACCCATTGTATTTTGTTCCTTTATTGTGATTGCTTTTCCGTTCATGAAAGATCAAAGCATAGAATTTATGAAAGATTTCAATTAGGATCAAGCCAAACTTGACTCAAGACAAATGCAATTGTCCAATATCTCTACTTAATTCAGATTGTAAGATAATAGCAAAACTATTACCTTACAAGGTTATGCATCATACAATATAATTGGTTACATAGGTTATACAAAAGTTAAATTAATGGGATCCAACATTATCAGATAGATATTTTTGTTGTTGAAAAAGAAAAGGGAACAACTTTATATGCAATTTGGGCATGTGAGAAAGTGAACAAGTTTTGGGAAGATCTAAATCAGATATTAAATAAAATCACAAAAAGCAACATACCAAAAAATACAGAGATCTTTCTTCTAAATAATATAAGTAAAGAATTAGGCTTCAAACTGGATGAAGCACAAAAAAAAAAGATTATGATAGCCTTAGCTATAGCAAAAAAATGTATAATGTCAACTTGGAAATCAGAAGAGAGCCTGAGAGTACAGCAATGGTACATAGAAATGAATAAATGTATTCCATTGAAAAAAATAACATATAATTTAAAAAATAAAGTCACATTATTTGAACAAATTTGGGAACCGTACATGGAACACAACAGAGAGGGCTTGTCCTGGACCTCCACCCCGTAAAATGATAATAAGACAAAATGACTTGATCCAGTGTGCAAAAGTAGAACACTCAAATTTCTTGTTTATTTTCATTATGTGATGACATTGTTTAATGGTTTTATGGTATTGTATATGTTGAACATTTAATGGGTTTGGAGGGGGGAAGGAAGGTAGGGGGGAAAAAAGGGGAGAAAATGCCTCTGTATATTTAAGAGAGAATGTTTGCATGTATTGTGAAAAAAATTAAGACAAATTCAATTGGGATGATCTGCAAATTAAGCATAAGATACAAATTGAAACTGTTGAAACCTACTTGAAGAGCTCTTAAATCAGTATTCGGAGCTGTTAAAGTAACTTCCTGACCCTGAATTTTTTTCAACACCTGTCTTGAGTAAAAGCACATTGGTTTATATTCTACTCTAATTAGTCCATGAAGAAATAATTCTGTTTGGATAATCCATGAGGGTGTCATGTTTTTAGCTGAGGTATATTTTTTTAAAACAAGATTATTTCTAAGTAATATTTATCAAAATAATTATCTATTTCACTGTAGCACTTGATTTTGATAATTCAAACCTTGAAACGTGAATACTTATTTTTGTATAAATCATCAATTGGCTATCTCTGTCCCAGAAGACAATTTTTAAAAAAAACCAATGAATGAATAAATTTTAATGGGAAATTAAGGTTTGCAACAAATTTTAATCTGAACTCATATACCTCATCATGCTGAATATTTTTTTTCCATTAAGGTTAATATACATGACTAAAATGGAATAATGGAAAATAATCATACACACAAGTATTGTAGATCAGTCAAATAAATTTGAAGCTGAAATGAGAGTGAAAAATGGTCAGATAGAAGGCATTAAATGGTTTGGAAGGTGAAGAATTCTCAGTGTGAGAAAACTGAAAAATGAATAAGAAAAGAAAAAAGAGTGAAGTAAATTTAAAAGAAGGTGTCTGGAGGAAAGATACTGTTAGAAACAGAAGTACCTTCACAGAAATTGCTCGAGACAAAAATTGAGAACAAAGAACATTTATTTATACAACAATGCAAAGTTGGGTGCCAACATACACACATACACTGGGGCTCACCCAAATTTTATACACACATACACTGGGGCTCACCCAAATTTTATACAGTTTATTTCAGTATAGAAAAACCCTCCCCCTTACATTCTTCTGCCTCCTGGATGAGTTTGGCATTAGACAATCCTGTCTGCCTACTTGCTGTTTCTGTGAACTTGGAGGACAAGGGGGTATACTGTCGGTGTCCCATCATGTCATTGTCCTTATTCACACCTTCCTAACTCTCAGGGCTGACTAACTTACATGCAGAACTTGCTAATTCTGTCTAAGGCTAGAAGACCCTTATCTTATTCAGACTAACTTTATTTCCTACATTCTAATATCTATTCTTATCCTGTTCATACTGGCTTTATTCATTGACCCATATATCTATACTAGTTTCCTCATCTTCATATTTTTATATCAGTTTTACTCATCTCTCACAATACCTAGGCCAAGTAATGTATATAGTCTATTTGCTTTTGTATGCTACAGTTCTAGTATGAATTGTAAGCTAATTTTATAATCTGACTGATTATTAAAAAATGTTATCAGAGTGTAGCGGCAGCTATGATAAAGGAGACTCACAATCACCACATTGGAGATTCTCAACGGCCATTTATTTCAAATTCCATGTGCGCCCCTTTAAGGGCAGCATGAGCTCTGCCCTCATGCAGGTGGTGATGTCGTCATGCCTGCCTGAGGCATGCACTGAGTTAAAGCCACAAGGCAAGGAATTCCCCCAATGGTGTCATCTGTAATAGCTGCCTTGCTACACAGCGGACAAGTGGGGCTGGTTCACCACAAGTATGCGTGCCATCACACTACATCTCCCAAAACTGGCTTATGTGTCCCGTCGCTTGGGTGGCTGGCCTCGGAACTTAGTCTGGGCCATTTGAATCGATAGAGTGAGATCCAGGTGAACAGCCTTGAGGTGGTCCACCATAAACAATTCACTTTTACCCCCAATGTCCAATGTGAAGGTCTTACTGGATTGCTGCAGAACTCTGTATGAACCTTCATAAGGGTTCTGCCAGGGTGTAGTGTGCAAGTCATGCCGGACAAAGATGAATTGGGCCGCATCTAGCTCTTTGGGCAGTGGGGATGGTCAGTTACTATGGTGGTTAGGAGGGAAGGGAGTCACCAAGGTGAGTTTGCTGCGGAGGACTGACAACAGGGTTGTGTAGTTGGTCAGGGAGTCTCTGTTTCTGGGCTGAAAAACTCACCGGGTAGTGACAGTGGTGCACCGTACACCAACTTTGTGGATGATACCTGCAGATCTTCCTTAGGAGCCATCCTGATGCTGAGGGGACCCAGGACAACTCATCTACCCAGCTGGAACCGGTGAGGTGGGCCATGAAGGCTGACTTCAGGTGATGGTGGAAACACTCCACCAAGTCATTTGCTTGCAGATGATACATCATGGTATGGTGGAGCTTGACCCCCCCCCCCCCCAGCAGGCTCGCCAACTGTGTCCAAAGGGCAAATGAGAACTGGGCAACTCTGTTGCTGGTAATGTGAGCTGGCTCTCCTAATCTGGCAATCCAGTGGGCAAGCAAATTCCTGGCGCATATTTCGGCTGAAGTATCCTTCATGAGAATGGCTTCTGGCCATTTTGTGTTCAGTCGACGATCATCCCTGGTCACCGGCAGGGGGCCCACAATATCAATATATGTGTCCGGGAACCTTTTAGCTGCAGGATTGAACTGTTGAATCAGGGCCTTTGTGTGCCGCTGAATATAGGAGGTCTGACACTATCTGCTGCTCCTTGCCATTTGAGCTATCTCCTTCTTGAGCCCGTGCCACACAAACTGCTATGCCACCATCTGCATCAATGTCTTGACTGAAGTGTGGGCTGCAAACCCATGGACCATACTGAAAATCTGTGACCTCCACTGCGGCAGGACTACTGGGCAAACTGGTGAAAATGTTGCAAAGCAGCATGTCCAAGCTGCATGGAAAATGAATGTACTGGAGCAAGAGCCCTGTAATGGCAGTACGGAGTGCTTGCATTTCCATGTCCTCTCTCTGGGCCTGTGCCAGTTGCATATAGTTAAGGCTGGGGGTGAGGCTGTGGATTGCAGGTCGTGAAAGTGTGTTCATCACAAAATTGTCTCTACCTGCCCTGTGCCAGATGTGAATTCCAACACACATGAGAGGTGCCGCTACTGATGAGCTGACCAGGGATCTTTGGCCATCACGAGGGCCTGCATGAATAGCTTGTGATCGGTGGATGTGGTGAATGGACTGCCTTCCAGGAAATACCAGAAGTGTCTGATGACCAGGTACTGTGCCAGCACACTGTTCCAGCACAACCCCAACACCATGACCGAGGCATCTACCAAGAGCATGGTGTGGGCCTCTGGGCAAAGGTGGGCCAATAATGTGGTGCTCGTCAGCATGTCCTTTGTTGCTGCGAAGGTGCCCTCTGCCTCTTCTGAACAAACCAGGACTTTGCTTCTTGCAGCAATTATTAGTTCACCATGCTGACAAACTCTTGCAGGTCTTTGAGGGCGATGGTGTCTTTGGTAAACTTGTACCTCTCACTTTGTTCATTTTAGATTGGTCACAGTGTTTAAGCTACCGAAAGAAAATAGACACACACCCAGAGCAGTTCAGTTTATACAAGTCTTTATTACTAAATCTAAAGCTGAATTCACACTACAACATGCAAGCCCTTCCCAATTATACTTATCAATGCCTGGACTTGTCCCAACTGCCAAAGTGAGGCGATAACTGCACACTTGTAGTAGATTGTCTTGGCGGCGGTAGCAGCTCCTCCACCTCCCCGGACTGGGACATCGGTTTGGAATCTTGAAGTTCTTCTTGCTGAGAGATGTTTCCACCTCTTGGAGAGTCTCAAAGTTCAGCAGTGGGACCATGGCTTATACCCAAAAGTTGTTTACTTCAGATCTTATCTCTTTGAACAAATGATTTAATTATCTTCATGGTCTCCTGACAGTCTGCAACCAACAAAAGACAACTGCATTTCTGGGCCTCATAAGTGTAAATTAGATAAGGTCTTCCTATTCAACTGCATCCTGGGCCCCATGGTGGAATTTAGATATGTCTACTAAATATGCATCTCTGGGCCTCATAGTGTAAACCAGATGTGTCTACTAATTCTAAAAAAAACAGGCAAGTTCTCAGCCTTGCAGCATCAGAACTAAAATTGACAGTTTAAATCTTCCATTAAGATGGGTTTTGGGAACTGACATATGGTAGAGTTAGAAACAGAATTACCTTTAAAGAAATTGTTCGAGACAAAAACTGAGAACAAAGAACATTTATTATACAACAATGCAAAGTTGGGTGCTTCCCCTTACCCTGGGAATACACACATACACTGGGGCTCACCCAACTTTTATACAGTTTATCTCAGTATTGGAATAACCCCCCCCACCTTACATTCTTCAGCCTCCTGCTGGAGAAGTTTGGCATTAGGCAATCCTGCCTGCCTACGTGCTGTTTCTGTGAACTTGGAGGACCAGGGGGTATCCTGTCGGTGTCTTCTCATGTTATTATCCCCTTTGTCCTTATTCATAATCTTGCCCTTGTCCCCATTCACACCTTTCCAACTCTCACAGCTACAGTCCCTTCATATGCAGAGTTCGCTGTCTAGGGTTTACTAATTAAATACGCATAACTTGATAAATCTGTGTATGGCTTACTAATTATATATGTAGAACTGGCTAATACTGTCTAAGGTTTTCTAATTATTTATGCAAGCCTTGCTAATTCCATCTGGGGCTTGGAGACCCTTATCTCATTCAGACTAACTCTACTTCTATCATCAATTGTCTGTCCTTATCTCCTTCAGTTAGTGAACTTGCTGATTCTCTAGGAGATTCTTATCTTACTCAGACAGTGTCAGCTTCCTGCCTTCTAATATCCATGTCTCATGTTGTTTGTACAGGCTTCATTCATTTACTTATGTATCAATTTTATTTTCTTCATTTCTTCATGTTCATATTGCAATATCAGTTTTTCTCATCTCTCACAATCCTCACTTTTCTTTTAGATCAGTGATAATGATCTCTCACAATGATCCCAGTGTTACTGATCCCAGTGTTACTGGTCTCAGTGTTACTGGTCTCAGTGTTACTGGTCTCAGTGTTACTGGTCTCAGTGTTACTGATCTCTACACTCCTCACTTTTCTTTTAGATCAGTATTACTGATGTGCTTAACTGAAAATGTCTTACTTGACAACTTGGTGTTTTTCCCAGCTGGTCAGTAACTGGATTGCAGTCTCTGTGTTATTAGACAGAATTAGGGAAACATACATCCTTTGGGTTATAGTGTTCTGACGAGGGGTTCGATGAATTAAATACTGCACCCAAGTCTTTAGGCAGGGGAGCACCATAAAGGTCAGAATAGCGAGTCCAGCTGCTATAAGGGCTGTGAGTATCAGGCTCCAGTTTTCAGTAAAAAGTCTAGTCCATCCCCACATCAGTACAAGGTTGTCAAGTCTGAACATGGGCATGGGCAGATTCTTGTCGAAGTCCTGAAGCATTGTCTTTAACCGCCTGACTGTTGTAAGCATTGTCCTTAACCAGTCTTTCAGAAACGCTGCCTTCCGAGAGCCAGGCGGTTTTGTTGAACTGTGGCTCTGTTGTTTTTCTTCAGCCCCTAAATTCAGGGCCATTGCTCTCTGTTTGATGATAATGTCCAAGGCTGTTTGGAGTCTGATTAAACAATTTAAATGCCAAGCAGCTTTAGCGTTCTGTAGCAGCTTACGTCGTTTACAACTGGAACTCCCCTTAACGAGGTGGTGTTTATCATTTTGAATGTCTGAGGGACCCAAAGGATGTTTGAGAAGAGACCAAGCTGGGGAGGGTTGTTTCTTATCATTTAACCTGTGTGTTGCAGCTTGTCTGCTAACATTAGCATGAGTATCATTGAACTTGTGAGTGCAAGCCTGTCTGTGTACATTAGCATATGTATTAAATCTCTCTCTCTGCGACATGTACAATCCTGACTACTGTCGGACTCTGGCTTTACCTTACTCTTAATTTAGTCTATGTGTGGTCTGAGTCCAGCATGTTCTTTGAATGAAGTGATAGGAGAAGGTATTCGGTTCAACAGTCAATTTATTACACAGCACAAGAATAAAACTTAACAGACCTCTGGGTCAATCGTTAGTTCATAGGTCACCTGCACAGTGAGCTATTCCCCAAGACTGACCCCTATTGTCCAGTTGGCTCAGTTTATATAGATCAACCTTATCATACAGAACAAAAGTTGGCTTCCTTTGCTAGATTTCATTATCATACAGAACAAAAGTTGTCTTCCTTTGCTAGATCTTTTTGCATAAGGGTTATTACAAGTCATCTCCTGTTTTGCAGATATCTGGGGTGTAGCGCTCCCATCTTAATCCTCCAGGCCAGACTATCCTGTTGTTTTGATCAGAAATTAATTCATCCCCAGATATTTCTAATCACCATTCTGTTCCTGTCTGGCCAATTTCTGCTGTTCTCTTTAACACCTCCTCATGCCTTAATCTTCCTCCTAGACTGGTTTTCCATTCACTTTGTTTCTTGCAGGACATTCTTTGTTCTGGTCTGGCCTGTGTCTCCTGTGCTACCCACCAACCTCCTTCAGTTTGAGCATTCCTCCTAAATCGTTTTATGCATTTCCTCTCCCTGTATTTGGGAGCAGACAATTTTGCTCAGCCAACTTTGCTCCATGCTGTGATTGCCACTTAATCACATTCCTCTTTTCCCCTGAACCATGCAGTAAATATAAACTTATTAATTAATCTTTTCTTTCATAATGTTTTAACCCCTAGATTCCAACAGTCCCCCTTTTGGTCTCAGGAAACTGAGACCAACCACCTGTTATCTTATTCGGCCGAGACCTCCGGAGTTATTGCCAGGATCGGCATTTCTGACCCCTGGTAGACATTATACTCTTGGGAGGGCAGTAGGGACAAATACATGCCTTGGGGTCTGGGGATGTCTCTCTGTGAAAACGCTCATTGAATCAGGCACTGGAGGCAGGGAAGGATGCACGGGATCAGGATCAACGCCAACACCACCACTCCAGCAACTAACACTGCAGTCTGTATCCATCCCCAGTCTCCAGAGAATAAATTTCCTAGCCATGAGCTGCCCCAGGGTCACCAGGTCTGAACTAGGACATGAGCTAATTTGCGAATGCCTGAGGAAATCTCCTTTACTGCTTGCCCATTGTCATCAATTTTTAAGCAACAATTAGTGAAATTCAATTTCCCACACTCTTCCCCTTCAGTGGCTAAAAAGTAGTCTAATGCTAAGTGGTTTTGAAACACTGTGGCCCTAATCTGTTGCTGCTCTTCTGCCAACAGATCAAGGGCTGTGGCGGTGTTATTGGTGATAATTTCCAAAATAGCTTGTAAATGAATCAGATGGTTTAACAAGTAAATTGGGGTTCGATATCCCCAGGACCCATCCTGGGCCCAAGTGGCAGGTCCATAATAAGAAATAATGCGCTCTGGAGGCCAGTCCTCTCCCCATTCACCGATTTTTAAATCCCTCTTCTGGCGGAGCCCCTGATATACAGGGGCGGTTGACTGATGGGAGTCGTTCTGTGGTAAAAGCACAAATTATGGTTGAATGATACCTATACAGCACGTTCCCCTCCAGTCTGGCTCCAAAAAAGTGTATGCCATATTCCCACAAATCCAATATAAACCCTCTGGGGCAAATCTGTGTGGATAGGGATGAGCCCAAAATTGTCTGAGTGAGGGAACCCCTTCATATGGATTAATGCCCGTGCAATTCCATACCACTTTCCCACGGGAGTTATCTGTTATAGGTTTGTATTGCTTCATTCTGTGGGGCCAGGAACCACCAGGGTCACTGAGGATGCCATCGAGGGAACTTCCCCAAGATTTTAACCCTTCTGCACCTTGAATTTCCTTTATAATGATTGCCTTGCTCCTTCCTGATACATTCCTCCCCTAATGGGTGATTCGCTAAATACCATATCTGGCGGGGACACGTCTCATCTGCCGATCCGTGAAAACTCATCAACTCCCACACTTCCAGGGGCTCCCTGCTCCATGGCCATGACCCATCTCTTGTGGGTCCCCCACATATCCAACAGTTATTTACCCCAAGAGTTCTGCCGTAGTTTGGCACCATCTATTGTCACCTACTCTGTGAGTGGCTGCCTGGTGTTTAACGTTGCCATAGATATCCCCCTTATCTCGGTCCCATATGTATGGTTGTTTTCCATTTTGCCACATGGGTTCCCACTGTATCCTCTGAATGGGTATTGAGCCCCCTTTCTCCTTATCTCGGTCTCCCTCCGGGGCACAAAACCATGTTACTCCTTGGGGACAGTGATCTCGATTTGGCGTGGACTGTAACGACCCCTATTGAATTTGACATCATACATTCGTCCATTTTGCACACACTTACGTCCCGTGTGAGTCCCCACACAGAGTTCAGGAAAGTTAGTCCAATCAGCAAAGTACTGTTCTTTTTTGTTATGCGACCCCTAGGCTGAGTGCACACACTTCGTACAGTGGTTTTCTTCCCCAGCCCCTTCAAGGGCTCGGAACACCAGTACCCATAGTCCCCATATAGTATTCATCCCAGCTCCCTTCATTGTTTTGATGCCAATAAATCGATTATACCGTCCACCACTGATATACAGTCACCGTAGTCCAATAGTCTCTTTAAAAAAAGGGACGTGTTAAGTGTTCTTAGTCTGTGGTTTCTTCACAGAGTCCCAGTCATCTCCGTTCGAATCTGTTCCAGTGTCCGTGTAGGTGGGTCCGTTGCTGCACACTGACTCCAATGATACCACGTCTCACCTTTTCCCTGTAGTCAAACCGCGTGGGACGTCCTCTCCACCACTCTGTAGGGTCCTGTCCACCTGGGCTCCGACCACTTTCTTTTGATGACCTTTAGCAGAACCCACTCCGTGACTAAAGGTATCAGTGTTTCCCCTTTTCTGTTGGGACTTGTGACCTGTTGTGAAAAATCTGACACCAGAGCCGTTAGTTTATCATAATAAAGCTTGCATCCCATTGAACTTACCTCATTCTTCGTAGTCTGAATTCCGGCTCCCGATCCCGGAAACTGGTGCCCCATTTGTAGTTCATATGGGTAAATCCTGTCACAGAACTTACCGAACTCCTTATTGACATTAATGCCAGGGGCAACGCATCCACCCAATTTAGTTTGATCCGTGCCTGTACTTTCCCGATCTTACCTTTTATTGTTTGGTTTATCCTTTCCACTTTCCCTTGGGATTGTGGATGGTACACCGTTCCAAAGGCATGTTTCAATCCCAACATTGTAGATTGTTATTCTTAAAATGACTTCCATTATCGGACTTAATTTTTCTAGGAAATCCATCTCTCGGAATATACTGGTTGATCAGAAATTTACATACTGTCCTTGCATCTTCTCTTTTGGCAGGGATTGCCTCCGGCCTCCCTGTGAACACATCTACTGCTACTAAGAGGTATCGATAGCCACTTACCCTCTCAGTCATGTCCGTATAATCAAGTACGATTTCCTGCCCTGGTAACTTAGGTAACGGGAACTGTCTTTCATGTGGCTTTACCGTCGCCTTGACATTGAAAGTTATACATACCTCACACTCTCTAATATGGTTCTCCACCATCGCCGGCAGGAAGGGGTGCCACCAATGTATCAAGTACCTTATCATCTGCTTCTTTCCACAGTGTGTTAGCCCATGCGCCTCCTTGAGGAGGGGTTTCATGGTAAAACTGGCCTCCCGTCTATCGATCTCCATAGTCCTTGATCCTCGGTTGCCCCCCTTTCCTCCCATACTATCCTTTCCTGAGGTGATGCCTTTGCTTGTTCTTGTATTATTACTTCTACCCTACACGGTGGTAATAAGTCATGTGCTGTTCTGTCTGCCTGTATCATAATAAGCTGAGGGCCGTATCCTGCTGCCTTTTTAGCGGCCATGTCTGCTTCCTGATTTCCCCGAGCCACCATCGTATCTGTTCTATCAAGTCCTTTACATTTAAGAACTGCTAATGCCCTTGGTTTCAGGAGATCCTCAGCCAGTTTCCTAACATCCTTCTCATGTTTAATTGGGGTCATTGCTGCTGTTAAAAACCCACTTCTAATCCATTGACTAAGCTCAACCTGTATTGTCCCTACCACATATGCCGAGTCTGTATATATATTGACCTCCTTCCCTTCTGCCCATTCTATAGCTGCTATCATTCCCTGTAGTTCTGCGAGTTGTGCTGACTCCTTTCCTCTCACTGCCCCTGTAATGATTTCTTCAAATCCTCCTGTAGTTTTTCTTACTACCGCATAGGCAGCTTTCAATCCATCTGTGGGGTGTCTGTAACAACACCCATCTGTAAACAAGGTTTCATCTCGTTCTCTTAAGGGTGTAGCCTGTAAGTCAGGTCTTATTTTAATATCCTTTTCTACCCTCTTCTCACAACATTGTGGTTCTCCCTCTCCCATATTGTCTGCCATGTTAATGCCTTCATGGGTAAACGTAACATTTGGAGCATTCAGGACCTTTTCTAGTCTCGTCTGCCTTAACGAAATCATTGTAAATGCTGTCGAGCTCACAAATGCTACAATACTATGTGTTGTTAATACTGTCAGGCCATGTCCCATTACTACGTGTGCCACCTTTTGTAGAATCTTTGCTACTCCCGCTGCATGTCTCGTACATGGTGGGTATCTGTCTTCCATCGGGTCTAGTGTGATACTCACATACATGAGCACACATCTTCCACCCCCTTTTTTCTGAAAAAGAACACCATCAATTGTGTGTGCTTTTTCAGAAACATCCAAAAAGAAAGGTAGTTTATCATTTGGAATCGCCAAATCTATAGCTGTTGTAAGAGCTTGCTTCAATAGAATAAAACTCATCTCAGCCTGTGCAGTCCAATCAAGTGTAGCTCCCAGATTCCTCATCCCCTGCTCATTCACCAAAGTTCGCAGTGGATGTGTCAATTCACCATACGATGGGATAAACTGCCTACTATAACCTAACAAACCCAAAAACGAAAGCATTTCCTTAACTGTCTTTGGTTTTGGATGATGTAGTATCGCTGTTCGATGTGCAGGGGAAATCCCTGTGCCTTTCGCTGAGACCATTCTACCTAAAAAGGTGACCTCCTGTCTGCAGCATTGCAGCTTTGAGCGAGAGACTTTAAAGCCTGCCTTGAACAGCTGCACTAGCAGGAGACAGGTGGCCTCCAAACAGGAAGTATGATCAGGTGCTGTTAATAGGATGTCATCTACATACTGAATCACAATGCGGCTTTCGCGCAAACAGAGGAACTACTGACATGGTCTTTGCCCTCAGACAACTCCAAGAAAAATGCAGAGAACAAAACAAAGGACTCTACATCACCTTTGTTGACCTCACCAAAGCCTTCGACACCGTGAGCAGGAAAGGGCTTTGGCAAATACTAGAGCGCATCGGATGTCCCCCAAAGTTCCTCAACATGATTATCCAACTGCACGAAAACCAACAAGGTCGGGTCAGATACAGCAATGAGCTCTCTGAACCCTTCTCCATTAACAATGGCGTGAAGCAAGGCTGTGTTCTGGCACCAATCCTCTTTTCAATCTTCTTCAGCATGATGCTGAACCAAGCCATGAAAGACCCCAACAATGAAGACGCTGTTTACATCCGGTACCGCACGGATGGCAGTCTCTTCAATCTGAGGCGCCTGCAAGCTCACACCAAGACACAAGAGAAACTTGTCCGTGAACTACTCTTTGCAGACGATGCCGCTTTAGTTGCCCATTCAGAGCCAGCTCTTCAGCGCTTGACGTCCTGCTTTGCGGAAACTGCCAAAATGTTTGGCCTGGAAGTCAGCCTGAAGAAAACTGAGGTCCTCCATCAGCCAGCTCCCCACCATGATTACCAGCCCCCCCACATCTCCATCGGGCACACAAAACTCAAAACGGTCAACCAGTTTACCTATCTCGGCTGCACCATTTCATCAGATGCAAGGATCGACAATGAGATAGACAACAGACTCGCCAAGGCAAATAGCGCCTTTGGAAGACTACACAAAAGAGTCTGGAAAAACAACCAACTGAAAAACCTCACAAAGATAAGCGTATACAGAGCCTTTGTCATACCCACACTCCTGTTCGGCTCCGAATCATGGGTCCTCTACCGGCATCACCTACGGCTCCTCGAACGCTTCCACCAGCGTTGTCTCCGCTCCATCCTCAACATCCATTGGAGCGCTTACATCCCTAACGTCGAAGTACTCGAGATGGCAGAGGTCGACAGCATCGAGTCCACGCTGCTGAAGATCCAGCTGCGCTGGATGGGTCACGTCTCCAGAATGGAAGACCATCGCCTTCCCAAGATCATGTTATATGGCGAGCTCTCCACTGGCCACCGTGACAGAGGTGCACCAAAGAAAAGGTACAAGGACTGCCTAAAGAAATCTCTTGGTGTCTGCCACATTGACCACCGCCAGTGGGCTGATATCGCCTCAAACCGTGCATCTTGGCGCCTCACAGTTTGGCGGGCAGCAACCTCCTTTTAAGAAGACCGCAGAGCCTACCTCACTGACAAAAGGCAGAGGAGGAAAAACCCAACACCCAACCCCAACCCTCCAATTTTCCCCTGCAACCGCTGCAATCGTGTCTGCCTGTCCCGCATCGGACTTGTCAGCCACAAACGAGCCTGCAGCTGACGTGGACTTTTTACCCCCTCCATAAATCTTCGTCCGCGAAGCCAAGCCAAAGAGAAAAAGACATACTGGATCAGAACTAGCCCACCTGGCAGTGCTAGCCCCCCCCCAGCTGTTCTTTCAACACCTGATTGAAAATCCCTGGAGATAAGATAAAACCCTGCGGAAGCCTAGTATACTGCAACTTTCTACCTCTACACGTGAACGAAAACACATCTCTTAATGGTTTTGCCAGTGGCAAGCAAAAGAAAGCATTTGCTAAATCTATGCAAGAGAACCACTTGTGGTTAAGGGTTAAAGCAGTCATGGCAGTATATGGGTTTGGTACTGAAACTGTGGGTGTTCTCACAATACCATTGATGCGCCTTAAGTCATGGGCCATCCGATATTTGCCCGTGTCTTGTTTAGGAACAGGTAAGATGGGTGTATTCCAACTAGAACACGAATGTTCCAACACCCCTGAATACATAAGGCCATCAATGGTATCTGCCAAATCTTCCTCAGCTTCAGGTTTGTGGGGATACTGCATCTGCCAAATAGGGGTGTAATCTGACAGATCGAAGGTTATGGGATCAACCTGCTGACAAAAACCCACATCTGCTGATCCCACTGACCACAGGTTCTCAGGGAGAGAATCTAGCATAGGGGCTGAGTCGGGGTGATCCATCTTCTCTCTACCATGAAAGCGTTCAATCTGTCTATGCTCAAGGAGGACTCGATCATATATCGGGGACAAAATTCTGTATGCCTGACCAGATGAGGAGAACTGCACTGTCGGTATTTGGGTCTCGGACCAGTCACTTAGGGACATCAATTTCTGACACATCGATCCTAAATCTTTTGCCTGGTGAGTAGTGCCAATTGCAAGGGTGACATGAGGAGTGGCCTCAACTGCCATCTCATATCATTCCAGCTGTTCAGATGTCAGTGCTACGTAGCGGCCACTCCCTCCTTTCCTACCACTATGTAGTCCGAATTAATCTCCCATTGCCTGCCCTCTACCTCTTCATAAAAGGCATGTTGATACATTTCATCCCCATCCCTATCGTATATGGGGGTGTCCGAGGGAGGGGTATACGGGTGTAATGTCTGGATCCACGGCTTCCATTGATTATAAAGCTTTAGCAGCCCTCCCTTCTGTGGGTCCTCTGGTTCCAACAGCCCCCAGTAAATGTCAGCCCATTGTCCCTCAGACGCGGGTCCTCCAGCTGCCGCCAACAACATCTGAGAACCGGAATGAAGTGCAGTTAATGAACAGTTCATAGAATATCCATTTGGAAAGGTGACTTCTATTCCACTGGGTCCACAAAGGATCGATGCTCCACACCTGACCAGTAGGTCTCTGACCAAAAGATTGGTAGGGCACCTGGCTGACAAAATGTATTGATGTGTAAAAGTCTATCCTGCCACAGAAGTGACTAGTGGTGTAGAAAACGGCAGATTTTCTGATGTACCCGAGAACCCTATCGGCTGGACGCTAGAGGATGATGTTTTAGCTTGAAACTCAGCGCCAGTGAGTGTTGAAAATCTGGCTCCCGTATCCACTAAAAAGGATACTTCCATCTCCATTACTTTAATCTGCAGGAAAGGGTCTGCCAACCTAGCCTGCTCGTGGGTGCTCGGGCTCCGTCATTGTGGGCAATATTGCTCATCCTCTGTCAGCAAAGGGAATTGTCTCTTAGGAGCTAGAGCCGCATCGGGTGCCTGATGTACCGGGGATGGCACTGACGATCTCTGGGGCTTGACCCAATGCTCATTTTGTGGTGGTCCATATCCCGTTCCCCCAGTGTCCTGAGGACCACAAACTAGGGGGCAGTCTCTCTTCCAGTGTCCTGGCTGACCGCATGCAAAACATACGGCTGGCTGCATTCGTGGAGCACCCCAACCTCTCCCTCTTACTCGGAATCCTCCCATTGGACCTCCCGTTCTGCCCACATAGGTGGGACCCGGTGCCCAATATGGGGCCGGGTGCCAACTCATATTATTCCCTTGTGGTGGCTGCGGTGGCTGCTGAATCATCTGGTTCGCACCCTTTGAGGAATTCTTTTTTGTCTCATTTGCCTTTTTCCTAGCCTCTTCCAATTGAAGCTTAAGGAGTTGCACTTGTGCTGACTCCGTAGTTTGTTTGTCCTCCTTTTGTTTAGCCCTGTAACGTTTCATGTGATGGGTCAAATGTTTTTCCCATTGCTCATTCGAGCAGCCAGGAATATCAGGGTTATTCTCTAATGCCTCCCTAACTACAGTTGGCAGTCCGCTCGTTACTGCAGCCCTAAAGAGTGTAGTCTGCAAGGGATCTGTGGCTGGGTGTACTCCTGCTTTATCCGTCCAACTCTCCTTACACTGACTCAAAAAAGTTGAGATCTCCTCATCCTCCTTTATGGAAAAGGTCAGGGACTGTATGACACCGGGGGGAACGGAAAACTTATCCCGCATTACCCCTCCTACTGCCGTAGCATGTTTGGCAAATGGCTCGGCATCGAGGCACCTAGTGATTCCTGCGATCATTTCTACCTGCTGTATCTCCCACAGCCCAAGCTGTTTCCCCAATAATGCTCTCCAATCCCCTAAGGTTATCTTATGTCCCATCGTATATTGGCAGAACTTTCCCATCCACGCTCCACCTCCCTCAGTCGGAGGTGGCATTTTGTCCAAAATACAATTCATGTCGGTGAATGAGAAGGGTTGATACCTTTCCCCAATTTGCGGACCCTTATAGATTAGCGGCATCTGTCTATACCTTTCTGGAAGCCGTACTTCCTCCCTGTCCCGCAACGCATATCCCAAAGGGGAGCGAGGGATCTCCTGACCCTGTCTTCTGTGTGTGATTATGCTTCCCCTGATCATGACTGGCTGTTCCTCCTCTTCACTCTCATCACTCACGCTAGCTATTTCAGTTTCCTCATTCTGCTCTCTCTCCCGCTCCCATCTGACACTCACTGGATCATTTCCCTTCCTATTCTCCTCTTCTTGTCCCAGCTCTCTCTCATCTGTTTTTCCCAAGCACCTACTATTTTCCCTTACTGCACATATATCGTTCTGTATTTCGTGCACCCATTCCTTTGTTTCCTCCACTCTCTCCTGCGCAACTCTCTTAAGTCTCTCCTTCACCTCATGTAGTTCTGGACCTGTTAACTCAGTGACATTCACTATTCCCTCACTTATCTGCATCGTTGGCATCTGGGGAATAGGATAATGTGGTGGCAATGTCTCTGGTAACTTTGGATATAGCGGGGCTGACGGCTTAACCTCCCCCATATTCTACTTTGTGATATGGGATCCCTTTTTAATATCATGTTGAAGGTTCGCTTCCACAGCCATGCAAGCCAATGTCATATTGTGTAAATCAGCCCTCCTCTGTTCCTTCGCTTCCTTCTGCTGTTTAAGCCTTCTTCTATTCCATATAGATCCTTGTCCCTTTGCCTCATGTTCCTGTACCTCCTTGGCTGCTTCCCTCTCTGCTTCTCCTAAGTACAGTACCAGCCGGATTTTTTCAAACCCTCGAGGTACCTTCCCCTGACTCTGCAGCTCTTTCCATATCTGTTCGTACCGTGCCATAACCTGTACCTCCTCTCCCTTCGGTAATCCTCCCAGTAATTGATTCCTTGTTTTTTCCCACTGTCGGTTTAAAGATGGGGGAAACCCATCTGTCTTCCCCGAACTCTTTCCCTACATCCCTAATTACTCCTTCCATCTTATGTTCCAATTTTTAACCCTTTAGACTTCGTACTTCACTGGGTCTCTCCCCTGGTAGGATTTTGCCACCCTGCAATCTACTTCGACCCTTCCCACGTTATTATAAACACCAGCGGCACACTGTACACAATCCGTAAACAAATACTTATTATAAACTATTATGATACACTACACGATTCTTAAACAGATACTTATTATACACTATAGAAACAAATAACTATCACAATACACCTTATTCTAATTGGCCAAGTGTCTAAACCTATCTCTCAAGATCGCTACGAGGGTACTCTAACCCTGTTCTACTAGGGGAACTCTAACCCCCTTTTTCTACAGGGGACTCTAACCCTGTTCTACTAGGGGGACTCTAACCCCCTTTTCTTGCAGGGGACTCTAACCCCCGCTTCTCACAGGGGACTCTAACCCCAGTTCCTTATGGGGGACTCTAACCCCCGTTTCTTCCAGGGGACTCTAACACCTGAAGCTTTTATTCTTTGGTTTTAACTAGGACTTTTGCAGAGTAGTGACAACACACAATTTTATCATTGCCAATAGCAGAACTTCGTTTAAACAGGCATCTGCTTACCTCCCTTTGTTGAATGGCCACTTCTTGTTATCACCACACCACAATCGACAGGTGTTTCGTATCTTTTTCTTCCGTCACTTCTCCATCTTCATCACGCCGGGGTCACAAAATTGTTGGACTCTGGCTTTACCTTACTCTTAATTTAGTCTATGTGTGGTCTGAGTCCAGCATGTTCTTTGAATGAAGTGATAGGAGAAGGTATTCGGTTCAACAGTCAATTTATTACACAGCACAAGAATAAAACTTAACAGACCTCTGGGTCAATCGTTAGTTCATAGGTCACCTGCACAGTGAGCTATTCCCCAAGACTGACCCCTATTGTCCAGTTGGCTCAGTTTATATAGATCAACCTTATCATACAGAACAAAAGTTGGCTTCCTTTGCTAGATTTCATTATCATACAGAATAAAAGTTGTCTTCCTTTGCTAGATCTTTTTGCATAAGGGTTATCACAAGTCATCTCCTGTTTTGCAGATATCTGGGGTGTAGCGCTCCCATCTTAATCCTCCAGGCCAGACTATCCTGTTGTTTTGATCAGAAATTAATTCATCCCCAGATATTTCTAATCACCATTCTGTTCCTGTCTGGCCAATTTCTGCTGTTCTCTTTAACACCTCCTCATGCCTTAATCTTCCTCCTAGACTGGTTTTCTATTCACTTTGTTTCTTGCAGGGCTTTCTTTGTTCTGGTCTGGCCTGTGTCTCCAGTGCTACCCACCACCTCCTTCAGTTTGAGCATTCCTCCTAAATCGTTTTATGCATTTCCTCTCCCTGTATTTGGGAGCAGACAATTTTGCTCAGCCAACTTTGTTCCATGCTGTGATTGCCACTTAATCACATTCCTCTTTTCCCCTGAACCATGCAGTAAATATAAACTTATTAATTAATCATTTCTTTCATAATGTTTTAACCCCTAGATTCCAACACTACCATTCTGTCTGTCTTTGTCCCACCATGTCCTTTGTGCTATCGCTTTAAAACTCCTTTCTTTAATACCTGTGTAGGCTAAGATACAAACTAGATGTACTCCACTAAAGCTGTTCAGTTCCCCTGGTCCGTATTGGAATCCCTTGTTAACCCATATCCCACTATGACTATACATTAAATCTATGCCCTATCTACATTCTAAAGGAAAATAATTGTCACCTCTGCTGCCCCTAGCCCAGGAGGACTTAATACATTGTGAGTAATTAAGTGATGTCCCAGAAATGGAGAAGCAACAATTAAATACAATAAATGTTAAAAACAACATTACAGCACTTTTTCATGGCGTAGTGTAACTTTCAGGTCAGAAGGAAGAGGGACTGCATGCCAGGTGGAGGGTAGATTATCAATGTTGTTATTCTGTGGTTCAGTAGCTGGTTTAATTTGTTGAATGTGGCTCCAGCCTTTTTCTTTCGTTCGCACGGCAGTGTCTATAATAAAAAGTACACAATAAGGGCTATCCCAGACAGGTTTCTGTTGGTGATGTTGGCATGCTTTTACATATAACCAATCACCAGATTTAATAAAGTGAATAACAATCTGATTTTTCTTTGTGTTGGTGTAAAAATTGTAAAATGAAACACAAACCATTTTTACATGGGTTTTGAATATATTAGACCTTATTAAAATGCAGTTGGAGCTGCTTGTCTGTATGAGGCAACCAACCTGCAATTTGTTAGAGTGAGTACATAACAGACATTGCAGCACAAGAGCCCCTGCAAGAGAACTTGAAACATATTCAACCTTTAGTTCTGCCTTAAGTACACAATTAGCCATAATGATTCGGCAAGTGATATTAACTGTATTCTGAATGAATTTATTTTAAAATAGCCGAGTGGGAATAAGACATATCTTTGTCACTGCCGACGGCAACGAATTTGATGATTATTTAACATTGCTATTGTAATTGTAAACATTAATTGCCTTGTGCCACAGCTCACAGGAGCTGGCCTTATATAAAACAGTCTGTAAAACAGGCACCAAAAAAATTTAAAAGATGTTCTTATGAAGATTGCACACACAATCATTTAAGTACAGGCTAGTTTCTATTATATTCCATTTAAAGTTCTGCTGCATGAATCCTGGAGCTTGTGGAGTCATTATTGAATCAATATTCGTGCCGTGCCAATCTCATTCTAACATGCCAATTTCTCCAGTCCTTAAGTCAAGATGTACTGAATAGCATCTGGTACAAGATCTGTGAGTTATTAATGATATTATTATTCTTATGCACCCAATTGTTCTGAACTATGCCACCAATTTAAATCATATTCCACCTATTGTAGTACTCACACAGCACCATAGACCAGTTCGCAGGTTTATTTCTCCATTAAGCTGAATCCAGTTGCGCAGGGTTTACCTCCGTGATTATTTACAATGTAACTTCCGCAATACCAGATTTAAATATAAACCTGATGAATGGGGGGGAAAGTTATCATGAATTAAATAACAGTGGCAATACAGAGAAATTGTGCTGAGGCATTAATTTCACTCCGGAGGAAAATGCACCAGAGAAATGAATGATTAAACTTATAGGAATCCCCATAGGAATCCCCAGAGGTATCTTTATTCTCCAGAGGTGGGTGATCTTTAAACTCACGGACCTTGACTGCTGAATCTTTAGAAGAAATGTACTAAATCTATTGATAGGGCTGCAAGAGAGGAGCCTGGAGCCTCAGTTTCAAGTGAACAGCATAAAATTCATTAGAGCCACAACATGCTTAAAGGGACATGCACACTCCCCCTTCAACTGGCTGATCCAGCCACTTTACACATCAGATCCTTTCTTTATCTTACATACACTTAAAATAAGACGTGTAGAACTCACCCTATTTGCGCAAACATTTCTCCGTACAAATGTTATAACATCACTGAACTCTCAGGTACTCCCTGTGCAAAATCACATTTGAATACAATTTATTTCATAAATTGGAATTAACTGGTAGTTAAATTCGCTCATTCTACAGTATTGATAAACGATCATTTATGACATTTAAATTTTAGAATGAATTTTAATCAATATTGGTCAGTGACTGAAGTGGGAAGTCATGATTTATGAAATTATCTCTGGTCTCTACTCTCCCACTCCCAGAACTTCTCCCAACGTCCAGGAGCTGGCACACAGTCCCTGCCTTTTTCATGTTACTCATCTACTATTCCTTTAACTGCTTGCATTAAAATTTTTGCCTTTCCTTTCTGCTTATCCTCAGACCTCTGGACAAATGCTTTTTGTGCAGTCTGTAGAGGCTGGGTAATTCCTTG
Organism: Narcine bancroftii; assembly: GCF_036971445.1. Taxonomy (NCBI): domain Eukaryota; kingdom Metazoa; phylum Chordata; class Chondrichthyes; order Torpediniformes; family Narcinidae; genus Narcine; species Narcine bancroftii. The sequence continues at coordinate 1,823,098 of NW_027211808.1, forward strand.
CTCATGCCAATTTTCTGTCTTTTGTAATTTTCTTCTAATGTCTGGGGCTGAGTTGGTAACAAATCCTGTTAGTACCAATTGTTCCCCTGCTGGGGATTCTATATCGAGTCCCCCATATTGTTGTATTACCATGCGCAATCTATTCAGAAATGCAGAGGGGGTCTCCTTGGGACCTTGGGGAACCTCAAAGGCTTTCTTGAAATTCTGTCCCTTTGGGAGAGATTCCTTGATTCCTCTTATCAAATTAACCCTGTATTCTTCCATCAATACCGACCATCATTGGTATTTTTATCCCAATTAGGTCTAGCCAAGGGGAATTTAGTTTCTCCAGGTACCGCATTTGGTCCCCCTTGGTGATCCCTATCCCAGACTCTAATCCCTGCCTGGCGGATCATTCCACACTCATCCAAAGTAAACAGAGTCTTAAAGATAGATGTTAACTCATCTATCTTTATGGACAATGGGGATAATAAAAAATATATATATTTGGTCCCAAAAATTGGTCTAACTGTTCGGTACATCCCTGGGGATCTTCTATCAGGGAGGTCAGTTCTTTCTTAAAGTTGCGCACTTCAGTATTGGTCAGGGGCACATTTACGAAACCGAGACCCTCTCCCATGGGAACTTCCCGCAGTGGTCTCATCCAGTTGGTTTCTGGCTTATTAGGTCTGGGTTCCTGCTCCCTTGGAAATGAATCAAAGGGTTCTGCCCTTTCTTCCTGAAGAGTCTCACACTGTTCTGAATTAAAGTTACCTCTCTCTCCTGTCGAGTGCTTTGTGAGCGAGTCATCATATCACTCCTATTCTCTTCTCTTTTCTCTAGCTATGGGGGAGGAGGGGAAGGTGCAGAAAGGTAGGGCATAGGAGGGGGAGGAAAGATAGGAGCCAGCATAGGAGGAACATAAGGTGGAGGGAGGGAATGTAAGCACATCCCACCCTTGTGGATCAGGGACAAAAGGTTCCTCCTCTCTCTTGTCCTTGTACTCTTTTTCTTTCAAAACCAATTGATCACACGATCCCCTAAGCCAGCAGGCTGCATATTCCCTGCTCTCAAGGTTATCTCTCTGGTTTTGATAGAGCCAGATGTTCAAAGTTTGACACATCCAGTCATTCTCGGATCTGAGCTTTGGCCAATACACGGAGCTCCCTTTAACCGGGCTTTTAACCCATTCTATATAACAATACCTGACCATGGTCAGTTTGTCCTTTCCACGGGTCCTTCCCGTGCCCCACTCAGATAACATCAACCCAAGCGGACTGTACGTAGTTATCTGATTCTCACATCCTTTACCAGGACTCTCTTCCTTGCTACCCACACTTCCCATACTGATAGGCAAGTAAAATTCCTCTTACCGAGTTCCAGTAGCAATGCTCTAGCGCACTTCCTTCTGTCGTTTGTTCTCAATTCCTCTTCTCAGATATCACTCGCTTCTTCCACTTACCCGTCATCCGTGAGTCCAGCTGAATCAGCTGGGGTGCACCTACTCTCATCATCGGACACTCTGTCAGTGGAGGGAGTGTGATCCCGGACGAGCCCCCATTTGTTAGAAACAGAATTACCATTAAAGAAATTGCTCGAGACAAAAATTGAGAACAAAGAACATTTATTATACAACAATGCAAAGTTGGGTGCTTCCCCTTACCCTGGGAATACACACATTCACCCAACTTTTATACAGTTTATCTCAGTATAGGAATAACCCCCCCCCCCCTTACATTCTTCTGCCTCCTGCTGGAGAGGTTTGGCATTAGGCAATCCTGCCTGCCTACGTGCTGTTTCTGTGCAGTTGGAGGACCAGGGGGTATCCTGTCGGTGTCTTCTCATGTTATTATCCCCATTGTCCTTATTCATAACCTTGCCCTTGTCCCCATTCACACCTTTCCAACTCTCACAGCTACAGTCCCTTCATATGCAGAGTTTGCTAATCCTGTCTAGGTTTACTAATTAAATATGCATAATTTGATAAATCTGTGTATGGCTTACTAATTATATATGTAGAACTGGCTAATACTGTCTAAGGTTTTCTAATTATTTATGCAAGCCTTGCTAATTCTATCTGGGGCTTGGAGACCCTTATCTCGTTCAGACTAACTCTACTTCTATCATCAATTGTCTGTCCTTATCTCCTTCAGTTAGTGAACTTGCTGATTGTCTAGGAGATTCTTATCTTACTCAGACAGTGTCAGCTTCCTGCCTTCTAATATCCATATCTCATGTTGTTTGTACAGGCTTCATTCATTTACTTATGTATCAATTTTATTTTCTTCATTTCTTCATGTTCATATTGCAATATCAGTTTTTCTCATCTCTCACAGTAGTAACCTTCCCTGGTGCCAGAGCAGCTCCAGCAGCCGAGATGGTGTGTCCCAGGAACTTCATCTATTCTGATATGGGATTGGATACCTGTCCTGTGTAGTCATGTCATTCAGTTGCCAATGATCACCGCAGGGTTGCCAGCCCCCAGAAGACTTGGTGACCATGTGGAAAGGAGAGGCCCAGGGACTGTCAGACCTGAAGACGATTCCCAACTCCTGCAGATGGGAGAACTCCTCCTTGGCCCGCTGTAGTTTCTCGGGAGGTAGTTGCCTGACTTTGGTGTGCAGCGGGATGTGGTGATAGACCATGTGCTGGGACATGGCGGTGGTGAACTGTGACTGCGGGATGGTGGGGAACTCACTGAGTATGCTGGAATACTCACCTCTGGAAGCGGTGATGGTGGCTAACTCTGGCTTATGGGCTTCTGTAGCATCAAGTTGGATGGACTTAAAAGTGCAAGCATTGACTAGTCATTTGCCCTTAACATCCACCAGCAGACCATGTGCTCTGAGGAAATTGGCCCCCAACAATGTGGTGCCCAGTGAGGCCAGCATAAAACACCAGCGGATTCTGTCCTTACCAATCTGGATCTGTGCCGTGTGAGTATTGAAGGTCTTGATGGAGGATCCGTTGGCTACCTGCAGGGTAGGGCCCAGTGCTCAGGTGTGGGCCTCGAGGACAGTTGAGGGTAAGCGCTCAGTTCTGCTCCGGTGTCCACTAGGAAATGTCAGCCAATGGACTTGTCAGTCACATGGAGGAAACTGTTCACATGGCCAGCCACTGCAGCCAAAAATGGTGGCTGGCTGAGTCATTTCCCTGAAAGGTATAGGGTTGCCTGCACGAGCCCCTCCAGAGTTGGTGGTAGAAGCATCAGGAGGGGTGGTGCTCTTCCAGCGTTGGGGTAGGGGGTGTGACTGACTGGGCCCTGAGCAGGTGACCTGGCTGAGGGCAGCTTCATTCTCCTGCTTGGTTTGCCAAAGGGTGTCTGCACGGGCCACGACTTGCCATGTCAGAGAAGTTCTATTCAGCCAGCAGGAGCTGTTTTTCTTTGGCATCTTCTCCAGGAAGATCTGGTGGAACAAGAAGCAAGGCTTGTGATCCTCTGCCAGTGCCAGCATCTGATCCATGCAGCAAGGAGACCTCCCAATGGTGCCATCTTCTCTTGTCTGGCCCGCTGCTGGTTTGCCACAAGTATGTGCACCGCCACAAGAGGCTATTTAATATTCTAGCTAGTTTAATAGGGTTTGCTTTATTAGGGAGTGGTTGAGGTGAAATTAAGTGCTATAGTTGAGAATAAGGCATTTTGATTGTCATTGGAGTCTCATTTTTCTGCTTGTATCATTATAAAATATCCCAATGCTATAGGATGGGATGTCAACATCAGAGTAAGAGCTCAGCTGAATTCGCCAAGTCTAAAAGCCAATCTACTTCCTGTTCACTGTCAAGGAGGTCAAACTTGTCAGGATCTCAGACATCATATTCACGGTCTTAATCAAGGTCCAGATCCAGGTGAGTAGAAATATCATAAAATAACTGGTATGTGTTTCCATATGTGTATATATGGTGTACGTTCCTAACATTAGTAATTGAGAGTTTGCTTTCTTGTGGTAAAATCATTTTGCCAGGTGTCCATTTGTAATATAGAACTGATTTTTTTCTTAGTACATAATATATTTGAATCTCCAAAATATCTTTCATGATGAGGTGCATGGTTAAATTATGATTCAGAGCAGAGCACTTGAAAGCTGAGTCTAGTAACTTGAAAGATTATCTAATTGACTGCAAAACAATTCATTTTTACTCAGACTGCCAAAAGGTATGAAATTGAGTTCCATCAGAAATGATGAAGAGACAAATGATGTTTGTTATTTAAGTAAATGGTTTGACCTTTGGAATGTGAATTTAAATTTTGATTTTTTTTTAGACTTATAGCCTTATCTAATTACTCAACTTGCAGAATTAGTGTGAAGATAAATATTGCACTATTTGTAGGAAACAGCCTTGAAAATTGCCTCTAAATGTAATAGATAAGCAGAGTGAACTGGTATATAGATGCATGTAAATTGTAAAGTATGTTAGTAAATGAAGCCCTTTTTTACAGCACAAGAAAATAATCAAAAATGATTATTAGTATGGGTCTTTAGTCAGTTTGAAAGAGGAGTTGAGTTGGTTGTTTAATTCCTGGTAACTAAACATTTATTGGGTTTTTTTTTTCTGTGGGAATAGTTTTCAAAATATTTATGTCATCTAGGTGAAGAAATTTCTTCTCATCTATCCAACAGTGCTCAGTGTGATGATGCTCAATATACAGATTGTGGTCTTTCCATTAGGAAGACCAGGACCCAGAGAGGGGTGTTGAGTGTCACCATTATGAAATGCTTAGAGCATCTGGTGATTGAATGCATTCAAGCACACAACCCAGAGACATTGGAGCCATTTCAATTAACTTATAGAATAAACTATTCCACAGATGATGCTATAGCATTGTTGCTTCATTCAATCCTGACTCATCTCATATGCCAGGCTACTGTTCATTGACTTCAGCTCAGTCTTTAATATTATCTTTCCCCAGAAGCTGATGGAGAAATAGTCCTTGCTGGCACTCAACACCCCTCTCTGTAATTGGGTCCTGGTCGAGGGCCGAACTAAATATTTATTGAAAATTTTCAACATCATCTGCATGTTTTCTCTTCTTTCAACATATGTAATGTTAAACTTTAGGATATAACTTTAGGAAGATAATGTTACAGGTCAGGAGTAGGTAGCTCAAGTTCAACCTTTGCTTGACCTGAGGGAAACATATTTGGTCCCTGTAGAGATGTAGTCAGCATTCACAGGCTGTGTCCATTTTGGCCTGCATTTCCTGCTCACTCCTCAGGCTCTAGGCCTCTATTCACCCTCGACCCACCATCCGTCTACCTGACCAGTCCTTTACCCAACCTCTACTCACCCCTCACTCCACTCACTCTGCCTCTATCCACCCCATCCTATACATGCCCCTCTACTGCCTCTCCCCTCAACCTGTTCCTCCCTCTACCCGTCTCTCACCCTCTAATCACCCCTCCCCTACTCACCCTGCCCCTCCCCTTTTACCCCTATCCACCCCTCCTTCTACTCATCCCTCCCTCTAACTGCCCCTTGCACCACCATAACTTCCCCTGCCCATTACTCCTCACCTACACCCTCTGCCCACCCCTGCTTACCCACCCACTCAGGCCCAGCGCGCTGTTGATCAGCCTTTGTGGACAGCCACCATCTCTCTCTTCACGTGCAGGGCCGAACCAGCCGACCCTGGGGTCCGCGCGGGTGCAAGCGCTGAAGGCCGTGGTGACCGTGAGAAGTGTGCTCGCGCTGTGGAAGGGCCATCCGTTGCCAGTCGCGCAGGGCTCGCGCTGCCCGGGAGCCGTGCGCAGCCTACCATGCCTGTCACGCTGACAGGAAATCACAGGCGCTCGCCAATCCGCTGCACCACTCGACGGGTGGGAGAAGTGACTGGTTGTGCGGGGAGCCTTCCAACCGGCTTGCCGGCTGATGACATCGACAGACTTCTTGTGTTACAATTTCTCGTGTTACAATGGGGAAGGATGTGCAATGAAGGGGGAGGATGGTGGGGGTGACATTACCAAAAAACAGCATCGGCTCTCGCTGCAGGGTGGGCCACCTCTAATACATTTTTGAAATGATCTTGCGAGCCAAATATAATTATATCGCGGGCCAAATTTGGCCCGCGGGCCAGAGTTTGACATGTGTGATCTACAGGAACTCTTTCAAGAGCATCCTGGCTGACTGAATCACAGTGTGGTACGATTGCTGCAGAGATATAGATTGGAGATCATTCCACAGTTCTGTAGAGTGGCAGAGAGGATCACTGGAGTTTTCCTCTTTTTCCCCTCCCCCACCCCTCCCAAATGAGGATCCACCAGGATTGTTGTTTGCTGTCTGAAGAAAGCACTCAAAATCATTGAGGACCCATGCACACAGTATTTTTCAGCTGCTCCCATCAGTGAAGAATTCCAGAGCCAGCACCACCAGGCTGAGTAAGAGCTTCTTCTTACAGGCAGTGAGAATGTTGAATGACAAAAGGAACTGCTCACAATAACGATCTGAAACTCTCATATGTACAAAGCATCATTTATTTATTGTTATAGATAAAATTCTTGTCCTGCATATGTATTATTTATCTGTATGTATGTTATGTCTGGTTGTGTGTCTGCATGTTTTGTACCGAGGATTGGAGAACATTTTGATCAGGTTGCATTTGTACAGTTGGATGACAATAAACTTGAAGTTGGTCAGCACAGAGTTTTAAATTTTGGCTGCGTACTCCATCTGAATTGGATGCTTTCTTCAGACATTCTGCTGAAGGAAGCCTACATGCCATCCTCAGATACAGACAGGAGAAGATCATCAGAACATGAGGGTGTGCAGTGATGGTTCTTGTGGTCAAATCAGGCATAGAAGGCATCAACTTTGTCAGGAAGTGAAGCTTTGCTATCTCCTACTACACCAGATTTTGTTTTGTAACACATTTTGTCATTTAGGCCCTGCTTCTGCAGATAGGCATCCTTTATGGTTCCCATTTTCATCTGGAAGCACCACTTTGCCTGGGATATGGCTATCTGCAGGTCATGCCTGCTCCCTAGCTCTCAGCAGGCTCCAGATTTCTCTGACTGACTTCTTATTTTGGGTCCATGGCCTCAATCTGAGACATCTTAACCAAAGGAAAGATAATCACAGCATCTGTTCTGTCAATTTTGAGCAAACATACAAAAGACCTTGTTTTTCTGTGTGTTCCAGTGGAATCTTCTCTCATTCTTCATCAGGAGTCCAAGTACAGATCTAGAGTATGTCTTGTTTTCATACAACCAATCTCTGTCCCAGGAATCAATCTGGTAAAGGTTTGCTGCACTGCCTAATATTCCAATGTTGTCAGTGAGGCTATTTAGTGCATGATGCATCTAGCACTTAAAATTTTCTTCCAATAAAGACTAATGCATGACTTCCTTTCCAAATTATACCTGCATATTAACTTCCAGTGTTTTATACATAAAGACTCTTCAAATACTTACCAATGCTTCTTACACACTTACCATTTATATTTTTCTACTAAATATGTTGATTTCACTTCTTTTCACTTTAGATTTTTTTTTCTACAATATCATACTCCACTGACAGGATATATCACAAAAAAACCTCTCAGCATCCTTAAGCACAAATATTTTGTGTGATCTTGTAAAAACTGAAGAGATTTGAAATGGTAGATGCTGATGTTTCTCCTTGAATATTTGGGGTATAGTTTCAGAATAAGGGTTAGCCTACTTGAGATGGAGATGATGAATTTCCATTCATTATTTTGTTTGGAATTCTCCATCTTCAAGGAAGAATAGTTGGTGAGTTATTAAATATATTGAAGCGCTACAGATTTTTAGACTAATGAAGCAGAGGGTTATGGGAAGCAGGATTGTAGATTAGTGACCCAGATCAATCAGTTATGATCAGTAATGGTGAGCAGAGCTGAGGTTAATTGGCCTTTCATGTCTTGTAACAACCTGGGTGTTTGATGTATTCATAATCCTTTAATGCAATAGTAGCTGCACTTCAGCAGTACTTTATTAAAACTTTGACATCTGAACAATGGATCAGTGTTTCATTTAAAATGAAACAATTTGTTGTAACTTTCTAAATATCCAGTTTTGCACAGATGTAGAAAAGAAGTGAGTGTTCCATTATTGTTACATAATACTATATTTAGAATTTAACATACATGAAATTCTTTAACTTTGAACTACTGTAAGTCAGACAGAGAGTCGCCACTTTGTCCAGCACCCCTCACACAGGTGATATTTCTTTTAATTTTCTACAAATTTGCTAGGTTGTCATCTTTCAATTTTCTTGTCACTGGCTTTCAGGCAGATAGACTGACATCCTTTTAAAAAGAAAGACTAATTCACAATCAAATAATATGCTGCACTGAAACAAATAATTTGGTCTAAACCACTGGGTGCACTGGTGTTCTGTGATTAGTAAAGCATTGCTTAAGGTGGTATGTTGGTGGAAAGAAAAAGTTTGAAATCCACAGTTTTAATCATCCCCAATTGCCAATTACAATTTTTCTCAAGCAAAATATTTCACTATCAATTTGGTCTAGAGCAGTGAATCTCAACCTTCCCTTCCCACTCACATTGCATCTTATGCAATCTCTTATTAATTAGAGACCACCGATGGCATAGGGATTACTTAAAGTGGTATGTGAGTGGAAAGAAAAAGATTGAGGACCACTGGGCTAAACTATTCATGGCAACATTTTTGCTCTACTTAAACCTCTATGACCTAATTTCATCACATCTTTTTATTCCCTTCTCATTTCTGTTTAGTTAGCTTCCTTTTAAAATTCATCTTTATAATTTATCTCCTCTAATGGTAGGGAGATATCACATTTTCATTTAACTTGTTCCTGTTGTGGTTCTCATGATTATGCATTTATTTCCTGAGATATTCAGGGAGTTCCAACACAATATAATTTTTTCTCTAAAGGAAATTGTCTTGGGCTAAATGTGAAGAGGTTTAACTTGAGTTACTCAATTGAGTAAAAAAATGCATTGAATCTGAGTCTTTTAGCACCTGAAGATGTCCTACTGTGATATAATTTCTGAGATACATAAAATTTCAGTTTTAATATAGAGGTCTATCAGAATATTTATACATCAATTGCATCAATTGCAGCTCTGTTTTCATAGGTTTTGTTCCTGTCATCATTGTAGATTATTTTTGTGTATTTAAGAATAAAAATAAAATTTATGAGATTAGCTTGGGAATGGGGGGGCAATGACTGTTTTTTCCTCTGGAATAGGCTGTAGTTCAGAAGCATCAAGAAGTCAGTGGAAAGGTGTACCTCCTTTTAAAGAACGAAGATTCAAATTGTCGACTGCCTGCTGCAGCACATGACACCACCACTTCAGGGACCCCAGTCGTGTTAACAAACGAATTTGTTCCTGCAGTAAGTCATTCATTTGTTCAATTAACCCCACACCCTGTGGGTAATAAGCAATATGGAGAACCCATAAGATACTATTGACAGTTGCCCAATCACAGATTGCCTTCCTGGAGAAGTGCGAACCATTATCAGACTGAATCTCCTCTGGAACATCATAATGAGAAATTAAATGGTTTAGTCCTTGGATAAGGCTAGCTTGGTCACCTGTCTTGGTGGGAAAAGCAAAAACCAGTCCCGAAAAGGTGTCAACCATTACTAGGACGTAACGTTTACCAATAAAGTCTGGCATGGCGCCTATGTAATCAATTTACCAGAACTCAGCTGAGCGAGCACCCCATTTTATTCGGCCATGTGGCCCAGGAGGAATGGTACGGGACTTCACAAGCTGACATGGTGGGCATGTACGCAAGACCATGCAGACATCATCCTGATGGATAGGTAAAGCAAGGGTACGGGCTCACATAGCTGATCCCTTCTCCCCCAAATGGCCACTCTGTTCATGTGCCCATCGAGCCAGGGGGATGGTATCGGCGCGACTGATAGTGGCAAGCTGATCTGCTACTGCATTATGTTGTGCCATGTTAGTCGTCACATTGGTATGGGCATCAACGTGATATACGGTTATCTCACGGTGGTGGGAAGCATTCCACAACATCTGCCACAACTGTTTGCCCCATACTGGGCGATCATGTATCAGCCAGTCATTATTTTGCCAATCAGGCATCCATACCACGTCCATTAGCCACAGCCCAGGAATCAGTAAACTGTCAAAGAGGGTGATCATGGGGATCTAGTGGTAAAGTGACCGCCTTCTATCTTTGCTTTCCTTGCACCCACCGGTAGGTACCATCAGTAAACCAGATGTCTTCTTTGTCTGCTTTCTGTACCATCTCTTCCATGGCCCCTTGGACCATCACATCATCAATATAATGGTGAATCGAGAGGGAAGGCGATACTGGCACCATCTCCAAATCACGGACAATTAGCCTCCCTGAGGGAGGCAGGTGAAGGCATACTGGTGCCCCTTCCAGGTAAAGGTGAACTGATCCTGTGAGTCCTCAGCTATAAGAATACTGAAGAAGGCATTAGCAAGATTAATGACAGCATACCATTTTCCTGAGTTCCCAGTAGCAATGTTTTCAATAAAGGTAACAATGTCCGGAACTGCTGAAGTAAGTGGTGGGGCATGTTCAAAAAATGACAATCAACTGTCATTCTACAGGAGCCATCCGGCTCCTGGACCAGCCAAACAGGGTATTAAAGGGTGACATTGCGGGTCTCACTACCCCTTCTTCTTGTAAATCATCCCCTCACCAGAGCAATGGAACTGATTAAAGTGCATGGACACTACACCAATTGCTTATTTGACTCTGGGTCAACTGACGGTTTTATCTAGCCAGATCTGGCTCTCCGTTGGGGACTTGACATTATCCCCATTATCCAGAGGATCTCATTAGCGACGAGGTCGCACTCGACTGGGATAAAGGGGTATTGCATCGCCACGCTGGAAGTACAGGGCGTAAAGGACACCCACTTCAAATTATTCGTCCTTCCCCAATTGTGCGCCCCAGTGTTGCTGGGATTAGACTTCCAGTGTCAGTTCCAAACGGTGTCCCTACACTTTGAGGGACCCCATGCCCCCCCCCTCTCGGTCTGCCATCGCCCCACCCCTGAAGCACCAAGCAACCCGCCCCCGTGCCCCAGGGCCAATCCTGCGGCCTTTCCACACTCCGGATTGCCCCGCCAGCACTCTTCGCAAACCTCACCCCTGGCTGGAAGCCTGTGACCACCAAAAGTCGGCAATATAGTTACGAAAACAGGCAATTCATTAGGAGTGAGGTGCGTAGATTGCTGGATGAGGGCATCATCAAACCCAGTTCAAGCCCTTGGCGAGCCCAGGTGGTGGTTGTCAAGAATGGGGAAAATCTACAGATGGTGGTTGACTATAGCCAGACCATTAACCGCTTCACACTCCTGGATGCGTACCCCCTGCCACGCATAACGGATGTGGTGAACCAGATCGCCCAATACTGCATTTTCTTCACTATTGACCTACGTTCGGCCTACCACCAGCTCCCGATCCGCTGCGAGGACCGACCATTCACGGCCTTTGAAGCAAATGGGCGGCTATATCAATTTCTTAGGGTACCATTCGGGGTCACGAATGGTGTCGCGGTCTTCCAGCGGGAAATGGACAGGATGGTGGACCAGAATGGGCTAACTGCTACCTTCCCGTATCTGGACAATATGACCATCTGCGGCCACGACATGCAGGACCACGACGCCAACCTAGACATATTTCTTCAAACTGCCCGTTGGCTGAACCTGACTTACAATTTGCACAAGTGTGTCTTCCGGTCCACATGACTCACTATTCTAGGTTGTGTGGTGGAGAATGGGATAGTCATGCCAGATCCTGACCGCATGCATCCCCTAATGGACTTACCCACCCCCCCCCCCCCCACTCCCCACATACCCAGAAAGCTCTCAAACGTTGCCTGGGCCTTTTCTTGTATTACGCCCAATGGGTTCCACACTACGCCGACGGCGCGTCCTCTTATCAAGACCACCTCATTTCCCCTCTCGACCGAAGCTATAGCGGCTTTCGATCGAATCAAATCCGACATCGCTGCTGCGACGCTGCACGTGATCGATGAGTCTGTCCCGTTTTAAGTCGAGAGTGATGCATCCGAATTCACCCTGGCAGCCACCTTGAACCAGGCCGGTCGGCCTGTAGCCTTCTTCTCCAGAACCCTCCAGGGTCCAGAGAGTAGACACTCCTCGATCGAGAAGGAGGCCCAGGCCATAGTTGAAGCAGTGCATCGTTGGAGACATTACCTCGCTGGATGGCTTGGAGATTGTGAAATGTGTTCACAAAAATTTTATTAAAAAGTAAATAAATAGATAGATAAATAAATAATTAGATAGATAGATAGATAAATAAATAAATAGATAGATTATATATTTATATATATATATATATCTAGGGCACTTTCAGGTGGCCACTTGCCACACTTATAAAGCCGCTTATTTTGGCAATAGTGTGCAGGAGGCGCTTGCAAGGCAAACTTTGTAACCCTCCTAATACAGGGATAATAGTCACAGCACAGTGGCCTCCCCAGCCATCTGACTGCAGTCAGCTAAAAGCAGCTGTATTTGGGATGACAGTCAGCTGACGAGCACCTGACAGCTACTCTCCCAGATGACCGCGCAGTTCGTCGGGACAGGGACAGCTGGCTAGACTGTCAGCGCGGAGACTGCAGTGCTAGAGCGGCCGGCAGAGGAGCAGGAGATTGGGGTGTCAGCATGGGCATGCAGGGCTCGAGCAGCGGGTGGGGGAGAACAGGGGCTGGAGCAGCTGTCAGGTGAGAACGGAGGCTGGTGTGGCCGGCGGGTAAGAACGGGGGATGGAGCGGCCAGCGGGAGAGAACGGGAGATGGAGCGGACGGCAGGCAAGAACGGAGTTAGAGCTGCCGCAAGGAGAGAAGGGGATTGGGGTGACTGGCGGGGGAGAAGGGGCTGGGATGTCAGCATGGGGAATGCAGGGCAAGAGCAGCTGGCGGAGGAGAGAACGGCAGCTGGAGTGGCCGGCGGGGAAGCCGCCATGTAGACTGCACAGCTGCCTTCTGCCCCGCAAGTTGCCCCAAAACCGTTTTCTCCCAGTGGCATCTCCAGCACCCGTTCTAATCCTCTGATTGCTGCAGTGCCCTTTTTGTCCAGAGGCTGCTACAGCCTCCGCTCTCTGCCGCTAACCGCTGCAGCCCCCGTTCTTCCCCACCGGCTACTCCATCCCCTGTTCTCCCGTGCCAGCTTCTCAAGCCCTGCAGTCCCCATGCTGTCAGCCCAGTCCCTTTCTCCTCCGCCAGTTGTCCCAACCACCTTCACTCCCGCCGGAAGCTTCAGCGTTTGTTCTCCGCCAATGGCCAATCCAACTCCCATTATGCCCAGCCGTCAATTCCAGACCCCATTCTCACAAGCCTGATAATCTAGCTCTGCAAATCCCATGCTGAAAGCCTACCAAATTCTCACCCGCCATTCACCCCAACCCCCTTCTCTCCTCCGGACAGCTCCAGCTTGCGTTCTCCCCTGCTGGACGCTCGAGGCCACTTCAGCTGCTCTAGCCCTGAAGTCCCCATGCTGTCAGCCCAGTCCCCTTCTCTTCCGCCAGTTGTCCTAACCCCCTTCACACCCGCCGGAAGATTCAGCCGCTGTTTTCCACCACCATTCACTCCAGCCCTCATTCTCCCCTGCCGGCCATTCCAGACCCCGTTCTCCCAAGCCTGATAATCTAGCCCTGCAAATCCCATGCTGAAAGCCCAGTCCACTTCTCACCCGCCATTCACCCCAATCCCCATCTCTACTCCGGGCAGCTCCAGCTCCGCGTTCTTGTCCGTCGGCCACATCAATCCCCGCTCTACCCTGCTGGCCACTGGAGCCCCCATTCACCTAGCCGGCAACCCCATACCCCGTTCTTTCAGCCGCTCCAGATCCCGTTCTCCCAGGCCAGCTTCTCTAGCCCTGCAGACCGCATGCTCTTAGCCCAGCCCCTTTCTGTTCCGCCAGTTGCCCCTTCCATTTCACATCCGCCGGCAGCTGCAGACCCTGATCTGCACCTCTGACCGATCCAGCCTCCTTTCTTTCCCGCTGCTGCTTCTGAACCTGTATTTCCCCGCCGGCCACTCCAGCCCCCGTAAGCTGCTCAAGCCGTGCAGTCCCCATGCTGTAAGCACAGCCCCCATCTTGCCCCGCCAGACGCCCAACCACTTTCTCTCCGGCCGGCAGCTCCAGCCCCGTTCCCCCAACCCTTCCCACACCGCCACCTCCCGCCCCGGACACTACAGCCGCGGTTCTGCAGCGCCGACCGCTCCAGTCACCTGCTCGTCCACGGGCTGCTCCAGCACCCGTTCTCTCATGCTGGCTACTCCAGCACCGTCAGCTGCTCTCGCTCTGCAGTCGGGATGCTCTCAGCCCAGCCCACTTTTCCTCCGCCACTTGCCAAAGCGCACTTCCCTCCGACAGGCAGCTCCAGCCCCCGTTCGCCATATATCGTAGATCCAGACCCCGTACTCTCCCGCTAGCTCCTCCAGCCCCCGTTATTCCCCTCCGGCCACTCCAGATACCGTCAACTGCCCTCGCCCAGCAGTCCCCATGCTATCAGCCAAGCATCCTCCTTCTCTGGCAGATGCCACAAACCATTTCACTCACGCCGGCAGATCCAGCACCCGTTATCTACCGCTGACCTCTCCTGTCACCTTCTCGACCACTGGCTCCTCCATCCGCCGCTCTCTTCCTTAGGCCGTTTCTGACCCCGTTTTCAGTCCACACCCGCTCCATCCCGAGGTCTCCACCGCCGAACACTCCAACCCCCGTTCTCCCATGCTGGCTGCTCCAGCTGCCGTTATCTCCCGCTGCCCACTTATTATTCCTTCTTCCCCACCGCCGTACACAGCCAGCCTTCTTCCCTGCCGTCCGCTAAAGCCCCCGTCAGTTGCTCTAGCCGTGTAGACGACATGCTGTTATCCCAGCACCCTATTCGCCGGACAGTAGCCCAAACCACATTCTCTCCCGCCGGCAGCTCCAGCCCGTTCTGTCCCACCCCTCCACCCCCTTCCCGCCTCGGCCACAGCAACCCCGGTTCTCCAGCGCCGGCCGCTCCAGTCTGCTTCTCGTACACGGTCTGCTCCACCCCGTTTTCTCATGTTGGCCGCTCCAGCCCCAGTCCACCCATGCCGGCCCTTCCAGCACTGTCAACTGCTCTCGCCCTGCAATCGGCATGCTCTCAGCCCAGACCCCTTCTCCTCCGCCATTTGCCCCAGCAAATTTCTCTGCCGCCGGCAGCTCCAGCCCCCGTACTCCATCTCTGGTCCATCCAGCCCCGGTTGTCTCACGCTGGTCATTCCATCCCCGCTGCTGCTCTTGCCCTGCAGACCCCATGCTGACTACACAGCTCACTTCTCCCCCGGCATTTGCCCCAAAGAGCTTCTCTCCCGGTGGCAGCTCCAGCTCCCTTCTCCTCCGCCAGTTGCCCCAGCCCCCTTCTCTCCCGGTCATTCCAGCTCCAGCTCCCGTCTACACCGCCGACCGCAGAAGTCCCCTTTTAGTCTAGTGGCCGCTCTAGCCCCCGTCTTTCTACGGCGGCCACTCCAGACCGCGTTCTTCCCCGCCGGCAGTCCAGCCCGCGTTCTCCCCTGCCTGTCGCTCGAGCGCCCTTCAGCTGCTCTAGCCCAGCAGTCCCCATGTTGTCCGCCCAGTCCCCTTCTCCTCCGTCATTTGGCTAAAACCATTTCTCTCCCGAAGGCAGATCAAGTCCGCGTTCCCCACCGTTGACCGCTCCTGTCAACTGGCTTCTCCAGTCCCCGTTCTCTCGCACTGGCCACTCCGGCTCCCGTGCTGCTCTAGCCCTGCATTACCCATGCTGACATCCCAGCCCCTCCTCCCCCGTCAGTCAATCCAACCCCCTTCTCTTCTTGCGGCAGCTCTAACTCCGTACTTTCCTGCGGTCAGCTCAATCTCCGTTCTCTCACGCTGTCTGCTCGTACTCCCATTCTTACACTCTGGCCACTCCATTCCCGGATCTCCAGCGCCGACCGCTCCAGTCCCTTTCTTGTCCACGGGCTGCTCCAGTCCCCGTTCTTCCCTGCCGACCACGTTGTCCCCGTTCCTCCGGCCGCTCCAGCCTCTGTTCTCCCGTGCCAGCTGCTCTAGCTGTGCAGTTCCCATTCTGACGGCCCAGCCACCTTTTCCGGCCATTAGCCCCAACCCCCTTCACTCCCTCTGGCTTCTCCAGAGCCCGTGCTCCTCCGACAGCCGTTCCATCCCCAGTCCTCCACCGCCAGCCGTTCCATCCCCAGTCCTCCACCGCCAGCCGCTCCATCCACCGTTCTCTAAAGCTGGCTGCTCCAGCCTACGTTTTGTCCCGCTGGCCGCTTCTGACCCTGTTCTTCCACGCCGGCCACTCCAGACCGCGTTCTCCCCTGCCGGTCGCTCGACCCCCCTTCAGCGGCTCTAGCCCTGCAGTCCCGATGCTGACAGCCCAGTCCCCTTCTCCTCCGCCAGTTGCCCCAACTCCCTTCACTCGCGCGGAAGCTTCAGACGCTGTTTCCGCCACCATCCACTCCATCCTCCATTCTCCCCTGCAGGCCATTCCAGAACCAGTTCTCCTAAGCCTGATAATCTAAACCTGCAAATCCCATGCTGAAAGCCCAGCTCACTTCTCACACGCCATTGACTACAACCCCCTTCTCTACTCCGGGCAGCTCAGCTCCGCGTTCTTGCCCGCCGTCCACACCAATCCCCGCTCTTCCTTGCTGGCCACTCGAGGCCCCGTTCACCTAGCCGACAACTCCATCCCCCGTTCTGTCGGCCGCTCCAGCCCCCGTTCTCCCAGGCCAGCTGCTCTATCCCAGCAGTCCGCATACTCTTAGCCCAGCCCCCATCTACTCTGCCAGTTTCACCACCCATTTCACGCCCGCAGGCAGTTCCAGCCCCCGATCTGCACCACTGACCGATCCAGCCCACTTTCTTTCCCGCTTGCCGCTTCTGACCCTGTATTTCCATGCCGGCCACTCCAGCCCGCGTTCTGCATTGCGGACTGCTCCAGCCCCCGTCAGCTGCTCAACCGTGCAGTTCCCATGCTGCAAGAACATCCCCCTTCTCCCCCGCCAGTCGCCCAACCACTTTCTCTCCCGCCGGCAGCTCCAGCCCTGTTCCCCACACACTTCCCGACCCGGCCACTCCAGCCCCGGTTCTCCAGCGCCAAACGCTCCAGTCCCCGTCTCGTCCACCAGATGCTCCAGTTCCCGATCTCCCCTGCCGACCGCTCCAGTCCACCTCAGCTGCTCTAGCAATGAAGACCATGCTGTTCGCCCAGTTCCCTTTTCCTCCGCCATTTGCCTCAACCCATTTCTCCCCGCCGGAAGTTCAAGTCCACGTTCCCCACCGTTGACCTCTCCTGTCACCTTCTCGTCCACTAGCTGCTCCAGCCACCGTTCTCCCCCGGTGGCATCGCCAGCCCCCGTCTGCAGCTCCAGCCATGCAGTCCACATGCTGATATCCCAGCCCATTCTCCCCCGCCAGTCACCCCATCACCACTTCTCTCCGTGCGGCAACTCTAACTCTTGCCCGCCGTCCGCTTCATCTACCGTTCAACTTGCTGTCTACTCGAAATCCCGTTTTTACCCTCTGGCTAATCCAGCCCCGGTTCTCCATCGACGACCACTCCAGTCCCCTTCACGTCCACTAGCTACTTCAGCCCCCGTTCATTCTCGCTTTGCGCTGCAGCCCCTGTCAGCTGCTCTAGCCCTGCAGTCGTGATGCTCTTAGCCCAGCCCCCTTTTCCTCCGCCAAATGCTCAAGCCCAAGTCTCTCCCACAGGCAGCTCCAGCCCCGTTCTCCATCTCTCGATCATCCAGTCCCCGTTCTCTCCCACTAGACGATCCAACCCCCGTTATTACCCTCCGGTCACTCCATCTCCACCGCCATTTGCCCCAAATAACTTCTCTCCCGGTGGCAGCTCCAGCTCCCTTCTCCCGCGCCATTTGCCCCAACCCCCTTCTCCTCCGCTGGCTTCTCCAGAGCCATCCCCAGTCCTCTACCGCCAACCGCTCCAGCCCCCATTCTCTCAAGCTGGCTGCTCCAGCCCCCGTTTTCTCCCGCTGGCCGCTTCTGATGCTGTTCTTCCCCGCCGGCCACTCCAGCGTGCGTTCTCCCCTGCCGGTCGCTCGAGCCGCCTTCAGCAGCTCTAGCCCTGCAGTCCCCAAGCTGTCAGCCCAGTCCCCTTCTCCTCCGACAGTTGCCCCAACCGCTATTCAGCCGCTATTCTCCGCCACCATTCACTCCATCCCCCATTCTCCCCTGCCGGCCATTCCAGAACCCGTTCTCACAAGCCTGACAATCTAGCCCTGCAAATCCCATGCTGAAAGCCCAGCTCACTTCTCACACACCATTGACCCCAACCCCCTTCTCTACCCGGGCACTTCAGCTGCGCGTTCTTGCCCGCCGGCCGCACCAATCCCCGGTCTTCCCTGCTGGCCACTCGGGCCCGCTTTCACCTAGACGACTACTCCATCCCGCGTTCTGTCGTCCGCTCCAGCCCCCGTTCTCCCAGGCCAGCTGCATTCTCTCCCGCCGGCAGCTCCAGCCCCGTTCCGCCCTACGCATCTGCCCCCTCACGCCCCGGCCACAGCAGCCCCGGTTCTCCACCACCGACCTCTCCAGTCCCAGTACTCTCATGCTGGCTGCTCCAGCTTCCGTTATCTCCCGCTGGCCGGTTCTTACCCCCTTCTTCCCCACCGGCGTAACCCGCCGGATGCTCCAGCCCGTTCCGTCCCACCCCTCCACCCCCTCCCGCCCCGGCCACAGCAGCCCCGGTTCTCCCGCGCCGAACGCTCCTGTCCACTTCTCGTACACGGTCTGCTCCAGACCCCGTTTTCTAACGTTGGCCGCTCCAACCCAGTTCACCCATGCCAGCCGTTCCAGCACTGTCAGCTGCTCTCGCCCTGCATTCGGCATGCTCTCAACCCAGCTCCCTTCTCCTCCGCCAGTTGACCCAACCAAAGTCTCTCCCGGAAGCAGCTCCAACCCATGTTCTCCATCTCTGGTCCATCCAGCCCCGGTTGTCTCACGCTGGTCACTCCAGCCCCGGTGCTTCTGTAGCCCTGCTGACCCCAAACTGACTGCAAAGCTCACTCCCCCGCCATTTGCCCCAAATAACTTCTCTCCCGGTGGCAGCTCCAGCTCCCTTCTCCCCCGCCAGTTGCCCCAACCCCCTTTTCTCCCTGTGGCAGCTCCAGCTCCCGTCTACACCGCCGACCGCAGCAGTCCCCTTTTAGTCTAGTTGCAGCTCTTGCCCGCATCTTTTTACGGCAGCCACTCCACACCGAGTTCTTCCCCTCCAGCCGTTCAGCCCCCGTTTTCTCCCGCTGGCAGCTTCTGACCCTATTCTTCTCGGCCGGCCACTCCAGCCCGGATTCTCCCCTGCCTGTCGCTCCAGCCCCCTTCAGCTGCTCTAGCCCAGCAGCCCCCATTCTGTCCGCCGAGTCCCCTTCTCCTCCGTCATTTGCTGCAACCCATTTTACCCGCCGGCACATCAAGTCCACGTTCCGCACCGTTGACCGCTCCTGTCACCTTCTCGTCAACTGGCTTCTCCAGACCCCGTTCTCTCCCGCTGGCCACTCCAGCTCCCGTGCTGCTCTAGCCTTGCATTCCCCATGCTGACATCTCAGCCCCTTCTTCCCGCCGCTCCAGCCCCCAGTCACCCCTGCCAATTGCTCTAGCATTGCAGACCACATGCTGACCGCCCAGTCCCCTTCTCCGGCCATTTCCCCAACGCCCTTCTCTACTCCGGGCAGCTCCAGCTCCGCGTTCTTGCCCGCCGACTGCACCAGCCTCCGCTCTTCCTTGCTGGCCACTCGAGGCCCCGTTCACCTAGCAGACAACTCCATCCCCCGTTCTGTCGGCCGCTCCAGCCCCCGTTCTCCCAGGCCTGCTGCTCTATCCCAGCAGACCGCATGCTCTTAGTCCAGCCCCCATCTACTCTGCCAGTTTCCCCACCCATTTCACACCCGCCGGAAGCTCCAGCCCCCGATTTGCACCACTGACCAATCCAGCCCACTTTCTTTCCCACTTGCCGCTTCTGACCCTGTATTTCCTTGCCGGCCACTCCAGCCCGCGTTCTCCATTGCGGACTGCTCCAGCCCCCGTCAGCTGCTCAACCGTGCAGTTCCCATGCTGCAAGTACATCCCCCTTCTCCCCCGCCAGTCGCCCAACCACCTTCTCACCCGCCGGCAGCTCCAGCCCCGTTCCCCACACCCTTACCCCCCACTTCCCACCCCGGCCTCTCTAGCCTTGGTTCTCCAGCGCCGACCGCTCCATTTCCCTTTTCGTCCTCGAGATGCTGCAGTTCCCGATCTCCCCTGCCGACCGCTCCAGCCCCCGTCAGCTGCTCTAGCCATGCAGACCCATGCTGTTCGCCCAGTTCCCTTTTCCTCCGCCATTTGTATCAACCCATTTCTCACCCACAGGCAGCTCCAGCCCCCGTTCCCGATCTCTCATCCATCCAGCCCCCGTTCTCTCCCACTAGACGATCCAGTCCCCGTTATTACCCTACGGCCACTCCAGGCCCCGTCAACTGCTCTCGCCCAGCAGTCACCAAGCTATCAGCCAAGCACCCTTCTTCTCCGGCAGTTGCCACAAACCATTTCCCTCACACCGGCAGATCTAGCACCCGTTCTCTACAGCTGACCTCGCCTGTCATCTTCTCGATCACTGGCTCCACCAGCCGCCGTTCTCTCCCTTAGGCCGCCTCCGACCGCGTTCTCAGCCGAAACCCGCTCCATCCCGAGTCCTCCACCGCCGACCGCTCCAGTCCCCGTACTCTCATGCTGGCTGCTCCAGCTCCCGTTATCTCCCGCTGGACGCTCCTTACCACGTTCTTCCCCACCGGCGTAACCAGCCAGCCTTCTTCCATGCCGGCGCTCCAGCCCCCGTCAGTTACTCTAGCCGTGCAGACGACATGCTGTAAGCCCAGCCCCCTATTCGCCCTTCAGTCGCCCCAACCACATTCTCTCCCGCCGGCAGCTCCAGCCCCGTTCCGCCCCACGCATCTGCCCCCTCACGCCCCGGCCACAGCAACCCCGGTTCTCCAGCGCCGAACACTCCAGCTCCCTTCTCCCCCGCCAGTTGCCCCAACCCCCTTCTCTCCCGGTGGCAGCTCCAGCTCCCGTTGACACCGCCGACTGCTGCAGTCCCCTTTTAGTCTAGTGGCCGCTCCAGCCCCCGTTATTCCCCCCCCCAGCCACTCCAACCCGCATTCTTCCCTGCCGGCCGCTCCAGCTACCGTCAGCTGCTCTAGCCGTGCAGTCCCATGCTGTCACCCCAGTATCCTTTTCCTCCGCCAGTTGCCACATCCAATTTCTCTACCGCCAGCAGCACCAGCTCCCGTTTTCCATCTCTGATCGATCCCGCCCCTGATCTCTCCCGCTGGCCATTCCAGCCCATGTACCGCTCTAGCCCTGCAGACCCCTTGCTGACTGCATATCTCCCTTCTTCCCGGCCAGTTACCCCAACCCCGTTATCTCCCGGTGGCAGCACCAGCTCCCGTCTACACCGCCGACTGCTGCAGTCCCCTTTTAGTCTAGTGGCCGCTCCAGCACACGTTGTTCCACGCAAGCCACTCCAGACCGCGTTCTCCCTCGGCAGCTACTCTTGCCCTGCATTCCCCATGCTTACATCCCAGCACCTTCTCCCCCTCCAGTCACCCCATCCCCCGATCTCTCATTGCGGCAACTGAGACTCTTGCCCGCCGTCCACTCCATCTTCCGTTCAACCCGCTGTCTGTTCGAATTTCCGTACTTCCACTCTGGCCACTCCAACCCCGGTTCTCCTGCGCCGATCGCTCGTCTCATTCTCGTCCACGGCTGCTGGAGTCCCCTTCTTCCCCGCGGCCGCTCCAGCCCCCGTCAGCTGCTCTAGCCCTGCATTCCCGATGCTAACATCCCAGCCCCTTCTCCCCCGCCAGTCAACCCAAACCCCTTCTCTCCTCCGGGTAGCTCCAGCTCGCGTTCGCTCCTGCTGGTCGCTCGAGGCCACTTCAGCTGTTGAGCCCTCTAGTCCCCATGCTGTCAGCCCAGTCCCCTTCTCCTCCGCCAGTTATCCTAACCCCCTTCAATCCCGCCGGAAGCTTCAGCCGCTGTTCTCCACCACTATCCTCTCCAACCTTCATTCTCCCCTGCCGGCCATTCCAGACCCCGTTATCCAAAGCCTGATAATCTAGCCCTGCAAATCCCATGCTCAAAGCCCAGCTCACTTCTCACGCACCATTCACCCCAATCCCCTTCTCTACTCCGGGCAGCTCCAGCTCCGCGTTCTTGTCCGCCTGCCACACCAATCCCCGCTCTGCCCTGCTGGCCACTCGAGCCCCCGTTCACCTAGCCGGCAACTCCATCCTCCGTTCTTTCGGACGCTCCAGACCCCGTTCTCCCAGGCCAGTTGCTCTAGCCCTGAAGTCCGCATGCTCTTAGCTCAGCCCACTTATGCTCCGCCAGTTGCCCCTTCCATTTCACACCCGTCGGAAGCTGCAGACCCTGATCTGCACCTCTGACCGATCCAGCCTCGTTTCTTACCCGCTGACGCTTCTGACCCTGTATTTCCCCGCCGCCCAATCCAGCCCGCGTTCTCCACTGCAGGCCACTCCAGACCCCGTCATCTTCTCAAGCCGTGCAGTCCCCATGCTGTAAGCACAGCCCCCATCTCACCCGCCAGACGCCCAACTACTGTCTCTCTGGCCGACAGTTCCAGCCCCGTTCCCCCAACCCTTCCCCCCCACCACCACCTCCCGCCCCGGCCACCACAGCCGCGATTCTGCAGCGCCGACCGTTCCAGTCCCCTGCTCGTCCACCGGCTGCTCCAGCACCCGTTCACTCATGCTGGCTACTCCAGCACCGTCAGCTGCTCTCGCTCTGCAGTCGGGATGCTCTCAGCCGAGCCCACGTTTCCTCGCCACTTGCCAAAGCGCACTTCCCACCGACAGGCAGCTCCAGCCCCCGTTCGCCATATCTCGTAGATCCAGTCCCCGTACTCTCCCGCTAGCCGCTCCAGCCCCCGTTATTGCAATCCGGCTACTCCAGATACCGTCAAATGCCTTCGCCCAGCAGTCCCCATTATATCAGCCAAGCATCCTCCTCCGGCAGTTGCCACAAACCATTTCACTCACGCCGGCAGATCCAGCACCCGTTACCTACCGCTGACCTCTCCTGTCACCTTCTCGACCACTGGCTCCTCTATCCGCCATTCTCTTCCTTAGGCTGCTCTGACCCCGTTCTCAGTCCACACCCGCTCCATCCCGAGTCCTCCACCGCCGAACACTCCAACCCCCGTTCTCTCATGCTGGCTGCTCCAGCTGCAGTTAGCTCCCGCTGCCCACTTATTATCCCTTCTTACCCACCTCCGTAATCAGCCAGCCTTCTTCCCTGCCGTCCGCACCAGCCCCCGTCAGCGCATCTAGCAGTGAAGAAGACATGCTGTAAGCCCAGCTCCCTATTCGACAGCGAGTCGCCCCAACCACATTCTCTCCTGCCGGCAACTCCAGCCCGTTCCGTGCCAAACCTCCACCCCCTCGCGCCCCGGCCACAGTAGCCCCGGTTCTCCAGCGCCGACCGCAACAGTCCCCTTCCCGTACACGGTCTGCTCCAGACCCCGTTTTCTCATGTTGGCCGCACCAGCCCCAGTTCACCCATGACGGCCGTTCCAGCACTGTCAACTGCTCTCGCCCTGCAATCGGCATGCTCTCAGCCCACCCCCTTTTCCTCCGCAAGTTGCCCCAACCAATTTCTCTCCCGGCAACAGCTCCAGTCACCGTTTTCCATCTCTGGTCCATCCAGTCCCGGTGCAGCACTAGCGCTGCAGACCCCATGCTGACTGCACAGCTCACTTCTCCCCCACCATTTGCCCAAAATAACTTCTCTCCCGCAGGAAGCTCCAGCTCCCTTCTCCGGCGCCAGTTGCCCCATCCCCCTTCTCACCAGGTGGCAGCTCCAGATCCCGTCCACACCGCCGACCGCAGCAGTCCCCTATTAGTCTAGTTGCCGCTCTAGCCCCGGTCTTTCTACGGCAGCCACTCCAGACTGCGTTATTCCCCGCCGGCCGTGCAGCCCCCGTTTTCTCCCGCTGGCCGCTTCTGTCCCTATTCTTCCCCGGCGGCCACTCCAGCCCGCGTTCTCCTCTGCCTGTCGCTCGAGCCCCTTCAGCTGCTCAAGCCCAGAAGTCCACATGCTGTCCGCCGAGTCCCCTTCTCCTCTGTCATTTGCTCCAACCAATTTCTCTCCCGCCGGCAGATCAAGTCCCCGTTCCCCACCGTTGACCGCTCCTGTCACCTTCTCGTCAACTGGCTTCTCCAGACCCCGTTCTCTCCCGCTGGCCACTCCAGCTCCCGTGCTGCTCCAGCCCAGCATTCCCCATGCTGACATCCCAGCCCCTTCTCCACCGTCAGTCAACCCAACCCCACTTCTCTTCTTGCGGCAGCTCTAACTCCGTATTTTCCGGCGCTCCGCTCAATCTCCGTTCCCTCAAGCTGTCTGCGCGTACTCCCGTACTTACACTCTGGCCACTCCAGCCCCGGATCTCCAGCGCCGACCGCTGCAGTCCCTTTCTCGTCCACGGGCTGCTCCAGTCCCCATTCTTCCCTGCCGGCCACGTTGTGTCCCGTTCCTCCGGCCGCACCAGCCTCTGTTCTCCCCTGCCAGCTGCTCTAGCCGTGCAGTTGCCATGCTGACCGCCCAGCAACTTTCTCCGGCCATTTTCCCCAACCCCTTCTCTCCCGCTTGCTTCTCCAGAACCCGTGCATCTCCGACAGTCGTTCCATCCCCCGTCCTCCACCGCGAACCACTACAGCCCCCTTCCTATCAAGGTGGCTACTCCAGCCCCCATTTTCTCCCGCTGGCCGCTTCTGACCCTATTCATCCCGGCCGGACACTCCAGCCCGCGTTCTCCCCTGCCTGTCGCTCGAGCCCCCTTCAGCTGCTCTAGCCCAGCAGTCTCCATGCTGTCCGCCCAGTCCTCTTCTCCTCCGTGATTTGCCCCAACCCATTTCTCTCCCGCCGGCAGATCAAGTCCCCGTTCCCCACCGTTGACCGCTCCTGTTACCTTCTCGTCAACTGTCTTCTCCAGAACCCATTCTCTCCCGCTTACTACTCCAGCTCCCGTGCTGCTCTAGCCCTGCATTCCCCATGCTGACATCTCAGTCCCTTCTCCCCCGTCAGTCAACCCAACCCCCATTCTCTTCTTGCGGCAGCTCTAACTCCGTACTTTCCTGCGGTAAGCTCAATCTCCATTCTCTCACGCTGTCTGCTCGTACTCCCGTTCTTACACTCTGGCCACTCCAGCCACGGTTCTCCATCGCCGACCGCTCCAGTTCCCTTCTCGTCCACTGGCTGCTTCAGCCCCTGTTCTTTCTAGCTTTGCGCTGCAGTCCCCGTCAGCTGCTCTAGCTCTGCTGTCGAGATGCTCTTAGCCTAGCTTCCTTTTCCTCCGCTGTTCACGTCCATCCAGCCCGCGTTATTACCCTCCGGCCACTCCAGACCCAGTCAACTGCTCTCGACCAGCAGTCGCCAAGCTATCAGCCAAGCACCCTTCTTCTACGGCAATTGCCACAAACCATTTCCCTCACACCGGCAGATTTAGCACCCGTTCTCTACAGCTGACCTCTCCTGTCATCTTCTCGACTACTGGCTCTACCAGCCGTAATTCTCTCCCTTAGGCCGCCTATGACGGCGTACTCAGCCGAAACCCGCTCCATCCCGAGTCCTCCACCGCCGACCTCTCCAGTCAGAGTACTCTCATGCTGGGTGCTCCAGATCCCGTTATCTTCCGCTGGCCGCTTCTTACCCCGTTCTTCCACACCGGCGTAACCAGCTAGCTTTCTTCCCTGCCGGGCGTTCCAGCCCCCGTCAGCTGCTGTAGCCGTGCAGACGACAAGATGTAAGCCCAGCCCCCTATTCGCCCTTCAGTCCCCCCAACCACATTCTCTCCCGCCGGCAGCTCCAGCCCAGTTCCGCCCCACGCATCTGCCCCCTCACGCCCCAGCCACAGCAGCCCCGGTTCTCCAGCGCCGACCGCTCCATTCCCCTTCTCGTACACGGTCTGCTCCAGACCCCGTTCTCTCATGTTGGCCGCTCCACCCCCAGTTCACCCATTCCGGCCGTTCCAGCACTGTCAGCCGCTCTCACCCTGCAATCGACATGCTCTCATCCCAGCCCTCTTCTCCTCCGCAAGTTGCCCCAACCAATTTCTCTCCCGCTGGCCACTCCAGCTCCCGTGCTGCTCTAGCCCTGCATTCCCCATGCTGACATCCCAGTCCCTTCTCCCCTGTCAGTCAACCCAAACCCCCTTCTCTTCTTGTGGCAGCTCTAACTCCGTACTTTCCCGCGGTCGCTCAATCTCCGTTCTCACACGCTGTCTGCTCGTACTCCCGTTCTTACACTCTGGCAACTCCAGCCACGGATCTCTAGCGCCGACTGCTCCAGTCACTTTCTCGTCCACGGGCTGCTCCAGTCCCCGTTCTTCCACGCCGGCAACGTTGTACCCCGTGGCTCCGGCCGCTACAGCCTCTGTTCTCCCCTGCCAGCTGCTCTAGCCGTGCAGTTCTCATGCTGACCGCCCAGCCACCTTCTCCGGCCATTTGCCCCAACCCCCTTCTCTCCGACTGGCTTCTCCAGAGCCCGTGCATCTCCGACAGCCGTTCCATCACCAGTCCTCCACCGCGAACCACTCCTGCTCCCGTCCTCTCAAGCTGGCTGCTCCAGTCCCCGTTTTCTCCTTCTGGCCGCTTCTGACCAAGTTCTTCCCCGCCGGCCACTCAAGCCCACGTTCTACCCTGCCGGTCGTTCGAGCCCCCTTCAGCTGCTCAAGCCCAGCAGTCCCCATGCTGTCCGCCCAGTCCCCATTTCCTCCGCCATTTGCCCCAAGCCATTTCTCTCCACGCCGGCTGTTCAAGTCCACGTTCCCCACCGTTGACCTCTCCTGTCACCTTCTCATCCACTGGCTGCTCCAGCCACCGATCTCTCCCGGTGGCATCGCGAGCCCCCGTCAGCAGCTCCAGCCATTCAGTCCCCATGCTGATATCCCAGCCCATTCTCCCCCGCCAGTCACCCCATCACCACTTCTCTCCTTGTGGCAACTTTAACTCTTGCCCGCCGTCCGCTCCATCTCCCGTTCAACTTGTTGTCTACTCCAATTCCCGTTCTTACCCTCTGGCCTCTCCAGCCCCGGTTCTCCATCGCCGACCACTCCAAACCCGTCTCGTCCACTGGCTGCTTCAGCCCCCGTTTTCTCATGTTTGCCGCACCAGCTCCAGTTCACCCATGCCGGCCGTTCCAGCACTCTCAGCTGCTCTCGCCGTGCAATCCGCATGCTCTCAGCCCAGCCCCTTCTCCTCCGCAAGTTGCCCCAACCAATTTATCTCCCGGCAGCCGCTCCAGCCGCCGTTCTCCATCTCTGGTCCATCCAGCACCGGTTGACTCACGCTGGTCAGTCCTGCCCCGGTGCTGCTCTAGCGCTGCAGACGACATGCTGACTGCACTGCTCACTTCTTCCCCACCATTTGCCCCAAATAATTTCTCTCCCGGTGGCAGCTCCAGCTCCCTTTTCCCCCGCCAGTTGCCCTAACCCCCCTTCTCTCCCGGTGGCAATACCAGCTCACGTGTCTACCGCCGACCGTAGCAGTCCCCTTTTAGTCTAGTTGCCGCTCTAGCCCCCGTCTTTCTACGGCGGACACTCCAGATCGCGTTCTTCCCGCCAGCCGTCCAGCCCCCGTTTTCTCACGTTGGCCGCTTCTGATACTATTCTTCCCGGCCGGCCACTCCAGCCGGTTCTCCCCTGCCTGTCGCTCGAGCTATCTTCGGCTGCCCTAGCCCAGCAGTCCCCATGCTCTCCGCCCAGTCCCCTTCTCCTCCGTCATTTGCCCCAACCCATTACTCTCCCGCCGGCAGATCAAGTCCCCGTTCCCCACCGTTGACCGCTCCTTTCACCTTTTCGTCAACTGTCTTCTCCAGAACCCATTCTCTCCCGCTGGCCACTCCAGATCCCATGCTGCTCTAGCCCTGCATTCCCCATGCTGACATCCAAGCCCATTCTCCCCCGCCAGTCACCCCATCACCACTTCTCTCCTTGCGGCAACTCTAACTCTTGCCCGACGTCCGCTCCATCTCCCGTTCAACTTGCTGTCTACTCGAATTCCCCTTCTTACCCTCTGACCTCCCCAGTCCCGGCTCTCCATCGCCGAACGCTCCAGTCCCCTTATTGTACACTGGCTGTACAAGACCCCGTTTTCTCATGTTGGACGTACCAGCCCCTGTTCACCCATGCCGGCCGTTCCAGCACTGTCAGCTGCTCTCGCCCTGCAATCGGCATGCTCCCAGCCCAGCCCCCTTCTCCTCAGCAAGTTTACCCAACCAATCTCTCTCCCGGCAGTAGCTCCTGCTCCCGTTCTCCATCTCTGGTCCATCCAGCCCCGGTTGTCTCACGCTGGTCACTCCAGCCTCGGTGCTGCTCTAGCCCTGCAGATCCCATGCTGACTGCACAGCTCACTTCTGCCGCACAATTTGCCCCAAATAACCTCCCTCCCGGTGGCAGCTCCAGCTCCCGTCTACACCGCCGACCGCAGCAGTCCCCTTTTAGTCTAGTTGCAGCTCTTGCCCCCATCTTTCTACGGCGGCCACTCCAGACCGAGTTCTTCCCCTCCAGCCGTCCATCCCCCGTTTTCTCCCGCTGGCCGCCTCTGACCCTATTTTTTCCGGCCGTCCACTCCAGCCCGCGTTCTCCCCTGCCTGTCGCTCGAGCCCCCTTCAGCTGCTCTAGCCCAGCAGTCCCCATGCTGTCCGCCCAGTCCCCTTCTCCTCCGTCATTTGCCCCAACCCTTTTTTCTCCCGCCGGCAGATCAAGCTCCCCTTCCCCACCGTTAACCGCTCCTGTCACCTTCTCGTCAACTGTCTTCTCCAGACCCCGTTCTCTCCCGCTGGCCACTGCAGCTCCCGTACTGCTCTAGCCTTGCATTCCCCATGCTGACATCTCAGCCCCTTCTCCCCCGTCAGTCAACCCAACCCCCATTCTCTTCTTGCGGCAGCTCTAACTCCGTACTTGCCTGCGGTAACCTCAATCTCCGTTCTCTCAGGCTGTCTGCTCGTACTCCCGTTCTTACACTCTGGCCACTCCAGTCCCGGTTCTCCATCGCCGACGCCTCCAGTCACCTTCTCGTCCACTGGCTGCTTCTGCCCCTGTTTTTTCGCTTTACGCTGCAGCCCCCGTCAGCTACTCTAGCCCTGCTATCGGGATGCTCTTAGCCTAGCCCCCTTTTACTCCGCTGTTCTCGTCCATTCAGCCCGCGTTATTACCCTCCGGCCACTCCTGACCCCGTCTACAGCTCTCGCACAGCAGTCCCCAAGCTATCAGCCAAGCACCCTTCTTCTACGGCAATTGCCACAAACCATTTCCCTCACACCGGCAGATCCAGCACCCGTTCTCTACAGCTGACCTCTCCTGTCATCTCCTCGACTACTGGCTCTAACAGCCGCCGTTCTCTCCCTTAGGCAGCCTCTGACGTCGTTCTCAGCCGAAACACGCTCCATCCCGAGTCCTCCACCGCCGACCTCTCCAGTCCCAGTACTCTCATGCTGGGTGCTCCAGCTCCCGTTATCTTCCGCTGGCCGCTTCTTACCCGGTTCTTCCCCACCGGCGTAATCAGACAGCTTTCTTCACTGCCTGGCGTTCCAGCCCCCGTCAGCTGCTCTAGCCGTGCAGACGACAAGGTGTAAGCCCAGCCCCCTATTCGCCCTTCAGTCGCGCCAACCACATTCTCTCCCGCCGGCAGGTCCATCCCTGTTGCGCCCCACGCATCTGCCCCCTCACGCCCCAGCCACAGCAGTCCCGGTTCTCCAGCGCCGACCGCTCCAGTCACCTTCTTGTAGACGGTCTGCTCCAGACCCCGTGTTCTCATGTTGGCCGCACCACCACCAGTTCACCCATGACAGCCGTTCCAGCACTGTCAGCTGCTCTCACCCTGCAATCGGCATGCTCTCAGCCCAGCCCTCTTCTCCTCCGCAAGTTTCCCCAACCAATTTCTCTCCCGCTGGCCAGTCCAGCTCCCATGCTGCTCTAGCCCTATATTCCCCATGCTGACATCCCAGCCCCTTCTCCCCCGTCAGTCAACCCAACCCCCTTCTCTTCTTGCGGCAGCTCAAACTCCGTACATTCCCGCGGACCGCTCAATCTCCGGTCTCTCACGCTGCTGCTCATTCCTGTTCTTACACTCTGGCCACTCCAGCCCTGGATCTCTAACCCCGACCGCTCCAGTCCCTATCTCGTCCACGGGCTGCTCCAGTTCCCGTTCTTCCCAGCCGGCAACGTTGTGCCCCGTTTCTCCGGCCGCTCCAGCCTCTGTTCTCCCCTGCCAGCTGCTCTAGCCGTACAGTTCCCATGCTGACCGCCCAGCCACCTTCTCCGTCCATTTTCCCCAACCCCCTTCTCTCCCACTGGCTTTTCCAGAGCCCGTGCATCTCAAACAGCCGTTCCATCCCCAGTCCTCCACTGCGAACCACTCGATACCCCGTCCTCTCAAGCTGGCTGCTCCAGTCCCCGTTTCCTCCCGCTGGCCGCTTCTGACCATGTTCTTCCCCGCTGGCCACTCCAACCCGCGTTCTCCCCTGCCAGTCGTTCGAGCCCCCTTCAGCTGCTCTAGCCCTGCAGTCCCCTTGCTATCAGCCCAGTCCCCTTTTCCTCCGCCATTTGTCTCAACCCATTTCTCCACGCCGGCTGTTCAAGTCCACTTGCCCACCGTTGACCTCTCCTGTCACCTTCTCGTCCAATGGCTGCTACAGCCACCGAACTCTCCCGGTGGCATCGCCAGCCCCCGTCAGCAGCTCCAGCCATGCAGTCCCCATGCTGATATCCCAGCCCATTCTCCCCGCCAGTCACCCCATCACCACTTCTATCCTTGCGGCAACTCTAACTCTTGCCCGCCGTCCGCTCCATCTCCCGTTCAACTTGCTGTATACTCGAATTCCCGTTCTTACCCTCTGACCTCTCCAGCCCCGGCTCTCCATCGCCGACCGCTCCAGTCCCCTTCTTGTACACTGGCTGCACAAGACCCCGTTTACTCATGTTGGACGTACCAGCCCCTGTTCACCCATGCCGGCCGTTCCAGCACTGTCAACTGCTCTCGCCCTGCAATCGGCATGCTCCCAGCCCAGCCCCCTTCTTCTCCGCATGTTGCCCCAACCAATTTCTCTCCCGGCAGCAGTCCAGCCCCCGTTCTACATCTCTGGTCCATCCAGCCCCGGTTGTCTCACGCTGGTCACTCCAGCCTCGGTGCTGCTCTAGCCCTGCAGATCCCATGCTGACTGCACAGCTCACTTCTGCCGCACAATTTGCCCCAAATAACCTCCCTCCCGGTGGCAGCTCCAGCTCCCGTCTACACCGCCGACCGCAGCAGTCCCCTTTTAGTCTAGTTGCAGCTCTTGCCCCCATCTTTCTACGGCGGCCACTCCAGACCGAGTTCTTCCCCTCCAGTCGTCAATCCCCCGTTTTCTCCCTCTGGCCGCTTCTGACCCTATTCTTCCCGGCCGGCCACTCCAGCCCGCGTTCTCCCCTGCCTGTCGCGCGAGCCCCCTTCAGCTGCTCTAGCCCAGCAGTCCCCATGCTGTCCGCCCAGTCCCCTTCTCCTCCGTCATTTGCCACAAGACATTTCTCTCCCGCCGGCAGATCAACTCCCCGTTCCCCACCGTTGACCGCTCTTGTTACCTTCTGGTCAACTGTCTTCTCCAGACCCCGTTCTCTCCTGCTTGCCACTCCAGCTCCCGTGCTGCTCTAGCCCTGCATTCCCCATGCTGACATCTCAGCCCCTTCTCCCCCGTCAGTCAACCCAACCCCCCTTCTCTTCTTGCGGCAGCTCTAACTCCGTACTTTCCTGCGGTCAGCTCAATCTCCGTTCTCTCACGCTGTCTGCTCGTACTCCCGTTCTTACACTCTGGCCACTCCAGCCGCTGTTCTCCATCGCCGACCGCTCCAGTCCCCTTCTCGTCCACTGGCTGCTTCAGCCCCTGTTCTTTCACGCTTTGCGCTGCAGTCCCCGTCAGCTGCTCTAGCTCTGCTCTCGGGATGCTCTTAGCCTATCGTCCTTTTCCTCCGCTGTACTCGTCCATCCAGCCCGCGTTACTACCCTCCGGCCACTCCAGACCCCGTCAACTGCTCTCGCACAGCAGTCCCCAAGCTATCAGCCAAGCACCCTTCTTCTACGGCAATTGCCACAAACCATTTCCCTCACACCGGCAGATCCAGCACCCGTTCTCTACAGCTGACCTCTCCTGTCATCTTCTCTACTACTGGCTCTACCAGCCGCCATTCTCTCCCTTAGGCCGCCGCTGACGGCGTTCTCAGCCGAAACACGCTCCATCCCGAGTCCTCCACCGCCGACCTCTCCAGTCGCAGTACGCTCATGCTGGGTGCTCCAGCTCCCGTTATCTTCCGCTGTCCGCTTCTTACCCCGTTCTTCCCCAACGGCGTAACCAGCCAGCTTTCTTCCCTGCCGGCGTTCCAGCCCCTGTCAGCTGCTCTAGCGGTGCAGACGACAAGAGGTAAGCCCAGCCCCCTATTCGCTCTTCAGTCGCACCAACCACATTCTCTCCCGCCGGCTGCTCCAGCCCCGTTCCGCCCCACTCATCTGCCCCCTCACGCCCCGGCCACAGCAGCCCCGGTTCTCCAGCGCCGACCGTTCCAGTCCCCTTCTTGTACACGGTCTGCTCCAGAACCCGTGTTCTCATGTTGGCCGCACGACCACCAGTTCACCCATGACGGCCGTTCCAGCACTGTCAGCTGCTCTCACACTGCAATCGGCATGCACTCAGCCCAGCCCTCTTCTCCTCCGCAAGTTGCCCCAACCAATTTCTATCCCGCAGGCGACTCCATCTCCCATGCTGCACTAGCCTTGCATTCCCCATGCTGACATCCCAGCCCCTTCTCCCCCGTCATTTGCCCCAACCCATTTTTTTCCCGCCGGCAGATCAAGCTCCCCTTCCCCACCGTTAACCGCTCCTGTCACCTTCTCGTCAACTGTCTTCTCCAGACCCCGTTCTCTCCCGCTGGCCACTGCAGCTCCCGTACTGCTCTAGCCTTGCATTCCCCATGCTGACATCTCAGCCCCTTCTCCCCCGTCAGTCAACCCAACCCCCATTCTCTTCTTGCGGCAGCTCTAACTCCGTACTTGCCTGCGGTAACCTCAATCTCCGTTCTCTCAGGCTGTCTGCTCGTACTCCCGTTCTTACACTCTGGCCACTCCAGTCCCGGTTCTCCATCGCCGACGCCTCCAGTCACCTTCTCGTCCACTGGCTGCTTCTGCCCCTGTTTTTTCGCTTTACGCTGCAGCCCCCGTCAGCTACTCTAGCCCTGCTATCGGGATGCTCTTAGCCTAGCCCCCTTTTACTCCGCTGTTCTCGTCCATTCAGCCCGCGTTATTACCCTCCGGCCACTCCTGACCCCGTCTACAGCTCTCGCACAGCAGTCCCCAAGCTATCAGCCAAGCACCCTTCTTCTACGGCAATTGCCACAAACCATTTCCCTCACACCGGCAGATCCAGCACCCGTTCTCTACAGCTGACCTCTCCTGTCATCTCCTCGACTACTGGCTCTAACAGCCGCCGTTCTCTCCCTTAGGCAGCCTCTGACGTCGTTCTCAGCCGAAACACGCTCCATCCCGAGTCCTCCACCGCCGACCTCTCCAGTCCCAGTACTCTCATGCTGGGTGCTCCAGCTCCCGTTATCTTCCGCTGGCCGCTTCTTACCCGGTTCTTCCCCACCGGCGTAATCAGACAGCTTTCTTCACTGCCTGGCGTTCCAGCCCCCGTCAGCTGCTCTAGCCGTGCAGACGACAAGGTGTAAGCCCAGCCCCCTATTCGCCCTTCAGTCGCGCCAACCACATTCTCTCCCGCCGGCAGGTCCATCCCTGTTGCGCCCCACGCATCTGCCCCTTCACGCCCCAGCCACAGCAGTCCCGGTTCTCCAGCGCCGACCGCTCCAGTCACCTTCTTGTAGACGGTCTGCTCCAGACCCCGTGTTCTCATGTTGGCCGCACCACCACCAGTTCACCCATGACAGCCGTTCCAGCACTGTCAGCTGCTCTCACCCTGCAATCGGCATGCTCTCAGCCCAGCCCTCTTCTCCTCCGCAAGTTTCCCCAACCAATTTCTCTCCCGCTGGCCAGTCCAGCTCCCATGCTGCTCTAGCCCTGCATTCCCCATGCTGACATCCCAGCCTCTTCTCCCCCGTCAGTCAACCCATCCCCCTTAGCCTTCTTGCGGCAGCTCTAAATCCGTACTTTCCCGCGGTCCGCTCAATCTCCGTTCTCTCACGCTGTCTACTCGTACTCCCGTTCTTACACTCTGGCCACTCGAGACCCGGATCTCCAGCACCGACCGCTCCAGACCCTTTCTCGTCCACGGGCTGCTCCAGTGCCCGTTCTTCCCCGCCGCCGACGTTGTCCCCTATTCCTCCGGCCGCTCCAGCCTCTGTTCTCCCCTGGCTTCTCCAGAGCCCGTGCATATCCGCAGCCGTTCAATCCCCAGTCCTCCACCGCGAACCACTCCAACTCCGTCCTCTCAAGCTGGCTTCTCCAGCCCCCGTTTTCTCCCGCTGTCCGCTTCGACCAAGTTCTTCCCCGCCGGCCACTCCAGCCGGCGTTCTCCCCTGCGGTCGTTCGAGAACCCTTCTGCTGCTCTAGCCCTGCAGTCCCCATGCTGTCAGCCCAGTCCCCTTTTCCTCCGCCATTTGTCCTAACCCATTTCTCCACGCCGGCTGTTCAAGTCCACGTTCTCCACCGTTGATATCTCCTGTCACCTTCTCGTCAACTGTCTTCTCCAGAACCCGTTCTATCCCGCTGGCCACTCCAGATCCCATGCTGCTCTAGCCCTGCATTCCCCATGCTGACATCCCAGCCCATTCTACCCCGCCAGTCACCCCATCACCACTTCTCTCCTTGCGGCAACTCTAACTCTTGCCCGACGTCCGCTCCAACTCCCGTTCAACTTGCTGTCTACTCGAATTCCCCTTCTTACCCTCTGACCGCCCCAGCCCCGGTTCTCCATCGCAGACCGCTCCAGTCCCCTTATTGTACACTGGCTGCACAAGACCCCGTTTTCTCATGTTGGACGTACCAGCCCCTGTTCACCCATGCCGGCCGTTCCAGCACTGTCAGCTGCTCTCGCCCTGCAATCGGCATGCTCCCAGCCCAGCCCTCTTCTCCTCAGCAAGTTTACCCAACCAATCTCTCTCCCGGCAGTAGCTCCTGCTCCCGTTGTCCATCTCTGGTCCATCCAGCCCCGGTTGTCTCACGCTCGTCACTCCAGCTTCGGTGCTGTTCTAGCCCTGCAGATCCCATGCTGACTGCACAGCTCACTTCTTCCTTACCATTTGCCCCAAATAACCTCCCTCCCGGTGGCAGCTCCAGCTCCCGTCTACACCGCCGACCGCAGCAGTCCCCTTTTAGTCTAGTTGCAGCTCTTGCCCCCATCTTTCTACGGCGGCCACTCCAGACCGAGTTCTTCCCCTCCAGCCGTCCATCCCCCGTTTTCTCCCGCTGGCCGCCTCTGACCCTATTTTTTCCGGCCGTCCAATCCAGCCCGTTCTCCCCTGCCTGTCGCTCGAGCCATCTTCAGCTGCTCTAGCCCAGCAGTCCCCATGCTCTCCGCCCAGTTCCCTTCTCCTCCGTCATTTGCCCCAACCCATTTTTCTCCCGCCGGCAGATCAAGCTCCCGTTCCCCACCGTTAACCGCTCTGTCACCTTCTCGTCAACTGTCTTCTCCAGACCCCGTTCTCTCCCGCTGGCCACTTCAGCTCCCGTACTGCTCTAGCCTTGCATTCCCCATGCTGACATCTCAGCCCCTTCTCCCCCGTCAGTCAACCCAACCCCCATTCTCTTCTTGCGGCAGCTCTAACTCCGTACTTGCCTGCGGTAACCTCAATCTCCGTTCTCTCAGGCTGTCTGCTCGTACTCCCGTTCTTACACTCTGGCCACTCCAGTCCCGGTTCTCCATCGCTGACGCCTCCAGTCACCTTCTCGTCCACTGGCTGCTTCTGCCCCTGTTTTTTCGCTTTACGCTGCAGCCCCCGTCAGCTACTCTAGCCCTGCTATCGGGATGCTCTTAGCCTAGCCCCCTTTTACTCCGCTGTTCTCGTCCATTCAGCCCGCGTTATTACCCTCCGGCCACTCCTGACCCCGTCTACAGCTCTCGCACAGCAGTCCCCAAGCTATCAGCCAAGCACCCTTCTTCTACGGCAATTGCCACAAACCATTTCCCTCACACCGGCAGATCCAGCACCCGTTCTCTACAGCTGACCTCTCCTGTCATCTCCTCGACTACTGGCTCTAACAGCCGCCGTTCTCTCCCTTAGGCAGCCTCTGACGTCGTTCTCAGCCGAAACACGCTCCATCCCGAGTCCTCCACCGCCGACCTCTCCAGTCCCAGTACTCTCATGCTGGGTGCTCCAGCTCCCGTTATCTTCCGCTGGCCGCTTCTTACCCGGTTCTTCCCCACCGGCGTAATCAGACAGCTTTCTTCACTGCCTGGCGTTCCAGCCCCCGTCAGCTGCTCTAGCCGTGCAGACGACAAGCTGTAAGCCCAGCCCCCTATTCGCCCTTCAGTCGCTCCAACCACATTCTCTCCCGCCGGCAGGTCCAGCCCCGTTCCGCCCCACTCATCTGCCCCCTCACGCCCCGGCCACAGCAGCCCCGGTTCTCCAGCGCCGACCGTTCCAGTCTCCTTCTTGTACACGGTCTGCTCCAGACCCCGTGTTCTCATGTTGGCCGCACCACCACCTGTTCACCCATGACAGCCGTTCCAGCACTGTCAGCTGCTCTCACACTGCAATCGGCATGCACTCAGCCCAGCACTCTTCTCCTTCGCAAGTTGCCCCAACCAATTTCTCTCCCGCTGGCGACTCCATCTCCCGTGCTGCACTAGCCTTGCATTCCCCATGCTGACATCCCAGCCCCTTCTCCCCCGTCAGTCAAACCAACACCCCCTCCTCTTCTTGCGGCAGCTCTAACTCCATACTTTCACGCATTCCGCTCAATCTCCGTTCTCTCACGTTGTCTGCTCGTACTTCCGTTCTTACTCTCTGGCCATTCCAGCCCAATCCCCAGCGACGACAGCTCCAGTTCCTTTCTCGTCCACGGGCTGCTCCAGTCCCCGTTCTTCCCCGCCGGCAACGTTGTGCCCCGTTCCTCCGGCCGCTCCAGCCTCTGATCTCCCCTGCCAGCTGCTCTAGCCGTGCAGTTCCAATGCTGACCGCCAGCCACCTTCTCCGGCCATTTGCCACAACCCCCTTCTCTACCACTGGCTTCTCCAGAGCCCGTGCATCTCAAATAGCTGTTCCATCCCCAGTCCTCCACCGCGAACCACTCCAATCCCGTCATGTCAAGGTGGCTGCTCCAGCCCCCGTTTTCTCCCGCTGGCCGCTTCTGACCCTCTTCTTCCCCGTCGGCCACTCCAGCCCGCGTTCTCCCCTGCCGGTCGCTCGAGCCCCCTTCAGCTGCTCTAGCCCTGCAGTCCCCATGCTGTCAGCCCAGTCCCCTTCACCTCCGCCAGTTGCCTCAACTCCCTTCACTCCCGCCGGAAGCTTCAGACGCTGTTTTCCGCAACCATCCACTCCATCCCCCATTCTCCCCTGCCGGCCGTTCCAGAAGCCTTTCTACCAAGCCTGATAATCTAGCCCTGTAAATCCCACGCTGAAAGACCAGCAAACTTCTCACATGCCAATGACTCCAACCCCCTTTTCTGCTCCGGGCATCCCAGCTCCGCGTTCTTGCCCGCCCGCCACACCAGTCCCCGCTCTTCCCTGCTGGCCACTCGGGTCTCCGTTCACCTAGCCGACTACTCCATCCCCCGTTCTGTCGGCCGCTCCTGCCCACTTTCTCCCTGGCCAGTTGCTCTATCCCAGCAGTCCGCATGCTCTTAGCGCAGCCCACATCTACTCTGCCAGTTGCCCCACACATTTCACACCCGCTGGCAGCTCCAGCCGCCGATCTGCTCCACTGACCGATCCAGCCGACTTTCTTTCCCGCTTGCCGCTTCTGACCCTGTATTTCCTTGCCGGTCACTCCATCCCGCGTTCTACATTGCGAACTGCTCCAGCCCCCGTCAGCTGCTCAACCGTGCAGATCCCATGCTGAAAGAGCATCCCCCTACTCCCCCGCATGTCGCCCATCCACTCTCTCTCCCGCCCGCAACTCCAGCCCCGTTCCCCACTCCCTTACACCCCACTTCCCGCCCCGGCCACTCCAGCTCCGCTTCTCCAGCGCCGACCGCTCCAATCCCCCTCTCGTCCACGAGATGCTCAAGTTCTCGTTCTCCCCTGCCGGCCGCTCCAGCCCCCATCAGCTGCTCTAGCCATGCTGTTCGCCCAGTTCCCATTTCCTACGCCATTTGTCTCAACTCACTTCTCCACGCCGGCTGTTCAAGACCACGTTCCCCACCGTTGACCTCTCCTGTCACCTACTCGACCACTGGCTGCTCCAGCCACCGTTCAATACCGGTGGCATAGCCAAAAACCCGTCTGCAGCTCCAGCCCTGCAGTCCCAATGCTAATATCCCAGCTAATTCTCCCTCGCCAGTCACTCCATCACCACTTCTCTCATTGCGGCAACACTAACTCTTGCCCGCCGTCCGCTCCATCTCCCGTTCAACTTGCTGTCTACTCGAATTCCCGTTCTTACCCTCTGGCCTCTCCAGCCCCGGTTCTCCATCGCCGACCGCTCCGGTCC
Source organism: Narcine bancroftii (assembly GCF_036971445.1). Lineage (NCBI taxonomy): Eukaryota > Metazoa > Chordata > Chondrichthyes > Torpediniformes > Narcinidae > Narcine > Narcine bancroftii. The sequence continues at coordinate 1,861,708 of NW_027211808.1, forward strand.
CCTTCTCGTCCACTGGCTGCTTCAGCCCCCGTTTTCTCATCTTGGCCGCACCAGCTCCAGTTCACCCATGCCGGCCGTTCCAGCACATTCAGCTGCTCTCGCCCTGCAATCTGCATGCTCCCAGCCCAGCCCCCTTCTCCTCCGCAAGTTGCCCCAACCAATTTCTCTCCCGGCAGTAGCTCCAGCCCCCGTTCTTCATCTCTGGTCAATCCAGCCCCGGTTGTCTCATGCTGGTCACTCCTGCCCCGGTGCTGCTCTAGCCCTGCAGACCCCATGCTGACTGCACAGCCCACTACTCCCGCACCATTTGCCCCAAATAACCTCTCTCCCGGTGGCAGCACCAGCTCCCGTCTACCTCGCCGACCGCAGCAGTCCCCTTTTAGACTTTTTACCGCTCTATCCCGCGTCTTTCGACGGCGGCCACTCCAGACCGCGTTCTTCCGCTCCAGCCGTCCAGCCCCCGTTTTCTCCCGGTGGCCGCTTCTGACCCTATTCTTCCCGGACGGCCACTCCAGCCCGCGTTCTCCCCTACCTATCGCTCGAGCCCCCTTCAGCTGCTCTAGCCCAGCAGTCCCCATGCTGTCCGCCCAGTCCCCTTCTCCTCCGTCATTTGCCCCATCCCATTTCTCTGCCGCGGGAATATCAAGTCCCCGTTCCCCATCGTTGACCGCTCCTGTCACCTCCTTGTCAACTGTCTTCTCAAGACCCCGTTCTCTCCCGCTGGCCACTCCAGCTCCCATGCTGCTCTAGCCCTGCATTCCCCATGCTGACATCCCAGCCCATTCTCCCCCGCCAGTCACCCCATCACCACTTCTCTCCTTGCGGCAACTCTAACTCTTGCCCGACGTCCGCTCCATCTCCCGTTCAACTTGCTGTCTACTCGAATTCCCCTTCTTACCCTCTGATCTCCCCAGCCCCGGTTCTCCATCGCCGAACGCTCCAGTCCCCTTATTGTACACTGGCTGTACAAGACCCCGTTTTCTCATGTTGGACGTACCAGCCCCTGTTCACCCATGCCGGCCGTTAAGCACTGTCAGCTGCTCTCGCCCTGAAATCGGTATGCTCCCAGCCCAGCCCCCATCTCCTCAGAAAGTTTACCCAACCAATTTCCCTCGCGGCAGCAGCTCCAGCACCCGTTCTCCATCTCTGGTCCATCCAGCCCCGGTTGTCTCACGCTGGTCACTCCAGCCTCGGTGCTGCTCTAGACCTGCAGATCCCATGCTGACTGCACAGCTCACTTCTGCCGCACAATTTGCCCAAATAACCTCCCTCCCGGTGGTAGCTCCAGCACCCGTCTACACCGCCGACCGCAGCAGTCCCCTTTTAGTCTAGTTGCAGCTCTTGCCCCCATCTTTCTACGGCGGCCACTCCAGACCGAGTTCTTCCCCTCCAGCCGTCCATCCCCCGATTTCTCCCACTGGCCGCTTCTGACCCTATTCTTCCCGGCCGGACAAAACAGCCCGCGTTCTCCCCTGCCTGTCGCTCGAGCCCCCTTCAGCCGCTCTAGCCCAGCAGTCCCCATGCTGTCCGCCCAGTCCCCTTCTCCTCCGTCATTTGCACCAACACAATTCTCTCCCACCGGCAGATCAAGTCCCCGTTGCCCACCGTTGACCGCTCCTGTGACCTTCTCGTCAACTGTCTTCTCCAGACACCGTTCTCTCCCGCTTGCCACTCCAGCTCCCGTGCTGCTCTAGCCCTGCATTCCCCATGCTGACATCTGACCCCCTTCTCCCCCGTAGGTCAACCCAACCCCCCTTCTCTTCTTGCGGCAGCTCTAACTCCGTACTTTCCTGCGGTCAGCTCAATCTCCATTCTCTCACGCTGTCTGCTCGTACTCCAGTTCTTATACTCTGGCCACTCCAGCACCGGTTCTCCATCGCCGACCGCTCCAGTCCCCTTCTCGTCCACTGGCTGCTTCAGCCCCTGTTCTTTCTCGCTTTGCGCTGCAGTCCCCGTCAGCTGCTCTAGCTCTGCTGTCGGGATTCTCTTAGCCTATCCCCCTTTTCCTCCGCTGTTCTCGTCCATCCAGCCCGCGTTATTATCCTCCGGCCACTCCAGACCCCGTCAACTGCTCTCGCACAGCAATCCCCAAGCTATCAGCCAAGCAGCCTTCTTCTACGGCAATTGCCAGAAACCATTTACCTCACACCGGCAGATCCAGCACCCGTTATCTACAGCTGACCTCTCTACTACTGGCTCTACCAGCAGCCATTCCCTCCCTTAGGCCGCATCTGACAGCGTTCTCAGCGAAACCTGCTCCATCCCGAGTCCTAAACTGCCGATCTCTCCAGTCCCAGTACTCTCATGCTGGGTGCTCCAGCTCCCGTTATCTTCCGCTGGCCGCTTCTTAACCCATTCTTCCCCACCGGCGTAACCAGCCAGCCTTCTTCCCTGCCGGGCGTTCCAGCCCCCGTCAGCTGCTCTAGCCGTGAAGACGACAAGCTGTAAGCCTAGCCCCCTATTCGCCCTTCAGTCGCGCCAACCACATTTCCTCCCGCCGCAGCTCCAGCCTCGTTCCGCCCCACGCATCTGCCCCCTCACGCCCCGACCACAGTAGCCAAGGTTCTCCAGCGCCGACCGCTCCAGACCCCTTCTCGTACACGGTCTGCTCCAGACCCCGTTCTCTAATGTTGGCAGGACCACCCCCAGTTCACCCATGCCGGCCGTTCCATCACTGTCAGCTGCTCTCACCCTCCAATCGGCATGCTCTCAGCCCAGCCCTCTTCTCCTCCGCAAGTTGCCCCAACCAATTTCTTCCCGCTGGCCACTCCAGTTCCCATGCTGCTCTAGCCCTATATTCCCCATGCTGACATCCCAGCCCTTTCTCCCACGTCAGTCAACCCATCCCCCTTTCTCTTCTTGCGGCAGCTCTAAATCCATACTTTCCCGCGGTCCGCTCAATCTCCATTCTCTCACGATGTCTGCTCGTACTCCCGTTTTTACACTCTGGCCACTCCAGCCCCGGTTCTCCATCGCCGACCGCTCCAGTCCCTTTCTCGTCCACGGGCTGTTCCAGTCCCCGTTCTTCCCCGCCGGCAACGTTTTGCCCCGTTTCTCCGGCCGCTCCAGCCTCTGTTCTCCCCTGCCAGCTGCTCTAGACGTGCAGTTGCCATGCTGACCGCCCAGCCTCATTCTCCGGCCATTTACCCCAACCCCCTTCTCTACCACTGGCTTCTCCAGAGCCCGTGCATCTCCGACAGCCGTTCCATCCCCAGTCCTCCACCGCAAACCACTCCAACCCCGTCCTCTCAAGCTGGCCACTCCAGCCCGCGTTCTCCAATGCCGGTCGTTCGAGAACCCTTCAGCTGCTCTAGCCCTGCAGTCCCCATGATGTCTGCCCAGTCTCCGTTTCTTCCGCCATTTGTCCCAACCCATTTCTCCACGCCGGCTGTTCAAGTCCACGTTCCCTACCGTTGAACTCTCCTGTCACCGTCTCGTCCACTGGCTGCTGCAGCTACCGTTCTCTCCCGGTGGCATCGCCAGCCCAATGCAGCAGCTCCTGCCATGCAGTCCCCATGCTGATATCCCAGCCCATTCTCCCCCGCCAGTCACCCCATCACCACTTCTATCCTTGCGGCAACTCTAACTCTTGCCCGCCGTCCGCTCCATCTCCCGTTCAACTTGCTGTATATTCGAATTCCCGTTCTTACCCTCTGACCTCTCCAGCCCCGGCTCTCCATCGCCGACCGCTCCAGTCCCCTTCTTGTACACTGGCTGCACAAGACCCCGTTTTCTCATGTTGGACGTACCAGCCCCTGTTCACCCATGCCGGCCGTTCCAGCACTGTCAACTGCTCTCGCCTTGCAATCGGCATGCTCCCAGCCCAGCCCCCTTCTTCTCCGCATGTTGCCCCAACCTATTTCTCTCCCGGCAGCAGTCCAGCCCCCGTTCTACATCTCTGGTCCATCCAGCCCCGGTTGTCTCACGCTGGTCACTCCAGCCTCGGTGCTGCTCTAGCCCTGCAGATCCCATGCTGACTGCACAGCTCACTTCTGCCGCACAATTTGCCCCAAATAACCTCCCTCCGGTGGCAGCTCCAGCTCCCGTCTACACCGCCGACCGCAGCAGTCCCCTTTTAGTCTAGTTGCAGCTCTTGCCCCCATCTTTCTACGGCGGCCACTCCAGACCGAGTTCTTCCCCTCCAGTCGTCAATCCCCCGATTTCTCCCTCTGGCCGCTTCTGACCCTATTCTTCCCGGCCGGCCACTCCAGCCCGCGTTCTCCCCTGCCTGTCGCGCGAGCCCCCTTCAGCTGCTCTAGCCCAGCAGTCCCCATGCTGTCCGCCCAGTCCCCTTCTCCTCCGTCATTTGCCCCAAGACATTTCTCTCCCGCCGGCAGATCAACTCCCCGTTCCCCACCGTTGACCGCTCTTGTTACCTTCTGGTCAACTGTCTTCTCCAGACCCCGTTCTCTCCTGCTTGCCACTCCAGCTCCCGTGCTGCTCTAGCCCTGCATTCCCCATGCTGACATCTCAGCCCCTTCTCCCCCGTCAGTCAACCCAACCCCCCTTCTCTTCTTGCGGCAGCTCTAACTCCGTACTTTCCTGCGGTCAGCTCAATCTCCGTTCTCTCACGCTGTCTGCTCGTACTCCCGTTCTTACACTCTGGCCACTCCAGCCGCGGTTCTCCATCGCCGACCGCTCCAGTCCCCTTCTCGTCCACTGGCTGCTTCAGCCCCTGTTCTTTCACGCTTTGCGCTGCAGTCCCCGTCAGCTGCTCTAGCTCTGCTCTCGGGATGCTCTTAGCCTATCGTCCTTTTCCTCCGCTGTACTCGTCCATCCAGCCCGCGTTACTACCCTCCGGCCACTCCAGACCCCGTCAACTGCTCTCGCACAGCAGTCCCCAAGCTATCAGCCAAGCACCCTTCTTCTACGGCAATTGCCACAAACCATTTCCCTCACACCGGCAGATCCAGCACTCGTTCTCTACAGCTGACCTCTCCTGTCATCTCCTCGACTACTGGCTCTAACAGCCGCCGTTCTCTCCCTTAGGCAGCCTCTGACGTCGTTCTCAGCCGAAACACGCTCCATCCCGAGTCCTCCACCGCCGACCTCTCCAGTCCCAGTACTCTCATGCTGGGTGCTCCAGCTCCCGTTATCTTCCGCCTGCCGCTTCTTACCCGGTTCTTCCCCACCGGCGTAATCAGACAGCTTTCTTCACTGCCTGGCGTTCCAGCCCCCGTCAGCTGCTCTAGCCGTGCAGACGACAAGCTGTAAGCCCAGCCCCCTATTCGCCCTTCAGTCGCTCCAACCACATTCTCTCCCGCCGGCAGGTCCATCCCTGTTGCGCCCAACGCATCTGCCCCCTCACGCCCCAGCCACAGCAGTCCCGGTTCTCCAGCGCCGACCGCTCCAGTCACCTTCTTGTAGACGGTCTGCTCCAGACCCCGTGTTCTCATGTTGGCCGCACCACCACCAGTTCACCCATGACAGCCGTTCCAGCACTGTCAGCTGCTCTCACACTGCAATCGGCATGCACTCAGCCCAGCCCTCTTCTCCTTCGCAAGTTGCCCCAACCAATTTCTCTCCCGCTGGCGACTCCATCTCCCGTGCTGCACTAGCCTTGCATTCCCCATGCTGACATCCCAGCCCCTTCTCCCCCGTCAGTCAAACCAAAACCCCCTCCTCTTCTTGCGGCAGCTCTAACTCCATACTTTCACGCATTCCGCTCAATCTCCGTTCTCTCACGTTGTCTGCTCGTACTTCCGTTCTTACTCTCTGGCCACTCCAGCCCAATCCCCAGCGACGACAGCTCCAGTTCCTTTCTCGTCCACGGGCTGCTCCAGTCCCCGTTCTTCCCCGCCGGCAACGTTGTGCCCCGTTCCTCCGGCCGCTCCAGCCTCTGATCTCCCCTGCCAGCTGCTCTAGCCGTGCAGTTCCAATGCTGACCGCCAGCCACCTTCTCCGGCCATTTGCCACAACCCCCTTCTCTACCACTGGCTTCTCCAGAGCCCGTGCATCTCAAATAGCTGTTCCATCCCCAGTCCTCCACCGCGAACCACTCCAATCCCGTCATGTCAAGGTGGCTGCTCCAGCCCCCGTTTTCTCCCGCTGGCCGCTTCTGACCCTCTTCTTCCCCGTCGGCCACTCCAGCCCGCGTTCTCCCCTGCCGGTCGCTCGAGCCCACTTCAGCTGCTCTAGCCCTGCAGTCCCCATGCTGTCAGCCCAGTCCCCTTCACCTCCGCCAGTTGCCTCAACTCCCTTCACTCCCGCCGGAAGCTTCAGACGCTGTTTTCCGCAACCATCCACTCCATCCCCCATTCTCCCCTGCCGGCCATTCCAGAAGCCTTTCTACCAAGCCTGATAATCTAGCCCTGTAAATCCCACGCTGAAAGACCAGCAAACTTCTCACATGCCAATGACTCCAACCCCCTTTTCTGCTCCGGGCATCCCAGCTCCGCGTTCTTGCCCGCCCGCCACACCAGTCCCCGCTCTTCCCTGCTGGCCACTCGGGTCTCCGTTCACCTAGCCGACTACTCCATCCCCCGTTCTGTCGGCCGCTCCTGCCCACTTTCTCCCTGGCCAGTTGCTCTATCCCAGCAGTCCGCATGCTCTTAGCGCAGCCCACATCTACTCTGCCAGTTGCCCCACACATTTCACACCCGCTGGCAGCTCCAGCCGCCGATCTGCACCACTGACCGATCCAGCCGACTTTCTTTCCCGCTTGCCGCTTCTGACCCTGTATTTCCTTGCCGGTCACTCCATCCCGCGTTCTACATTGCGAACTGCTCCAGCCCCCGTCAGCTGCTCAACCGTGCAGATCCCATGCTGAAAGAGCATCCCCCTACTCCCCCGCATGTCGCCCATCCACTCTCTCTCCCGCCCGCAACTCCAGCCCCGTTCCCCACTCCCTTACACCCCACTTCCCGCCCCGGCCACTCCAGCTCCGCTTCTCCAGCGCCGACCGCTCCAATCCCCCTCTCGTCCACGAGATGCTCAAGTTCTCGTTCTCCCCTGCCGGCCGCTCCAGCCCCCATCAGCTGCTCTAGCCATGCTGTTCGCCCAGTTCCCATTTCCTACGCCATTTGTCTCAACTCATTTCTCCACGCCGGCTGTTCAAGACCACGTTCCCCACCGTTGACCTCTCCTGTCACCTACTCGACCACTGGCTGCTCCAGCCACCGTTCAATACCGGTGGCATAGCCACCCGCCGTCTGCAGCTCCAGCCCTGCAGTCCCAATGCTAATATCCCAGCTAATTCTCCCTCGCCAGTCACTCCATCACCACTTCTCTCATTGCGGCAACTCTAACTCTTGCCCGCCGTCCGCTCCATCTCCCGTTCAACTTGCTGTCTACTCGAATTCCCGTTCTTACCCTCTGGCCTCTCCAGCCCCGGTTCTCCATCGCCGACCGCTCCGGTCCCCTTCTCGTCCACTGGCTGCTTCAGCCCCCGTTTTCTCATCTTGGCCGCACCAGCTCCAGTTCACCCATGCCGGCCGTTCCAGCACTGTCAGCTGCTCTCGCCCTGCAATCTGCATGCTCCCAGCCCAGCCCCCTTCTCCTCCGCAAGTTGCCCCAACCAATTTCTCTCCCGGCAGTAGCTCCAGCCCCCGTTCTTCATCTCTGGTCAATCCAGCCCCGGTTGTCTCATGCTGGTCACTCCTGCCCCGGTGCTGCTCTAGCCCTGCAGACCCCATGCTGACTGCACAGCCCACTACTCCCGCACCATTTGCCCCAAATAACCTCTCTCCCGGTGGCAGCACCAGCTCCCGTCTACACCGCCGACCGCAGCAGTCCCCTTTTAGACTTTTTACCGCTCTATCCCGCGTCTTTCGACGGCGGCCGCTCCAGACCGCGTTCTTCCTTTCCAGCCGTCCAGCCCCCGTTTTCTGCCGGTGGCCGCTTCTGACCCTATTCTTCCCGGACGGCCACTCCAGCCCGCGTTCTCCCCTACCTATCGCTCGAGCCCCCTTCAGCTGCTCTAGCCCAGCAGTCCCCATGCTGTCCGCCCAGTCCCCTTCTCCTCCGTCATTTGCCCCAAGCCATTTCTCTCCCGCCGGCCGATCAAGTCCCCGTTCCCCACCTTTGATCCCTACTGTCACCTTCTCGTCAACTGTCTTCTCCAGACCCCGTTCTCTCCGCTGGACACTCCAGCTCCCATGCTGCTCTAGCCCTGCATTCCCCATGCTGAAATCCAAGCCCCTTCACCCCCGTCAGTCAACCCAACCCCCCTTCTGTTCTTGCGGCAGTTCTAACTCCGTACTTTTCCGCGGTCCGCTGAATCTCCGTTCTCTCACGCTGTCTGCTTGTACTCGCGTTCTTACACTCTGGCCACTCCAGCCACGGTTCTCCATTGCCGACCGCTCCAATCCCATTCTCGTCCACTGGCTGCTTCAGCCCCTGTTCTTTCTCGCTTTGAGCTGCAGTCCACGTCAGCTGCTCTAGCTCTGCTGTCGGGATGCTCTTAGCCTATCCCCCTTTTCCTCCATCCAGCCCGCGTTATTACCCTCCGGCCACTCCAGACCCCTTCAACTGCTCTCGCACAGCAATCCCCAAGCTATTGGCCAAGCACCCTTCTTCTACGGCAATTGCTACAATCCATTTCCCTCACACCGGCATATCCAGCTCCCGTTCTCTACAGCTGACCTCTCCTGTCATCTTCTCGACTACTGGCTCTACCATCCGCCGTTCTCTCCCTTAGGCCTCCTCCGAGATCTTTCTCAGCCGAAACCCGCTCCATACCGAGTCCTCCACCGACGACCTCTCCAGTCCCAGTACTCTCATGCTGGGTGCTGCAGCTCCCGTTATGTTCCGCTGGCCGCTTCTTACCCCGTTCTTCCCCACCGGCGTAACCAGCCAGCTTTCTTCCCCGCCGGGCGTTCCAGCCCCCGTCGGCTGAACTGGCCGTGCAGACGACCAGCTGTAAGCCGAGCCCCCTATTCGCCCTTCAGCAGCGCCAACCACATTCTCTCCCGCGGCTGCTCCAGCCCCGTTGCGCCCCACGCATCTGTCCGCTCACGCCCCGGCCACAGCAGCCCCGGTTCTCCAGCGCCGATCGCTCCAGTCCACTTCTCGTACGCGGCCTGCTCCAGACCCCGTTCTCTCATGTTGGCCGCACCACTCCAAGTTCCAGCACTGTCGGCAGCTCTCACCCTGCAATCGGCATGCTCTCAGCCCAGCACTCTTCTCCTCCGCAAGTTGCCCCAAGCATTTTCTCTCCCGCTGGCCACTCCAGCTCCCGTGCTGCTCTAGCCCTGCATTCCCCAGGCTGACATCCTAGCCTCTTCTCCCCCGTCAGTCAACCCATCCCCCCTTCTCTTCTTGCGGCAGCTCTAACTCCATAGTTTCCCGCGGTCCGCTCAATCTCCGTTCTCTCACGATGTCTGCTGGTAATCCCGTTCTTACACTCTGGCCACTCCAGCCCCGGATCTCCAGCAGCGACCGCACCAGTCGCTTTCTCGTCCACGGGCTGCTCCTGTCTCCGTTCTTCCCCGTCGGCAACGCTGTGCCCCGTTCCTCCGGCCGCTCCAGCCTCTGTTCTCCCCTGCCAGCTGCTCTAGCCGTGCAATTCCCATGCTGAGCCCAGCCACCTTCTCCGGCCATTTGCCCCAACCCCCTTCTCTCCCACTGGCTTCTCCAGAGCCCGTGCATATCCGACAGCCGTTCCATCCCCAGTCCTCCACCGAGAACCACTCCAACCCCGTCCTCTCAAGCTGGCTGCTCCATCCCCCGTTTTATCCCGCTATCCGCTTCTGACCTTGTTTTTCCCTGCCGGCCAATCCAGCCCGCGTTCTCCACTGCCGGATGTTCGAGAACCCTTCAGCAGCTCTAGCCATGCAGTCCTCATGATGCCAGCCCAGTCCCCTTTTCCTCCGCCATTTATCCCAACCCATTTCTCCACGCCGGCTGTTCAATTCCACGTTCCCCACCGTTGACCTCTCCTGTCACCGTCTCGTCCACTGGCTGCTGCAGCTACCGTTTTCTCCCGGTGGCATCGCCAGCCCCATGCAGTAGCTCCTCCCATGCAGTCCCCATGCTGATATCCCAGCCCATTCTCCCCAGTCAGTCACCTCATCACCACTTTTCTCATTGCGGCAACTCTAACTCTTGCACGCCGTCCGCTCCATCTCCCGTTCAACTTGCTGTCTACTCGAATTCCCGTTCTTACCCACTGACTTCTCCAGCCCCGGTTCTCCATCGCGGACCGATCCAGTCCCCTTCTTGTACACTGGCTGCTCCAGACCCCGTTTTCTCATGTTGGACGTACCAGCCCCTGTTCACCCACGCCGGCCGTTCCAGCACTGTCAGCTGCTCTGGCCCTGCAATCGGCATGCTCCCAGCCCAGCCCCCTTCTACTCCGCAAGTTGACCCAACCAATTTCTCTCCCGGCAGCAGCTCCAGCCCCCGTTCTCCATGTTTGGTCCATCCAGCCCCGGTTGTCTCACGCTGGTCACTCCAGCCCCGGTGCTGCTCTAGCCCTGCAGATCCCATGCTGACTGAACAGCTCATTTCTTCCGCACCATTTGCCCAAATAACCTCCCTCCCGGTGGCAGCTCCAGCTCCCGTCTACACCGCCGACCGCAGCAGTCCCCTTTTAGTCTAGTTGCAGCTTTTGCCCCCATCTTTCTACGGCGGCCACTCCAGAACGAGTTCTTCCCCTCCAGCCGTCCATCCCACGTTTTCTCCCGCTGGCTGCTTCTGACCCTGTTCTTCCCGGCAGGCCACTCCAGACCGCGTTCTCCCCTGCCTGTCGCGCGAGCCCCCTTCAGCTGCTCCAGCCCAGCAGTCCCCATGCTGTCCGCCCAGTCCCCTTCTCCTCCGTCATTTGCCCCAACACATTTCTCTACCGCCGGCAGATCAAGTCCCCGTTCCCCACCTTTGACCGCTCCTGTTACCTTCTCGTCAACTGCCTTCTCCAGTTCCCGTTCTCTCCCGCTTGCCACTCCAGCTCCCGTGCTGCTCTAGCCCTGCATTCCCCATGCTGACATCTCAGCCTCTTCTCCCCCGTCAGTCAACCCAACCCCCCTTTTCTTCTTGCGGGAGCTCTAACTCCGTACTTTCCTGCGGTCAGCTGAATCTCCGTTCTCTCACGCTGTCTGCTCGTACTCGCGTTCTTACACTCTGGCCACTCCAGCCACGGTTCTCCATTGCCGACCGCTCCAATCCCATTCTCGTCCACTGGCTGCTTCAGCCCTGTTCTTTCTCGCTTTGCGCTGCAGTCCACGTCAGCTGCTCTAGCTCTGCTGTCGGGATGCTCTTAGCCTATCCCCCTTTTCCTCCGCTGTTCTCGTCCATCCAGCCCGCGTTATTACCCTCCGGCTACTCCAAACCCTGTCAACCTCTCTCGGACTACAATCCCCACGCTATCAGCCAAGCACCCTTCTTCTACGGCAATTGCCACAAACCATTTCCCTCACACAGGCAGATCCAGCACCCGTTCTCTTCAGCTGACCTCTCCTGTCATCTTCTCTACTACTGGCTCTACCAGCCGCCATTCTCTCCCTTAGGCCGCTGCTGACGGCGTTCTCAGCCGAAACCCGCTCCATCCCGAGTCCTCCACCGCCGACCTCTCCAGTCCCAGTACTCTCATGCTGGGTGCTCCAGCTCCCGTTATCTTCCGCTGGCCGCTTCTTACTCCGTTCTTCCCCACCGGCGTAACCAGCTAGCTTTCTTCCCTGCCGAGCGTTCCAGCACCCGTCAGCTGCTCTAGCCGTGCAGACGACAAGATGTAAGCCCAGCCCCCTATTCGCCCTTTAGTCGCCCCATCCACATTCTCTCCCGCCGGCAGCTCCTGCCCCGTTCCGCCCCACGCATCTGCCCCCTCACGCCCCGATCACAGCAGCCCCGGTTCTACAGCGCCGACCGCTCCAGTCCCCTTCTTGTACACGGTCTGCTCCAGACCCCGTGTTCTCATGTTGGCCGCACCACCCCCAGTTCACACATGACGGCCGTTCCAGCACTGTCACCTGCTCTCACCCTCCAATCGGCATGCTCTCAGCCCAGCCCTCTTCTCCTCCGCAAGTTACCCCAACCAATTTCTCTCCCGCTGGCCACTCCATCTCCCGTGCTGCACTAGCCCTGCATTCCCCATGCTGACATCCCAGCACCTTCTCCCCCGTCAGTCAAACCAACCCCCTTCTCTTCTTGCGGCAGCTCTAACTCCATACTTTCACGCGGTCCGCTCAATCTCCGTTCTCCCACGCTGTCTGCTCGTACTTCCGTTCTTACACTCTGGCCACTCTAGCCCCAATCTCCAGCGCCGACCGCTCCAGTCCCTTTCTCGTCCACGGGCTGCTCCAGTCCCCGTTCTTCACCGCCGGCAACTTTGTGCCCCGTTCCTCCGGCCGTTCCAGCCTCTGTTGTCCCCTGCCAGCTGCTCTAGCCGTGCAGTTCCCATGCTGACAGCCAGCCACATTCTCCGGCCATTTGCCCCAACCCCCTTCTCTCCCACTGGCTTCTCCAGAGCCCGTGCATCTCAAACAGCCGTTAAATCCCCAGTCCTCCACAGCGAACCATTCCAACCCCGTCATCTCAAGCTGGCTGCTCCAGCCCCCGTTTTCTCCCGCTGGCCGCTTCTGACGCTCTTCTTCCCCGCCGGTCTCTCCAGCCAGCGTTCTCCCCTGCCGGTCGCTCAAGCCCCCTTCAGCTGCTCTAGCCCTGCTTTCCCATGTTGTCAGCCCAGTCCCCTTCACCTCCGCCATTTGCCTCAACTCCCTTCACTCCCGCCGGAAGCTTCAGACGCTGTTTTCCACAACCATCCACTCCATCCCCCATTCTCCCCTGCCGGCCATTCCAGAAGCCGTTCTACCAAGCCTAATAATCTAGGCCTGTAAATCCCATGCTGAAAGCCCAGCAAACTTCTCACATGCCATTGACCCCAAACCCCTTCTCTGCTCCGGGCATCCCAGCTCCGCGTTCTTGACCGCCGGCCACACCAGTCCCCGCTCTTCCCTGCTGGCTACTCGGGTCCCCGTTCACCTAGCCGACTACTCCAACCCCAGTTCTGTCGGCCGCTCCTGCCCCCGTTCTCCCAGGCCAGTTGCTCTATCCCAGCAGTCCGCATGCTCTTAGCCCAGCCCCCATCTACTCTGCCAGTTGCCCCACCCATTTCACACCCGCTGGCAGCTCCAGAACCCGATCTGCACCACTGACCGATCCAGCCCACTTTCTTTCCCGCTTGCCGCTTCTGACCCTGTATTTCCTTGACGGTCCCTCCAGCACGCATTCTACATTGCGAACTGCTCCAGCCCCCGTCAGCTGCTCAACCGTGCAGTTCCCATGCTGCAAGAACATCCCCCTACTCCCCCGCAAGTCGCCCAACCACTTTCTCTCTCGCCAGCAGCTTCAGCCACGTTCCCCACTCCATTACACCCCACTACCCGCCCCGGCCACTCCAGCCCCGCTTCTCCAGCGCCGACCGCTGCAGTCCCCCTCTCGTCCACGAGATGCTCAAGTTCTCGTTCTCCCCTGCCGGCCGCTCCAGCCCCCATCAGCTGCTCTAGCCATGCTGTTCGCCCAGTTCCCATTTACTCCGCCATTTCTCTCACTCATTTCTCCCCGCCGGCTGTTCAAGACCACGTTCCCCACCGTTGACCTCTCCTGTCACCTACTCGACCACTGGCTCCTCCAGCCACCGTTCACTACCGGTGGCATCGCCAGCCCCCGTCCGCAGCTCCAGCCCTGCAGTCCCAATGCTGATATCCCAGCTAATTCTCCCCCGCCAGTCACTCCATCACCACTTGTCTCCTTGCGGCAACTCTAACTCTTGCCCGCCGTCCGCTCCATCTCCCGTTCATCTTGCTGTCTACTCGAATTCCCGTTCTTACCCTTTGGCCTCTCCAGCCGCGGTTCTCCATCGCCGATCGCTCCAGTCCCCTTCTTGTCCACTGGCTGCTTCAGCACCCGTTTTCTCATGTTCGCCGCACCAGCTCCAGTTCACCCATGCCGGCCGTTCCAGCACTGTCAGCTGTTCTCGCCCTGCAATCTGCATGCTCCCAGCCAAGCCTCCTTCTCCTCCGCAAGTTGCCCCAACCAATTTCTCTCCCGGCAGTAGCTCCAGCCCCCGTTCTTCATCTCTGGCCCATCCAGCCCCGGTTGTCTCACGCTGGTCACTCCAGCCGCGGTGCTGCTCTAGCCCTCCAGACCCCTTGCTGACTGCACAGCTAACTTCTTCCGCACCATTGGCCCCAAATAAACTCTCTCCCGGTGGCAGCTCCAGCTCCCGTCTACACCGCCGACCGCACATTCCCCTTTTAGACTAGGTACAGCACTAGCCCGCGTCTTTCTACGCGGCCACTCCAATCCGCGTTCTTCCCCTCCAGCTGTCCAGCCCCTGTTTTCTCCCGGTTGCCGCTAATGACCCTATTCTTCCCGGCCGGCCACTCCAGCCCGCGTTCTCCCCTGCACATCGATCGAGCTCACTTCAGGTGCTCTAGCCCAGCAGTCCACATGCTGTCCGCCCAGTCCCCTTCTCCTCCGTCATTTGCCCAACCCATTTCTCTCCCGCCGGAAGATCACGTTCCCGTTATCCACCGTTGATCGCTCCTGTCACCTTCTCGTCAACTGTCTTCTCCAGACACCGTTTTCTCCCGATCGCCACTCCAGTTCCCATGCTGGTCTAGCCCTGCATTCCCCATGCGTACATCCAAGCCCCTTCTACCCCGTCGGTCAACCCAACCCCCCTTCTCTTCTTGCGGCAGCTCTAACTCCGTACTTTCCCGCGGTCCACTGAATCTCCGTTCTCTCACGATTCCTGCTCGTACTCCCGTTCTTATACTCTGGCCTCTCCAGCCCAGGTTCTCCATTGCCGTCCGATCGAATCCCCTTCTCGTCCACTGGCTGCTTCAGCCCCTGTTCTTTCTCGCTTTGCGCTGCAGCCCCCGTCAGCTCCTCTAGCCCTGCAGTCGGGATGTTCTTAGCCTATCCCCCTTTTCCTCCCCTGTTCTCATCCATCCAGCCCGCGTTATTACCTTCCGGCACTCCAGACACCGTCAATTGCTCTCGCACAGCAATCCACCAGCTATCGGCCAAGCACTCTTCTTCTACGGCAATTGCCACAAACCATTTCCCTTACACCGGCATATCCAACACCCGTTCTCTGCAGCCGACCTCTCCTGTCATCTTCTCGACTACTGGCTCTACCAGCCGCCGTTTTCTCCCTTAGGCCGCCTCCGACGTCGTTCTCAGTCGAAACACGCTCCATCCCGCGTCCTCCACCGCCGACCTCTCCAGTCCCAGTACTCTCATGCTGGGTGCTCCAGCTCCCGTTATCTTCCGCTGGCCAGTTCTTACACCGTTCTTCCCCACCGGCGTAACCAGCCAGCTTTCTTCCCTGCTGGGCGTTCCAGCTCCCGTCAGCTGATCTGGCCGTGCAGACGACAAGCTATAAGCACAGCCCCCTATTCGCCCTTCAGTCGCGCCAACAACATTCTCTCTCGCCGGCTGCTCCAGCCCCGTTCAGGCCCACGCATCTGGCCCCTCACGCCCCCGCCGCAGCAGCCCCGGTTCTCCAGCACCGATCGCTCCACTCCCCTTCTCGTACACGGTCTGCTCCAGACCCCGTTCTCTCATGTTGGCCGCACCACGCCCAGTTCACCCATGCCGGCCGTTCCAGCACTGTCAGCTGCTCTCACCCTGCAATCGGCATGCTCTCAGCCCAGCCCTCTTCTTCTCCGCAAGTTGCCCCAACCAATTTCTCTCCTGCTGGCCACTCCATCTCCCGTGCTGCACTAGCCCTGCATTCCCCATGCTGACATCCCAGCACCTTCTCCCCCGTCAGTCAAACCAACCCCCTTCTCTTCTTGCGGCAGCTCTAACTCCATACTTTCACGCGGTCCGCTCAATCTTCGTTCTCTCACGCTGTCTGCTCGTACTCCCGTTCTTACACTCTGGCCACTCCAGCCCCAATCTCCAGCGCCGACCGCTCCAGTCCCTTTCTCGTCCACGGGCTGCTCCAGTACCCGTTCTTCTCCGCCGGCAACGTTGTGCCCCGTTCATCCGGCCGCTCCAGCCTCTGTTCTCCCCTGCCAGCTGCTCTAGCCGTGCAGTTCCCATGCTGACCGCCAGCCACATTCTCCGGCCATTTGCCCAAACCCCTTCTCTTCTCCGGGCATCCCAGCTCCGCGTTCTTTCCCGCAGGCCACACCACTCCCCGCCCTTCCCTGCTGGCTACTCGGGTCCCCGTTCACCTAGCCGACTACTCCATCCCGAGTTCTGTAGGCCGCTCCTGCCCCCTTTCTCCCAGGCCAGTTGCTCTATCCCAGCAGTCCGCATATTCTTATCCCAGCCCCCATCTACTCTGCCAGTTGCCCCACCCATTTCACACCCGCTGGCAGCTCCAGCCCCCGATCTGCACCACTGACCGATCCAGCCCACTTTCTTTCCCGTTTGCCGCTTCTCACCCTATATTTTCTTGCCGTTCACTCCAGCCCGCGTTCTACATTGCGAACGGCTCCAGCCCCCGTCAGCTGCTCAACCGTGCAGTTCCCATGCTGCAAGAACATCCACCTACTCCCCGCAAGTCGCCCAACCACTTTCTCTCCCGCCCGCAGCTCCAGCCCCGTTCCCCACTCCCTTACACCCCACTTTCCGCCCCGGCCACTCCTGCCCCGCTTCTCCAGCGCCGACCGCTCCAGTCCCCCTCTCGTCCACGAGATGCTCAAGTTCTCGTTCTTCCCTGCCGGCCGCTCCAGCCCCCGCCGGCTGCTCTAGCCATGCAGACCCATGCTGTTCGCCCAGTTCCCATTCCCTCCGCCATTTCTCTCAACTCATTTCTCCCCGCCGGCTGTTCAAGACCACGTTCCCCACCGTTGACCTCTCCTGTCACCTACTCGACCACTCACTATCGGTGGCATCGCAAGCCCCCGTCTTCAGCTTCAGCCCTGCAGTCCCAATGCTGATATCCCAGCTAATTCTCCCCCGCCAGTCACTCCATCACCACTTGTCTCCTTGCGGCAACTCTAACTCTTGCCCGCCGTCCGCTCCATCTCCCGTTCAACTTGCTGTCTACTCGAATTCTCTGGTACCGCCAGCCCCGGTTCTCCATCGCCGACCGCTCCAGTCCCCTTCTCGTCCACTGGATGCTTCAGCCCCCGTTTTCTCATGTTTGCCGCACCAGCTCCAGTTCACACATGCCGGCCGTTCCAGCACTGTCAGCTGCTCTCGCCCTGCAAACGGCATGCTCGCCGCCCAGCCCCCTTCTCCTCCGCAAGTTGCCCCAACCAATTTCTCTCCCGGCAGTAGCTCCAGCCCCCGTTATTCATCTTTGGTCCATCCAGCCCCGGTTGTCTCACGCTGGTCACTCCAGCCCCGGTGCTGCTCTAGCCCTGCAGACCCCATGCTGACTGCACATCTCACTTCGTCCGCACCATTTTCCCCAAATAACCTCTATCCCGTTGGCAGCTCCAGCTCCCGTCTACACCGCCGACCGCAGCAGGCCCCTTTTAGACTAGTTACCGCTCTAGCCCGCGTATTTCTACGGCGGCCACTCCAGACCGCGTTCTTCCGCTCCAGGCGTCCAGCCCCCGTTTTCTCCCGGTGGCCGCTTCTGACCCTATTCTTCCGGGACGGTCACTCCAGCCCGTGTTCTACCCTGCCTATCGCTCGAGCCCCCTTCAGCTGCTCTAGCCCAGCAGTCCCCATGCTGTCCGCCCAGTCCCCTTCCCTCCGTCATTTGCCCCAACCCATTTCTCTCCCGCACGCAGATCAAGTCCCCGTTCCCCACCGTTGACCGCTCTTGTCACCTTCTCGTCAACTGTCTTCTCCAGACCCCGTTCTCTCCCGATGGCCACTCGTGCTCCCATGCTGCTCTAGCCCTGCATTCGCCATGCTGACATCCAAACCCTTCTCCCCCGTCAGTCAACCCAACCCCCCTTTTCTTCTTGCGGGAGCTCTAACTCCGTACTTTCCTGCGGTCAGCTGAATCTCCGTTCTCTCACGCTGTCTGCTCGTACTCGCGTTCTTACACTCTGGCCACTCCAGCCACGGTTCTCCATTGCCGACCGCTCCAATCCCATTCTCGTCCACTGGCTGCTTCAGCCCTGTTCTTTCTCGCTTTGCGCTGCAGTCCACGTCAGCTGCTCTAGCTCTGCTGTCGGGATGCTCTTAGCCTATCCCCCTTTTCCTCCGCTGTTCTCGTCCATCCAGCCCGCGTTATTACCCTCCGGCTACTCCAAACCCTGTCAACCTCTCTCGGACTACAATCCCCACGCTATCAGCCAAGCACCCTTCTTCTACGGCAATTGCCACAAACCATTTCCCTCACACAGGCAGATCCAGCACCCGTTCTCTTCAGCTGACCTCTCCTGTCATCTTCTCTACTACTGGCTCTACCAGCCGCCATTCTCTCCCTTAGGCCGCTGCTGACGGCGTTCTCAGCCGAAACCCGCTCCATCCCGAGTCCTCCACCGCCGACCTCTCCAGTCCCAGTACTCTCATGCTGGGTGCTCCAGCTCCCGTTATCTTCCGCTGGCCGTTTCTTACTCCGTTCTTCCCCACCGGCGTAACCAGCTAGCTTTCTTCCCTGCCGAGCGTTCCAGCACCCGTCAGCTGCTCTAGCCGTGCAGACGACAAGATGTAAGCCCAGCCCCCTATTCGCCCTTTAGTCGCCCCATCCACATTCTCTCCCGCCGGCAGCTCCTGCCCCGTTCCGCCCCACGCATCTGCCCCCTCACGCCCCGATCACAGCAGCCCCGGTTCTACAGCGCCGACCGCTCCAGTCCCCTTCTTGTACACGGTCTGCTCCAGACCCCGTGTTCTCATGTTGGCCGCACCACCCCCAGTTCACACATGACGGCCGTTCCAGCACTGTCACCTGCTCTCACCCTCCAATCGGCATGCTCTCAGCCCAGCCCTCTTCTCCTCCGCAAGTTACCCCAACCAATTTCTCTCCCGCTGGCCACTCCATCTCCCGTGCTGCACTAGCCCTGCATTCCCCATGCTGACATCCCAGCACCTTCTCCCCCGTCAGTCAAACCAACCCCCTTCTCTTCTTGCGGCAGCTCTAACTCCATACTTTCACGCGGTCCGCTCAATCTCCGTTCTCCCACGCTGTCTGCTCGTACTTCCGTTCTTACACTCTGGCCACTCTAGCCCCAATCTCCAGCGCCGACCGCTCCAGTCCCTTTCTCGTCCACGGGCTGCTCCAGTCCCCGTTCTTCACCGCCGGCAACTTTGTGCCCCGTTCCTCCGGCCGTTCCAGCCTCTGTTGTCCCCTGCCAGCTGCTCTAGCCGTGCAGTTCCCATGCTGACAGCCAGCCACATTCTCCGGCCATTTGCCCCAACCCCCTTCTCTCCCACTGGCTTCTCCAGAGCCCGTGCATCTCAAACAGCCGTTAAATCCCCAGTCCTCCACAGCGAACCATTCCAACCCCGTCATCTCAAGCTGGCTGCTCCAGCCCCCGTTTTCTCCCGCTGGCCGCTTCTGACGCTCTTCTTCCCCGCCGGTCTCTCCAGCCAGCGTTCTCCCCTGCCGGTCGCTCAAGCCCCCTTCAGCTGCTCTAGCCCTGCTTTCCCATGTTGTCAGCCCAGTCCCCTTCACCTCCGCCATTTGCCTCAACTCCCTTCACTCCCGCCGGAAGCTTCAGACGCTGTTTTCCACAACCATCCACTCCATCCCCCATTCTCCCCTGCCGGCCATTCCAGAAGCCGTTCTACCAAGCCTAATAATCTAGGCCTGTAAATCCCATGCTGAAAGCCCAGCAAACTTCTCACATGCCATTGACCCCAAACCCCTTCTCTGCTCCGGGCATCCCAGCTCCGCGTTCTTGACCGCCGGCCACACCAGTCCCCGCTCTTCCCTGCTGGCTACTCGGGTCCCCGTTCACCTAGCCGACTACTCCAACCCCAGTTCTGTCGGCCGCTCCTGCCCCCGTTCTCCCAGGCCAGTTGCTCTATCCCAGCAGTCCGCATGCTCTTAGCCCAGCCCCCATCTACTCTGCCAGTTGCCCCACCCATTTCACACCCGCTGGCAGCTCCAGAACCCGATCTGCACCACTGACCGATCCAGCCCACTTTCTTTCCCGCTTGCCGCTTCTGACCCTGTATTTCCTTGACGGTCCCTCCAGCACGCATTCTACATTGCGAACTGCTCCAGCCCCCGTCAGCTGCTCAACCGTGCAGTTCCCATGCTGCAAGAACATCCCCCTACTCCCCCGCAAGTCGCCCAACCACTTTCTCTCTCGCCAGCAGCTTCAGCCACGTTCCCCACTCCCTTACACCCCACTACCCGCCCCGGCCACTCCAGCCCCGCTTCTCCAGCGCCGACCGCTGCAGTCCCCCTCTCGTCCACGAGATGCTCAAGTTCTCGTTCTCCCCTGCCGGCCGCTCCAGCCCCCATCAGCTGCTCTAGCCATGCTGTTCGCCCAGTTCCCATTTACTCCGCCATTTCTCTCACTCATTTCTCCCCGCCGGCTGTTCAAGACCACGTTCCCCACCGTTGACCTCTCCTGTCACCTACTCGACCACTGGCTCCTCCAGCCACCGTTCACTACCGGTGGCATCGCCAGCCCCCGTCTGCAGCTCCAGCCCTGCAGTCCCAATGCTGATATCCCAGCTAATTCTCCCCCGCCAGTCACTCCATCACCACTTGTCTCCTTGCGGCAACTCTAACTCTTGCCCGCCGTCCGCTCCATCTCCCGTTCATCTTGCTGTCTACTCGAATTCCCGTTCTTACCCTTTGGCCTCTCCAGCCGCGGTTCTCCATCGCCGATCGCTCCAGTCCCCTTCTTGTCCACTGGCTGCTTCAGCACCCGTTTTCTCATGTTCGCCGCACCAGCTCCAGTTCACCCATGCCGGCCGTTCCAGCACTGTCAGCTGTTCTCGCCCTGCAATCTGCATGCTCCCAGCCAAGCCTCCTTCTCCTCCGCAAGTTGCCCCAACCAATTTCTCTCCCGGCAGTAGCTCCAGCCCCCGTTCTTCATCTCTGGCCCATCCAGCCCCGGTTGTCTCACGCTGGTCACTCCAGCCGCGGTGCTGCTCTAGCCCTCCAGACCCCTTGCTGACTGCACAGCTCACTTCTTCCGCACTTTTGGCCCCAAATAAACTCTCTCCCGGTGGCAGCTCCAGCTCCCGTCTACACCGCCGACCGCACATTCCCCTTTTAGACTAGGTACAGCACTAGCCCGCGTCTTTCTACGCGGCCACTCCAATCCGCGTTCTTCCCCTCCAGCTGTCCAGCCCCTGTTTTCTCCCGGTTGCCGCTAATGACCCTATTCTTCCCGGCCGGCCACTCCAGCCCGCGTTCTCCCCTGCACATCGATCGAGCTCACTTCAGGTGCTCTAGCCCAGCAGTCCACATGCTGTCCGCCCAGTCCCCTTCTCCTCCGTCATTTGCCCAACCCATTTCTCTCCCGCCGGAAGATCACGTTCCCGTTATCCACCGTTGATCGCTCCTGTCACCTTCTCGTGAACTGTCTTCTCCAGACACCGTTTTCTCCCGATGGCCACTCCAGTTCCCATGCTGGTCTAGCCCTGCATTCCCCATGCGTACATCCAAGCCCCTTCTACCCCGTCGGTCAACCCAACCCCCCTTCTCTTCTTGCGGCAGCTCTAACTCCGTACTTTCCCGCGGTCCACTGAATCTCCGTTCTCTCACGATTCCTGCTCGTACTCCCGTTCTTATACTCTGGCCTCTCCAGCCCACGTTCTCCATTGCCGTCCGATCGAATCCCCTTCTCGTCCACTGGCTGCTTCAGCCCCTGTTCTTTCTCGCTTTGCGCTGCAGCCCCCGTCAGCTCCTCTAGCCCTGCAGTCGGGATGCTCTTAGCCTATCCCCCTTTTCCTCCCCTGTTCTCATCCACCCAGCCCGCGTTATTACCCTCCGGCACTCCAGACACCGTCAATTGCTCTCGCACAGCAATCCCCCAGCTATCGGCCAAGCACCCTTCTTCTACGGCAATTGCCACAAACCATTTCCCTTACACCGGCATATCCAACACCCGTTCTCTGCAGCTGACCTCTCCTGTCATCTTCTCGACTACTGGCTCTACCAGCCGCCGTTTTCTCCCTTAGGCCGCCTCCGACGTCGTTCTCAGTCGAAACACGCTCCATCCCGCGTCCTCCACCGCCGACCTCTCCAGTCCCAGTACTCTCATGCTGGGTGCTCCAGCTCCCGTTATCTTCCGCTGGCCAGTTCTTACCCCGTTCAACCCCACCGGCGTAACCAGCCAGCTTTCTTCCCTGCTGGGCGTTCCAGCTCCCGTCAGCTGATGTGGCCGTGCAGACGACAAGCTATAAGCACAGCCCCCTATTCGCCCTTCAGTCGCGCCAACAACATTCTCTCTCGCCGGCTGCTCCAGCCCCGTTCCGGCCCACGCATCTGGCCCCTCACGCCCCCGCCGCAGCAGCCCCGGTTCTCCAGCACCGATCGCTCCACTCCCCTTCTCGTACACGGTCTGCTCCAGACCCCGTTCTCTCATGTTGGCCGCACCACGCCCAGTTCACCCATGCCGGCCGTTCCAGCACTGTCAGCTGCTCTCACCCTGCAATCGGCATGCTCTCAGCCCAGCCCTCTTCTTCTCCGCAAGTTGCCCCAACCAATTTCTCTCCTGCTGGCCACTCCATCTCCCGTGCTGCACTAGCCCTGCATTCCCCATGCTGACATCCCAGCACCTTCTCCCCCGTCAGTCAAACCAACCCCCTTCTCTTCTTGCGGCAGCTCTAACTCCATACTTTCACGCGGTCCGCTCAATCTTCGTTCTCTCACGCTGTCTGCTCGTACTCCCGTTCTTACACTCTGGCCACTCCAGCCCCAATCTCCAGCGCCGACCGCTCCAGTCCCTTTCTCGTCCACGGGCTGCTCCAGTACCCGTTCTTCTCCGCCGGCAACGTTGTGCCCCGTTCCTCCGGCCGCTCCAGCCTCTGTTCTCCCCTGCCAGCTGCTCTAGCCGTGCAGTTCCCATGCTGACCGCCAGCCACATTCTCCGGCCATTTGCCCAAACCCCTTCTCTTCTCCGGGCATCCCAGCTCCGCGTTCTTTCCCGCAGGCCACACCAGTCCCCGCCCTTCCCTGCTGGCTCCTCGGGTCCCCGTTCACCTAGCCGACTACTCCATCCCGAGTTCTGTAGGCCGCTCCTGCCCCCTTTCTCCCAGGCCAGTTGCTCTATCCCAGCAGTCCGCATATTCTTATCCCAGCCCCCATCTACTCTGCCAGTTGCCCCACCCATTTCACACCCGCTGGCAGCTCCAGCCCCCGATCTGCACCACTGACCGATCCAGCCCACTTTCTTTCCCGTTTGCCGCTTCTCACCCTATATTTTCTTGCCGTTCACTCCAGCCCGCGTTCTACATTGCGAACGGCTCCAGCCCCCGTCAGCTGCTCAACCGTGCAGTTCCCATGCTGCAAGAACATCCACCTACTCCCCGCAAGTCGCCCAACCACTTTCTCTCCCGCCCGCAGCTCCAGCCCCGTTCCCCACTCCCTTACACCCCACTTTCCGCCCCGGCCACCCCTGCCCCGCTTCTCCAGCGCCGACCGCTCCAGTCCCCCTCTCGTCCACGAGATGCTCAAGTTCTCGTTCTTCCCTGCCGGCCGCTCCAGCCCCCGCCGGCTGCTCTAGCCATGCAGACCCATGCTGTTCGCCCAGTTCCCATTCCCTCCGCCATTTCTCTCAACTCATTTCTCCCCGCCGGCTGTTCAAGACCACGTTCCCCACCGTTGACCTCTCCTGTCACCTACTCGACCACTCACTATCGGTGGCATCGCAAGCCCCCGTCTTCAGCTTCAGCCCTGCAGTCCCAATGCTGATATCCCAGCTAATTCTCCCCCGCCAGTCACTCCATCACCACTTGTCTCCTTGCGGCAACTCTAACTCTTGCCCGCCGTCCGCTCCATCTCCCGTTCAACTTGCTGTCTACTCGAATTCTCTGGTACCGCCAGCCCCGGTTCTCCATCGCCGACCGCTCCAGTCCCCTTCTCGTCCACTGGATGCTTCAGCCCCCGTTTTCTCATGTTGGCCGCACCAGCTCCAGTTCACACATGCCGGCCGTTCCAGCACTGTCAGCTGCTCTCGCCCTGCAAACGGCATGCTCGCCGCCCAGCCCCCTTCTCCTCCGCAAGTTGCCCCAACCAATTTCTCTCCCGGCAGTAGCTCCAGCCCCCGTTATTCATCTTTGGTCCATCCAGCCCCGGTTGTCTCACGCTGGTCACTCCAGCCCCGGTGCTGCTCTAGCCCTGCAGACCCCATGCTGACTGCACATCTCACTTCGTCCGCACCATTTTCCCCAAATAACCTCTATCCCGTTGGCAGCTCCAGCTCCCGTCTACACCGCCGACCGCAGCAGGCCCCTTTTAGACTAGTTACCGCTCTAGCCCGCGTCTTTCTACGGCGGCCACTCCAGACCGCGTTCTTCCGCTCCAGGCGTCCAGCCCCCGTTTTCTCCCGGTGGCCGCTTCTGACCCTATTCTTCCGGGACGGTCGCTCCAGCACGTGTTCTCCCCTGCCTATCGCTCGAGCCCCCTTCAGCTGCTCTAGCCCAGCAGTCCCCATGCTGTCCGCCCACTCCCCTTCCCTCCGTCATTTGCCCCAACCCATTTCTCTCCCGCCCGCAGATCAAGTCCCCGTTCCCCACCGTTGACCGCTCTTGTCACCTTCTCGTCAACTGTCTTCTCCAGACCCCGTTCTCTCCCGATGGCCACTCGTGCTCCCATGCTGCTCTAGCCCAGCATTCGCCATGCTGACATCCAAACCCTTCTCCCCCGTCAGTCAACCCAACCCCCCTTCTGTTCTTGCGGCAGCTCTAACTCCGTACTTTCCCGCGGTCCGCAGAATCTCCGTTCTCTCACGATTTCTACTCGTACTCCCGTTCTAATAATCTGGCCTCTCCAGCCCCTGTTCTCCATTGCCGACCGCTCCAGTCCCCTTCTCGTCCACTGGCTGCTTCAGCCCCTGTTCTTTCTCGCTTTGCGCTGCATCCCCCGTCAGCTGCTCTAGCCCTGCAGTCGGGATGCTCTTAGCCTATTCCCCTTTTCCTTTGCTGTTCTCGTCCATCCAGACCGCGTTATTACCCTCCGGCCACTCCAGACCCCGTCAACTGCTCTCGCACAGCAATCCCCAAGCTATCGGCCAAGCACCCTTCTTCTACGGCAATTGCCACAAACCACTTCCCTCACACCGGCAGATCTAGCACCCGTTCTCTTCAGCTGACCTCTCCTGTCATCTTCTCTACTACTGGCTCTACCAGCCGCCATTTTCTCCCTTAGGCCGCCGCTGACGGCGTTCCGAGCCGAAACCCGCTCCATCCCGAGTACACCAACGCCGACCTCTCCAGTCCCAGTACTCTCATGCTGGGTGCTCCAGCTCCCGTTATCTTCCGCTGGCCGCTTCTTACCCGGTTCTTCCCCACCGGCGTAACTAGCCAGCTTTCTTCCCTGCCGGGCTTTCCAGACCCCGTCAGCTGCTCTAGCCGTGCAGACGACAAGATGTAAGCCCAGCCCCCTATTCGCCCTTCAGTCGCCCCAACCACATTCTCTCCCGCCGGCAGTTCCAACCCCGTTCCGCCCCACGCATCTGCCCCCTCACGCCCTGATCACAGTAGCCCCAGTTCTCCAGCGCCGACCGCTCCAGTCCCCTTCTTGTACACGGTCTGCTCTAGACCACGTGTTCTCATGTTGGCCGCACCACGCCCAGTTCACCCATGACGGCCGTTCCAGCACTGTCAGCTACTCTCACCCTGCAATCGGCATGCTCTCAGCCCAGCACTCTTCTCCTCCGCAAGTTGCCCCAACCAATTTCTCTCCCGCTGGCCACTCCATCTCCCGTGCTGCACTAGCCCTGCATTCCCCATGCTGACAACCCAGCACCTTCTCCCCGTCAGTCAAACCAACCCCCTTCTCTACTTGCGGCAGCTCTAACTCCATACTTTCACGCGGTCCGCTCAATCTCCGTTCTCTCACACTGTCTGCTCCTACTTCCGTTCTTACACTCTGGCCACTCCAGCACCAATCCCCAGCGCCGACCGCTCCAGTCCCTTTCTCGTCCATGGGCTGCTCCAGTCCCCGTTCTTCCCCGAAGGCAACGTTGTGCCCCGTTCATCCGGCCGCTCCAGCCTCTGTTCTCCCCTGCCAGCCGCTCTAGCCGTGCAGTTCCCATGCTGACCGCCAGCCACCTTCTCCGACAATTTGCCCCAACCCCCTTCTCTCCCACTGGCTTCACCAGAGCCCGTGCATCTCAAACAGCCTTTCCATCCCCAGTGCTCCACCGCGAACCACTCCAACCCCGTCATCTCAAGGTGGCTGCTCTAGCCCCCGTTTTCTCCCGCCGGCCGCTTCTGAACCTCTTCTTCCCCGTCGGCCACTCCAGGCCGCGTTCTCCCTTGCCGGTCGCTCGACCCCCCTTCAGCTGCTCTAGCCCTGCAGTCCCCATGCTGTCAGGCCAGTCCCCTTCACCTCCGCCAGTTGCCTCAACTCCCTTCAATCCCGCCGAAGCTTCAGACGCTGTTTTCCGCAACCATCCATTCCATCCCCCATTCTCCCCTGCCGGCCATTCCAGAAGCCGTTCTACCAAGCCTGATAATCTAACCCTTTAAATTCAGTGCTGAAAGCCCAGCAAACTTCTCACATGCCATTGACCACACCCCCCCCTTCTCTTCTCCGGGCATCCCAGCTCCGAGTTCTTGCCCGCCGGCCACACCAGTCCCCGCTCTTCCCTGCAGGCCACTCGGATTCCCGTTCAACTAGCCGACTACTCCATGCCCCGTTCTGTCGGCCGCTCCTGCCCCCGTTCTCCCAGGCCAGTTGCTCTATCCCAGCAGTCCGCATGCTCTTAGCCCAGCCCCCATCTACTCTGCCAGTTGCCCCACCCATTTCACACACGCTGGCAGCTCCAGCCCCCGATCTGCACCACTGACCGATCCAGCCCACTTTCTTTCCCGCATGCCGCTTCTGACCGTGTATTTCCTTGCCGGTCACTCCAGCCCGCGTTCTACATTGCGAAGTGCTCCTGCCGCCGTCAGCTGCTCAACCGTGTAGTTCCCATGCTGCAAGAACATCCCCTTTCTCCCCCGCCAGTCGCCCAACCTCTTTCTCTCCCGCCCGCAGCTCCAGCCCCGTTCCCCACTCCCTTACACCCCACTTACCGCCCCGGCCACTCCAGCCCCGCTTCTCCAGCGCCGACCGCTCTAGTCCCCCTCTCGTCCACGAGATGCTCAAGTTCTCGTTCTCCCCTGCCGGCCGCTCCAGCCCCCGTCAGCTGCTCTAGCCATGCAGACCCATGCTGTTCGCCCAGTTCCCATTTCCTCCGCCATTTCTCTCAACTCATTTCTATCCGCCGGCTGTTCAAGACCACGTTCCCCACCGTTGACCTCTCCTGTCACCTACTCGACCACTGGCTGCTCCAGCCACCGTTCACTACCGGTGGCATCGCCAGCCCCCATCTGCAGCTCCAGCCCTGCAGTCCCAATGCTGATATCCCAGCTAATTCTCCCCCGCCAGTCACTCCATCACCAGTTGTCTCCTTGCGGCAACTCTAACTCTTGCCCGCCGTCCGCTCCATCTCCCGTTCAACTTGCCGTCTACTCGAATTCCCGTTCTTACCGTCTGGCTTCTCCAGCCCCGGTTCTCCATCCACGACCGCTCCAGTCCCCTTCTCGCCCATTGGCTGCTTCAGCCCCCGTTTTCTCATGTTGGCCGCACCAGCTCCATTTCACCCATGCCGGCCATTCCAGCACTGTCAGCTGCTCTCGCCCTGCAATCGGCATGCTCCCAGCCCAGCCCCCTTCTCCTCCACATGTTGCCCCAACCAATTTCTCTCCCAGCAGTAGCTCCAGCCCCCGTTCTTCATCTCTGTTCCATCCAGCCCCGGTTGTCTCACGCTGGTCACTCCAGCCATGGTGCTGCTCTAGCCCTGCAGACCCTATGCTGACTGCTCAGCTCACTTTTTCCGCACCATTTGCCCCATATAACCTCCCTCCCGGTGACAGCTCCAGCTCCCGTCTATACCGTCAACCGCAGCAGTCCCCTTTTAGACTAGTTACCGCTCTAGCCCGCGTCTTTCTACGCGCCCACTCCATACCGCGTTCTTCCCCTCCAGCCGTCTATCCCCCGTTTTCTCCCGGTGACGCTTCTGACCATATTCTTCCCGGCCGGCCATTCCAGCCCGCGTTCTCCCCTGCCTATCGCTCGAGCCCCCTTCAGCTGCTCTAGCCCAGCTGTCCCCATGCTGTCCGCCCAGTCCCCTTCTCCTCCGTCATTTGCCCCAAACCATTTCTCGCCCGGCGGCAGATCAAGTCCCCGTTCCCCACCGTTGACCGCTCCTGTCACCTTCTCGTCAACTGTCTTCTCCAGACCCCGTTCTCACCCGATGGCCACTCCAGCTCCCATGCTGCTCTAGCCCTGCATTCCCCATGCTGACATCCAAGCCCGTTTTCCCCCGTCAGTCAACCCAACCCCCTTCTCTTCTTGCGGCAGCTCCAATTCCGTACTTTCCCGCGGTCCGCTGAATCTCCCTTCTCTCACGATTCCTGCTCCTACTCCCGTTCTTATACTCTGACCTCTCAAGCCCCGGTTCTCCAGCGCCGATAGCTCCAGTCCCTTTCTCGTTCACGTTCTGCTCCAGACCCCGTTCTCTCATGTTGGTCGCACCACGCCCAGTTCACCCATGCCGGCCGTTCGAGCACTGTCAGCTGCTCTCACCCTGCAATCGGCATGCTCTCAGCCCAGCACTCTTCCCCTTCGCAAGTTTCCCCAACCATGTTCTCTCACGCTGGCCACTCCAACTCCCGTGCTGCTCCAGCCCTGCATTCCCCATGCTGACATCCCAGCCCCTTCTCCCCCGTCAGTCAAACCATCCCTCCTTCTCTTCTTGCGGCAGCTCTAACTCCATACTTTCCCGCGGTCCGCTCAATCTCAGTTCTTTCACGATGTCTGCTCGTACTCCCGTTCTTACACTCTGGCCACTCCAGCTCCGGATCTCCAGCACCGACCGCTCCAGTCCCTTTCTCGTCCACGGGCTGCTCCAGTCCCCGTTCTTCCCCGCCGGCAACTTTGTGCCCCGTTCCTCCGGCCGCTTCACCATGTGTTCTCCCCTGCCAGCTGCTCTAGCCGTGCAGTTCCCATGCTGACCGCCCAGCCACTTTGTCCGGCCATTTGCCCCAACCCCTTCTCTCCCACTGGCTTCTCCAGAGCCCGTGCATCTCCGACAGCCTTTCCATCCCCAGTCCTCCACCGCGAACCACTCCAACCCCGTCCTCTCAAGCTGGCTGCTCCAGCCCCTTTTTTCTACCGCTGTCCACTTCTGAACTTGTTCTTCCCCGCCGGCCACTCCAGTCCGCGTTCTCCACTGCCGGTTGTTCGAGAACCCTTCCGCTGCTCTAGCCCTGCAGTCCTCATGATGCCAGCCCAGTCCCCTTTTCATCCGCCATTTGTCCCACCCATTTCTCCACGCCGGCTGTTAAATTCCACGTTCCCCAGCGTTGAGCTCTCCTGTCACCGTCTCGTCCACTGGCTGCTGCAGCTACCGTTCTCACCCGGTGGCATCGCCAGCACCATGCAGCAGCTCCTGACATGCAGTCCCCATGCTGATATCCCAGCCCATTCTCCCCCGCCAGTCACCCCATCACCACTTCTCTCATTGCGGCAACTCTAACTCTTGCCCGCCGTGCGCTCCATCTCTCGTTCAACTTGCAGTCTACTCGAATTCCCGTTCTTACCCTCAGACTTCTCCAGCCCCGGTTCTCCATCGCTGACCGCTCCAGTCCCCTTCTTGTACACTGGCTGCTCCAGACCCCGTTTTCTGAAGTTGGACGTACCAGCCCCTGTTCACCCATGCCGGCCGTTCCAGCACTGTCAGCTGCTCTCGCCCTGCAATCGACATGCTCCCAGCACAGCCCCCTTCTCCTCCGGAAGTTGCCCCAACCAATTTCTCTCCCGGCAGCAGCACCAGCCCCCGTTCTCCATCTCTGGTCCATCCAGCCACGGTTGTCTCACGCTGGTCACTCCAGCCCCGGTGCTGCTCTAGCCCTGCAGATCCCATGCTAACTTCACAGCTCACTTCCACTGGACCATTTGCCCAAATAACCTCCCTCCCGGTGGCAGCTCCAGCTCCCGTCTACACCGCCGACCGCAGCAGTCCCCTTTTAGTCTAGTTGCAGCTCTTGCCCCCATCTTTCAACGGCGGCCACTCCAGACAGAGTTCTTCCCCTCCAGCCGTCCATCCCCCGTTTTCTCCCGCTGGCTGCTTCTGACACTATTCTTCCCGGCCGGCCACTCCAGCCCGCGTTTTCCCCTGCCTGTCGCTCGAGCCCCCTTCAGCTGCTCTAGCCCAGCAGTCCCCATGCTGTCCGCGCAGCTCCCTTCTCCTCCGTCATTTGCCCCAACACATTTCTCTCCCGCCGGCAGATCAAGTCCCCGTTCCCCACCGTTGACCGCTCCTGTTACCTTCTCGTCAACTGTCTTCTCCAGACCCCGTTCTCTCCCGCTTGCCACTCCAGCTCCCGTGCTTCTCTAGCCCTGCATTCCCCATGTTGTCATCTCAGCCCCTTCTCCCCCGTCAGTCAACCCAACCCCCGTTCTCTTCTTGCGGGAGCTCTAACTCCGTACTTTCCTGCGGTCACTTCAATCTCCGTTCTCTCACGCTGTCTGTTCGTACTCCCGTTCTTACACTCTGGCCATTCCAGCCCCGGTTCTCAATCGCCGACCGCTCCAGTCCCCTTCTCGTCCACTGGCTGCTTCAGCCCCTGCTCTTTCTCGCTTTGCGCTGCAGTCCCCGTCAGCTGCTCTAGCTCTGCTGTCGAGATGCTCTTAGCCTAGCTTCCTTTTCCTCCGCTGTTCTCGTAAATCCAGTCCGCGTTATTACCCTCCTGCCACTGCAGACCCCGTCAACTGCTCTCGCTCTGCAATCCTAAAGCTGTCAGCCAAGCACCCTTCTTCTACGGCAATTGCCACAAACCAATTCCCTCACACCGGCAGATCCAGCACCCGTTCTCTTCAGCTGACCTCTCCTCTCATCTTTTCTACTACTGGCTATACCTGCCGCCATTCTCTCCCTTAGGCCGCCGCTGACGTCGTTCTCAGCCGAAACCCGCTCCATCCCGAGTCCACCACCGCCGACATCTCCACTCCCAGTAGTCTCATGCTGGGTGCTCCAGCTCCCGTTATCTTCCACTGGCCGTTTCTTACCCCGTTCTTCCCCACCGGGGTAACCAGCCAGCTTCCTTCCCTGCCGGGCGTTCCAGCCCCCTTCAGCTGCTCTAGCCCTGCAGTCCTCATGATGTCAGCCCAGTCCCCTTTTCCTCCGTCATTTGTCCCAACCCATTTCTCCACGCCGGCTGTTCAATTCCACGTTCCCCACCCTTGACCTCTCCTGTCACCGTCTCGTCCACTGGCTGCTGCAGCTACCGTTCTCGCCCGGTGACATCGCCAGCCCCATGCAGCAGCTCCTGCCATGCAGTCCCCATTCTGATATCCCAGCTAATTCTCCCCCGCCAGTTACTCCATCACCACTTCTCTCCTTGCGGCAACTCTAACTCTTGACCGCCGTCCGCTCCATCTCCCGTTCAACTTGCTGTCTACTCGAATTCCCGTTCTTACCGTCTGGCCTCAACAGCCCCGGTTCTCCATCCACGACCGCTCCAGTCCCCTTCTCGCCCATTGGCTGCTTCAGCCCCCGTTTTCTCATGTTGACCGCACCAGCTCCAGTTCAACCATGCCGGCCATTCCAGCACTGTCAGCTGCTCTCGCCCTGCAATCGGCATGCTCCCAGCCCAGCCCCCTTCTCCTCCACAAGTTGCCCCAACCAATTTTTCTCCCGGCAGTAGCTCCAGCCCCCGTTCTTCATCTCTGGTCCATCCAGCCCCGGTTGTCTCACGCTGGTCACTCCAGCCATGGTGCTGCTCTAGCCCTGCAGACCTCATGCTGACTGCTCAGCTCACTTCTTCCGCACCATTTGCCCCAAATAACCTCCCTCCCGGTGACAGCTCCAGCTCCCATCTACACCGCCGACCGCAGCAGTCCCCTTTTAGACTAGTTACCGCTCTAGCCCGCGTCTTTCTACGCGCCCACTCCAGACCGCGTTCTTCCCCTCCAGCCGTCCAGCCCCCGTTTTCTCCAGGTGGCCGCTGCTGACCATATTCTTCCCGGCCGGCCATTCCAGCCCGCGTTCTCCCCTGCCTATCGCTCGAGCCCCCTTCAGCTGCTCTAGCCCAGCAGTCCCCATGCTGTCCGCCCAGTCCCCTTCTCCTCCGTCATTTGCCCCAAACCATTTCTCTCCCGGCGGCAGATCAAGACCCCGTTCCCCACCGTTGAACGCTCCTGTCACCTTCTCGTCAACTGTCTTCCCCAGACCCCGTTCTCACCCGATGTGCACTCCAGCTCCCATGCTGCTCTAGACCTGCATTCCCCATGCTGACATCCAAGCCCGTTCTCCCCCGTCAGTCAACCCAAACCCCCTTCTCTTCTTCGGCAGCTCTAACTCCGTACTTTCCCGCGGTCCGCTCAATCTCAGTTCTCTCACGATGTCTGCTCGTACTCCCGTTCTTACACTCTGGACACTCCAGCTCCGGATCTCCAGCACCGACCGCTCCAGTCGCTTTCTCGTCCACGGGCTGCTCCTGTCCCCGTTCTTCCCCGCCGGCAACTTTGTGCCCCTTTCCTCAGGCCGCTTCACCCTGTGTTCTCCCCTGCCAGCTGCTCTAGCCGTGCAGTTCCCATACTGACCGCCCAGCACCCTGGTCCGGCCATTTGCCCCAACCCCTTCTATCCCACTGGCTTCTCCAGAGCCCGTGCATCTCCGACAGCCTTTCCATCCCCAGTCCTCCACCGCGAACCACTCCAACCCCGTCATCTCAGGCTGGCTGCTCCAGCCCCCGTTTTCTACCACTGTCCACTTCTGAACTTGTTCTTCCCCGCCGGCCACTCCAGTCCGCGTTCTCCGCTACCGGTTGTTCGAGAACCCTTCGGCTGTTCTAGCCCTGCAGTCCTCATGATGCCAGCCCAGTCCCCTTTTCCTCCGCCATTTGTGCCACCCATTTCTCCACGCCGGCTGTTCAATTCCACGTTCCCCACCGTTGACCTCTCCTGTCACCGTCTCGTCCACTGGCTGCTGCAGCTACCGTTCTAACCCGGTGGCATCGCCAGCCCCATGCAGCAGCTCCTGACATGCAGTCCCCATGCTGATATCCCAGCCCATTCTCCCCCGCCAGTCACCCCACCACCACTTCTCTCTTTGCGGCGACTCTAACTCTTGCCCGCCGTCCGCTCCATCTCCCGTTCAACTTGCTGTCTACTCGAATTCCCGTTTTTACCCTCTGACTTCTCCAGCCGCGGTTCTCCATCGCGGACCGCTCCAGTCCCCTTCTTGTACACTGGCTGCTCCAGACCCCGTTTTCTGAAGTTGGTTTTACCAGCCCCTGTTCACCCATGCCGGCCGTTCTAGCACTGTCAGCTGCTCTCGCCCTGCAATCGGCATGCTCCCAGCCCAGCCTCCTTCTCCTCCGCAAGTTGCCCCAACCAATTTCTCTCCCGGCAACAGCTCCAGCCCCCGTTCTCCATCTCTGGTCCATCCAGCCCCGGTTGTCTCACGCTGGTCACTCCAGCCCCGGTGATGCTCTAGCCCTGCAGATCCCATGCTAACTGCACAGCTCACTTCCACAGCACCATTTGCCCAAATAACCACCCTCCCGGTGGCAGCTCCAGCTCCCGTCTACACCGCCCACCGCAGCAGTCCCCTTTTAGTCTAGTTGCAGCTCTTGCCCCCATCTTTCAACGGCGGCCACTCCAGACAGAGTTCTTCGCCTCCAGCCGTCCATCCCCCGTTTTCTACCGCTGGCTGCTTCTGACACTATTCTTCCCGGCCGGCCACTCCAGCCCGCGTTTTCCCCTGCGTGTCGCTCGAGCCCCCTTCAGCTGCTCTAGCACAGCAGTCCCCATGCTGTCCGCCCAGCCCCCTTCTCCTCCGTCATTTGCCCCAACACATTTCTCTCCCGCCGGCAGATCATGTCCCCGTTCCCCACAGTTGACCGCTCCTGTTACCTTCTCGTCAACTGTCTTCTCCAGACCCCGTTCTCTCCCGCTTGCCACTCCAGCTCCCGTGCTGCTCTAGCCCTGCATTCCCCATGTTGACATCTCAGCCCCTTCTCTCCCGTCAGTCAACCCAACCGCCCTTCTCTTCTTGCGGGAGCTCTAACTCCGTACTTTCCTGCGGTCAGTTCAATCAACGTTCTCTCACGCTGTCTGCTCGTACTCCCGTTCTTACACTCTGGCCATTCCAGCCCCGGTTCTCCATCGCCGACCGCTCCAGTCCCCTTCTCGTCCACTGGCTGCTGCAGCTACCGTTCTCTCCCGGTGACATCGCCAGCCCCATGCAGCAGCTCCTGCCATGCAGTCCCCATTCTGATATCCCAGCCCATTCTCCCCCGCCAGTCACCCCATCACCACTTCTCTCATTGCGGCAACTCTAACTCTTGCCCGCTGTCCGCACAATCTCACGTTCAACTTGCTGTCTACTCGAATTCCCGTTCTTACCCTCTGACTTATCCAGCCGCGGTTCTCCATCGCGGACCGCTCCAGTCCCCTTCTTGTACTGGCTGCTTAGACACCGTTTTCTCATGTTGGACCTACCAGCCCCTGTTCACCCATGCCGGCCGTTCCAGCACTGTCAGCTGCTCTCGCCCTGCAATTGGCATGCTCCCAGCCCAGCCCCCTTCTCCTCCGCAAGTTGCCCCAACCAAATTCTCACCCGGCAGCAGCTCCAGCCCCCGTTCTCCATCTCTGATCCATCCAGCCGCGGTTGTCTCACGCTGGTCACTCCAGCCCCGGTGCTGCTCTAGCCCTGCAGATCCCATGCTGACTGCACAGCTCACTTCTTCCGCACCATTTACCCAAATAACCTCCCTCCCGGTGGCAGCTCCAGCTCACGTCTACACCACCGACCGTAGCAGTCCCCTTTTAGTCTAGTTGCAGCTCTTGCCCCCATCTTTCTACGGCGGCCACTCCAGACCGTGTTCTTCCGCTCCAGCCGTCCATCCCCCGTTTTCTCCCGCTGGCTACTTCTGACCCTATTCTTCCCGACCGGCCACTCCAGCCGGCGTTCTCCCCTGCCTGTCGCTCGATCCACTTCAGGTGCACTAGCCCAGCAGTCCCTATGCTGTCCGCCCAGTCCCCTTCTCCTCCGTCATTTGCCCCAACACATTGCTCTCCCGCCGTCAGATCAAGTCCCCGTTCCCCACCGTTGACCGCTCCTGTTACCTTCTCGTCAACTGTCTTCTCCAGACCCCGTTCTCTCCCGCTTGCCACTCCAGCTCCCGTGCTGCACTAGCCCTGTATTCCCCATGCTGACGTCTCAGCCCCTTCTCCCCCGTCAGTCAACCCCACCCCTTCTCTTCTTGCGGGAGATCTAACTCCGTACTTTCCTGCGGTGAGCTCAATCTCCGTACTCTCACGCTGTCTGCTCGTACTCCCGTTCTTACACTCTGGACACTCCAGCCCCGGTTCTCCATCGCCGACCGCTCCAGTCCCCTTCTCGTCCACTGGCTGCTTCAGTCCCTGTACCTTCTCGCTTTCCGCTGCAGTCCCCGTCAGCTGCTCTTGCTCTGCTGTCGGGATGCTCTTAGCCTATCCCCCTTTTCCTCCGCTGTTCTCGTCCATCCAGACCGCGTTATTATCCTTCGGCCACTCCGGACCCCGTCAACTGCTCTCGCACTGCAATCCCCAAGCTATCAGCCAAGCACCCTTCTTCTACGGCAATTGCCACAAACCATTTCCCTCACACCGGCAGATCTAGCACCCGTTCTCTTCAGCTGACCTCTCCTGTCATCTTCTCTACTACTGGCTCTACCAGCCGCCATTTTCTCCCTTAGGCCGCTGCTGACGGCGTTCTGAGCCGAAACCCGCTCCATCCCGAGTCCACCAACGCCGACCTCTCCAGTCCCAGTACTCTCATGCTGGGTGCTCCAGCTCCCGGTATCTTACGCTGGCCGCTTCTTACCCCGTTCTTCCCCACCGGCGTAGCCAGCCATCTTTCTTCCCTGCCGGGCTTTCCAGACCCCGTCAGCTGCTCTAGCCGTGCAGACGACAAGATGTAAGCCCAGCCCCCTATTCGCCCTTCAGTCGCCCCAACCACATTCTCTCCCGCCGGCAGCTCCAACCCCGTTCCGCGCCACGCATCTGCCCCCTCACGCCCCGATCACAGCAGCCCCAGTTCTCCAGCGCCGACCGCTCCAGTCCCCTTCTTGTACACGGTCTGCTCCAGACCCCGTGTTCTCATGTTGGCCGCACCACCCCCAGTTCACCCATGACGGCCGTTCCAGCACTGTCAGCTGCTCTATCCCTGCAATCGGCATGCTCTCAGCCCAGCACTCTTCTCCTCCGCAAGTTGCCCCAACCAATTTCTCTCCCGCCTGCCACTCCATCTCCCGTGCTGCACTAGCCCTGCATTCCCCATTCTGACATCCCAGCACCTTCTCCCCGTCAGTCAAACCAACCCCCTTCTCTTCTTGCGGCAGCTCTAACTCCATACTTTCACGCGGTCCGCACAATCTCCGTTCTCTCACGCTGTCTGCTCGTACTTCCGTTCTTACACTCTGGCCACTCCAGCCCCAATCCCCAGCGCCGACCGCTCCTGTCCCTTTCTCGTCCATGGGCTGCTCCAGTCCCCGTTCTTCCCCGCCGGGAACGTTGTGCCCCGTTCCTCCGGCCGCTGCAGCGTCTGTTCTCCCCTGCCAGCCGCTTTAGCCGTGCAGTTTCCATGCTGACCGCCAGCCACCTTCTCTGACCATTTGCCCCAACCCCCTTCTCTCCCACTGGCTTCTCCAGAGCCCGTCATCTCAAACAGCCGTTCCATCCCCAGTCCTCCACCGCGAAGCACTCCAACCCCGTCATGTCAAGGTGGCTGCTCTAGCCCCCGTTTTCTCCCGCTGGCCGCTTCTGAACCTCTTCTTCCCCGTCGGCCACTCCAGCCCGCGTTCTCCCTTGCCGGTCGCTCGACCCCCCTTCAGCTGCTCTAGCCCTGCAGTCCCCATGCTGTCAGGCCAGTCCATTCACCTCCGCCAGTTGCCTCAACTCCCTTCACTCCCGCCGAAGCTTCAGACGCTATTTTTCGCAACCATCCATTCCATCCCCCATTCTCCCCTGCCGGCCATTCCAGAAGCCGTTCTACAAAGCCTGATAATCTAACCCTGTAAATTCAGTGCTGAAAGCCCAGCAAACTTCTCACATGCCATTGACCCCCCCCCCCCCCTTCTCTCTCCGGGCATCCCAGCTCTGCGTTCTTGCCCGCCGGCCACACCAGTCCCCGCTCTTCCCTGCTGGCCACTCGGATCCCCGTTCACCTAGATGACTACTCCATGCCCCGTTCCGTCGGCCGCTCCTGCCCCCGTTCTCCCAGGCCAGTTGCTCTATCCCAGCAGTCCGCATGCTCTTAGCCCAGCCCCCATCTACTCTGCCAGTTGCCCTACCCATTTCACACCCGCTGGCAGCTCCAGCCCCAGATCTGCACCACTGACCGATCCAGCTCACTTTATTTACCGCATGCCGCTTCTGACCGTGTATTTACTTGCCGGTCACTCCTGCCCGCGTTCTACATTGCGAACTGCTGCTGCCGCTGTCAGCTGCTCAACCGTGCAGTTCCCATGCTGCAAGAACATCCCCCTTCTCCCACGCCAGTCGCTCAACCACTTTCTCTCCCGCCCGCAGCTCCAGCCGCGTTCCCCACTCCCTTACACCCCAATTACCGCCCCGCCACTCCAGCCCCGCTTCTCCAGCGCCGACCGCTCCAGTCCCCCTCTCGTCCACGAGATGCTCAAGTTCTCGTTCCCCCCTGCCAGCCGCTCTAGCCGTGCAGTTTCCATGCTGACCGCCAGCCACCTTCTCCGACCATTTGCCCCAACCCCATTCTCTCCCACTTTCTTCTCCAGAGCCCGTCATCTCAAACAGCCGTTCCATCCCCAGTCCTCCACCGCGAAGCACTCCAACTCCGTCATCTCAAGGTGGCTGCTCTAGCCCCCGTTTTCTCCCGCTGGCCGCTTCTGAACCTCTTCTTCCCCGTCGGCCACTCCAGCCCGCGTTCTCCCTTGCCGGTCGCTCGACCCCCCTTCAGCTGCTCTAGCCCTGCAGTCCCCATACTGTCAGGCCAGTCCCTTCACCTCCGCCAGTTGCCTCAACTCCCTTCACTCCCGCCGAAGCTTCAGACGCTATTTTTCGCAACCATCCATTCCATCCCCCATTCTCCCCTGCCGGCCATTCCAGAAGCCGTTCTACAAAGCCTGATAATCTAACCCTGTAAATTCAGTGCTGAAAGCCCAGCAAACTTCTCACATGCCATTGACCCCACCCCCTTCTCTCTCCGGGCATCCCAGCTCCGCGTTCTTGCCCGCCGGCCACACCAGTCCCCGCTCTTCCCTGCTGGCCACTCGGATCCCCGTTCAGCTAGCCGACTACTCCATGCCCCGTTTTGTCGGCCGCTCCTGCCCCGTTCTCCCAGGCCAGTTGCTCTATCCCAGCAGTCCGCATGCTCTTAGCCCAGCCCCCATCTACTCTGCCAGTTGCCCTACCCATTTCACACCCGCTGGCAGCTCCAGCCCCAGATCTGCACCACTGACCGATCCAGCCCACTTTCTTTCCCGCATGCCGCTTCTGACCGTGTATTTACTTGCCGGTCACTCCAGCCCGCGTTCTACATTGCGAACTGCTCCTGCCGCCGTCAGCTGCTCAACCGTGCAGTTCCCATGCTGCAAGAACATCCCCCTTCTCCCCCGCCAGTCGCTCAACCACTTTCTTTCCCGCCCGCAGCTCCAGCCCCGTTCCCCACTCCCTTACACCCCAATTACCGCCCCGGCCACTCCAACCCCGCTTCTCCAGCGCAGACCGCTCCAGTCCCCCTCTCGTCCACGAGATGATCAAGTTCTCGTTCTCCCCTGCCGGCCGCTCCAGCCCCCGTCAGCTGCTCTAGCCATGCAGACCCATGCTGTTCGCCCAGTTCCCATTTCCTCCGCCATTTCTCTCAACTCATTTCTCCCCGTCGGCTGTTCAAGACCACGTTCCCCACCGTTGACCTCTCCTGTCACCTACTCGAATACTGGCTGCTCCATCCACCGTTCACTACCGGTGGCATCGCCTGCCCCCGTCTGCAGGTCCAGCCCTGCAGTCCCAATGCTGATATCCCAGCTAATTCTCCCCCGCCAGTTACTCCATCACCACTTTTCTCCTTGCGGCAACTCTAACTCTTGACCGCCGTCCGCTCCATCTCCCGTTCAACTTGCTGTCTACTCGAATTCCCGTTCTTACCGTCTGGCCTCAACAGCCCCGGTTCTCCATCCACGACCGCTCCAGTCCCCTTCTTGCCCATTGACTGCTTCAGCCCCCGTTTTCTCATGTTGACCGCACCAGCTCCAGTTCACCCATGCCGGCCATTCCAGCACTGTCAGCTGCTCTCGCCCTGCAATCGGCATGCTCCCAGCCCAGCCCCCTTCTCCTCCACAAGTTGCCCCAACCAATTTCTCTCCCGGCAGTAGCTCCAGCCCCCGTTCTTCATCTCTGGTCCATCCAGCCCCGGTTGTCTCACGCTGGTCACTCCAGCCATGGTGCTGCTCTAGCCCTGCAGACCCCATGCTGACTGCTCAGCTCACTTCTTCCGCACCATTTGCCCCAAATAACCTCCCTCCCGGTGACAGCTCCAGCTCCCGTCTACACCGCCGACCGCAGCAGTCCCCTTTTAGACTAGTTACCGCTCTAGCCCGCGTCTTTCTACGCGCCCACTCCAGACCGCGTTCTTCCCCTCCAGCCGTCCAGCCCCCGTTTTCTCCCGGTGGCCTCTTCTGACCATATTCTTCCCGGCCGGCCACTCCAGCCCGCGTTCTCCCCTGCCTATCGCTCGAGCCCCCTTCAGCTGCTCTAGCCCAGCAGTCCCCATGCTGTCCGCCCAGTCCCCTTCTCTTCCGTCATTTGCCCCAAACCATTTCTCTCCCGGCGGCAGATCAAGTCCCCGTTCCCCATCGTTGACCACTCCTGTCACATTCTCGTCAACTGTCTTCTCCAGACCCCGTTCTCACCCGATGGCCACTCCAGCTCCCATGCTGCTCTAGCCCTGCATTCCCCATGCTGACATCCAAGCCCGTTCTCCCCCGTCAGTCAACCCAACCCCCCTTCTCTTCTTCGGCATCTCTAACTCCGTACTTTCCCGCGGTCCGCTCAATCTCCGTTCTCTCACGATGTCTGCTCGTACTCCCGTTCTTACACTCTGGACACTCCAGCTCCGGATCTCCAGCACCGACCGCTCCAGTCCCTTTCTCGTCCACGGGCTGCTCCAGTCCCCGTTCTTCCCCGCCGGCAACTTTGTGCCCCGTTCCTCAGGCCGCTGCACCCTGTGTTCTCCCCTGCCAGCTGCTCTAGCCGTGCAGTTCACATACTGACCGCCCAGCACCCTTGTCCGGCCATTTGCCCCAACCCCTTCTATCCCACTGGCTTCTCCAGAGCCCGTGCATCTCCGACAGCCTTTCCATCCCCAGTCCTCCACCGCGAACCACTCCAACCCCGTCATCTCAAGCTGGCTGCTCCAGCCCCCGTTTTCTACCACTGTCCACTTCTGAACTTGTTCTTCCCCGCCGGCCACTCCAGTCCGCGTTCTCCGCTGCCGGTTGTTCGAGAACCCTTCGGCTGCTCTAGCCCTGCAGTCCTCATGATGCCAGCCCAGTCCCCTTTTCCTCCGCCATTTGTGCCACCAATTTCTCCACGCCGGCTGTTCAATTCCACGTTCCCCACCGTTGACCTCTCCTGTCACCGTCTCGTCCACTGGCTGCTGCAGCTACCGTTCTAACCCGGTGGCATCGCGAGCCCCATGCAGCAGCTCCTGACATGCAGTCCCCATGCTGATATCCCAGCCCATTCTCCCCCGCCAGTCACCCCACCACCACTTCTCTCATTGCGGCAACTCTAACTCTTGCCCGCCGTCCGCTCCATCTCCCGTTCAACTTGCTGTCTACTCGAATTCCCGTTCTTACACTCTGACTTCTCCAGCCCCGGTTCTCCATCGCGGACCGCTCCAGTCCCCTTCTTGTACACTGGCTGCTCCAGACCCCGTTTTCTGAAGTTGGACGTACCAGCCACTGTTCACCCATGACGGCCGTTCCAGCACTGTCAGCTGCTCTCGCCCTGCAATCGGCATGCTCCCAGCCCAGCGTCCTTCTCCTCCACAAGTTGCCCCAACCAATTTCTCTACCGGCAGCAGCTCCAGCCTCCGTTCTCCATCTCTGGTCCATCCAGCCCCGGTTGTCTCACGCTGGTCACTCCAGCCCCGGTGCTGCTCTAGCCCTGCAGATCCCATGCTAACTGCACAGCTCACTTCCACAGCACCATTTGCCCAAATAACCTCCCTCCCGGTGGCAGCTCCAGCTCCCGTCTACACCGCCGACCGCAGCAGCCCCTTATAGTCTAGTTGCAGCTCTTTCCCCCATCTTTCAACGGCGGCCACTCCAGACTGATTTCTTCCCCTCCAGCCGTCCATCCCCCGTTTACTCCCGCTGGCTGCTTCTGACACTATTCTTCCCGGCCGGCCACTCCAGCCCGCGTTTTCCCCTGCCTGTCGCTCGATCCCCCTTCAGCTGCTCTAGCCCAGCAGTCCCCATGCTGTCATCCCAGCCACCTTCTCCTCCGTCATTTGCCCCAACACATTTCTCTCCCGCCGGCAGATCAAGTCCCCGTTCCCCACCGTTGACCGCTCCTGTTACCTTCTCGTCAACTATCTTCTCCAGCCCCCGTTCTCTCCCGCTTGCCACTCCAGCTCCCGTGCTGCTCTAGCCCTGCATTCCCCATGTTGACATCTCAGCACCTTCTCCCCCGTCAGTCAACCCAACCCCCCTTCTCTTCTTGCGGGAGCTCTAACTCCGTACTTTCCTGCGGTCAGTTCAATCTCCGTTCTCTCACGCTGTCTGCTCGTACACCCGTTCTTACACTCTGGCCATTCCAGCCCCGGTTCTCCATCGCCGACCGCTCCAGTCCCCTTCTCGTCCACTGGCTGCTTCAGCTCCTGTTCTTTCTCGCTTTGCGCTGCAGTCCCCGTCAGCTGCTATAGCTCTGCTGTCGGGATGCTCTTACCTATCCCCCTTTTCCTCCGCTGTTCTCGTAAATCCAGCCCGCGTTATCACCCCCCTGCCACTCCAGACCCCGTCAACTGCTCTCGCTCTGCAATCCTCAAGCTATCAGCCAAGCACCCTTCTTCTACGGCAATTGCCACAAACCAATTCCCTCACACCGGCAGATCCAGCACCCGTTCTCTTCAGCTGACCTCTCCTCTCATCTTCTCTACTACTGGGTATACCTGCCGCCATTCTCTCCCTTAGGCCGCCGCTGACGTCGTTCTCAGCCGAAACCCGCTCCATCCCGAGTCCACCACCGCCGACCTCTCCACTCCCAGTACTCTTATGCTGGGTGCTCCAGCTCCCGTTATCTTCCACTGGCCGTTTCTTACCCCGTTCCTCCCCACCGGGGTAACCAGCCAGCTTCCTTCCCTGCCGGGCGTTCCAGCCCCCTTCAGCTGCTCTAGCCCTGCAGTCCTCATGAAATCAGCCCAGTCCCCTTTTCCTCCGTCATTTTCCCCAACCCATTTCTCCACGCCGGCTGTTCAATTCCACGTTCCCCACCCTTGACCTCTCCTGTCACCGTCTCGTCCACTGGCTGCTGCAGCTACCGTTCTATCCCGGTGACATCGCCAGCCCCATGCAGCAGCTCCTGCCATGCAGTCCCCATTCTGATATCCCAGCCCATTCTCCCCCGCCAGTCATCCCATCACCACTTCTCTCATTGCGGCAACTCTAACTCTTGCCCGCCGTCCGCTCCATCTCCCGTTCAACTTGCCGTCTACTCGAATTCCCGTTCTTACCCTCTGACTTCTCCAGCCCCGGTTCTCCATCGCGGACCGCTCCAGTCCCCTTCTTGTACACTGGCTGCTCAGACACCGTTTTCTCATGTTGGACCTACCAGACCCTGTTCACCCATTCCGGCCGTTCCAGCACTGTCAGCTGCTCTCGCCCTGCAATTGGCATGCTCCCAGCCCAGCCCCTTCTCCTCCGCAAGTTGCCCCAACCAATTTGTCACCCGGCAGCAGCTCCAGCCCGCGTTC
Source organism: Narcine bancroftii (assembly GCF_036971445.1). NCBI lineage: Eukaryota > Metazoa > Chordata > Chondrichthyes > Torpediniformes > Narcinidae > Narcine > Narcine bancroftii. Next base: position 1,904,685 of record NW_027211808.1, read on the forward strand.
TCCATCTCTGATCCATCCAGCCGCGGTTGTCTCACGCTGGTCACTCCAGCCCCGGTGCTGCTCTAGCCCTGCAGATCTCATGCTGACTGCACAGCTCACTTCTTCCGCACCATTTACCCAAATAACCTCCCTCCCGGTGGCAGCTCCAGCTCCCGTCTACACCACCGACATTAGCAGTCCCCTTTTAGTCTAGTTGCAGCTTGCCCCCATCTTTCTACGGCGGCCACTCCAGACCGTGTTCTTCCGCTCCAGCCGTCCATCCCCCGTTTTCTCCCGCTGGCTACTTCTGACCCTATTCTTCCCGGCCGGCCACTCCAGCCGGCGTTCTCCCCTGCCTGTCGCTCGATCCACTTCAGCTGCTCTAGCCCAGCAGTCCCTATGCTGTCCGCCCAGTCCCCTTCTCCTCCGTCATTTGCCCCAACTCATTGCTCTCCCGCCGTCAGATCAAGTCCCCGTTCCCCACCGTTGACCGCTCCTGTTACCTTCTCGTCAACTGTCTTCTCCAAACCCCGTTCTCTCCCGCTTGCCACTCCAGCTCCCGTGCTGCACTAGCCCTGTATTCCCCATGCTGACGTCTCAGCCCCTTCTCCCCCGTCAGTCAACCCAACCCCCCTTCTCTTCTTGCGGGAGATCTAACTCCGTACTTTCCTGCGGTGAGCTCAATCTCCGTACTCTCACGCTGTCTGCTCGTACTCCCGTTCTTACACTCTGGACACTCCAGCCCCGGTTCTCCATCGCCGACCGCTCCAGTCCCCTTCTCGTCCACTGGCTGCTTCAGTCCCTGTTCTTTCTCGCTTTCCGCTGCAGTCCCCGTCAGCTGCTCTTGCTCTGCTGTCGGGATGCTCTTAGCTTATCCCCCTTTTCCTCCGCTGTTCTCGTCCATCCAGACCGCGTTATTACCCTCCGGCCACTCCGGACCCGTCAACTGCTCTCGCACTGCAATCCCCAAGCAATCAGCCAAGCACCCTTCTTCTACGGCAATTGCCACAAACCATTTCCCTCACACCGGCAGATCTAGCACCCGTTCTCTTCAGCTGACCTCTCCTGTCATCTTCTCTACTACTGGCTCTACCAGCCGCCATTTTCTCCCTTAGGCCGCCGCTGACGGCGTTCTGAGCCGAAACCCGCTCCATCCCGAGTCCACCAACGCCGACCTCTCCAGTCCCAGTACTCTCATGCTGGGTGCTCCAGCTCCCGGTATCTTACGCTGGCCGCTTCTTACCCCGTTCTTCCCCACCGGCGTAACCAGCCATCTTTCTTCCCTGCCGGGGTTTCCAGACCCCGTCATCTGCTCTAGCCGTGCAGACGACAAGATGTAAGCCCAGCCCCCTATTCGCCCTTCAGTCGCCCCAACCACATTCTCTCCCGTCGGCAGCTCCAACCCCGTTCCGCACCACGCATCTGCCCCCTCACGCCCCGATCACAGCAGCCCCAGTTCTCCAGCGCCGACCGCTCCAGTCCCCTTCTTGTACACGGTCTGCTCCAGACCCCGTGTTCTCATGTTGGCCGCACCACCCCCAGTTCATCCATGACGGCCGTTCCAGCACTGTCAGCTGCTCTCACCCTGCAATCGGCATGCTCTCAGCCGAGCACTCTTCTCCTCCGCAAGTTGCCCCAACCAATTTCTCTCCCGCCTGCCACTCCATCTCCCGTGCTGCACGAGCCCTGCATTCCCCATGCTGACATCCCAGCACCTTCTCCCCGTCAGTCAAACCAACCCCCTTCTCTTCTTGCTGCAGCTCTAACTCCATACTCTCACGCGGTCCGCACAATCTCCGTTCTCTCACGCTGTCTGCTCGTACTTCCGTTCTTACACTCTGGCCACTCCAGCCCCAATCCCCAGCGCCGACCGCTCCTGTCCCTTTCTCGTCCATAGGCGGCTCCAGTCCCCGTTCTTCCCCGCCGGGAACGTTGTGCCCCGTTCCTCCGGCCGCTCCAGCCTCTGTTCTACCCTGCCAGCCGCTCTAGCCGTGCAGTTTCCATGCTGACCGCCAGCCACCTTCTCCGGCCATTTGCCCCAACCCCCTTCTCTCCCACTGGCTTCTCCAGAGCCCGTCATCTCAAACAGCCGTTCCATCCCCAGTCCTCCACCGCGAAGCACTCCAAACCCGTCATCTCAAGGTGGCTGCTCTAGCCCCTGTTTTCTCCCGCTGGCCGCTTCTGAACCTCTTCTTCCCCGTCGGCCACTCCAGCCCGCGTTCTCCCTTGCCGGTCGCTCGACCCCCCTTCAGCTGCTCTAGCCCTGCAGTCCCCATACTGTCAGGCCAGTCCCTTCACCTCCGCCAGTTGCCTCAACTCCCTTCACTCCCGCCGAAGCTTCAGACGCTATTTTTCGCAACCATCCATTCCATCCCCCATTCTCCCCTGCCGGCCATTCCAGAAGCCGTTCTACAAAGACTGATAATCTAACCATGTAAATTCAGTGCTGAAAGCCCAGCAAACTTCTCACATGCTATTGACCCCACCCCCTTCTCTCTCCGGGCATCCCAGCTCCGCGTTCTTGCCCGCCGGCCACACCAGTCCCCGCTCTTCCCTGCTGGCCACTCGGATCCCCGTTCACCTAGCCGACTACTCCATGCCCCGTTCTGTCGGCCGCTCCTGCCCCCGTTCTCCCAGGCCAGTTGCTCTATCCCAGCAGTCCGCATGCTCTTAGCCCAGCCCCCATCTACTCTGCCAGTTGCCCTACCCATTTCACACCCGCTGGCAGCTCCAGCCCCAGATCTGCACCACTGACCGATCCAGCCCACTTTCTTTCCCGCATGCCGCTTCTGACCGTGTATTTACTTGCCGGTCACTCCAGCCCGCGTTCTACATTGCGAACTGCTCCTGCCGCCGTCAGCTGCTCAACCGTGCAGTTCCCATGCTCCAAGAACATCCCCCTTCTCCCCCGCCAGTCGCTCAACCACTTTCTTTCCCGCCCGCAGCTCCAGCCCCGTTCCCAACTCCCTTACACCCCAATTACCGCCCCGGCCACTCCAGCCCCGCTTCTCCAGCGCCGACCGCTCCAGTCCCCCTCTCGTCCACGAGATGCTCAAGTTCTCGTTCTCCCCTGCCGGCCGCTCCAGCCCCCGTCAGCTGCTCTAGCCATGCAGACCCATGCTGTTCGCCCAGTTCCCATTTCCTCCGCCATTTCTCTCAACTCATTTCTCCCCGCCGGCTGTTCAAGACCACGTTCCCCACCGTTGACCTCTCCTGTCACCTACTCGACCACTGGCTGCTCCAGCCACCGTTCACTACCGGTGGCATCGCCTGCCCCCGTCTGCAGCTCCAGCCCTGCAGTCCCAATGCTGATATCCCAGCTAATTCTCCCCCGCCAGTCACCCCATCACCACTTCTCTCATTGCGGCAACTCTAACTCTTGCCCGCTGTCCGCTCCATCTCCCGTTCAACTTGCTGTCTACTCGAATTCCCGTTCTTACCCTCTGACTTCTCCAGCCCCGGTTCTCCATCGCGGACAACTCCAGTCCCCTTCTTGTACACTGGCTGTTCAGACCCCGTTTTCACATGTTGGACCTACCAGCCCCTATTCACCCATGCCGGCCGTTCAAGCACTGTCAGCTGCTCTCGCCCTGCAATTGGCATGCTCCTAGCCCAGCCCCCTTCTCCTCCGCAAGTTGCCCCAACCAATTTCTCTCCCGGCAGCAGCTCCAGCCCCCGTTCTCCATCTCTGATCCATCCAGCCCCGGTTGTCTCACGCTGGTCACTCCAGCCCCGGTGCTGCTCTAGCCCTGCAGATCCCATGCTGACTGCACAGCTCACTTCTTCCGCACCATTTACCCAAATAACCTCCCTCCCGGTGGCAGCTCGAGCTCCCGTCTACACCGCCGACCGTAGCAGTCCCCTTTTAGTCTAGTTGCAGCTCTTGCCCCCATCTTTCTACGGCGGCCACTCCAGACCGTGTTCTTCGGCTCCAGTCGTCCATCCCCCGTTTTCTCCCGCTGGCTACTTCTGACCCTATTCTTCCCGGCCGGCCACTCCAGCCCGCGTTCTCCCCTGCCTGTCGCTCGATCCACTTCAGCTTCTCTAGCCCAGCAGTCCCTATGTTGTCCGCCCAGTCCCCTTCTCCTCCGTCATTTGCCCCAACACATTGCTCTCCCGCCGGCAGATCAAGTCCCCGATCCCCACCGTTGACCGCTCCTGTTACCTTCTCGTCAACTGTCTTCTCCAGACCCCGTTCTCTCCCGCTTGCCACTCCAGCTCCCGTGCTGCACTAGCCCTGTATTCCCCATGCTGACGTCTCAGCTCCTTCTCCCCCGTCAGTCAACCCAACCCCCCTTCTCTTCTTGCGGGAGATCTAACTCCGTACTTTCCTGCGGTAAGCTCAATCTCCGTTCTCTCACGCTGTCTGCTCGTACTCCCGTTCTTACACTATGGCCACTCCAGCCCCGGTTCTCCATCGCCGACCGCTCCAGTCCCCTTCTCGTCCACTGACTGCTTCAGTCCCTGTTCTTTCTCGCTTTCCGCTGCAGTCCCCGTCAGCTGCTCATGCTCTGCTGTCGGGATGCTCTTAGCCAATCCCCCTTTTCCTCCGCTGTTCTCGTCCATCCAGACCGCGTTATTACCCTCCGGCCACTCCAGACCCCGTCAACTGCTCTCGCACTGCAATCCCCAAGCTATCAGCCAAGCACCCTTCTTCTACGGCAATTGCCACAAACCATTTCCCTCACACTGGCAGATCTAGCACCCGTTCTCTTCAGCTGACCTCTCCCGTCATCTTCTCTACTACTGGCTCTACCAGCCGCCATTTTCTCCCTTAGGCCGCCGCTGACGGCGTTCTGAGCCGAAACCCGCTCCATCCCGAGTCCACCAACGCCGACCTCTCCAGTCCCAGTACTCTCATGCTGGGTACTCCATCTCCCGTTATCTTCCGCTGGCCGCTTCTTACCCCGTTCTTCCCCACCGGCGTAACCAGCCAGCTTTCTTCCCTGCCGGGCTTTCCAGACCCCGTCAGCTGCTCTAGCCGTGCAGACGACAAGATGTAAGCCCAGCCCCCTATTCGCCCTTCAGTCGCCCCAACCACATTCTCTCCCGCCGGCAGCTCCAACCCCGTTCCGCCCCACGCATCTGCCCCCTCACGCCCCGATGACAGAAGCCCCGGTTCTCCAGCGCCGACCGCTCCAGTCCCCTTCTTGTAGACGGTCTGCTCCAGACCCCGTGTTCTCATGTTGGCCGCACCACCCCCTGTTCACCCATGACGGCCGTTCCAGCACTGTCAGCTGCTCTCACCCTGCAATCGGCATGCTCTCAGCCCAGCACTCTTCTCCTCCGCAAGTTGCCCCAACCAATTTCTCTCCCGCCTGCCACTCCATCTCCCGTGCTGCACTAGCCCTGCATTCCCCATTCTGACATCCCAGCACCTTCTCCCCGTCAGTCAAACCAACCACCTTCTCTTCTTGCGGCAACTCTAACTCCATACTTTCACGCGGTCCGCACAATCTCCGTTCTCTCACGCTGTCTGCTCGTACTTCCGTTCTTACACTCTGGCCACTCCAGCCCCAATCCCCAGCGCCGACCGCTCCAGTCCCTTTCTCGTCCATGGGCTGCTCCAGTCCCCGTTCTTCCCCGCCGGGAACGTTGTGCCCCGTTCCTCCGGCCGCTCCAGCCTCTGTTCTCCCCCGCCAACCGCTCTAGCCGTGCAGTTTCCATACTGACCGCCAGCCACATTCTCCGACCATTTGCCCCAACCCCCTTCTCTCCCACTGGCTTCTACAGAGCCCGTCCATCTCAAACAGCCGTTCCATCCCCAGTCCTCCACCGCGAACCACACCAACCCCGAGGTGGCTGCTCTAGCCCCCGTTTTCTCCCGCTGGCCGCTTCTGAACCTCTTCTTCCCCGTCGGACACTCCAGCCCGCGTTCTCCCTTGCCGGTCGCTCGAGCCCCCTTCAGCTGCTCTAGCCCTGCAGTCCCCAAGCTGTCAGGCCAGTCCCCTTCACCTCCGCCAGATGCCTCAACTCTCTTCACTCCCGCCGAAGCTTCAGACGCTGTTTTTCGCAACCATCCATTCCATCCCCCATTCTCCCCTGCCGGCCATTCCAGAAGCCGTTCTACAAAGCCTGATAATCTAACCCTGTAAATTCAGTGCTGAAAGCCCAGCAAACTTCTCACATGCCATTGACCCCACCCCCTTCTCTCTGCGGGCATCCCAGCTCCGCGTTCTTGCCCGCCGGCCACACCAGTCCCCGCTCTTCTCTGCTGGCCACTCGGATCCCCGTTCACCTAGCCGACTACTCCATGCCCCGTTCTGTCGGCCGATCCTGCCCCCGTTCTCCCAGGCCAGTTGCTCTATCCCAGCAGTCCGCATGCTCTTAGCCCAGCCCCCATCTACTCTGCCAGTTGCCGCACCCATTTCACACCCGCTGGCAGCTCCAGCCCCCGATCTGCACCACTGACCGATCCAGCCCACTTTCTTTCCCGCATGCTGCTTCTGACCGTGTATTTACTTGCCGGTCACTCCAGCCAGTGTTCTACATTGCGATCTGCTCCTGCCGCCGTCAGCTGCTCAACCGTGCAGTTCCCATGCTGCAAGAACATCCCCCTTCACCCCCGCCAGTTGCCCAACCACTTTCTCTCCCGCCCGCAGCTCCAGCCCCGTTCTCCACTCACTTACACCCCACTTACCGCCCCGGCCACTCCAGCCCCGCTTCTCCAGCGCCGACCGCTCTAGTTCCCATCTCGTCCACGAGATGCTCAAGTTCTCGTTCTCCCCTGCCGGCCGCTCCAGCCCCCGTCAGTTGCTCTAGCCCTGCAGTCCCCATTCTGACAGGTCAGTCCCCTTCACCACCGCCAGTTGCCTCAACTCCCTTCACTCCCGCCGAAGCTTCAGACGCTGTTTTCCGCAACCACCCATTCCATCCCCCATTCGCCCCTGCCGGCCATTCCAGAAGCCGTTCTACCAAGCCTGATAATCTAACCCTGTAAATTCAGTGCTGAAAGCCCAGCAAACTTCTCACATGCCATTGACCCCACCCCCCCCCCTTCTCTTCTCCGGGCATCCCAGCTCCGCGTTCTTGCCCGCCGGCCACACTAGTCCCCGCTCTTCCCTGCTGGCCACTCGGATCCCCGTTCACCTAGCCGACTACTCCATGCCCCGTTCTGACGGCCGCTCCTGCCCCCGTTCTCCCAGGCCAGTTGCTCTATCCCAGCAGTCCGCATGCTCTTAGCCCAGCCCCCATCTACTCTGCCAGTTGCCCCACCTATTTCACACCCGCTGGCAGCTCCAGCCCCCGATCTGCACCACTGACCGATCCAGCCCACTTTCTTTCCCGCATGCCGCTTCTGACCGTGTATTTCCTTGCCGGTCACCCCAGCCCGCGTTCTAAATTGCTAACTGCTCCTGCCGCCGTCAGCTGCTCAACCGTGCAGTTCCCATGCTGAAAGAACATCCCCCTTCTCCCCCGCCAGTCGCCCAACCACTTTCTCTCCCGCCCGCAGCTCCAGCCCCGTTCCCCACTCCCTTACACCTCACTTACCGCCCAGGCCACTCCAGCCCCGCTTCTCCAGCGCCGACCGCTCCAGTCCCCCTCTCGTCCACGAGATGCTCAAGTTCTCGTTCTCCCCTGCCGGCCGCTCCAGCCCCCGTCAGCTGCTCTAGCCATGCAGACCCATGCTGTTCGCCCAGTTCCCATTTCCTCCGCCATTTCTTCCAACTCATTTCACCCCGCCAGCTGTTCAATACCACGTTCCCCACCGTTGACCTCTCCTGTCACCTACTCGACCACTGGCTGCTCCAGGCACCGTTCACTACCGGTGGCATCGCCTGCCCCCGTCTGCAGCTCCAGCCGTGCAGTCCCAATGCTGATATCCCAGCTAATTCTCCCCCGCCAGTCACTCCATCAGCACTTCTCTCCTTGCGGCAACTCTAACTCTTGCCCGCCGTCCGCTCCATCTCCCGTTCAACTTGCTGTCTACTCGAATTCCCGTTCTTACCCTCAGACTACTCCAGCCCCGGTTCTCCATCGCTGACCGCTCCAGTCCCCTTCTTGTACACTGGCTGCTCCAGACCCCGTTTTCTGATGTTGGACGTACCAGCCCCTGTTCAACCATGCCGGCCGTTCCAGCACTGTCAGCTGCTCTCGCCCTGCAATCCGCATGCTCCCAGCCCAGCCCCCTTCTCCTCCGCAAGTTGCCCCAACCAATTTCTCTCCCGGCAGCAGCTCCAGCCCCCGTTCTCCATCTCTGGTCAATCCAGCCCCGGTTGTCTCACGCTGGTCACTCCAGCCCTGGTGCTGCTTAGCCCTGCAGACCCCATGCTGACTGCTCAGCTCACTTCTTCCGCACCATTTGCCCCAAATAACCTCCCTCCCGGTGGCAGCTCCAGCTCCCGTCTACACCGCCGACCGCAGCAGTCCCCTTTTAGACTAGTTACCACTCTAGCCCGCGTCTTTCTACGGCGGCCAGACCGCGTTCTTCCGCTCCAGGCGTCCAGCCCCCGTTTTCTCCCGGTGGCCGCTTCTGACCCTATTCTTCCGGGACGGTCACTCCAGCCCGCGTTCTCCCCTGCCTATCGATCGAGCCCCCTTCAGCTGCTCTAGCCCAGCAGTCCCCATGCTGTCCGCCCAGTCCCCTTCCCTCCGTCATTTGCCCCAACCCATTTCTCTCCCGCCCGCAGATCAAGTCCCCGTTCCCCACCGTTGACCGCTCCTGTCACCTTCTCGTCAACTGTCTTCTCCAGACCCCGTTCTCTCCCAATGGCCACTCGTGCTCCCATGCTGCTCAAGCCCTGCATTCCCCATGCTGACATCCAAACCCTTCTCCCCCGTCAGTCAACCCAACCCCCCTTCTGTTCTTGCGGCAGCTCTAACTCCGTACTTTCCCGCGGTCCGCTGAATCTCCGTTCTCTCACGATTCCTGCTCGTACTCCCGTTCTTATAATCTGGCCTCTCCAGCCCCTGTTCTCCATTGCCGACCGCTCCAGTCCCCTTCTCGTCCACTGGCTGCTTCAGCCCCTGTTCTTTCTCGCTTTGCGCTGCATCCCCCGTCAGCTGCTCTAGCCCTGCAGTCGGGATGCTCTTAGCCTATCCCCATTTTCCTTTGCTGTTCTCGTCCATCCAGACCGCGTTATTAACCTCCGGCCACTCCAGACCCCGTCAACTGCTCTCGCACAGCAATCCCCAAGCTATCGGCCAAGCACCCTTCTTCTACGGCAATTGCTACAAACCATTTCCCTCACACCGGCATATCCAGCACCCGTTCTCTACAGCTGACCTCTCCTGTCATCTTCTCGACTACTGGCTATACCAGCCGCCGTTCTCTCCCTTAGGCCGCCTCCGACGACGTTCTCAGCCGAAACCCGCTCCATCCCGAGTCTTCCACCGCCGTCCGCTCCAGTCCCAGTACTATCATGCTGGGTGCTCCAGCTCCCGTTATCTTCCGTTGGCCGCTTCTTACCCCGTTCTTCCCCACCGGCGTAACTAGCCAGCTTTCTTCCCTGCCGGGCGTTCCAGCCCCCGTCAGCTGATTTGGCCGTGCAGACGACAAGCTATAAGCCCAGCCCCCTATTCGCCCTTCAGTCGCGCCAAACACATTCTCTCCCGCCGGCTGCTCCAGCCCCGTTTCGCCCCACGCATCTGTCCCCTCCCCCCGGCCACAGCAGCCCCGGTTCTCCAGCGCCGATCGCTCCAGTCCCCTTCTCATACACGGTCTGCTCCAGACCCCGTTCTCTCATGTTGGCCGCACCACGCCCAGTTCACCCATGCCGGCCGTTCCAGCACTGTCAACTGCTCTCACCCTGCAATCGGCATGCTCTCAGCCCAGCACTCTTCTCCTCCGCAACTTTCCCCAACGAATTTCTCTCCCGCAGGCCACTCCAGCTCCCGTGCTGCTCTAGCCCTGCATTCCCCATGCTGACATCCCAGCCCCTTCTCCCGTCAGTCAACCCATCCCCCCTTCTCTTCTTGCGGCAGCTCTAACTCCATGCTTTACCGCGGTCCGCTCAATCTCCGTTCTCTCACGATGTGTGCTCGTATTCCCGTTCTTACACTCTGGCCACTCCAGCCGCGGATCCCCAGCACCGACCGCTCCAGTCCCTTTCTCGTGCACGGGCTGCTCCAGTCCCCGTTCTTCCCCGCCGCCAACGTTGAGCCCCGTTCCTCCGGCCGCTCCAGCCTCTGTTCTCCCCTGCCAGCTGCTCTAGCCGTGCAGTTCCCATGCTGACCGCCCAGCCACATTTTCCGGCCATTTGCCCCAACCCCCTTCTCTCCCACTGGCTTCTCCAGAGCCCGTGCATCTCCGACAGCCGTTCCATCCCCAGTGCTCCACTGCGAACCACTCCAACCCCGTCCTCTCAAGCTGGCTGCTCCATCCCCCGTTTTCTCCCGCCGGCCGCTTCTGAACCTCTTCTTCCCCGTCGGCCACTCCAGGCCGCGTTCTCCCTTGCCGGTCGCTCGACCCCCCTTCAGCTGCTCTAGCCCTGCAGTCCCCATGCTGTCAGGCCAGTCCCCTTCACCTCCGCCAGTTGCCTCAACTCCCTTCAATCCAGCAGAAGCTTCATACGCTGTTTTCCGCAACCATCCATTCCATCCCCCATTCTCCCCTGCCGGCCATTCCAGAAGCCGTTCTACCGAGCCTGATAATCTAACCCTTTAAATTCAGTGCTGAAAGCCCAGCAAACTTCTCGCATGCCATTGACCACACCCCCCTTTCACTTCTCCGGGCATCCCAGCTCCGCGTTCCTGCCCGCCGGCCACACCAGTCCCCGCTCTTCCCTGCAGGCCACTCGGATCCCCGTTCACCTAGCCGACTACTCCATGCCCCGTTCTGTCGGCCGCTCCTGCCCGCTTTCTCCCAGGCCAGTTGCTCTATCCCAGCAGTCCGCATGCTCTTAGCCCAGCCCCCATCTACTCTGCCAGTTGCCGCACCCATTTCACACCCGCTGGCAGCTCCAGCCCCCGATCTGCACCATTGACCGATCCAGCCCACTTTCTTTCCCGCATGCCGCTTCTGACCGTGTATTTCCTTGCCGGTCACTCCAGCCCGCGTTCTACATTGCGAACTGCTCCAGCCCCCGTCAGCTGCTCAACCGTGCTGTTCCCATGCTGCAAGAACATCCCCCTTCTCCCCCTCCAGTCGCCCAACCACTTTCTCTCCCGCCCGCAGCTCCAGCCCCGTTCCCCACTCCCTTACACCCCACTTACCGCCCCGGCCACTCCAGCCCCGCTTCTCCAGCGCCGACCGCTACAGTCCCCCTCTCGTCCACGAGATGCTCAAGTTCTCGTTCTCCCCTGCGGCCGCTCCAGCCCCCGTCAGCTGCTCTAGCAATGCAGACCCATGCTGTTCGCCCAGTTCCCATTTCCTCCGCCATTTCTCTCAACTCATTTCTCCCCGCCGGCTGTTCTAGACCACGTTCCCCACCGTTGACCTCTCCTGTCACCTACTCGACCACTGACTGCTCCAGCCACCGTTCACTACCGGTGGCATCGCCTGCCCCCGTCTGCAGCTCCAGCCCTGCAGTCCCAATGCTGATATCCCAGCTAATTCTCCCCCGCCAGTCACTCCCGGCAACTCTAAATCTTGACCGCCGTCCGCTCCATCTCCCGTTCAACTTGCTGTCTACTCGAATTCCCGTTCTTACCGTCTGGCTTCTCCAGCCCCGGTTCTCCATCCACGAACGCTCCAGTCCCCTTCTCGCCCATTGGCTGCTTCAGCCCCCGCTTTCTCATGTTGGCCGCACCAGCTCCAGTTCACCCATGCCGGCCATTCCAGCACTGTCAGCTGCTCTCGCCCTGCAATCGGCATGATCCCAGCCCAGCCCCCTTCTCCTCCACAAGTTGCCCCAACCAATTTCTCTCCCGGCAGTAGCTCCAGCCCCCGTTCTTCATCTCTTGTCCATCCAGCCCTGGTTGTCTCACGCTGGTCACTCCAGCCATGGTGCTGCTCTAGCACTACAGACCCCATGCTGACTGCTCAGCTCACTTCTTCCGCACCATTTGCCCCAAATAACCTCCCTCCCGGTGACAGCTCCAGCTCCCGTCTACACCGCCAACCGCAGCAGTCCCCTTTTAGACTAGTTACCGCTCTAGCCCGCGTCTTTCTATGCGCCCACTACAGACCGCGTTCTTCCCCTCCAGCCGTCCAGCCCCCGTTTTCTCCCGGTGGCCGCTTCTGACCATATTCTTCCCGGCCGGCCACTCCAGCCCGCGTTCTCCCCTGCCTATCGCTCGAGCCCCCTTCAGCTGCTCTAGCCCAGCAGTCCCCATGCTGTCCGCCCAGTCCCCTTCCCTCCGTCATTTGCCCCAACCCATTTCTCTCCCGCCCGCAGATCAAGTCCCCGTTCCCCACCGTTGACCGCTCCTGTCACCTTCTCGTCAACTGTCTTCTCCAGACCCCGTTCTCACCGGATGGCCACTCCAGCTCCCATGCTGCTCTAGCCCTGCTTTACCCATGCTGACATCCAAGCCCGTTCACCCCCGTCAGTCAACCCAACCCCCCTTCTCTTCTTGCGGCAGCTCTAACTCCGTACTTTCCCGCGGTCCGCTGAATCTCCCTTCTCTCACGATTCCTGCTCGTAGTCCCGTTCTTATACTCTGGCCTCTCAAGCCCCGGTTCTCCAGCGCCGATAGGTCCAGTCCCTTTCTCGTACACGTTCTGCTCCAGACCCCGTTCTCTCATGTTGGTCACACCACGTCCAGTTCACCCATGCCGGCCGTTCGAGCACTGTCAGCTGCTCTCACCCTGCAATCGGCATGCTCTCAGCCCAGCACTCTTCCCCACCGCAAGTTTCCCCAACCATGTTCTTTCACGCTGGCCACTCCAACTCCCGTGCTGCTCCAGCCCTGCATTCCCCATGCTGACATCCCAGCCCCTTCTCCCCCGTCAGTCAAACCATCCCTCCTTCTCTTCTTGCGGCAGCTCTAACTCCATACTTTCCCGCGGTCCGCTCAATCTCAGTTCTCTCACGATGTCTGCTCGTACTCCCGTTCTTACACTCTGGCCACTCAAGCTCCGGATCTCCAGCACCGACCGCTCCAGTCCCTTTCTCGTCCACGGGCTGCTCCAGTCCCCGTTCTTCCCCGCCGGCAACTTTGTGCCCCGTTCCTCCAGCCGCTTCACCATGTGTTCTCCCCTGCCAGCTGCTCTAGCCGTGCAGTTCCATGCTGACCGCCCAGCCACCTTGTCCGGCCATTTGCCCCAACCCCTTCTCTCCCACTGGCTTCTCCAGAGCCCGTGCATCTCCGACAGCCTTTCCATCCCCAGTCCTCCACCGCGAACCACTCCAACCCCGTCCTCTCAAGCTGGCTGCTCCAGCCCCTTTTTTTCTACCGCTGTCCACTTCTGAACTTGTTCTTCCCCGCCGGCCACTCCAGTCCGCGTTCTCCACTGCCGGTTGTTCGAGAACCCTTCCGCTGCTCTAGCCCTGCAGTCCTCATGATGCCAGCCCAGTCCCCTTTTCCTCCGCCATTTGTCCCACCCATTTCTCCACGCCGGCTGTTAAATTCCACGTTCCCCACCGTTGAGCTCTCCTGTCACCGTCTCGTCCACTGGCTGCTGCAGCTACCGTTCTCACACGGTGGAATCGCCAGCACCATGCAGCAGCTCCTGACATGCAGTCCCCATGCTGATATCCCAGCCCATTCTCTCCCGCCAGTCACCCCATCACCACTTCTCTCATTGCGGCAACTCTAACTCTTGCCCGCCGTACGCTCCATCTCCCGTTCAACTTGCTGTCTACTCGAATTCCCGTTCTTACCCTCAGACTACTCCAGCCCCGGTTCTCCATCGCTGACCGCTCCAGTCCCCTTCTTGTACACTGGCTGCTCCAGACCCCGTTTTCTGATGTTGGACGTACCAGCCCCTGTTCACCCATGCCGGCCGTTCCAGCACTGTCAGCTGCTCTCGCCCTGCAATCGGCATGCTCCCAGCCCAGCCCCCTTCTCCTCCGCAAGTTGCCCCAACCAATTTCTCTCCCGGCAGCAGCTCCAGCCCCCGTTCTCCATCTCTGGTCCATCCAGCCCCGGTTGTCTCACGCTGGTCACTCCAGCCCCGGTGCTGCTCTAGCCCTGCAGATCCCATGCTAACTGCACAGCTCACTTCCACAGCACCATTTGCCCAAATAACCTCCCTCCCGGTGGCAGCTCCAGCTCCCGTCTACACCGCCGACCGCAGCAGTCCCCTTTTAGTCTAGTTGCAGCTCTTGCCCCCATCTTTCAACGGCGGCCACTCCAGACAGAGTTCTTCCCCTCCAGCCGTCCATCCCCCGTTTTCTCCCGCTGGCTGCTTCTGACACTATTCTTCCCGGCCGGCCACTCCAGCCCGCGTTTTCCCCTGCCTATCGCTCGAGCCCCCTTCAGCTGCTCTAGCCCAGCAGTCCCCATGCTGTCCGCCCAGCCCACTTCTCCTCCGTCATTTGCCCCAACACATTTCTCTCCCGCCGGCAGATCAAGTCCCCGTTCCCCACCGTTGACCGCTCCTGTTACCTTCTAGTCAACTGTCATCTCCAGACCCCGTTCTCTCCCGCTTGCCAGTCCAGCTCCCGTGCTGCTCTAGCCCTGCATTCCCCATGTTGACATCTCAGCCCCTTCTCCCCCGTCAGTCAACCCAACCCCCCTACTCTTCTTGCGGGAGCTCTAACTCCGTACTTTCCTGCGGTCAGTTCAATCTCCGTTCTCTCACGCTGTCTGCTCGTACTCCCGATCTTACACTCTGGCCATTCCAGCCCCGGTTCTCCATCGCCGACCGCTCCAGTCCCCTTCTCGTCCACTGGCTGCTTCAGCCCCTGTTCTTTCTCGCTTTGCGCTGCAGTCCCCGTCAGCTGCTCTAGCTCTGCTGTCGGGATGCTCTTACCTATCCTCCTTTTCCTCCGCTGTTCTCGTAAATCCAGCCCGAGTTATTACCCTCCTGCCACTCCAGACGCCGTCAACTGCTCTCGCTCTGCAATCCCCAAGCTATCAGCCAAGCACCCTTCTTCTACGGCAATTGCCACAAACCAATTCCCTCACACCGGCAGATCCAGCACCCGTTCTCTTCAGCTGACCTCTCCTCTCATCTTCTCTACTACTGGCTATACCTGCCGCCATTCTCTCCCTTAGGCCGCCGCTGACGTCGTTCTCAGCCGAAACCCGCTCCATCCCGAGTCCACCACCGCCGACATCTCCACTCCCAGTACTCTCATGCTGGGTGCTCCAGCTCCCGTTAACTTCCGCTTGCCGTTTCTTACCCCGTTCTTCCCCTCCGGGCTAACCAGCCAGCTTTCTTCCCTGCCGGGCGTTCCAGCCCCCTTCAGCTGCTCTAGCCCTGCAGTCCTCATGATGTCAGCCCAGTCCCCTTTTCCTCCGTCATTTGTCCCAACCCATTTCTCCACGCCGGCTGTTCAATTCCACGTTCCCCACCCTTGACCTCTCCTGTCACCGTCTCGTCCACTGGCTGCTGCAGCTACCGTTCTCTCCCGGTGACATCGCCAGCCCCATGCAGCAGCTCCTGCCATGCATTCCCCATTCTGATATCCCAGCCCATTCTCCCCCGCCAGTCACCCCATCACCACTTCTCTTATTGCGGCAACTCTAACTCTTGCCCGCTGTCCGCACAATCTCCCGTTCAACTAGCTGTCTACTCGAATTCCCGTTCTTACCCTCTGACTTCTCCAGCCCCGGTTCTCCATCGCGGACAGCTCCAGTCCCCTTCTTGTACACTGGCTGCTCAGACCCCGTTTTCTCATGTTGGACCTACCAGCCCATGTTCACCCATGCCGGCCGTTCCAGCACTGTCAGCTGCTATCGCCCTGCAATTGGCATGCACCCAGCCCAGCCGCCTTCTCCTCCGCAAGTTGCCCCAACCAATTTCTCTCCCGGCAGCAGCTCCAGCCCCCGTTCTCCATCTCTGATCCATCCAGCCCCGGTTGTCTCACGCTGGTCACTCCAGCCCCGGTGCTGCTCTAGCCCTGCAGATCCCATGCTGACTGCACAGCTCACTTCTTCCGCACCATTTACCCAAATAACCTCCCTCCCGGTGGCAGCTCCAGCTCCCCTCTACACCACCGACCGTAGCAGTCCCCTTTTAGTCTAGTTGCAGCTCTTGCCCCCATCTTTCTACGGCGGCCACTCCAGACCGTGTTCTTCCGCTCCAGCCGTCCATCCCCCGTTTTCTCCCGCTGGCTACTTCTGACCCTATTCTTCCCGGCCGGCCACTCCAGCCGGCGTTCTCCCCTGCCTGTCGCTCGATCCACTTCAGCTGCTCTAGCCCAGCAGTCCCTATGCTGTCCGCCCACTCACCTTCTCCTCCGTCATTTGCCCCAACACATTGCTCTCCCGCCGTCAGATCAAGACCCGTTCCCCACCGTTGACCGCTCCTGTTACCTTCTCGTCAACTGTCTTCTCCAGACCGCGTTCTCTCCCGCTTGCCACTCCAGCTCCCGTGCTGCACTAGCCCTGTATTCCCCATGCTGACGTCTCAGCCCCTTCTCCCCCGTCAGTCAACCCAACCCGCCTTCTCTTCTTGCGGGAGATCTAACTCCGTACTTTCCTTCGGTGAGCTCAATCTCCGTTCTTCACGCTGTCTGCTCGTACTCCCGTTCTTACACTCTGGACACTCCAGCCCCGGTTCTCCATCGCCGAGCGCTCCAGTCCCCTTCTCGTCCACTGGCTGCTTCAGTCCCTGTTCTTTCTCGCTTTCCGCTGCAGTCCCCGTCAGCTGCTCTTGCTCTGCTGTCGGGATGCTCTTAGCCTATCCCCCTTTTCCTCCGCTGTTCTCGTCCATCCAGACCGCGTTATTACCCTCCGGCCACTCCAGACCCCGTCAACTGCTCTCGCACTGCAATCCCCAAGCTATCAGCCAAGCACCCTTCTTCTACGGCAATTGCCACAAACCATTTCCCTCACACCGGCAGATCTAGCACCCGTTCTCTTCAGCTGACCTCTGCTGTCATCTTCTCTACTACTGGCTCTACCAGCCGCCATTTTCTCCCTTAGGCCGCCGCTGACGGCGTTCTGAGCCGAAACCCGCTCCATCCCGAGTCCACCAACGCCGACCTCTCCAGTCCCAGTACTCTCATGCTGGATGCACCAGCTCCCGTTATCTTACGCTGGCCGCTTCTTACCCCGTTCTTCCCCACCGGCGTAACCAGCCATCTTTCTTCCCTGCCGGGCTTTCCAGACCCCGTCAGCTGCTCTAGCCGTGCAGACGACAAGATGTAAGTCCAGCCCCCTATTCGCCCTTCAGTCGCCCCAACCACATTCTCTCCCGCCGGCAGCTCCAAGCCAGTTCCGCACCACGCATCTGCCACCTCACGCCCCGATCACAGCAGCCCCAGTTCTCCAGCGCCGACCGCTCCAGTCCCCTTCTTGTACACGGTCTGCTCCAGACTCCGTGTTCTCATGTTGGCCGCACCACCCCCAGTTCACCCATGACGGCCGTTCCAGCACTGTCAGCTGCGCTCACCCTGCAATCGGCATGCTCTCAGCCTAGCACTCTTCTCCGCAAGTTGCCCCAACCAATTTCTCACCCGCCTGCCACTCCATCTCCCGTGCTGCACTAGCCCTGCATTCCCCATGCTGACATCCCAGCACCTTCTCCCCGTCAGTCAAACCAACCCCCTTCTCTTCTTGCGGCAGCTCTAACTCCATACTTTCACGCGGTCCGCACAATCTCCGTTCTCTCACGCTGTCTGCTCGTACTTCCGTTCTTACACTCTGGCCACTCCAGCCCCAATCCCCAGCGCCGACCGCTCCAGTCCCTTTCTCGTCCATGGGCTGCTCCAGTCCCCGTTCTTCCCCGCCGGGAACGTTGTGCCCCGTTCCTCCTGCCGCTCCAGCCTCTGTTCTCCCCTGCCAGCCGCTCTAGCCGTGCAGTTTCCATGCTGACCGCCAGACACCTTCTCCGACAATTTGCCCCAACCCCCTTCTCTCCCACTGGCTTCTCCAGAGCCCGTGCATTTCAAACAGCCGTTCCATCCCCAGTCCTCCACCGCGAACCACTCCAACCCCGTCATCTCAAGGTGGCTGCTCTAGCCCCCGTTTTCTCCCGCCGGCCGCTTCTGAACCTCTTCTTCCCCGTCGGCCACTCCAGGCCGCGTTCTCCCTTGCCGGTCGCTCGACCCCCTTTCAGCTGCTCTAGCCCTGCAGTCCCCATGCTGTCAGGCCAGTCCCCTTCACCTCCGCCAGTTGCCTCAACTCCCTTCAATCCCGCAGAAGCTTCATACGCTGTTTTCCGCAACCATCCATTCGATCCCCCATTCTCCCCTGCCGGCCATTCCAGAAGCCGTTCTACCAAGCCTGATAATCTAACCCTTTAAATTCAGTGCTGAAAGCCCAGCAAACTTCTCGCATGCCATTGACCACACCCCCCTTTCAATTCTCCGGGCATCCCAGCTCCGCGTTCCTGCCCGCCGGCCACACCAGTCCCCGCTCTTCTCTGCTGGCCACTCGGATCCCCGTTCACCTAGCCGACTACTCCATGCCCCGTTCTGTCGGCCGCTCCTGCCCCCGTTCTCCCAGGCCAGTTGCTCTATCCCAGCAGTCCGCATGCTCTTAGCCCAGCCCCCATCTACTCTGCCAGTTGCCCCACCTATTTAACACCCGCTGGCAGCTCCAGCCCCCGATCTGCACCACTGACCGAACCAGCCCACTTTCTTTCCCGCATGCCGCTTCTGACCGTGTATTTACTTGCCGGTCACTCCAGCCCGTGTTCTACATTGCGATCTGCTCCTGCCGCCGTCAGCTGCTCAACCGTGCAGTTCCCATGCTGCAAGAACATCCCCCTTCTCCCCCGCCAGTCGCCCAACCACTTTCTCTCCCGCCCGCAGCTCCAGCCCCGTTCCCCACTCCCTTACACCTCCCTTACCGCCCAGGCCACTCCAGCGCCGCTTCTCCAGCGCCGACCGCTCCAGTCCCCCTCTCGTCCACGAGACGCTCAAGTTCTCGTTCTCCCCTGCCGGCCGCTCCAGCCCCCGTCAGCTGCTCTAGCCATGCAGACCCATGCTGTTCTCCCAGTTCCCATTTCCTCCGCCATTTAACTCAACTCATTTCTCCCCGCCGGCTGTTCAAGACCACGTTCCCCACCGTTGACCTCTCCTGTCACCTACTCGACCACTGGCTGCTCCAGCCACAGTTCACTACCGGTGGCATCGCCTGCCCCCGTCTGCAGCTCCAGCCCTGCAGTCCCAATGCTGATATCCCAGCTAAATCTCCCACGCCAGTCACTCCATCACCACTTCTCTCCTTGCGGCAACTCTAACTCTTGCCCGCCGTCCGCTCCATCTCCCGTTCAACTTGCTGTCTACTCTAATTCCCGTTCTTACCGTCTGGCCTCTCCAGCCCCGGTTCTCCATCCCCGACCGCTCCATTCCCCTTCTCGCCCATTGGCTGCTTCAGCCCCCGTTTTCTCATGTTGGCAGCACCAGCTCCAGTGCACCCATGCCGGCCGTTCCAGCACTGTCAGCTGCTCTCGCCCTGCAATCGGCATGCTCCCAGCCCAGCCCCCTTCACCTCCACAAGTTGCCCCAACCAATTTCTCTCCCGGCAGTAGCTCCAGCCCCCGTTCTTCATCTCTGGTCCATCCAGCCCCGGTTGTCTCACGCTGGTCACTCCAGCCCTGGTGCTGCTTAGCCCTGCAGACCCCTTGCTGACTGCTCAGCTCACTTCTTCCGCACCATTTGCCCCAAATAACCTCCCTCCCCGTGGCAGCTCCAGCTCCCGTCTACACCGCCGACCGCAGCAGTCCCCTTTTAGACTAGTTACCGCTCTAGCCCGCGTCTTTCTACGGCGGCCAGACCGCGTTCTTCCGCTCCAGCCGTCTAGCCCCCGTTTTCTGCCGGTGGCCGCTTCTGACCCTATTCTTCCGGGACGGTCACTCCAGCCCGCGTACTCCCCTGCCTATCGCTCGAGCCCCCTTCAGCTGCTCTAGCCCAGCAGTCCCCATGCTGTCCGCCCAGTCCCCTTCCCTCCGTCATTTGCCCCAACCCATTTCTCTCCCGCCCGCAGATCAAGTCCCCGTTCCCCACCGTTGACCGCTCCTGTCACCTTCTCGTCAACTGTCTTCTCCAGACCCCGTTCTCTCCCAATGGCCACTCGTGCTCCCATGCTGCTCTAGCCCTGCATTCCCCATGCTGACATCCAAACCCTTCTCCCTCGTCAGTCAACCCAACCCCCCTTCTGTTCTTGCGGCAGCTCTAACTCCGTACTTTCCCGCGGTCCGCAGAATCTCCGTTCTATCACGATTCCTGCTCGTACTCCCGTTCTTATAATCTGGCCTCTCCAGCCCCTGTTCTCCATTGCCGACCGCTCCAGTCCCCTTCTCGTCCACTGGCTGCTTAAGCCCCTGTTCTTTCTCGCTTT
The DNA here is from genome assembly GCF_036971445.1 of Narcine bancroftii. Classification (NCBI taxonomy): domain Eukaryota; kingdom Metazoa; phylum Chordata; class Chondrichthyes; order Torpediniformes; family Narcinidae; genus Narcine; species Narcine bancroftii. The sequence goes on from NW_027211808.1 coordinate 1,924,947, forward strand.
GCGCTGCATCCCCCGTCAGCTGCTCTAGCCCTGCAGTCGGGATGCTCTTAGCCTATCCCCCTTTTCCTTTGCTGTTCTCGTCCATCCAGACCGCGTTATTAACCACCGGCCACTCCAGACCCCGTCAACTGCTCTCGCACAACAATCCCCAAGCTATCGGCCAAGCACCCTTCTTCTACGGCAATTGCTACAAACCATTTCCCTCACACCGGCATATCCAGCACCCGTTCTCTACAGCTGACCTCTCCTGTCATCTTCTCGACTACTGGCTCTACCAGCCGCCGTTCTCTCCCTTAGGCCGCCTCCGACGACGTTCTCAGCCGAAACCCGCTCCATCCCGAGTCCTCCACCGCCGACCTCTCCAGTCCCAGTACTATCATGCTGGGTGCACCAGCTCCCGTTATCTTCCGTTGGCCGCTTCTTACCCCGTTCTTCCCCACCGGCGTAACTAGCCAGCTTTCTTCCCTGCCGGGCGTTCCAGCCCCCGTCAGCTGATTTGGCCGTGCAGACGACAAGCTATAAGCCCAGCCCCCTATTCGCCCTTCAGTCGCTCCAAACACATTCTCTCCCGCCGGCTGCTCCAGCCCCGTTTCGCCCCACGCATCTGTCCCCTCCCCCCGGCCACAGCAGCCCCGGTTCTCCAGCGCCGATCGCTCCAGTCCCCTTCTCGTACACGGTCTGCTCCAGACCCCGTTCTCTCATGTTGGCCGCACCACGCCCAGTTCACCCATGCCGGCCGTTCCAGCACTGTAAACTGCTCTCACCCTGCAATCGGCATGCTCTCAGTCCAGCACTCTTCTCCTCCGCAAGTTTCCCCAACGAATTTCTCTCCCTCTGGCCACTCCAGCTCCCGTGCAGCTCTAGCCCTGCATTCCCCATGCTGACATCCCAGCCCCTTCTCCCGTCAGTCAACCCATCCCCCCTTCTCTTCTTGCGGCAGCTCTAACTCCATGCTTTACCGCGGTCCGCTCAATCTCCGTTCTCTCACGATGTGTGCTCGTATTCCCGTTCTTACACTCTGGCCACTCCAGCCGCGGATCCCCAGCACCGACCGCTCCAGTCCCTTTCTCGTGCACGGGCTGCTCCAGTCCCCGTTCTTCCCCGCCGGCAACGTTGAGCCCCGTTCCTACGGCCGCTCCAGCCTCTGTTCTCCCCTGCCAGCTTCTCCAGCGCCGACCGCTCCAGTCCCCCTCTCGTCCACGAGATGCTCAAGTTCTCGTTCTCACCTGCCGGCCGCTCCAGCCCCCGTCAGCTGCTCTAGCATGCACACCCATGCTGTTCGCCCAGTTCCCATTTCCTCCGCCATTTCTCTGAACTCATTTCTCTCCGCCGGCTGTTCAAGACCACGTTCCCCACCGTTGACCACTCCTGTCACCTACTCGACCACTGGCTGCTCCAGCCACCGTTCACTACCGGTGGCATCGCCTGCCCCCGTCTGCAGCTCCAGCCCTGCAGTCCCATTGCTGATATCCCAGCTAATTCTCCCACGCCAGTTACTCCATCACCACTTCTCTCCTTGCGGCAACTCTAACTCTTGACCGCCGTCCGCTCCATCTCCCATTCAACTTGCTGTCTACTCGAATTCCCGTTCTTACCGTCTGGCCTCAACAGCCCTGGTTCTCCATCCACGACCGCTCAAGTCCCCTTCTCGCCCATTGGCTTCTTCAGCCCCCGTTTTCTCATGTTGACCGCACCAGGTCCAGTTCACCCATGCCGGCCATTCCAGCACTGTCAGCTGCTCTCGCCCTGCAATCGGCATGCTCCCAGCCCAGCCCCCTTCTCCTCCACAAGTTGCCCCAACCAATATCTCTCCCGGCAGTAGCTCCAGCCACCGTTTTTCATCTCTGGTCCATCCAGCCCCGGTTGTCTCACGCTGGTCACTCCAGCCATGGTGCTTTTCTAGCCCTGCAGACCCCATGCTGACTGCTCAGCTCACTTCTTCCGCACAATTTGCCCCAAATAACCTCCCTCCCGGTGACAGCTCCAGCTCCCGTCTACACCGCCGACCGCAGCAGTCCCCTTTTAGAGTAGTTACCGCTCTAGCCCGCGTCTTTCTACGCGCCCACTCCAGACCGCGTTCTTCCCCTCCAGCCGTCCAGCCCCCGTTTTCTCCCGGTGGCCGCTTCTGACCATATTCTTCCCGGCCGGCCACTCCAGCCCGCGTTCTCCCTTGCCGGTCGCTCGAGCCCCCTTCAGCTGCTCTAGCCCTGCAGTCCCCAAGCTGTCAGGCCAGTCCCCTTCACCTCCGCCAGATGCCTCAACTCTCTTCACTCCCGCCGAAGCTTCAGACGCTGGTTTTCGCAACCATCCATTCCATCCCCATTCTCCCCTGCCGGCCATTCCAGAAGCCGTTCTACCAAGCCTGATAATCTAACCCTGTAAATTCAGTGCTGAAAGCCCAGCAAACTTCTCACATGCCATTGACCCCCCCCTTTCTCTCTGCGGGCATCCCAGCTCCGCGTTCTTGCCCGCCGGCCACACCAGTCCCCGCTCATCTCTGCTGGCCACTCGGATCCCCGTTCACCTAGCCGACTACTCCATGCCCCGTTCTGTCGGCCGATCCTGCCCCCGTTCTCCCAGGCCAGTTGCTCTATCCCAGCAGTCCGCATGCTCTTAGCCCAGCCCCCATCTACTCTGCCAGTTGCCCCACCCATTTCACACCCGCTGGCAGCTCCAGCCCCCGATCTGCACCACTGACCGATCCAGCCCACTTTCTTTCCCGCATGCTGCTTCTGACCGTGTATTTACTTGCCGGTCACTCCAGCCAGTGTTCTACATTGCGATCTGCTCCTGCCGCCGTCAGCTGCTCAACCGTGCAGTTCCCATGCTGCAAGAACATCCCCCTTCACCCCCGCCAGTCGCCCAACCACTTTCTCTCCCGCCCGCAGCTCCAGCCCCGTTCTCCACTCACTTACACCCCACTTACCGCCCCGGCCACACCAGCCCCGCTTCTCCAGCGCCGACCGCTCTAGTTCCCCTCTCGTCCACGAGATGCTCAAGTTTTCGTTCTCCCCTGCCGGTCGCTCCAGCCCCCGTCAGTTGCTCTAGCCCTGCAGTCCCCATTCTGACAGGTCAGTCCCCTTCACCACCGCCAGTTGCCTCAACTCCCTTCACTCCCGCCGAAGCTTCAGACGCTGTTTTCCGCAACCACCCATTCCATCCCCCATTCGCCCCTGCCGGCCATTCCAGAAGCCGTTCTACCAAGCCTGATAATCTAACCCTGTAAATTCAGTGCTGAAAGCCCAGCAAACTTCTCACATGCCATTGACCCCACCCCCCCCCTTCTCTTCTCCGGGCATCCCAGCTCCGCGTTCTTGCCCGCCGGCCACACTAGTCCCCGCTCTTCCCTGCTGGCCACTCGGATCCCCGTTCACCTAGCCGACTACTCCATGCCCCGTTCTGACGGCCGCTCCTGCCCCCGTTCTCCCAGGCCAGTTGCTCTATCCCAGCAGTCCGCATGCTCTTAGCCCAGCCCCCATCTACTCTGCCAGTTGCCCCACCTATTTCACACCCGCTGGCAGCTCCAGCCCCCGATCTGCACCACTGACCGATCCAGCCCACTTTCTTTCCCGCATGCCGCTTCTGACCGTGTATTTCCTTGCCGGTCACCCCAGCCCGCGTTCTACATTGCTAACTGCTCCTGCCGCCGTCAGCTGCTCAACCGTGCAGTTCCCATGCTGAAAGAACATCCCCCTTCTCCCCCGCCAGTCGCCCAACCACTTTCTCTCCCGCCCGCAGCTCCAGCCCCGTTCCCCACTCCCTTACACCTCACTTACCGCCCAGGCCACTCCAGCCCCGCTTCTCCAGCGCCGACCGCTCCAGTCCCCCTCTCGTCCACGAGATGCTCAAGTTCTCGTTCTCCCCTGCCGGCCGCTCCAGCCCCCGTCAGCTGCTCTAGCCATGCAGACCCATGCTGTTCGCCCAGTTCCCATTTCCTCCGCCATTTCTCCCAACTCATTTCTCCCCGCCAGCTGTTCAAGACCACGTTCCCCACCGTTGACCTCTCCTGTCACCTACTCGACCACTGGCTGCTCCAGGCACCGTTCACTACCGGTGGCATCGCCTGCCCCCGTCTGCAGCTCCAGCCGTGCAGTCCCAATGCTGATATCCCAGCTAATTCTCCCCCGCCAGTCACTCCATCACCACTTCTCTCCTTGCGGCAACTCTAACTCTTGCCCGCCGTCCGCTCCATCTCCCGTTCAACTTGCTGTCTACTCGAATTCCCGTTCTTACCGTCTGGCCTCTCCAGCCCCGGTTCTCCATCCCCGACCGCTCCATTCCCCTTCTCGCCCATTGGCTGCTTCAGCCCCCGTTTTCTCATGTTGGCAGCACCAGCTCCAGTTCACCCATGCCGGCCATTCCAGCACTGTCAGCTGCTCTCGCCCTGCAATCGGCATGCTTCCAGCCCAGCCCCCTTCTCCTCCACAAGTTGCCCCAACCAATTTCTCTCCCGGCAGTAGCTCCAGCCCCCGTTCTTCATCTCTTGTCCATCCAGCCCCGGTTGTCTCACGCTGGACACTCCAACCATGGTGCTGCTCTAGCCCTACAGACCCCATGCTGACTGCTCAGCTCACTTCTTCCGCACCATTTGCCCCAAATAACCTCCCTCCCGGTGACAGCTCCAGCTCCCGTCTACACCGCCAACCGCAGCAGTCCCCTTTTAGACTAGTTACCGCTCTAGCCCGCGTCTTTCTATGCGCCCACTAGAGACCGCGTTCTTCCCCTCCAGCCGTCCAGCCCCCGTTTTCTCCCGGTGGCCGCTTCTGACCATATTCTTCCCGGCCGGCCACTCCAGCCCGCGTTCTCCCCTGCCTATCGCTCGAGCCCGCTGTCCCCATGCTGTCCGCCCAGTCCCCTTCTCCTCCGTCATTTGCCCCAAACCATTTCTCGCCCGGCGGCAGATCAAGTCCCCGTTCCCCACCGTTGACCGCTCCTGTCACCTTCTCGTCAACTGTCTTCTCCAGACCCCGTTCTCACCCGATGGCCACTCCAGCTCCCATGCTGCTCTAGCCCTGCATTCCCCATGCTGACATCCAAACCCTTCTCCCCCGTCAGTCAACCCAACCCCCCTTCTGTTCTTGCGGCAGCTCTAACTCCGTACTTTCCCGCGGTCCGCTGAATCTCCGTTCTCTCACGATTCCTGCTCGTACTCCCGTTCTTATAATCTGGCCTCTCGAGCCCCTGTTCTCCAGCGCCGATAGCTCCAGTCCTTTTCTCGTACACGTTCTGCTCCAGACCCCGTTCTCTCATGTTGGTCACACCACGTCCAGTTCACCCATGCCGGCCGTTCGAGCACTGTCAGCTGCTCTCACCCTGCAATCGGCATGCTCTCAGCCCAGCACTCTTCCCCACCGCAAGTTTCCCCAACCATGTTCTTTCACGCTGGCCACTCCAACTCCCGTGCTGCTCCAGCCCTGCATTCCCCATGCTGACATCCCAGCCCCTTCTCCCCCGTCAGTCAAACCATCCCTCCTTCTCTTCTTGCGGCAGCTCTAACTCCATACTTTCCCGCGGTCCGCTCAATCTCAGTTCTCTCACGATGTCTGCTCGTACTCCCGTTCTTACACTCTGGCCACTCAAGCTCCGGATCTCCAGCACCGACTGCTCCAGTCCCTTTCTCGTCCACGGGCTGCTCCAGTCCCCGTTCTTCCCCGCCGGCAACTTTGTGCCCCGTTCCTCCAGCCGCTTCACCATGTGTTCTCCCCTGCCAGCTGCTCTAGCCGTGCAGTTCCATGCTGACCGCCCAGCCACCTTGTCCGGCCATTTGCCCCAACCCCTTCTCTCCCACTGGCTTCTCCAGAGCCCGTGCATCTCCGACAGCCTTTCCATCCCCAGTCCTCCACCGCGAACCACTCCAACCCCGTCCTCTCAAGCTGGCTGCTCCAGCCCCTTTTTTTCTACCGCTGTCCACTTCTGAACTTGTTCTTCCCCGCCGGCCACTCCAGTCCGCGTTCTCCACTGCCGGTTGTTCGAGAACCCTTCCGCTGCTCTAGCCCTGCAGTCCTCATGATGCCAGCCCAGTCCCCTTTTCCTCCGCCATTTGTCCCACCCATTTCTCCACGCCGGCTGTTAAATTCCACGTTCCCCACCGTTGAGCTCTCCTGTCACCGTCTCGTCCACTGGCTGCTGCAGCTACCGTTCTCACACGGTGGAATCGCCAGCACCATGCAGCAGCTCCTGACATGCAGTCCCCATGCTGATATCCCAGCCCATTCTCTCCCGCCAGTCACCCCATCACCACTTCTCTCATTGCGGCAACTCTAACTCTTGCCCGCCGTGCGCTCCATCTCCCGTTCAACTTGCTGTCTACTCGAATTCCCGTTCTTACCCTCAGACTACTCCAGCCCCGGTTCTCCATCGCTGACCGCTCCAGTCCCCTTCTGTACACTGGCTGCTCCAGACCCCGTTTTCTGATGTTGGACGTACCAGCCCCTGTTCACCCATGCCGGCCGTTCCAGCACTGTCAGCTGCTCTCGCCCTGCAATCGGCATGCTCCCAGCCCAGCCCCCTTCTCCTCCGCAAGTTGCCCCAACCAATTTCTCTCCCGGCAGCAGCTCCAGCCCCCGTTCTCCATCTCTGGTCCATCCAGCCCCGGTTGTCTCACGCTGGTCACTCCAGCCCCGGTGCTGCTCTAGCACTGCAGATCCCATGCTAACTGCACAGCTCACTTCCACAGCACCATTTGCCCAAATAACCTCCCTCCCGGTGGCAGCTCCAGCTCCCGTCTACACCGCCGACCGCAGCAGTCCCCTTTTAGTCTAGTTGCAGCTCTTGCCCCCATCTTTCAACGGCGGCCACTCCAGACAGAGTTCTTCCCCTCCAGCCGTCCATCCCAGTTTTCTCCCGCTGGCTGCTTCTGACACTATTCTTCCCGGCCGGCCACTCCAGCCCGCGTTTGCCCCTGCCTATCGCTCGAGCCCCCTTCAGCTGCTCTAGCCCAGCAGTCCCCATGCTGTCCGCCCAGCCCACTTCTCCTCCGTCATTTGCCCCAACACATTTCTCTCCCGCCGGCAGATCAAGTCCCCGTTCCCCACCGTTGACCGCTCCTGTTACCTTCTAGTCAACTGTCATCTCCAGACCCCGTTCTCTCCCGCTTGCCAGTCCAGCTCCCGTGCTGCTCTAGCCCTGCATTCCCCATGTTGACATCTCAGCCCCTTCTCCCCCGTCAGTCAACCCAACCCCCCTTCTCTTCTTGCGGGAGCTCTAACTCCGTACTTTCCTGCGGTCAGTTCAATCTCCGTTCTCTCACGCTGTCTGCTCGTACTCCCGCTCTTACACTCTGGCCATTCCAGCCCCGGTTCTCCATCGCCGACCGCTCCAGTCCCCTTCTCGTCCACTGGCTGCTTCAGCCCCTGTTCTTTCTCGCTTTGCGCTGCAGTCCCCGTCAGCTGCTCTAGCTCTGCTGTCGGGATGCTCTTACCTATCCTCCTTTTCCTCCGCTGTTCTCGTAAATCCAGCCCGCGTTATTACCCTCCTGCCACTCCAGACGCCGTCAACTGCTCTCGCTCTGCAATCCCCAAGCTATCAGCCAAGCACCCTTCTTCTACGGCAATTGCCACAAACCAATTCCCTCACACCGGCAGATCCAGCACCCGTTCTCTTCAGCTGACCTCTCCTCTCATCTTCTCTACTACTGGCTATACCTGCCGCCATTCTCTCCCTTAGGCCGCCGCTGACGTCGTTCTCAGCCGAAACCCGCTCCATCCCGAGTCCACCACCGCCGACATCTCCACTCCCAGTACTCTCATGCTGGGTGCTCCAGCTCCCGTTAACTTCCGCTTGCCGTTTCTTACCCCGTTCTTCCCCTCCGGGCTAACCAGCCAGCTTTCTTCCCTGCCGGGCGTTCCAGCCCCCTTCAGCTGCTCTAGCCCTGCAGTCCTCATGATGTCAGCCCAGTCCCCTTTTCCTCCGTCATTTGTCCCAACCCATTTCTCCACGCCGGCTGTTCAATTCCACGTTCCCCACCCTTGACCTCTCCTGTCACCGTCTCGTCCACTGGCTGCTGCAGCTACCGTTCTCTCCCGGTGACATCGCCAGCCCCATGCAGCAGCTCCTGCCATGCATTCCCCATTCTGATATCCCAGCCCATTCTCCCCCGCCAGTCACCCCATCACAACTTCTCTTATTGCGGCAACTCTAACTCTTGCCCGCTGTCCGCACAATCTCCCGTTCAACTAGCTGTCTACTCGAATTCCCGTTCTTACCCTCTGACTTCTCCAGCCCCGGTTCTCCATCGCGGACAGCTCCAGTCCCCTTCTTGTACACTGGCTGCTCAGACCCCGTTTTCTCATGTTGGACCTACCAGCCCATGTTCACCCATGCCGGCCGTTCCAGCACTGTCAGCTGCTATCGCCCTGCAATTGGCATGCACCCAGCCCAGCCGCCTTCTCCTCCGCAAGTTGCCCCAACCAATTTCTCTCCCGGCAGCAGCTCCAGCCCCCGTTCTCCATCTCTGATCCATCCAGCCCCGGTTGTCTCACGCTGGTCACTCCAGCCCCGGTGCTGCTCTAGCCCTGCAGATCCCATGCTGACTGCACAGCTCACTTCTTCCGCACCATTTACCCAAATAACCTCCCTCCCGGTGGCAGCTCCAGCTCCCGTCTACACCACCGACCGTAGCAGTCCCCTTTTAGTCTAGTTGCAGCTCTTGCCCCCATCTTTCTACGGCGGCCACTCCAGACCGTGTTCTTCCGCTCCAGCCGTCCATCCCCCGTTTTCTCCCGCTGGCTACTTCTGACCCTATTCTTCCCGGCCGGCCACTCCAGCCGGCGTTCTCCCCTGCCTGTCGCTCGATCCACTTCAGCTGCTCTAGCCCAGCAGTCCCTATGCTGTCCGCCCACTCACCTTCTCCTCCGTCATTTGCCCCAACACATTGCTCTCCCGCCGTCAGATCAAGACCCGTTCCCCACCGTTGACCGCTCCTGTTACCTTCTCGTCAACTGTCTTCTCCAGACCGCGTTCTCTCCCGCTTGCCACTCCAGCTCCCGTGCTGCACTAGCCCTGTATTCCCCATGCTGACGTCTCAGCCCCTTCTCCCCCGTCAGTCAACCCAACCCGCCTTCTCTTCTTGCGGGAGATCTAACTCCGTACTTTCCTGCGGTGAGCTCAATCTCCGTTCTCTCACGCTGTCTGCTCGTACTCCCGTTCTTACACTCTGGACACTCCAGCCCCGGTTCTCCATCGCCGAGCGCTCCAGTCCCATTCTCGTCCACTGGCTGCTTCAGTCCCTGTTCTTTCTCGCTTTCCGCTGCAGTCCCCGTCAGCTGCTCTTGCTCTGCTGTCGGGATGCTCTTAGCCTATCCCCCTTTTCCTCCGCTGTTCTCGTCCATCCAGACCGCGTTATTACCCTCCGGCCACTCCAGACCCCGTCAACTGCTCTCGCACTGCAATCCCCAAGCTATCAGCCAAGCACCCTTCTTCTACGGCAATTGCCACAAACCATTTCCCTCACACCGGCAGATCTAGCACCCGTTCTCTTCAGCTGACCTCTGCTGTCATCTTCTCTACTACTGGCTCTACCAGCCGCCATTTTCTCCCTTAGGCCGCCGCTGACGGCGTTCTGAGCCGAAACCCGCTCCATCCCGAGTCCACCAACGCCGACCTCTCCAGTCCCAGTACTCTCATGCTGGATGCACCAGCTCCCGTTATCTTACGCTGGCCGCTTCTTACCCCGTTCTTCCCCACCGGCGTAACCAGCCATCTTTCTTCCCTGCCGGGCTTTCCAGACCCCATCAGCTGCTCTAGCCGTGCAGACGACAAGATGTAAGTCCAGCCCCCTATTCGCCCTTCAGTCGCCCCAACCACATTCTCTCCCGCCGGCAGCTCCAAGCCAGTTCCGCACCACGCATCTGCCACCTCACGCCCCGATCACAGCAGCCCCAGTTCTCCAGCGCCGACCGCTCCAGTCCCCTTCTTGTACACGGTCTGCTCCAGACTCCGTGTTCTCATGTTGGCCGCACCACCCCCAGTTCACCCATGACGGCCGTTCCAGCACTGTCAGCTGCTCTCACCCTGCAATCGGCATGCTCTCAGCCTAGCACTCTTCTCCTCCGCAAGTTGCCCCAACCAATTTCTCACCCGCCTGCCACTCCATCTCCCGTGCTGCACTAGCCCTGCATTCCCCATGCTGACATCCCAGCACCTTCTCCCCGTCAGTCAAACCAACCCCCTTCTCTTCTTGCGGCAGCTCTAACTCCATACTTTCACGCGGTCCGCACAATCTCCGTTCTCACACGCTGTCTGCTCGTACTTCCGTTCTTACACTCTGGCCACTCCAGCCCCAATCCCCAGCGCCGACCGCTCCAGTCCCTTTCTCGTCCATGGGCTGCTCCAGTCCCCGTTCTTCCCCGCCGGGAACGTTGTGCCCCGTTCCTCCGGCCGCTCCAGCCTCTGTTCTCCCCTGCCAGACGCTCTAGCCGTGCAGTTTCCATGCTGACCGCCAGCCACCTTCTCCGACAATTTGCCCCAACCCCCTTCTCTCCCACTGGCTTCTCCAGAGCCCATGCATTTCAAACAGCCGTTCCATCCCCAGTCCTCCACCGCGAACCACTCCAACCCCGTCATCTCAAGGTGGCTGCTCTAGCCCCCGTTTTCTCCCGCCGGCCGCTTCTGAACCTCTTCTTCCCTGTCGGCCACTCCAGGCCGCGTTCTCCCTTGCCGGTCGCTCGACCCCCTTTCAGCTGCTCTAGCGCTGCAGTCCCCATGCTGTCAGGCCAGTCCCCTTCACCTCCGCCAGTTGCCTCAACTCCCTTCAATCCCGCAGAAGCTTCATACGCTGTTTTCCGCAACCATCCATTCGATCCCCCATTCTCCCCTGCCGGCCATTCCAGAAGCCGTTCTACCAAGCCTGATAATCTAACCCTTTAAATTCAGTGCTGAAAGCCCAGCAAACTTCTCGCATGCCATTGACCACACCCCCCTTTCAATTCTCCGGGCATCCCAGCTCCGCGTTCCTTTCCGCCGGCCACACCAGTCCCCGCTCTTCTCTGCTGGCCACTCGGATCCCCGTTCACCTAGCCGACTACTCCATGCCCCGTTCTGACGGCCGCTCCTGCCCCCGTTCTCCCAGGCCAGTTGCTCTATCCCAGCAGTCCGCATGCTCTTAGCCCAGCCCCCATCTACTCTGCCAGTTGCCCCACCTATTTAACACCCGCTGGCAGCTCCAGCCCCCGATCTGCACCACTGACCGAACCAGCCCACTTTCTTTCCCGCATGCCGCTTCTGACCGTGTATTTACTTGCCGGTCACTCCAGCCCGTGTTCTACATTGCGATCTGCTCCTGCCGCCGTCAGCTGCTCAACCGTGCAGTTCCCATGCTGAAAGAACATCCCCCTTCTCCCCCGCCAGTCGCCCAACCACTTTCTCTCCCGCCCGCAGCTCCAGCCCCGTTCCCCACTCCCTTACACCTCCCTTACCGCCCAGGCCACTCCAGCGCCGCTTCTCCAGCGCCGACCGCTCCAGTCCCCCTCTCGTCCACGAGATGCTCAAGTTCTCGTTCTCCCCTGCCGGCCGCTCCAGCCCCCGTCAGCTGCTCTAGCCATGCAGACCCATGCTGTTCGCCCAGTTCCCATTTCCTCCGCCATTTAACTCAACTCATTTCTCCCCGCCGGCTGTTCAAGACCACGTTCCCCACCGTTGACCTCTCCTGTCACCTACTCGACCACTGGCTGCTCCAGCCACCGTTCACTACCGGTGGCATCGCCTGCCCCCGTCTGCAGCTCCAGCCCTGCAGTCCCAATGCTGATATCCCAGCTAAATCTCCCACGCCAGTCACTCCATCACCACTTCTCTCCTTGCGGCAACTCTAACTCTTGCCCGCCGTCCGCTCCATCTCCCGTTCAACTTGCTGTCTACTCTAATTCCCGTTCTTACCGTCTGGCCTCTCCAGCCCCGGTTCTCCATCCCCGACCGCTCCATTCCCCTTCTCGCCCATTGGCTGCTTCAGCCCCCGTTTTCTCATGTTGGCAGCACCAGCTCCAGTGCACCCATGCCGGCCGTTCCAGCACTGTCAGCTGCTCTCGCCCTGCAATCGGCATGCTTCCAGCCCAGCCCCCTTCTCCTCCACAAGTTGCCCCAACCAATTTCTCTCCCGGCAGTAGCTCCAGCCCCCGTTCTTCATCTCTGGTCCATCCAGCCCCGGTTGTCTCACGCTGGTCACTCCAGCCCTGGTGCTGCTTAGCCCTGCAGACCCCTTGCTGACTGCTCAGCTCACTTCTTCCGCACCATTTGCCCCAAATAACCTCCCTCCCCGTGGCAGCTCCAGCTCCCGTCTACACCGCCGACCGCAGCAGTCCCCTTTTAGACTAGTTAAGGCTCTAGCCCGCGTCTTTCTACGGCGGCCAGACCGCGTTCTTCCGCTCCAGCCGTCTAGCCCCCGTTTTCTGCCGGTGGCCGCTTCTGACCCTATTCTTCCGGGACGGTCACTCCAGCCCGCGTTCTCCCCTGCCTATCGCTCGAGCCCCCTTCAGCTGCTCTAGCCCAGCAGTCCCCATGCTGTCCGCCCAGTCCCCTTCCCTCCGTCATTTGCCCCAACCCATTTCTCTCCCGCCCGCAGATCAAGTCCCCGTTCCCCACCGTTGACCCCTCCTGTCACCTTCTCGTCAACTGTCTTCTCCAGACCCCGTTCTCTCCCAATGGCCACTCGTGCTCCCATGCTGCTCTAGCCCTGCATTCCCCATGCTGACATCCAAACCCTTCTCCCTCGTCAGTCAACCCAACCCCCCTTCTGTTCTTGCGGCAGCTCTAACTCCGTACTTTCCCGCGGTCCGCAGAATCTCCGTTCTATCACGATTCCTGCTCGTACTCCCGTTCTTATAATCTGGCCTCTCCAGCCCCTGTTCTCCATTGCCGACCGCTCCAGTCCCCTTCTCGTCCACTGGCTGCTTAAGCCCCTGTTCTTTCTCGCTTTGCGCTGCATCCCCCGTCAGCTGCTCTAGCCCTGCAGTCGGGATGCTCTTAGCCTATCCCCCTTTTCCTTTGCTGTTCTCGTCCATCCAGACCGCGTTATTAACCTCCGGCCACTCCAGACCCCGTCAACTGCTCTCGCACAGCAATCCCCAAGCTATCGGCCAAGCACCCTTCTTCTACGGCAATTGCTACAAACCATTTCCCTCACACCGGCATATCCAGCACCCGTTCTCTACAGCTGACCTCTCCTGTCATCTTCTCGACTACTGGCTCTACCAGCCGCCGTTCTCTCCCTTAGGCCGCCTCCGACGACGTTCTCAGCCGAAACCCGCTCCATCCCGAGTCCTCCACCGCCGACCTCTCCAGTCCCAGTACTATCATGCTGGGTGCACCAGCTCCCGTTATCTTCCGTTGGCCGCTTCTTACCCCGTTCTTCCCCACCGGCGTAACTAGCCAGCTTTCTTCCCTGCCGGGCGTTCCAGCCCCCGTCAGCTGATTTGGCCGTGCAGACGACAAGCTATAAGCCCAGCCCCCTATTCGCCCTTCAGTCGCTCCAAACACATTCTCTCCCGCCGGCTGCTCCAGCCCCGTTTCGCCCCACGCATCTGTCCCCTCCCCCCGGCCACAGCAGCCCCGGTTCTCCAGCGCCGATCGCTCCAGTCCCCTTCTCGTACACGGTCTGCTCCAGACCCCGTTCTCTCATGTTGGCCGCACCACGCCCAGTTCACCCATGCCGGCCGTTCCAGCACTGTCAACTGCTCTCACCCTGCAATCGGCATGCTCCCAGCCCAGCCCCCTTCTCCTCCACAAGTTGCCCCAACCAATATCTCTCCCGGCAGTAGCTCCAGCCCCTGTTTTTCATCTCTGGTCCATCCAGCCCCGGTTGTCTCACGCTGGTCACTCCAGCCATGGTGCTTTTCTAGCCCTGCAGACCCCATGCTGACTGCTCAGCTCACTTCTTCCGCACAATTTGCCCCAAATAACCTCCCTCCCGGTGACAGCTCCAGCTCCCGTCTACACCGCCGACCGCAGCAGTCCCCTTTTAGACTAGTTACCGCTCTAGCCCGCGTCTTTCTACGCGCCCACTCCAGACCGCGTTCTTCCCCTCCAGCCGTCCAGCCCCCGTTTTCTCCCGGTGGCCGCTTCTGACCATATTCTTCCCGGCCGGCCACTCCAGCCCGCGTTCTCCCTTGCCGGTCGCTCGAGCCCCCTTCAGCTGCTCTAGCCCTGCAGTCCCCAAGCTGTCAGGCCAGTCCCCTTCACCTCCGCCAGATGCCTCAACTCTCATCACTCCCGCCGAAGCTTCAGACGCTGTTTTTCGCAACCATCCATTCCATCCCCCATTCTCCCCTGCCGGCCATTCCAGAAGCCGTTCTACCAAGCCTGATAATCTAACCCTTTAAATTCAGTGCTGAAAGCCCAGCAAACCTCTCGCATGCCATTGACCACACCCCCCTTTCAATTCTCCGGGCATCCCAGCTCCGCGTTCCTGCCCGCCGGCCACACCAGTCCCCGCTCTTCTCTGCTGGCCACTCGGATCCCCGTTCACCTAGCCGACTACTCCATGCCCCGTTCTGACGGCCGCTCCTGCCCCCGTTCTCCCAGGCCAGTTGCTCTATCCCAGCAGTCCGCATGCTCTTAGCCCAGCCCCCATCTACTCTGCCAGTTGCCCCACCCATTTCACACCCGCTGGCAGCTCCAGCCCCCGATCTGCACCACTGACCGATCCAGCCCACTTTCTTTCCCGCATGCTGCTTCTGACCGTGTATTTACTTGCCGGTCACTCCAGCCAGTGTTCTACATTGCGATCTGCTCCTGCCGCCGTCAGCTGCTCAACCGTGCAGTTCCCATGCTGCAAGAACATCCCCCTTCACCCCCGCCAGTCGCCCAACCACTTTCTCTCCCGCCCGCAGCTCCAGCCCCGTTCTCCACTCACTTACACCCCACTTACCGCCCCGGCCACTCCAGCCCCGCTTCTCCAGCGCCGACCGCTCTAGTTCCCCTCTCGTCCACGAGATGCTCAAGTTCTCGTTCTCCCCTGCCGGCCGCTCCAGCCCCCGTCAGTTGCTCTAGCCCTGCAGTCCCCATTCTGACAGGTCAGTCCACTTCACCACCGCCAGTTGCCTCAACTCCCTTCACTCCCGCCGAAGCTTCAGACGCTGTTTTCCGCAACCACCCATTCCATCCCCCATTCGCCCCTGCCGGCCATTCCAGAAGGCGTTCTACCAAGCCTGATAATCTAACCCTGTAAATTCAGTGCTGAAAGCCCAGCAAACTTCTCACATGCCATTGACCCCACCCCCCCTTCTCTTCTCCGGGCATCCCAGCTCCGCGTTCTTGCCCGCCGGCCACACTAGTCCCCGCTCTTCCCTGCTGGCCACTCGGATCCCCGTTCACCTAGCCGACTACTCCATGCCCCGTTCTGACGGTCGCTCCTGCCCCCGTTCTCCCAGGCCAGTTGCTCTATCCCAGCAGTCCGCATGCTCTTAGCCCAGCCCCCATCTACTCTGCCAGTTGCCCCACCTATTTCACACCCGCTGGCAGCTCCAGCCTCCGATCTGCACCACTGAGCGATCCAGCCCTCTTTCTTTCCGGCATGCCGCTTCTGACCGTGTATTTCCTTGCCGGTCACCCCAGCCCGCGTTCTACATTGCTAACTGCTCCTGCCGCCGTCAGCTGCTCAACCGTGCAGATCCCATGCTGAAAGAACATCCCCCTTCACCCCCGCCAGTCGCCCAACCACTTTCTCTCCCGCCCGCAGCTCCAGCCCCGTTCCCCACTCCCTTACACCTCACTTACCGCCCAGGCCACTCCAGCCCCGCTTCTCCAGCGCCGACCGCTCCAGTCCCCCTCTCGTCCACGAGATGCTCAAGTTCTCGTTCTCCCCTGCCGGCCGCTCCAGCCCCCGTCAGCTGCTCTAGCCATGCAGACCCATGCTGTTCGCCCAGTTCCCATTTCCTCCGCCATTTCTTCCAACTCATTTCTCCCCGCCAGCTGTTCAAGACCACGTTCCCCACCGTTGACCTCTCCTGTCACCTACTCGACCACTGGCTGCTCCAGGCACCGTTCACTACCGGTGGCATCGCCTGCCCCCGTCTGCAGCTCCAGCCGTGCAGTCCCAATGCTGATATCCCAGCTAATTCTCCCCCGCCAGTCACTCCATCACCACTTCTCTCCTTGCGGCAACTCTAACTCTTGCCCGCCGTCCGCTCCATCTCCCGTTCAACTTGCTGTCTACTCGAATTCCCGTTCTTACCGTCTGGCCTCTCCAGCCCCGGTTCTCCATCCCCGACCGCTCCATTCCCCTTCTCGCCCATTGGCTGCTTCAGCCCCCGTTTTCTCATGTTGGCAGCACCAGCTCCAGTTCACCCATGCCGGCCGTTCCAGCACTGTCAGCTGCTCTCGCCCTGCAATCGGCATGCTTCCAGCCCAGCCCCCTTCTCCTCCACAAGTTGCCCCAACCAATTTCTCTCCCGGCAGTAGCTCCAGCCCCCGTTCTTCATCTCTGGTCCATCCAGCCCTGGTTGTCTCACGCTGGTCACTCCATCCCTGGTGCTGCTTAGCCCTGCAGACCCCATGCTGACTGCTCAGCTCACTTCTTCCGCACCATTTGCCCCAAATAACCTCCCTCCCCGTGGCAGCTCCAGCTCCCGTCTACACCGCCGACCGCAGCAGTCCCCTTTTAGACTAGTTACCACTCTAGCCCGCGTCTTTCTACGGCGGCCAGACCGCTTTCTTCCGCTCCAGCCGTCCAGCCCCCGTTTTCTCCCGGTGGCCGCTTCTGACCCTATTCTTCCGGGACGGTCACTCCAGCCCGCGTTCTCCCCTGCCTATCGATCGAGCCCCCTTCAGCTGCTCTAGCCCAGCAGTCCCCATGCTGTCCGCCCAGTCCCCTTCCCTCCGTCATTTGCCCCAACCCATTTCTCTCCCGCCCGCAGATCAAGTCCCCGTTCCCCACCGTTGAACGCTCCTGTCACCTTCTCGTCAACTGTCTTCTCCAGACCCCGTTCTCTCCCAATGGCCACTCGTGCTCCCATGCTGCTCTAGCCCTGCATTCCCCATGCTGACATCCAAGCCCGTTCACCCCCGTCAGTCAACCCAACCCCCCTTCTCTTCTTGCGGCAGCTCTAACTCCGTACTTTCCCGCGGTCCGCTGAATCTCCCTTCTCTCACGATTCCTTCTCGTAGTCCCGTTCTTATACTCTGGCCTCTCAAGCCCCGGTTCTCCAGCGCCGATAGCTCCAGTCCCTTTCTCGTACACGTTCTGCTCCAGACCCCGTTCTCTCATGTTGGTCACACCACGTCCAGTTCACCCATGCCGGCCGTTCGAGCACTGTCAGCTGCTCTCACCCTGCAATCGGCATGCTCTCAGCCCAGCACTCTTCCCCACCGCAAGTTTCCCCAAACATGTTCTTTCACGCTGGCCACTCCAACTCCCGTGCTGCTCCAGCCCTGCATTCCCCATGCTTACATCCCAGCCCCTTCTCCCCCGTCAGTCAAACCATCCCTCCTTCTCTTCTTGCGGCAGCTCTAACTCCATACTTTCCCGCGGTCCGCTCAATCTCAGTTCTCTCACGATGTCTGCTCGTACTCCCGTTCTTACACTCTGGCCACTCAAGCTCCGGATCTCCACCACCGACCGCTCCAGTCCCTTTCTCGTCCACGGGCTGCTCCAGTCCCCGTTCTTCCCCGCCGGCAACTTTGTGCCCCGTTCCTCCAGCCGCTTCACCATGTGTTCTCCCCTGCCAGCTGCTCTAGCCGTGCAGTTCCATGCTGACCGCCCAGCCACCTTGTCCGGCCATTTGCCCCAACCCCTTCTCTCCCACTGGCTTCTCCAGAGCCCGTGCATCTCCGACAGCCTTTCCATCCCCAGTCCTCCACCGCGAACCACTCCAACCCCGTCCTCTCAAGCTGGCTGCTCCAGCCCCTTTTTTTCTACCGCTGTCCACTTCTGAACTTGTTCTTCCCCGTCGGCCACTCCAGTCCGCGTTCTCCACTGCCGGTTGTTCGAGAACCCTTCCGCTGCTCTAGCCCTGCAGTCCTCATGATGCCAGCCCAGTCCCCTTTTCCTCCGCCATTTGTCCCACCCATTTCTCCACGCCGGCTGTTAAATTCCACGTTCCCCACCGTTGAGCTCTCCTGTCACCGTCTCTTCCACTGGCTGCTGCAGCTACCGTTCTCACACGGTGGAATCGCCAGCACCATGCAGCAGCTCCTGACATGCAGTCCCCATGCTGATATCCCAGCCCATTCTCTCCCGCCAGTCACCCCATCACCACTTCTCTCATTGCGGCAACTCTAACTCTTGCCCGCCGTGCGCTCCATCTCCCGTTCAACTTGCTGTCTACTCGAATTCCCGTTCTTACCCTCAGACTACTCCAGCCCCGGTTCTCCATCGCTGACCGCTCCAGTCCCCTTCTTGTACACTGGCTGCTCCAGACCCCGTTTTCTGATGTTGGACGTACCAGCCCCTGTTCACCCATGCCGGCCGTTCCAGCACTGTCAGCTGCTCTCGCCCTGCAATCGGCATGCTCCCAGCCCAGCCCCCTTCTCCTCCGCAAGTTGCCCCAACCAATTTCTCTCCCGGCAGCAGCTCCAGCCCCCGTTCTCCATCTCTGGTCCATCCAGCCCCGGTTGTCTCACGCTGGTCACTCCAGCCCCGGTGCTGCTCTAGCCCTGCAGATCCCATGCTGACTGCACAGCTCACTTCTTCCGCACCATTTACCCAAATAACCTCCCTCCCGGTGGCAGCTCCAGCTCTCGTCTACACCACCGACCGTAGCAGTCCCCTTTTAGTCTAGTTGCAGCTCTTGCCCCCATCTTTCTACGGCGGCCACTCCAGACCGTGTTCTTCCGCTCCAGCCGTCCATCCCCCGTTTTCTCCCGCTGGCTACTTCTGACCCTATTCTTCCCGGCCGGCCACTCCAGCCCGCGTTTGCCCCTGCCTGTCGCTCGATCCACTTCAGCTGCTCTAGCCCAGCAGTCCCTATGCTGTCCGCCCACTCACCTTCTCCTCCGTCATTTGCCCCAACACATTGCTCTCCCGCCGTCAGATCAAGACCCGTTCCCCACCGTTGACCGCTCCTGTTACCTTCTCGTCAACTGTCTTCTCCAGACCGCGTTCTCTCCCGCTTGCCACTCCAGCTCCCGTGCTGCACTAGCCCTGTATTCCCCATGCTGACGTCTCAGCCCCTTCTCCCCCGTCAGTCAACCCAACCCGCCTTCTCTTCTTGCGGGAGATCTAACTCCGTACTTTCCTGCGGTGAGCTCAATCTCCGTTCTCTCACGCTGTCTGCTCGTACTCCCGTTCTTACACTCTGGACACTCCAGCCCCGGTTCTCCATCGCCGAGCGCTCCAGTCCCCTTCTCGTCCACTGGCTGCTTCAGTCCCTGTTCTTTCTCGCTTTCCGCTGCAGTCCCCGTCAGCTGCTCTTGCTCTGCTGTCGGGATGCTCTTAGCCTATCCCCCTTTTCCTCCGCTGTTCTCGTCCATCCAGACCGCGTTATTACCCTCCGGCCACTCCAGACCCCGTCAACTGCTCTCGCACTGCAATCCCCAAGCTATCAGCCAAGCACCCTTCTTCTACGGCAATTGCCACAAACCATTTCCCTCACACCGGCAGATCTAGCACCCGTTCTCTTCAGCTGACCTCTGCTGTCATCTTCTCTACTACTGGCTCTACCAGCCGCCATTTTCTCCCTTAGGCCGCCGCTGACGGCGTTCTGAGCCGAAACCCGCTCCATCCCGAGTCCACCAACGCCGACCTCTCCAGTCCCCGTACTCTCATGCTGGATGCACCAGCTCCCGTTATCTTACGCTGGCCGCTTCTTTCCCCGTTCTTCCCCACCGGCGTAACCAGCCATCTTTCTTCCCTGCCGGGCTTTCCAGACCCCGTCAGCTGCTTTAGCCGTGCAGACGACAAGATGTAAGTCCAGCCCCCTATTCGCCCTTCAGTCGCCCCAACCACATTCTCTCCCGCCGGCAGCTCCAAGCCAGTTCCGCACCACGCATCTGCCACCTCACGCCCCGAGCACAGCAGCCCCAGTTCTCCAGCGCCGACCGCTCCAGTCCCCTTCTTGTACACGGTCTGCTCCAGACTCCGTGTTCTCATGTTGGCCGCACCACCCCCAGTTCACCCTTGACGGCCGTTCCAGCACTGTCAGCTGCTCTCACCCTGCAATCGGCATGCTCTCAGCCTAGCACTCTTCTCCTCCGCAAGTTGCCCCAACCAATTTCTCACCCGCCTGCCACTCCATCTCCCGTGCTGCACTAGCCCTGCATTCCCCATGCTGACATCCCAGCACCTTCTCCCCGTCAGTCAAACCAACCCCCTTCTCTTCTTGCGGCAGCTCTAACTCCATACTTTCACGCGGTCCGCACAATCTCCGTTCTCACACGCTGTCTGCTCGTACTTCCGTTCTTACACTCTGGCCACTCCAGCCCCAATCCCCAGCGCCGACCGCTTCAGTCCCTTTCTCGTCCATGGGCTGCTCCAGTCCCCGTTCTTCCCCGCCGGGAACGTTGTGCCCCTTTCCTCCGGCCGCTCCAGCCTCTGTTCTCCCCTGCCTGCCGCTCTAGCCGTGCAGTTTCCATGCTGACCGCCAGCCACCTTCTCCGACAATTTGCCCCAACCCCCTTCTCTGCCACTGGCTTCTCCAGAGCCCGTGCATTTCAAACAGCCGTTCCATCCCCAGTCCTCCACCGCGAACCACTCCAACCCCGTCATCTCAAGGTGGCTGCTCTAGCCCCCGTTTTCTCCCGCCGGCCGCTTCTGAACCTCTTCTTCCCCGTCGGCCACTCCAGGCCGCGTTCTCCCTTGCCGGTCGCTCGACCCCCTTTCAGCTGCTCTAGCCCTGCAGTCCCCATGCTGTCAGGCCAGTCCCCTTCACCTCCGCCAGTTGCCTCAACTCCCTTCAATCCCGCAGAAGCTTCATACGCTGTTTTCCGCAACCATCCATTCGATCCCCCATTCTCCCCTGCCGGCCATTCCAGAAGCCGTTCTACCAAGCCTGATAATCTAACCCTTTAAATTCAGTGCTGAAAGCCCAGCAAACCTCTCGCATGCCATTGACCACACCCCCCTTTCAATTCTCCGGGCATCCCAGCTCCGCGTTCCTGCCCGCCGGCCACACCAGTCCCCGCTCTTCTCTGCTGGCCACTCGGATCCCCGTTCACCTAGCCGACTACTCCATGCCCCGTTCTGTCGGCCGCTCCTGACCCCGTTCTCCCAGGCCAGTTGCTCTATCCCAGCAGTCCGCATGCTCTTAGCCCAGCCCCCATCTACTCTGCCAGTTGCCCCACCTATTTAACACCTGCTGGCAGCTCCAGCCCCCGATCTGCACCACTGACCGAACCAGCCCACTTTCTTTCCCGCATGCCGCTTCTGACCGTGTATTTACTTGCCGGTCACTCCAGCCCGTGTTCTACATTGCGATCTGCTCCTGCCGCCGTCAGCTGCTCAACCGTGCAGTTCCCATGCTGAAAGAACATCCCCCTTCTCCCCCGCCAGTCGCCCAACCACTTTCTCTCCCGCCCGCAGCTCCAGCCCCTTTCCCCACTCCCTTACACCTCACTTACCGCCCAGGCCACTCCAGCGCCGCTTCTCCAGTGCCGACCGCTCCAGTCCCCCTCTCGTCCACGAGATGCTCAAGTTCTCGTTCTCCCCTGCCGGCCGCTCCAGCCCCCGTCAGCTGCTCTAGCCATGCAGACCCATGCTGTTCGCCCAGTTCCCATTTCCTCCGCCATTTAACTCAACTCATTTCTCCCCGCCGGCTGTTCAAGACCACGTTCCCCACCGTTGACCTCTCCTGTCACCTACTCGACCACTGGCTGCTCCAGCCACCGTTCACTACCGGTGGCATCGCCTGCCCCCGTCTGCAGCTCCAGCCCTGCAGTCCCAATGCTGATATCCCAGCTAAATCTCCCACGCCAGTCACTCCATCACCACTTCTCTCCTTGCGGCAACTCTAACTCTTGCCCGCCGTCCGCTCCATCTCCCGTTCAACTTGCTGTCTACTCTAATTCCCGTTCTTACCGTCTGGCCTCTCCAGCCCCCGTTCTCCATCTCTGGTCCATCCAGCCCCGGTTGTCTCACGCTGGTCACTCCAGCCCTGGTGCTGCTTAGCCCTGCAGACCCCATGCTGACTGCTCAGCTCACTTCTTCCGCACCATTTGCCCCAAATAACCTCCCTCCCCGTGGCAGCTCCAGCTCCCGTCTACACCGCCGACCGCAGCAGTCCCCTTTTAGACTAGTTACCGCTCTAGCCCGCGTCTTTCTACGGCGGCCAGACCGCGTTCTTCCGCTCCAGCCGTCCAGCCCCCGTTTTCTCCCGGTGGCCGCTTCTGACCCTATTCTTCCGGGACGGTCACTCCAGCCCGCGTTCTCCCCTGCCTATCGATCGAGCCCCCTTCAGCTGCTCTAGCCCAGCAGTCCCCATGCTGTCCGCCCAGTCCCCTTCCCTCCGTCATTTGCCCCAACCCATTTCTCTCCCGCCCGCAGATCAAGTCCCCGTTCCCCACCGTTGAACGCTCCTGTCACCTTCTCGTCAACTGTCTTCTCCAGACCCCGTTCTCTCCCAATGGCCACTCGTGCTCCCATGCTGCTCTAGCCCTGCATTCCCCATGCTGACATCCAAGCCCGTTCACCCCCGTCAGTCAACCCAACCCCCCTTCTCTTCTTGCGGCAGCTCTAACTCCGTACTTTCCCGCGGTCCGCTGAATCTCCCTTCTCTCACGATTCCTTCTCGTAGTCCCGTTCTTATACTCTGGCCTCTCAAGCCCCGGTTCTCCAGCGCCGATAGCTCCAGTCCCTTTCTCGTACACGTTCTGCTCCAGACCCCGTTCTCTCATGTTGGTCACACCACGTCCAGTTCACCCATGCCGGCCGTTCGAGCACTGTCAGCTGCTCTCACCCTGCAATCGGCATGCTCTCAGCCCAGCACTCTTCCCCACCGCAAGTTTCCCCAAACATGTTCTTTCACGCTGGCCACTCCAACTCCCGTGCTGCTCCAGCCCTGCATTCCCCATGCTTACATCCCAGCCCCTTCTCCCCCGTCAGTCAAACCATCCCTCCTTCTCTTCTTGCGGCAGCTCTAACTCCATACTTTCCCGCGGTCCGCTCAATCTCAGTTCTCTCACGATGTCTGCTCGTACTCCCGTTCTTACACTCTGGCCACTCAAGCTCCGGATCTCCACCACCGACCGCTCCAGTCCCTTTCTCGTCCACGGGCTGCTCCAGTCCCCGTTCTTCCCCGCCGGCAACTTTGTGCCCCGTTCCTCCAGCCGCTTCACCATGTGTTCTCCCCTGCCAGCTGCTCTAGCCGTGCAGTTCCATGCTGACCGCCCAGCCACCTTGTCCGGCCATTTGCCCCAACCCCTTCTCTCCCACTGGCTTCTCCAGAGCCCGTGCATCTCCGACAGCCTTTCCATCCCCAGTCCTCCACCGCGAACCACTCCAACCCCGTCCTCTCAAGCTGGCTGCTCCAGCCCCTTTTTTTCTACCGCTGTCCACTTCTGAACTTGTTCTTCCCCGTCGGCCACTCCAGTCCGCGTTCTCCACTGCCGGTTGTTCGAGAACCCTTCCGCTGCTCTAGCCCTGCAGTCCTCATGATGCCAGCCCAGTCCCCTTTTCCTCCGCCATTTGTCCCACCCATTTCTCCACGCCGGCTGTTAAATTCCACGTTCCCCACCGTTGAGCTCTCCTGTCACCGTCTCTTCCACTGGCTGCTGCAGCTACCGTTCTCACACGGTGGAATCGCCAGCACCATGCAGCAGCTCCTGACATGCAGTCCCCATGCTGATATCCCAGCCCATTCTCTCCCGCCAGTCACCCCATCACCACTTCTCTCATTGCGGCAACTCTAACTCTTGCCCGCCGTGCGCTCCATCTCCCGTTCAACTTGCTGTCTACTCGAATTCCCGTTCTTACCCTCAGACTACTCCAGCCCCGGTTCTCCATCGCTGACCGCTCCAGTCCCCTTCTTGTACACTGGCTGCTCCAGACCCCGTTTTCTGATGTTGGACGTACCAGCCCCTGTTCACCCATGCCGGCCGTTCCAGCACTGTCAGCTGCTCTCGCCCTGCAATCGGCATGCTCCCAGCCCAGCCCCCTTCTCCTCCGCAAGTTGCCCCAACCAATTTCTCTCCCGGCAGCAGCTCCAGCCCCCGTTCTCCATCTCTGGTCCATCCAGCCCCGGTTGTCTCACGCTGGTCACTCCAGCCCCGGTGCTGCTCTAGCCCTGCAGATCCCATGCTGACTGCACAGCTCACTTCTTCCGCACCATTTACCCAAATAACCTCCCTCCCGGTGGCAGCTCCAGCTCTCGTCTACACCACCGACCGTAGCAGTCCCCTTTTAGTCTAGTTGCAGCTCTTGCCCCCATCTTTCTACGGCGGCCACTCCACACCGTGTTCTTCCGCTCCAGCCGTCCATCCCCCGTTTTCTCCCGCTGGCTACTTCTGACCCTATTCTTCCCGGCCGGCCACTCCAGCCCGCGTTTGCCCCTGCCTGTCGCTCGATCCACTTCAGCTGCTCTAGCCCAGCAGTCCCTATGCTGTCCGCCCACTCACCTTCTCCTCCGTCATTTGCCCCAACACATTGCTCTCCCGCCGTCAGATCAAGACCCGTTCCCCACCGTTGACCGCTCCTGTTACCTTCTCGTCAACTGTCTTCTCCAGACCGCGTTCTCTCCCGCTTGCCACTCCAGCTCCCGTGCTGCACTAGCCCTGTATTCCCCATGCTGACGTCTCAGCCCCTTCTCCCCCGTCAGTCAACCCAACCCGCCTTCTCTTCTTGCGGGAGATCTAACTCCGTACTTTCCTGCGGTGAGCTCAATCTCCGTTCTCTCACGCTGTCTGCTCGTACTCCCGTTCTTACACTCTGGACACTCCAGCCCCGGTTCTCCATCGCCGAGCGCTCCAGTCCCCTTCTCGTCCACTGGCTGCTTCAGTCCCTGTTCTTTCTCGCTTTCCGCTGCAGTCCCCGTCAGCTGCTCTTGCTCTGCTGTCGGGATGCTCTTAGCCTATCCCCCTTTTCCTCCGCTGTTCTCGTCCATCCAGACCGCGTTATTACCCTCCGGCCACTCCAGACCCCGTCAACTGCTCTCGCACTGCAATCCCCAAGCTATCAGCCAAGCACCCTTCTTCTACGGCAATTGCCACAAACCATTTCCCTCACACCGGCAGATCTAGCACCCGTTCTCTTCAGCTGACCTCTGCTGTCATCTTCTCTACTACTGGCTCTACCAGCCGCCATTTTCTCCCTTAGGCCGCCGCTGACGGCGTTCTGAGCCGAAACCCGCTCCATCCCGAGTCCACCAACGCCGACCTCTCCAGTCCCCGTACTCTCATGCTGGATGCACCAGCTCCCGTTATCTTACGCTGGCCGCTTCTTTCCCCGTTCTTCCCCACCGGCGTAACCAGCCATCTTTCTTCCCTGCCGGGCTTTCCAGACCCCGTCAGCTGCTTTAGCCGTGCAGACGACAAGATGTAAGTCCAGCCCCCTATTCGCCCTTCAGTCGCCCCAACCACATTCTCTCCCGCCGGCAGCTCCAAGCCAGTTCCGCACCACGCATCTGCCACCTCACGCCCCGAGCACAGCAGCCCCAGTTCTCCAGCGCCGACCGCTCCAGTCCCCTTCTTGTACACGGTCTGCTCCAGACTCCGTGTTCTCATGTTGGCCGCACCACCCCCAGTTCACCCTTGACGGCCGTTCCAGCACTGTCAGCTGCTCTCACCCTGCAATCGGCATGCTCTCAGCCTAGCACTCTTCTCCTCCGCAAGTTGCCCCAACCAATTTCTCACCCGCCTGCCACTCCATCTCCCGTGCTGCACTAGCCCTGCATTCCCCATGCTGACATCCCAGCACCTTCTCCCCGTCAGTCAAACCAACCCCCTTCTCTTCTTGCGGCAGCTCTAACTCCATACTTTCACGCGGTCCGCACAATCTCCGTTCTCACACGCTGTCTGCTCGTACTTCCGTTCTTACACTCTGGCCACTCCAGCCCCAATCCCCAGCGCCGACCGCTTCAGTCCCTTTCTCGTCCATGGGCTGCTCCAGTCCCCGTTCTTCCCCGCCGGGAACGTTGTGCCCCTTTCCTCCGGCCGCTCCAGCCTCTGTTCTCCCCTGCCTGCCGCTCTAGCCGTGCAGTTTCCATGCTGACCGCCAGCCACCTTCTCCGACAATTTGCCCCAACCCCCTTCTCTGCCACTGGCTTCTCCAGAGCCCGTGCATTTCAAACAGCCGTTCCATCCCCAGTCCTCCACCGCGAACCACTCCAACCCCGTCATCTCAAGGTGGCTGCTCTAGCCCCCGTTTTCTCCCGCCGGCCGCTTCTGAACCTCTTCTTCCCCGTCGGCCACTCCAGGCCGCGTTCTCCCTTGCCGGTCGCTCGACCCCCTTTCAGCTGCTCTAGCCCTGCAGTCCCCATGCTGTCAGGCCAGTCCCCTTCACCTCCGCCAGTTGCCTCAACTCCCTTCAATCCCGCAGAAGCTTCATACGCTGTTTTCCGCAACCATCCATTCGATCCCCCATTCTCCCCTGCCGGCCATTCCAGAAGCCGTTCTACCAAGCCTGATAATCTAACCCTTTAAATTCAGTGCTGAAAGCCCAGCAAACCTCTCGCATGCCATTGACCACACCCCCCTTTCAATTCTCCGGGCATCCCAGCTCCGCGTTCCTGCCCGCCGGCCACACCAGTCCCCGCTCTTCTCTGCTGGCCACTCGGATCCCCGTTCACCTAGCCGACTACTCCATGCCCCGTTCTGTCGGCCGCTCCTGACCCCGTTCTCCCAGGCCAGTTGCTCTATCCCAGCAGTCCGCATGCTCTTAGCCCAGCCCCCATCTACTCTGCCAGTTGCCCCACCTATTTAACACCTGCTGGCAGCTCCAGCCCCCGATCTGCACCACTGACCGAACCAGCCCACTTTCTTTCCCGCATGCCGCTTCTGACCGTGTATTTACTTGCCGGTCACTCCAGCCCGTGTTCTACATTGCGATCTGCTCCTGCCGCCGTCAGCTGCTCAACCGTGCAGTTCCCATGCTGAAAGAACATCCCCCTTCTCCCCCGCCAGTCGCCCAACCACTTTCTCTCCCGCCCGCAGCTCCAGCCCCTTTCCCCACTCCCTTACACCTCACTTACCGCCCAGGCCACTCCAGCGCCGCTTCTCCAGTGCCGACCGCTCCAGTCCCCCTCTCGTCCACGAGATGCTCAAGTTCTCGTTCTCCCCTGCCGGCCGCTCCAGCCCCCGTCAGCTGCTCTAGCCATGCAGACCCATGCTGTTCGCCCAGTTCCCATTTCCTCCGCCATTTAACTCAACTCATTTCTCCCCGCCGGCTGTTCAAGACCACGTTCCCCACCGTTGACCTCTCCTGTCACCTACTCGACCACTGGCTGCTCCAGCCACCGTTCACTACCGGTGGCATCGCCTGCCCCCGTCTGCAGCTCCAGCCCTGCAGTCCCAATGCTGATATCCCAGCTAAATCTCCCACGCCAGTCACTCCATCACCACTTCTCTCCTTGCGGCAACTCTAACTCTTGCCCGCCGTCCGCTCCATCTCCCGTTCAACTTGCTGTCTACTCTAATTCCCGTTCTTACCGTCTGGCCTCTCCAGCCCCCGTTCTCCATCTCTGGTCCATCCAGCCCCGGTTGTCTCACGCTGGTCACTCCAGCCCTGGTGCTGCTTAGCCCTGCAGACCCCATGCTGACTGCTCAGCTCACTTCTTCCGCACCATTTGCCCCAAATAACCTCCCTCCCCGTGGCAGCTCCAGCTCCCGTCTACACCGCCGACCGCAGCAGTCCCCTTTTAGACTAGTTACCGCTCTAGCCCGCGTCTTTCTACGGCGGCCAGACCGCGTTCTTCCGCTCCAGCCGTCTAGCCCCCGTTTTCTGCCGGTGGCCGCTTCTGACCCTATTTTCCGGGACGGTCACTCCAGCCCGCGTTCTCCCCTGCCTATCGCTCGAGCCCCCTTCAGCTGTTCTAGCCCAGCAGTCCCCATGCTGTCCGCCCAGTCCCCTTCCCTCCGTCATTTGCCCCAACCCATTCCTCTCCCGCCCGCAGATCAAGTCCCCGTTCCCCACCGTTGACCGCTCCTGTCACCTTCTCGTCAACTGTCTTCTCCAGACCCCGTTCTCTCCCAATGGCCACTCGTGCTCCCATGCTGCTCTAGCCCTGCATTCCCCATGCTGACATCCAAACCCTTCTCCCTCGTCAGTCAACCCAACCCCCCTTCTGTTCTTGCGGCAGCTCTAACTCCGTACTTTCCCGCGGTCCGCAGAATCTCCGTTCTATCACGATTCCTGCTCGTACTCCCGTTCTTATAATCTGGCCTCTCCAGCCCCTGTTCTCCATTGCCGACCGCTCCAGTCCCCTTCTCGTCCACTGGCTGCTTAAGCCCCTGTTCTTTCTCGCTTTGCGCTGCATCCCCCGTCAGCTGCTCTAGCCCTGCAGTCGGGATGCTCTTAGCCTATCCCCCTTTTCCTTTGCTGTTCTCGTCCATCCAGACCGCGTTATTAACCTCCGGCCACTCCAGACCCCGTCAACTGCTCTCGCACAACAATCCCCAAGCTATCGGCCAAGCACCCTTCTTCTACGGCAATTGCTACAAACCATTTCCCTCACACCGGCATATCCAGCACCCGTTCTCTACAGCTGACCTCTCCTGTCATCTTCTCGACTACTGGCTCTACCAGCCGCCGTTCTCTCCCTTAGTCCGCCTCCGACGACGTTCTCAGCCGAAACCCGCTCCATCCCGAGTCCTCCACTGCCGACCTCTCCAGTCCCAGTACTATCATGCTGGGTGCACCAGCTCCCGTTATCTTCCGTTGGCCGCTTCTTACCCCGTTCTTCCCCACCGGCGTAACTAGCCAGCTTTCTTCCCTGCCGGGCGTTCCAGCCCCCGTCAGCTGATTTGGCCGTGCAGACGACAAGCTATAAGCCCAGCCCCCTATTCGCCCTTCAGTCGCTCCAAACACATTCTCTCCCGCCGGCTGCTCCAGCCCCGTTTCGCCCCACGCATCTGTCCCCTCCACCCGGCCACAGCAGCCCCGGTTCTCCAGCGCCGATCGCTCCAGTCCCCTTCTCGTACACGGTCTGCTCCAGACCCCGTTCTCTCATGTTGGCCGCACCACGCCCAGTTCACCCATGCCGGCCGTTCCAGCACTGTCAACTGCTCTCACCCTGCAATCGGCATGCTCTCAGTCCAGCACTCTTCTCCTCCGCAAGATTCCCCAACGAATTTCTCTCCCTCTGGCCACTCCAGCTCCCGTGCAGCTCTAGCCCTGCATTCCCCATGCTGACATCCCAGCCCCTTCTCCCGTCAGTCAACCCATCCCCCCTTCTCTTCTTGCGGCAGCTCTAACTCCATGCTTTACCGCGGTCCGCTCAATCTCCGTTCTCTCACGATGTGTGCTCGTATTCCCGTTCTTACACTCTGGCCACTCCAGCCGCGGATCCCCAGCACCGACCGCTCCAGTCCCTTTCTCGTGCACGGGCTGCTCCAGTCCCCGTTCTTCCCCGCCGGCAACGTTGAGCCCCGTTCCTACGGCCGCTCCAGCCTCTGTTCTCCCCTGCCAGCTTCTCCAGCGCCGACCGCTCCAGTCCCCCTCTCGTCCACGAGATGCTCAAGTTCTCGTTCTCACCTGCCGGCCGCTCCAGCCCCCGTCAGCTGCTCTAGCATGCACACCCATGCTGTTCGCCCAGTTCCCATTTCCTCCGCCATTTCTCTGAACTCATTTCTCTCCGCCGGCTGTTCAAGACCACGTTCCCCACCGTTGACCACTCCTGTCACCTACTCGACCACTGGCTGCTCCAGCCACCGTTCACTACCGGTGGCATCGCCTGCCCCCGTCTGCAGCTCCAGCCCTGCAGTCCCAATGCTGATATCCCAGCTAATTCTCCCACGCCAGTTACTCCATCACCACTTCTCTCCTTGCGGCAACTCTAACTCTTGACCGCCGTCCGCTCCATCTCCCATTCAACTTGCTGTCTACTCGAATTCCCGTTCTTACCGTCTGGCCTCAACAGCCCTGGTTCTCCATCCACGACCGCTCCAGTCCCCTTCTCGCCCATTGGCTTCTTCAGCCCCCGTTTTCTCATGTTGACCGCACCAGGTCCAGTTCACCCATGCCGGCCATTCCAGCACTGTCAGCTGTTCTCGCCCTGCAATCGGCATGCTCCCAGCCCAGCCCCCTTCTCCTCCACAAGTTGCCCCAACCAATATCTCTCCCGGCAGTAGCTCCAGCCCCCGTTTTTCATCTCTGGTCCATCCAGCCCCGGTTGTCTCACGCTGGTCACTCCAGCCATGGTGCTTTTCTAGCCCTGCAGACCCCATGCTGACTGCTCAGCTCACTTCTTCCGCACAATTTGCCCCAAATAACCTCCCTCCCGGTGACAGCTCCAGCTCCCGTCTACACCGCCGACCGCAGCAGTCCCCTTTTAGACTAGTTACCGCTCTAGCCCGCGTCTTTCTACGCGCCCACTCCAGACCGCGTTCTTCCCCTCCAGTCGTCCAGCCCCCGTTTTCTCCCGGTGGCCGCTTCTGACCATATTCTTCACGGCCGGCCACTCCAGCCCGCGTTCTCCCCTGCCTATCGCTCGAGCCCCCTTCAGCTGCTCTAGCCCAGCAGTCCCCATGCTGTCCGCCCAGTCCCCTTCTCCTCCGTCATTTGCCCCAAACCATTTCTCTCCCGGCGGCAGATCAAGTCCCCGTTCCCCACCGTTGACCGCTCCTGTCACCTTCTCGTCAACTGTCTTCTCCAGACCCCGTTCTCACCCGATGGCCACTCCAGCTCCCATGCTGCTCTAGCCCTGCATTCCCCATGCTGACATCCAAGCCCGTTCTCCCCCGTCAGTCAACCCAACCCCCCTTCTCTTATTCGGTAGCTCTAACTCCGTACTTTCCCGCGGTCCGCTCAATCTCCGTTCTCTCACGATGTCTGCTCGTACTCCCGTTCTTACACTCTGGACACTCCAGCTCCGGATCTCCAGCACCGACCGCTCCAGTCCCTTTCTCGTCCACGGGCTGCTCCAGTCCCCGTTCTTCCCCGACGGCAACTTTGTGCCCCTTTCCTCAGGCCGCTTCACCCTGTGTTCTCCCCTGCCAGCTGCTCTAGCCGTGCAGTTCCCATACTGACCGCCCAGCACCCTTGTCCGGCCATTTGCCCCAATCCCTTCTATCCTACTGGCTTCTCCAGAGCCCGTGCATCTCCGACAGCCTTTCCATCCCCAGTCCTCCACCGCGAACCACTCCAACCCCGTCATCTCAAGCTGGCTGCTCCAGCCCCCGTTTTCTACCACTGTCAACTTCTGAACTTGTTCTTCCCCGCCGACCACTCGAGTCCGCGTTCTCCCCTGCCTATCGCTCGAGCCCCCTTCAGCTGCTCTAGCCCAGCAGTCCCCATGCTGTCCGCCCAGTCCCCTTCTCCTCCGTCATTTGCCCCAAACCATTTCTCTCCCGGCGGCAGATCAAGTCCCCGTTCCCCACCGTTGACCGCTCCTGTCACCGTCTCGTCCACTGGCTGCTGCATCTACCGTTCTCACCCGGTGGCATCGCCAGCACCATGCAGCAGCTCCTGACATGCAGTCCCCATGCTGATATCCCATCCCATTCTCCCACGCCAGTCACCCCATCACCACTTCTCTCACTGCGGCAACTCTAACTCTTGCCCGCCGTCCGCTCCATCTCCCGTTCAACTTGCTGTCTACTCGAATTCCCGTTCTTACCCTCAGACTTCTCCAGCCCCGGTTCTCCATCGCTGACCGCTCCAGTCCCCTTCTTGTACACTGGCTGCTCCAGACCCCGTTTTCTGAAGTTGGACGTACCAGCCCCTGTTCACCCATGCCGGCCGTTCCAGCACTGTCAGCTGCTCTCGCCCTGCAATCGGCATGCTCCCAGCACAGCCCCCTTCTCCTCCGCAAGTTGCCCCAACTAATTTCTCTCCCGGCAGCAGCTCCAGCCCCCGTTCTCCATCTCTGGTCCATCCAGCCCCGGTTGTCTCAAACTGGTCACTCCAGCCCCGGTGCTGCTCTAGCCCTGCAGATCCCATGCTAACTGCACAGCTCACTTCCACAGCACCATTTGCCCAAATAACCTCCCTCCCGGTGGCAGGTCCAGCTCCCGTCTACACCACCGACCGTAGCAGTCCCCTTTTAGTCTAGTTGCAGCTCTTGCCCCCATCTTTCTACTGCGGCCACTCCAGACCGTGTTCTTCCGCTCCAGCCGTCCATCCCCCGTTTTCTCCCGCTGGCTACTTCTGACCCTATTCTTCCCGGCCGGCCACTCCAGCCGGCGTTCTCCCCTGCCTGTCGCTCGATCCACTTCAGCTGCTCTAGCCCAGCAGTCCCTATGCTGTCCGCCCACTCACCTTCTCCTCCGTCATTTGCCCCAACACATTGCTCTCCCGCCGTCAGATCAAGTCCCCGTTCCCCACCGTTGACCGCTCCTGTTACCATCTCGTCAACTGTCTTCTCCAGACCGCGTTCTCTCACGCTTGCCACTCCAGCTCCCGTGCTGCACTAGCCCTGTAATCCCCATGCTGACGTCTCAGCCCCTTCTCCCCCGTCAGTCAACCCAACCCCCCTTCTCTTCTTGCGGGAGATCTAACTCCGTACTTTCCTGCGGTGAGCTCAATCTCCGTTCTCTCACGCTGTCTGCTCGTACTCCCGTTCTTACACTCTGGACACTCCAGCCCCGGTTCTCCATCGCCGACCGCTCCAGTCCCCTTCTCGTCCACTGGGTGCTTCAGTCCCTGTTCTTTCTCGCTTTCCGCTGCAGTCCCCGTCAGCTGCTCTTGCTCTGCTGTCGGGATGCTCTTAGCCTATCCCCCTTTTCCTCCGCTGTTCTCGTCCATCCAGACCGCGTTATTACCCTCCGGCCACTCCAGACCCCGTCAACTGCTCTCGCATTGCAATCCCCAAGCTATCAGCCAAGCACCCATCTTCTACGGCAATTGCCACAAACCATTTCCCTCACACAGGCAGATCTAGCACCCGTTCTCTTCAGCTGACCTCTCCTGTCATCTTCTCTACTACTGGCTCTACCAGCCGCCATTTTCTCCCTTAGGCCGCCGCTGACGGCGTTCTGAGCCGAAACCCGCTCCATCCCGAGTCCACCAACGCCGTCCTCTCCAGTCCCCGTACTCTCATGCTGGATGCACCAGCTCCCGTTATCTTACGCTGGCCGCTTCTTTCCCCGTTCTTCCCCACCGGCGTAACCAGCCATCTTTCTTCCCTGCCGGGCTTTCCAAACCCCGTCAGCTGCTCTAGCCGTGCAGACGACAAGATGTAAGTCCAGCCCCCTATTCGCCCTTCAGTCGCCCCAACCACATTCTCTCCCGCCGGCAGCTCCAAGCCAGTTCCGCACCACGCATCTGCCACCTCACGCCCCGAGCACAGCAGCCCCAGTTCTCCAGCGCCGACCGCTCCAGTCCCCTTCTTGTACACGGTCTGCTCCAGACTCCGTGTTCTCATGTTGGCCGCACCACCCCCAGTTCACCCATGACGGCCGTTCCAGCACTGTCAGCTGCTCTCACCCTGCAATCGGCATGCTCTCAGCCTAGCACTCTTCTCCTCCGCAAGTTGCCCCAACCAATTTCTCACCCGCCTGCCACTCCATCTCCCGTGCTGCACTAGCCCTGCATTCCCCATGCTGGCATCCCAGCACCTTCTCCCCGTCAGTCAAACCAACGCCCTTCTCTTCTTGCGGCAGCTCTAACTCCATACTTTCACGCGGTCCGCACAATCTCCGTTCTCTCACGCTGTCTGCTCGTACTTCCGTTCTTACACTCTGGCCACTCCAGCCCCAATCCCCAGCGCCGACCGCTCCAGTCTCTTTCTCGTCCATGGGCTGCTCCAGTCCCCGTTCTTCCCCGCCGGGAACGTTGTGCCCCGTTCCTCCGGCCGCTCCAGCCTCTGTTCTCCCCTGCCATCCGCTCTAGCCGTGCAGTTTCCATGCTGACCGCCAGCCACCTTCTCAGACCATTTGCCCCAACCCCCTTCTCTCCCACTGGCTTCTCCAGAGCCCGTCATCTCAAACAGCCGTTCCATCCCCAGTCCTCCACCGCGAACCACTCCAACCCCGTCATCTCAAGGTGGCTGCTCTAGCCCCCGTTTTCTCCCGCTGGCCGCTTCTGAACCTCTTCTTCCCCGTCGGCCACTCCAGCCCGCGTTCTCCCTTGCCGGTCGCTCGACCCCCCTTCAGCTGCTCTAGCCCTGCAGTCCCCATGCTGTCAGGCCAGTCCCTTCACCTCCGCCAGTTGTCTCAACTCCCTTCACTCCCGCCGAAACTTCAGACGCTATTTTTCGCAACCATCCATTCCATTCCCCATTCTCCCCTGCCGGCCATTCCAGAAGCCGTTCTACAAAGCCTGATAATCTAACCCTGTAAATTCAGTGCTGAAAGCCCAGCAAACTTCTCACATGCCATTGACCCCACCACCCTTCTCTCTCCGGGCATCCCAGCTCCGCGTTCTTGCCCGCCGGCCACACCAGTCCCCGCTCCTCCCTGCTGGCCACTCGGATCCCCGTTCACCTAGCCGACTACTCCATGCCCAGTTCTGTCGGCCGCTCCTGCCCCCGTTCTCCCAGGCCAGTTGCTCTATCCCAGCAGTCCGCATGCTCTTAGCCCAGCCCCCATCTACTCTGCCAGTTGCCCTACCCATTTCACACCCGCTGGCAGCTCCAGCCCCAGATCTGCACCACTGACCGATCCAGCCCACTTTCTTTCCCGCATGCCGCTTCTGACCGTGTATTTACATGCCGGTCATTCCAGCCCGCGTTCTAAATTGCGAACTGCTCCTGCCGCCGTCAGCTGCTCAACCGTGCAGTTCCCATGCTGCAAGAACATCCCCCTTCTCCCCCGCCAGTCGCTCAAACTCTTTCTCTCCCGCCCGCAGCTCCAGCCCCGTTCCCCACTCCCTTACACCCCAATTACCGCCCCGGCCACTCCAGCCCCGCTTCTCCAGCGCCGACCGCTCCAGTCCCCCTCTCGTCCACGAGATGCTCAAGTTCTCGTTCTCACCTGCCGGCCGCTACAGCGCCCGTCAGCTGCTCTAGCATGCACACCCATGCTGTTCGCCCAGTTCCCATTTCCTCCGCCATTTCTCTCAACTCATTTCTCTCCGCCGGCTGTTCAGGACCACGTTCCCCACCGTTGACCACTCCTGTCACCTACTCGACCACTGGCTGCTCCAGCCACCGTTCACTACCGGTGGCATCGCCTGCCCCCGTCTGCAGCTCCAGCCCTGCAGTCCCAATGCTGATATCCCAGCTAATTCTCCCCCGCCAGTTACTCCATCACCACTTCTCTCCTTGCGGCAACTCTAACTCTTGACCGCCGTCCGCTCCATCTCCCGTTCAACTTGCTGTCTACTCTAATTCCCGTTCTTACCGTCTGGCCTCTCCAGCCCCGGTTCTCCATCCACGACAGCTCCAGTCCCCTTCTTGCCCATTGACTGCTTCAGCCCCCGTTTTCTCATGTTGACCGCACCAGCCCCTGTTCACCCATGCCGGCCATTCCAGCACTGTCAGCTGCTCTCGCCCTGCAGTCGGCATGCTCTCAGCCCAGCCCCCTTCTCCTCCACAAGTTGCCCCAACCAATATCTCTCCCGGCAGTAGCTCCATCCCCCGTTCTTCATCTCTGGTCCATCCAGCCCCGGTTGTCTCACGCTGGTCACTCCAGCCATGGTGCTTTTCTAGCCCTGCAGACCCCATGCTGACTGCTCAGCTCACTTCTTCCGCACCATTTGCCCCAAATAACCTCCCTCCCGGTGACAGCTCCAGCTCCCGTCTACATCGCCGACCGCAGCAGTCCCCTTTTAGACTAGTTACAGCTCTAGCCCGCGTCTTTCTACGCGCCCACTCCAGACCGCGTTCTTCCCCTCCAGCCGTCCAGCCCCCGTTTTCTCCCGGTGGCCGCTTCTGACCATATTCTTCCCGGCCGGCCACTCCAGCCCGCGTTCTCCCCTGCCTATCGCTCGAGCCCCCATCAGCTGCTCTAGCCCAGCAGTCGCCATGCTGTCCGCCCAGTCCCCTTTTCCTCCGTCATTTGCCCCAAACCATTTCTCTCCAGGCGGCAGATCAAGTCCCCGTTCCCCACCGTTGACCGCTCCTGTCACCTTCTCGTCAACTGTCTTCTCCAGACCCCGTTCTCACCCGATGGCCACTCCAGCTCCCATGCTGCTCTAGCCCTGCATTCCCCATGCTGACATCCAAGCCCGTTCTCCCCCGTCAGTCAACCCAACCCCCCTTCTCTTATTCGGTAGCTCTAACTCCGTACTTTCCCGCTGTCCGCTCAATCTCCCTTCTCTCACGATGTCTGCTCGTACTCCCGTTCTTACACTCTGGACACTCCAGCTCCGGATCTCCAGCACCGACCGCTCCAGTCCCTTTCTCGTCCACGGGCTGCTCCAGTCCCCGTTCTTCCCCGCCGGCAACTTTGTGCCCCGTTCCTCAGGCCGCTTCACCCTGTGTTCCCACCTGCCAGCTGCTCTAGCCGTGCAGTTCCCATACTGACCGCCCAGCACCCTTGTCCGGCCATTTGCCCCAACCCCTTCTATCCCACTGGCTTCTCCAGAGCCCGTGCATCTCCGACAGCCTTTCCATCCCCAGTCGTCCACCGCGAACCACTCCAACCCCGTCATCTCAAGCTGGCTGCTCCAGCCCCCGTTTTCTACCACTGTCCACTTCTGAACTTGTTCTTCCCCTCCGGCCACTCCAGTCAGCGTTCTCCGCTGCCGGTTGTTCGAGAACCCTTCGGCTGCTCTAGCCCTGCAGTCCTCATGATGCCAGCCCAGTCCCCTTTTCCTCCGCCATTTGTGCCACCCATTTCTCCACGCCGGCTGTTCAATTCCACGGTCCCCACCGTTGACCTCTCATGTCACCGTCTCGTCCACTGGCTGCTGCAGCTACCGTTCTCACACGGTGGCATCGCCAGCACCATGCAGCAGCTCCTGACATGCAGTCCCCATGCTGATATCCCAGCCCATTCTCCCACGCCAGTCACCCCATCACCACTTCTCTCATTGCGGCAACTCTAACTCTTGCCCGCCGTCCGCTCCATCTCCCGTTCAACTTGCTGTCAACTTTCCGTTCTTACCCTCAGACTTCTCCAGCCCCGGTTCTCCATCGCTGACCGCTCCAGTCCCCTTCTTGTACACTGGCTGCTCCAGACCCCGTTTTCTGAAGTTGGACGTACCAGCCCCTGTTCACCCATGCCGGCCGTTCCAGCACTGTCAGCTGCTCTCGCCCTGCAATCGGCATGCTCCCAGCACAGCCCCCTTCTCCTCCCCAAGTTGCCCCAACTAATTTCTCTCCCGGCAGCAGCTCCAGCCCCCGTTCTCCATCTCTGGTCCATCCAGCCCCGGTTGTCTTAAACTGGTCACTCCAGCCCCGGTGCTGCTCTAGCCCTGCAGATCCCATGCTAACTGCACAGCTCACTTCCACAGCACCATTTGCCCAAATAACCTCCCTCCCGGTGGCAGCTCCAGCTCCCGTCTACACCGCCGAACGCAGCAGTCCCCTTTTAGTCTAGTTGCAGCTCTTGCCCCCATTTTTCAACGGCGGCCACTCCAGACAGAGTTCTTCCCCTCAAGCCGTCCATCCCCCGTTTTCTCCCGCTGGCTGCTTCTGACACTATTCTTCCCGGCCGGCCACTCCAGCCCGCGTTTGCACCTGCCTGTCGCTCGAGCCCCCTTCAGCTGCCCTAGCCCAGCAGTCCCCATGCTGTCCGCCCAGCCCCCTTCTCCTCCGTCATTTGCCCCAACACATTTCTCTCCCGCCGGCAGATCAAGTCCCCGTTCCCCACCGTTGACAGCTCCTGTTACCTTCTCGTCAACTATCTTCTCCAGACCCCGTTCTCTCCCGCTTGCCACTCCAGCTCCCGTGCTGCTCTAGCCCTTCATTCCGCATGTTGACATCTCAGCCCCTTCTCCCCCGTCAGTCAACCCAACCCCACTTCTCTTCTTGCGGGAGCTCTAACTCCATACTTTCCTGCGGTCAGTTCAATCTCCGTTCTCTCACGCTGTCTGCTCATACTCCCGTTCATACACTCTGTCCATTCCAGCCCCGGTTCTCCATCTCCGACCGCTCCAGTCCCCTTCTCGTCCACTGGCTGCTTCAGCCCCTGTTCTTTCTCGCTTTGCGCTGCAGTCCCCGTCAGCTGCTCTAGTCTGCTGTCGGGATGCTCTTACCTATCCTCCTTTTCCTCCGCTGTTCTCGTAAATCCAGCCCGCGTTATTACCCTCCTGCCACTCCAGACGCCGTCAACTGCTCTCGCTCTGCAATCCCCAAGCTATCAGCCAAGCACCCTTCTTCTACGGCAATTGCCACAAACCAATTCCCTCACACCGGCAGATCCAGCACCCGTTCTCTTCAGCTGACCTCTCCTCTCATCTTCTCTACTACTGGCTATACCTGCCGCCATTCTCTCCCTTAGGCCGCCGCTGACGTCGTTCTCAGCCGAAACCCGCTCCATCCCGAGTCCTCCACCGCCGACATCTCCACTCCCAGTACTCTCATGCTGGGTGCTCCAGCTCCCGTTATCTTCCGCTTGCCGTTTCTTACCCCGTTCTTCCCCTCCGGGTTAACCAGCCAGCTTCCTTCCCTGCCGGGCGTTCCAGCCCCCTTCAGCTGCTCTAGCCCTGCAGTCCTCATGATGTCAGCCCAGTCCCCTTTTCCTCCGTCATTTGTCCGAACCCATTTCTCCACGCCGGCAGTTTAATTCCACGTTCCCCACCCTTGACCTCTCCTGTCACCGTCTCGTCCACTGGCTGCTGCAGCTACCGTTCTCTCCCGGTGACATCGCCAGCCCCATGCAGCAGCACCTGCCATGCAGTCCCCATTCTGATATCCCAGCCCATTCTCCCCCGCCAGTCACCCCATCACCACTTCTCTCATTGCGGCAACTCTAACTCTTGGCCGCTGTCCGCACAATCTCCCGTTCAACTAGCTGTCTACTCGAATTCCCGTTCTTACCCTCTGACTTCTCCAGCCCCGGTTGTCCATCGCGGACAGCTCCAGTCCCCTTCTTGTACACTGGCTGCTCAGACCCCGTTTTCTCATGTTGGACCTACCAGCCCCAGTTCACCCATGCCGGCCGTTCCAGCACTGTCAGCTGCTCTCGCCCTGCAATTGGCATGCTCCCAGCCCAGCCCCCTTCTCCTCCACAAGTTGCCCCAACCAATTTCTCTCCCGGCAGCAGCTCCAGCCTCCGTTCTCCATCTCTGATCCATCCAGCCCCGGTTGTCTCACGCTGGTCACTCCAGCCCCGATGCTGCTCTAGCCCTGCAGATACCATGCTGACTGCACAGCTCACTTCTTCCGCACCATTTACCCAAATAACCTCCCTCCCGGTGGCAGCTCCAGCTCCCGTCTACACCACCGACCGTAGCAGTCCCCTTTTAGTCTAGTTGCAGCTCTTGCCCCCATCTTTCTACGGCGGCTACTCCAGACCGTGTTCTTCCGCTCCAGCCGTCCATCCCCCGTTTTCTCCCTCTGGCTACTTCTGACCCTATTCTTCCCGGCCGGCCACTCCAGCCGGCGTTCTCCCCTGCCTGTCGCTCGATCCACTTCAGCTGCTCTAGCCCAGCAGTCCCTATGCTGTCCGCCCAGTCCCCTTCTGCTCCGTCATTTGCCCCAACACATGCTCTCCCGCCGTCAGATCAAGTCCCCGTTCCCCACCGTTTACCGCTCCTGTTACCTTCTCGTCAACTGTCTTCTCCAGACCCCGTTCTCTCCCGCTTGCCACTCCAGCTCCCGTGCTGCACTAGCCCTGTATTCCCCATGCTGACGTCTCAGCCCCTTCTCCCCCGTCAGTCAACCCAACCCCCCTTCTCTTCTTGCGGGAGATCTAACTCCGTACTTTCCTGCGGTGAGCTCAATCTCCGTTCTCTCACGCTGTCTGCTCGTACTCCGGTTCTTACACTCTGGACACTCCAGCCCCGGTTCTCCATCGCCGACCGCTCCAGTCTCCTTCTCGTCCACTGTCTGCTTCAGTCCCTGTTCTTTCTCGCTTTCCGATGCAGTCCCCGTCAGCTGCTCTTGCTCTGCTGTCGGGATGCTCTTAGCCTATCCCCCTTTTCCTGCGCTGTTCTCGTCCATCCAGACAGCGTTATTACCCTCCGGCCACTCCAGACCCCGTCAACTACTCTCGCACTGCAATCCCCAAGCTATCAGCCAAGCACCCTTCTTCTACGGCAATTGCCACAAACCATTTCCCAAACACCGGCAGATCTAGCGCCCGTTCTCTTCAGCTGACCTCTCCTGTCATCTTCTCTACTACTGGCTCTACCAGCCGCCATTTTCTCCCTTAGGCCGCCGCTGACGGCGTTCTGAGCCGAAACCCGCTCCATCCCGAGTCCACCAACGCCGACCTCTCCAGTCCCAGTACTCTCATGATGGGTGCTCCAGCTCCCGTTATCTTACGCTGGCCGCTTCTTACGCCGTTCTTCCCCACCGGCGTAACCAGCCATCTTTCTTCCCTGCCGGGCTTTCCAGACCCCGTCAGCTGCTCTAGCCGTGCAGACGACAAGATGTAAGCCCAGCCCCCTATTCGCCCTTCAGTCGCGCCAACCACATTCTCTCCCGCCGGCAGCTCCAACCCCGTTCCGCACCACGCATCTGCCCCCTCACGCCCGGATCACGGCAGCCCCAGTTCTCCAGCGCCGACCGCTCCAGTCCCCTTCTTGTACACGGGCTGCTCCAGACCCCGTGTTCTCATGTTGGCCGCACCACCCCCAGTTCACCCATGACGGCCGTTCCAGCACTGTCAGCTGCTCTCACCCTGCAATCGGCATGCTCTCAGCCTAGCACTCTTCTCCTCCGCAAGTTGCCCCAACCAATTTCTCTCCCGCCTGCCACTCCATCTGCCGTGCTGCACTAGCCGTGCATTCCCCATGCTGACATCCCAGCATCTTCTCCCCGTCAGTCAAACCAACCCCCTTCTCTTCTTGCGGCAGCTGTAACTCCATACTTTCACGCGGTCCGCACAATCTCCGTTCTCTCACGCTGTCTGCTCGTACTTCCGTTTTTACACTCTGGCCACTCCAGCCCCAATCCCCAGCGCCGACCGCTCCTGTCCCTTTCTCGTCCATGGGCTGCTCCAGTCCCCGTTCTTCCCCGCCGGGAACGTTGTGCCCCGTTCCTCCGGCCGCTCCAGCCTCTGTTCTCCCCTGCCAGCCGCTCTAGCCGTGCAGTTTCCATGCTGACCGCCAGCCACCTTCTCCGACCATTTGCCCCAACCCCCTTCTCTCCCACTGGCTTCTCCAGAGCCCGTCATCTCAAACAACCGTTCCATCCCCAGTCCTCCACCGCGAACCACTCCAACCCCGTCATCTCAAGGTGGCTGCTCTAGCCCCCGTTTTCTCCCGCTGGCCGCTTCTAAACCTCTTCTTCCCCGTCGGCCACTCCAGCCCGCGTTCTCCCTTGCCGGTCGCTCGACCGGCATTCAGCTGCTCTAGCCCTGCAGTCCCCATGCTGTCAGGCCAGTCCCTTCACCTCCGCCAGTTGCCTCAACTCCCTTCACTCCCGCCGAAGCTTCAGACGCTATTTTTCGCAACCATCCATTCCATCCCCCATTCTCCCCTGCCGGTCATTCCAGAAGCCGTTCTACAAAGCCTGATAATCTAACCCTGTAAATTCAGTGCTGAAAGCCCAGCAAACTTCTCACATGCCATTGACCCCACCCCCCTTCTCTCTCCGGGCATCCCAGCTCCGCGTTCTTGCCCGCCGGCCACTCCAGTCCCCGCTCTTCCCTGCTGGCCGCTCGGATCCCCGTTCACCTAGCCGACTACTCCATGCCCCGTTCTGTCGGCCGCTCCTGCCCCCGTTCTCGCAGGCCAGTTGCTCTATCCCAGCAGTCCGCATGCTCTTAGCCCAGCCCCCATCTACTCTGCCAGTTGCCCTACCCATTTGCCCCAGCCCCGTTCCCCACTCCCTTACACCCCAATTACCGCCCCGGCCACTCCAGCCCCGCTTCTCCAGTGCCGACCGCTCCAGTCCCCCTCTCGTCCACGAGATGCTCAAGCTATCGTTCTCACCTGCCGGCCGCTCCAGCCCCAGTCAGCTGCTCTAGCCATGCAGACCCATGCTGTTCGCCCAGTTCCCATTTCCTCCGGCATTTCTCTCAACTCATTTCTTCCCGCCGGCTGTTCAAGACCACGTTCCCCACCGTTGACCTCTGCTGTCACCCACTCGACCACTGGCTGCTCCAGCCACCGTTCACTACCGGTGGCATCGCCTGCCCCCGTCTGCAGCTCCAGCCCTGCAGTCCCAATGCTGATATCCCAGCTAATTCTCCCCCGCCAGTTACTCCATCACCACTTCTCTCCTTGCGGCAACTCTAACTCTTGACCGCCGTCCGCTCCATCTCCCGTTCAACTTGCTGTCTACTCGAATTCCCGTTCTTACCGTCTGGCCTCAACAGCCCCGCTTCTCCATCCACGACCGCTCCAGTCCCCTTCTCGCCCATTGGCTTCTTCAGCCCCCGTTTTCTCATGTTGACCGCACCAGCTCCAGTTCAACCATGCCGGCCATTCCAGCACTGTCAGCTGCTCTCGCCCTGCAATCGGCATGCTCCCAGCCCAGCCCCCTTCTCCTCCACAAGTTGCCCCAACCAATTTCTCTCCCGGCAGTAGCTCCAGCCCCAGTTCTTCATCTCTGGTCCATCCAGCCCCGGTTGTCTCACGCTGGTCACTCCAGCCATGGTGCTGCTCTAGCCCTGCAGACCCCATGCTGACTGCTCAGCTCACTTCTTCCGCACAATTGGCCCCAAATAACCTCCCTCCCGGTGACAGCTCCAGCTCCCATCTACACCGCCGACCGCAGCAGTCCCCTTTTAGACTAGTTACCGCTCTAGCCCGCGTCTTTCTACGCGCCCACTCCAGACCGCGTTCTTCCCCTCCAGCCGTCCAGCCCCCGTTTTCTCCCTGTGGCCGCTTCTGACCATATTCTTCCCGGCCGGCCACTCCAGCCCGCGTTCTCCCCTGCCTATCGCTCGAGCCTCCTTCAGCTGCTCTAGCCCAGCAGTCCCCATGCTGTCCGCCCAGTCCCCTTCTCCTCCGTCATTTGCCCCAAACCATTTCTCTCCCTGCGGCAGATCAAGTCCCCGTTCCCCACCGTTGACCGCTCCTGTCACCTTCTCGTCAACTGTCTTCTCCAGACCCCGTTCTCACCCGATGGCCACTCCAGCTCCCATGCTGCTCTAGCCCTGCATTTCCCATGCTGACATCCAAGCCCGTTCTCCCCCGTCAGTCAACCCAACCCCCCTTCTCTTATTCGGTAGCTCTAACTCCGTACTTTCCCGCGGTCCGCTCAATCTCCGTTCTCTCTCGATGTCTGCTCGTACTCCCGTTCTTACACTCTGGACACGCCAGCTCCGGATCTCCAGCACCGACCGCTCCAGTCCCTTTCTCGTCCACGGGCTGCTCCAGTCCCCGTTCTTCCCCGCCGGCAACTTTGTGCCCCGTTCCTCAGGCCGCTTCACCATGTGTTCCCCCCTGCCAGCTGCTCTAGCCGTGCAGTTCCCATACTGACCGCCCAGCACCCTTGTCCGGCCATTTGCCCCAACCCCTTCTATCCCACTGGCTTCTCCAGAGCCCGTGCATCTCCGACAGCCTTTCCATCCCCAGTCCTCCAACGCGAACCACTCCAGCCCCGTCATCTCAAGCTGGCTGCTCCAGCCCCCGTTTTCTACCACTGTCCACTTCTGAACTTGTTCTTCCCTGCCGGCCACTCCAGTCCGCGTTCTCCGCTGCCGGTTGTTCGAGAACCCTTCGGCTGCTCTAGCCCTGCAGTCCTCATGATGCCAGCCCAGTCCCCTTTTCCTCCGCCTTTTGTGCCACCCATTTCTCCACGCCGGCTGTTCAATTCCACGTTCCCCACCGTTGACCTATCGTGTCACCGTCTGGTCCACTGGCTGGTGCAGCTACCGTTCTAACCCGGTGGCATCGCCAGCCCCATGCAGCAGCTCCTGACATGCAGTCCCCATGCTGATATCCCAGCCCATTCTCCCCCGCCAGTCACCCCACCACGACTTCTCTCTTTGCGGCAACTCTAACTCTTGCCCGCCGTCCGCTCCATCTCCCGTTCAACTTGCTGTCTACTCGAATTCCCGTTCTTACCCTCTGACTTCTCCAGCCCCTGTTCTCCATCGCGGACCGCTCCAGTCCCCTTCTTGTACACTGGCTGCTCCAGACCCCGTTTTCTGAAGTTGGACGTACCAGCCCTGTTCACCCATGCCGGCCGTTCCAGCACTGTCAGCTGCTCTCGCCCTGCAATCGGCATGCTCCCAGCCCAGCCCCCTTCTCCTCCGCAAGTTGCCCCAACCAATTTCTCTCCCGGCAACAGCTCCAGCCCCCGTTCTCCATCTCTGGTCCATCCAGCCCCGGTTGTTTCACGCTGGTCACTCCAGCCCCGGTGCTGCTCTAGCCCTGCATATCCCATGCTAACTGAACAGCTCACTTCCACAGCACCATTTGGCCAAATAACCTCCCTCCCGGTGGTAGCTCCAGCTCCCGTCTACACCGCCGACCGCAGCAGTCCCCTTTTAGTCTAGTTGCAGCTCTTGCCCCCATCTTTCAACGGCGGCCACTCCAGACAG
Organism: Narcine bancroftii; assembly: GCF_036971445.1. Lineage (NCBI taxonomy): Eukaryota > Metazoa > Chordata > Chondrichthyes > Torpediniformes > Narcinidae > Narcine > Narcine bancroftii. The sequence continues at coordinate 1,969,446 of NW_027211808.1, forward strand.
AGTTCTTCCCCTCCAGCCGTCCATCCCCCGTTTTCTCCCGCTGGCTGCTTCTGACACTATTCTTCCCGGCCGGCCACTCCAGCCCGCGTTTTCCCCTGCATGTCGCTCGAGCCCCCTTCAGCTGCTCTAGCCCAGCAGTCCCCATGCTGTCCGCCCAGCCCCCTTCTCCTCCGTCATTTGCCCCAACACATTTCTCTCCCGCCGGCAGATCAAGTCCCCGTTCCCCACCGTTGACCGCTCCTGTTACCTTCTCGTCAACTGTTTTCTCCAGACCCCGTTCTCTCCCGCTTGCCACTCCAGCTCCCGTGCTGCTCTAGCCCTCCATTCCCCATGTTGACATCTCAGCCCCTTCTCCCCCGTCAGTCAACCCAAGCCCCCTTCTCTTCTTGCGGGAGCTCTAACTCCGTACTTTCCTGCGGTCAGTTCAATCTCCGTTCTCTCACGCTGTCTGCTCGTACTCCCGTTCTTACACTCTGGCCATTCCAGCCCCGGTTCTCCATCGCCGACCGCTCCAGTCCCCTTCTCGTCCACTGGCTGCTTCAGCCCCTGTTCTTTCTCGCTTTGCGCTGCAGTCCCCGTCAGCTGCTCTAGCTCTGCTGTCGGGATGCTCTTACCTATCCCCCTTTTCCTCCGCTGTTCTCGTAAATCCAGCCCGCGTTATTACCCTCCTGCCACTCCAGACCCCGTCAACTGCTCTCGCTCTGCAATCCTCAAGCTATCAGCCAAGCACCCTTCTTCTACGGCAATTGCCACAAACCAATTCCCTCACACCGGCAGATCCAGCACCCGTTCTCTTCAGCTGACCTCTCCTCTCATCTTCTCTACTACTGGCTATACCTGCCGCCATTCTCTCCCTTAGGCCTCCGCTGACGTCGTTCTCAGCCGAAACCCGCTCCATCTCGAGTCCACCACCGCGGACCTCTCCACTCTCAGTAATCTTATGCTGGGTGCTCCAGCTCCCGTTATCTTCAACTGGCCGTTTCTTACCCCGTTCTTCCCCACCGCGGTAACCAGCCAGCTTCCTTCCCTGCCGGGCGTTCAAGCCCCCTTCAGCTGCTCTAGACGTGCAGACGACAAGATGTAAGCCCAGCCCCCTATTCGCCCTTCAGTCGCCCCAACCACATTCTCTCCCGCCGGCAGCTCTAGCCTCGTTCCGCCCCACGCATCTGTCCCCTCACGCCCCGATCACAGCAGCGCCGGTTCTCCAGCGCCGACCGCTCCAGTCCCCTTCTCGTTCACGGTCTGCTCCAGACCCCGTTTTCTCATGTTGGCCGCACCAGCCCCTGTACAACCATGCCGACCGTTCCAGCACAGTCAGCTGCTCTCGACATGCAATCGGCATGCTCTCAGCTCAGCCCTTTCTCCTCCGCAAGTTGCCCCAACCAATTTCTCTCCCGGCAGCAGCTCCAGCCGCCGTTCTCCATCTCTGGTCCATCCAGCCTCGGTTGTCTCACGCTGGTCATTCCCGCCCCGGTGCTGCTCTAGCGCTGCAGAACACATGCGGACTGCACAGCTCACTTCTACCCCACCATTTGCCCCAAATAACTTGACTCCCGGTGGCAGCTCCAGCTCCCTTTTCTCCCGCCAGTTGCCCTAAGCTCCCTTCTCTCCCGGTGGCAACTCAAGCTCCCGTGTACACCGCAGATCGCAGCAGTCCCCTTTTAGTCCAGTTTCCGCTCTAGCCCCCGTCTTTCTACGCCGGCCACTCCAGACCGCGTTTTTCCCCGCCGGCCGTCCAGCCCTCGCTATCTCCCGTTGGCTGCTTCTGACCCTATTCTTCCCCACCGACCACTCCAGCCCGCCTTCTCCCCTGCCTGTCGCTCGAGCCCTCTTCAGCTGCTCTAGCCCTGAAGTCACAATGCTGTCCGCCCAGTCGCTTTCTCCTTCGCCATTTGTCTCAACCCATTTCTACCCGCCGGTAGTTCAAGTTTACGTTCCCCACCATTGACCTCTCCTGTCACCTCCAGCCACCGTTCTCTCCCGGTGGCATCGCCTGCCCCCGTCTACAGCTCCAGCCCTGCAGTCCCCATGCTGATATCCCAGCCCATTCTCCCCCGCCAGTCACCCCATCACCACATCTCTCCTTGCGGCAACACTAACTCTTGCCCGCCGTCCGCTCCATCTCCCGTTCAACTTGCTGTCTACTCCAATTCCAATTCTTACCATCTGGCAACTGCAGCCCAGGTTCTCCATCACCGATCGCTCCAGTCCCATTCTCGTCCACTGGCTGCTTCAGCCCCCGTTCTTTCTCGCTTTGCGCTGCAGCCCCCGTCAGCTGCACTAACCCTGCCGTCGGGATGGTCTTAGCGCAGCGCCCTTTTTCGCCAGTTGCCCAAGCCCACGTCTCTCCTACAGCCAGCTCCAGCCGCCGTTCCCCGTCTCTCGTCCATCCATCCCCGTTCTCTCCCACTAGACGATCCAGCCCCCGTTATTACCCTCCGGCCACTCCAGACCCCGTCAACAACTTTCGCCCAACAGACCCCAAGCTATCAGCCAAGCACCCTTCTTCTCCGGCAGTTGCCACAAACCATTTCACTCACAACGGCAGATCCAGAATCTGTTCTCTACAGCTGACCTCTTCTGTCATCTTCTCGATGACTGGCTCCACCAGCCGCCGTTCTCTCCCTTAGGCCGCCTCTGACCGCGTTATCAGCCGAAACCCGCTCCATCCAGAGTCCTCCACCGCCGACCGCTCCAGTCCCCGTACTCTCATGCTGGCTGCTCCAGCTCCCGTTATCTCCCGCTTCTTACCCCGTTCTTCCCCACAGGCGTAATCAGCCAGCCTTCTTCCAGGGCGGGCGCTCCAGCCCCCGTCAGCTGATCTAGCCGTGCAGACGACATGCTGTAAACCCAACCCCCTTTTCGCTCTTCAGTCGCCCCAACCACCTTCTCTTCCGCCGGCAGCACCAGCCCCGTTCCGCCCTCGCATCTGCCCCCTCACGCCCCGGCCACAGCAGCCCCGGTTTTACAGCGTCGAACGCTCCAGCTCCCTTCTCCCCCGCCAGTTGCCCCAACCCCCTTCTCCCCCGGTTGCATCTCCAGCTCCCGTCTACACCACACTCTGCTGCAGTCCCCTTTTAGTCTAGTGGCCACTACAACCCCCGTTCTCCTTGCCAGCTGCTCTAGCCATGAAGTCTCCATTCTGACCGCCCAGACCAATTCTCCGGCCATTTGGCCCAAACCTCTTCTCTTCCCCCGACTTCCCCAGAGCCAGTTCTCCCCCGATAGCCGCACAATCCCCAGTCCTCCACCGCCAACCGCTCCAGCCCCGTTATCTCAAACTGGCCGAACCAGCCCCCGTTTTCTCCCGCTGGCGGTTTCTGGCCCTGTTCTTCCCCGCCGGCCACTCCAGCCCACGTTCTTCCCTGCCTGTCGCTCGAGCCCCCTTCAGCTGCACTAGCCCTGCAGTCCACATGCTGTCAGCTCAATCCCCTTCTCCTCTGCCAGTTGACCCAACCCCCTTCACTCACGCAGGAAGCTTCAGCGTCTATTCTCCGTCAACGGCCAATCCAACTCCCATTCTCCCCTGCCGGCCATTCCAGACCCCGTTCTCCCAAGCCTGATAATCTAGCCCTGCAAATCCCATGCTGAAAGCCCAGCTCAATTCTCACGCACCATTCACCCTAATCCCCTTCACTACTCCGATTAGCTTCAGCTCCGCGTTCTTGTTCGCCGGCCACACCAATCCCCGCTCTGCCCAGCTGGCCACTCGAGCCCCTGTTCACCTAGCAGGCATCCTCATCCCCCGTTCTTTCGACCGCTCCAGACCCCGTTCTCCCAGGCCGCGATTCTGCAGTACCGACCGCTCCAGTCCCCTGATCGTCCACGGGCTGTTCCAGCACCCGTTCTCTCATGCTGGCTCCTCCAGCACCATCAGCTGATCTCGCTCTGCAGTCGGGATGCTCTCAGCGGTCCCCACTTTTTCTCGCCACTTGCCAAAGCGCACTTCTCACCGACAGGCAGCTCCATCACCCGTTCGCCATCTCTAGCAGATCCAGAACCCGTACTCTACCGCTAGCCGCTCCAGCCCCCGTTATTCCAATCCGGCCACTCCAGATACCGTCAACTGCCTTCCCCCAGCAGTCCCCATCCTATCAGCCAAGGATCCTCCTTCTCCAGCAGTTGCCTCAAACCATTTCACTGCCGCTGCCGTCTAGTCCGCGTTCTCCCCTGCCTGTCGCTCGAGCCCCGTTCAGCTGCTCAAGCCTAGCAGTCCCCATGCTGTCCGCCCAGTCCCTTCTCCTCCGTCATTTGCCCCAACCCATTTCTCTCCCGCCAGCAGATCAAGTCCCCGTTCCCCACTGTTGACCGCTCCTCTCACCTTGTCGTCAACTGGCTTCTCCAGACCACGTTCTCTCGCACTGGCAACTCCAGCTCCCGTGCTGCTCTAGCCCTGTATTCCCCATGCTGAAATCCCAGCCCCTTCTCCCCCGTCAGTCAACCCAACCCCCCTTCTCTTCATGCGGCAGCTCTAACTCCATACTTTCCCGCTGTCCGCTCAATCTCCGTTCTCTTACGCTGTATGCTCGTATTCCCGTTCTTATACTGTAGCCACTCCAGCCCCGGATCTCCAGCGCCGACCGCTCCAGTTCCTTTCTCGTCCACGTGCTGCTCCAGTGCCCGTTCTTCCACGCCGCCCACGTTGTCCCCCGTTCCTTCTGTCGCTCCAGCCTCTGTTCTCCCCTTCCAGCTGCTCTAGCCTTGCAGTTCCCATGCTGACCGCCAAGCCATCTTCTCCGGCCATTTGCCAAAACCCCTTCTCTCCCGCTGGCTTCTCCAGAGCCCGTGCTCCTCCGACAGCCGTTCCATCCCCAGTCCTCCACCGCCAACCGCACCAGCCCCCGTTCTCTCAAGCTGGCTGCTCCTGACCCTGATTTCTCCCGCTGCCGCTTCTGACCCTGTTCTTCCCCGCCGGCCACTCCAGCACGCGTTCTCCAATGCCGGACGCTGGAGCCACCTTCAGCTGCTCTAGCCCTGCAGTCCCCATGCTGTCGGCCCAGTCCCCTTCTCGTCCGCATGATGCCACAACTCCCTTCACTCCCGCCGGAAGCTTCAGCCGTTCTTCTCCGTCACCATACACTCCACCCCAATCTCCCCTGCCGGCCATTCCAGAACCCGTTTTCCAAGCCTGATAATCTAGGCCTGCAAATCCCATGCTGAAAGCCCAGTCCACTTCTCACACGCCATTGACCCCATCCCCCTTCTCTACTCCGGGCATCCCAGCTCCGCGTTCTTGCACGCAAGCCACACCAAAACCCGCTCTTCCCTGCTGGCCACTCGGGACCCCCGTTCACCTAGCCGACTACTCCATCCCCCGTTGTGTCGGCCATTCCAGCCCCCGTTCTCCCAGGCCAGCTGCTATATCCCAGCAGTCCGCCTGCGCTTAGTCCAGGCCCCATCTTCTCTGCCAATTCCACCGCCCATTTCACACCCGCCGGCAGCTCCAGCCCTCGATCTGCACCACTGACCGATCCAGCCCACTTGCTTTCCCGCTTGCCGGTTCTGACCCTGTATTTCTTTGCCGGCCATTCCATCCCGAGTTCTCCATTGCGGACTGCTCCAGCCCCAGTCAGCTGCTCAACCGTGCAGTTCCCATGCTGCAAGCACGTCCCCCTTCTCCCCCGCCAGTCGCCCAATCACTTTCTCCCCTGCCGGCTGCTCCAGCCGATTACGTCCCTCCCCTCCACCCCCTCCCGCCCCGGCCGCAGCAGCCCCGGTTCTCCAGCGCAGAACGCTCCAGTCCTCTTCTCGTACACGGTCTGCTCCAGACCCCGTTTTCTCCTGTTGGCCGCACCAGCCCCTGTTCAACCATGCCGGCCGTTCCAGCACTGTCAGCTGCTCTCGCCCTGCAATCGGCATGCTCTCAGCCCAGCCCCTTCTCCTTCGCAAGTTGACCAAACCAATTTCTCTCCCGGCAGCAGCTCCAGCCGCAGTTCTCCATCTCTAGTCAATCCAGCCCCGGATGTCTCACGCTGGTCACTCCAGCCCCGGTGCTGCTCTAGCGCTGCAAACCACATGCTGACTGCACAGCTCACTTCTTCCCCACCATTTGCCCCAAATAACTTCTCTCCCGGTGGCAGCTCCAGCTCCCTTCTCCCCCGCCAGTTGCCCTAACCCCCCTTCTCTCCCTGTGGCAACTCCAGCTCCCGTGTACACCGCCGACCGCAGCAGTCCCCATTTAGTCTACTGGCCGCTACGGCCCCCGTTCACCCCTGCCAGCTGCTCTAGCCATGAAGTCTCCATGCTGACCGCCCAGCCACATTCCCCGTCCATTTGCGCCAAACCTCTTTTCTTCTCCCGGCTTCTCCAGAGCCCGTTCTCCCCCGGCAGCCGCTCAATCCCAGTCCTCCACCGCCAACCGCTCCAGCCCCCGATATCTAAAGCTGGCCGCACCAGCGCCCGTTTTCTCCCGCTGGCGGCTCTGACCCTGTCCTTCCCCGCCGGCCCCTCCAGCCCAAGTTCTTCCCTGCATTGTCGCTCAGCCCCCTTCAGCTGCTCTAGCCCTGCAGTCCCCATGCTGTCAGCCCAATCCCCTTTTCCACCCCCAGTTGACCCAACCCCCTTCACTCACGCAGGAAGCTTCAGCGTCTATTCTCCGCCAATGGCCAATCCAACTCCCATTCTCCCCTGCCGGCCATTCCAGACCCCGTGCTCCCTAGCCTGATAATCTAGCCCTGCAAATCCCATGCTGAAAGCCCAGCTCAATTCTCACGCACCATTCACCACAATCCCCTTCTCTACTCCGAGCAGCTCCAGCTCCGCGTTTTGTCCTCCGGCCACACCAATCCCCGCTCAGCCCTGCTGGCCACTGGAACCCCCATTCACCTAACAGGCATCCCCATCCCCCGTTCGTTCGACCGCTCCAGACCTCGTTCTTCCAGGCCGCGATTCTGCAGTGCCGACCGCTCCAGTCCCCTGATCGTCCATGGGCTGCTCCAGCACCCGTTCTCTCATCCTGGCTCCTCCAGCACCATCAGCTGCTTTCGCTCTGCAGTCGGGATGCTCTCAGCCATGCCCACTTTTTCTTGCCACTTGCCAAAGCGCACTTCTCACCGACAGGCAGCTCCAGCCCCCGTTCGCCATCTCTAGTAGATCCAGAACCCGTACTCTACCGCTAGCCGCTCCAGCCCCCGTTATTCCAATCCGGCTACTGCAGATACCGTCAACTGCCTTCACCCAGCAGTCCCCATCCTATCAGCCAAGGATCCTCCTTCTCCAGCAGTTGCCTGAAACCATTTCACTCACCCCGGCCGTACAGCCCGCGTTCTCCCCTGCCTGTCGCTCGAGCCCCCTTCAGCTGCTCTAGCCCAGCAGTCCCCATGCTGTCCGCCCAGTCCTTTCTCCTCCGTCATTTGCCCCAACCCATTTCTCTCCCGCCGGCAGATCAAGTCCCCGTTCCCACCGTTGACCGCTCCTGTCACCTTCTCGTCAACTGGCTTCTCCAGACCACGTTTTCACCCGCTGGCCAATCCAGCTCCCGTGCTGCTCTGGCCCTGCATTCCCCATGCTGAAATCCCAGCCCCTTCTCCCCCGTCAGTCAACCCAACCCCCTTTCTCCTCATACGGCAGCTCTAACTCCGTACTTTCCCGCGGTCCGCTCAATCTCCGTTCTCTTACGCTGTATGCTCGTACGCCCGTTCTTATACTGTGGCCACTCCAGCCCCGGATCACCAGCGCCGACCGCTCCATTACCGTTCTCGTCCACGGGCTGCTCCAGTGCCCATTCTTCCCCACCGCCAACGTTGTTCCCCCTTCCTCCGGCCGCTCCAGCCTCTGTTCTACCCTGCCATCTGCTCTAGCCGTGCAGTTCCCATGCTGACCGCCCAGCCATCTTCTCCGGCCAATTGCCCAAACCCCTTCTCTCCCGCTGAATCTCCCGAGCCCGTGCTCCTCCGACAGCCGTTCCATCCCCAGTCCTCCACCGCAAACCGCTCCAGCCCCCGTTCTCTCAATCTGGCTGCTCCTGCCCGCGTTTACTCCCGCTGGCCGCTTCTGACACTGTTCTTCAGCGCCGGCCACTCTAGCAGGCGTTCTCACATGCCGGACGCTCGAGCCCCCTTCAGCTGTTCTAGCCCTGCAGTCCCCATGCTGTCGGCCCAGTCCCCTTCTCCTCCGCATGTTGCCACAACTCTCTTCACTCCCGCCGGAAGCTTCAGCCGCTCTACTCCGCCACCATCCACTCCATCCCCCATTCTCCTCTGCCGGCCATTGCAGAACCCGTTTTTCCAAGCTTGATAATCTAGGACTGCAAATCCCATGCTGAAAGCACAGTCCACTTCTCACACGCCATTGACCCCATCCCCCTTCTCTACTCCGGGCGTCCCAGCTCCGCGTTCTTGCACGCAAGCACACCAAAACCCGCTCTTCCCTGCTGGCCACTCGGGCCCCCGTTCACCTAGCCGACTACTCCATCCCCCGTTGTGTCGGCCACTCCAGGCCCCGTTCTCCCAGGCCAGCTACTATATCCCAGCAGTCCGCCTGCGCTTAGCCCAGGCCCCATCTACTCTGCCAATTCCACCGCCCATTTCACACCCGCCGGCAGCTCCAGCCCCCGATCTGCACCACTGACCGATCCAGCCCACTTGCTTTCCCGCTTGCCGCTTCTGACCCTGTATTGTTTTGCCTGCCATTCCAACCCGCGTTCTCCATTGCGGACTGCTCCAGCCCCCGTCAGCTGCTCAACCGTGCAGTTCCCATGCTGCAACCACATCCCCCTTCTCCCCCGCCAGTCGCCCAATCACTTTCTCCCCTGCCGGCTGCTCCAACACGTTCCATCCCACCCCTCCACCCCCTCCTGCCCCGACCGCAGCAGCCCCGGTTCTCCAGCGCCGACCGCTCCAGTCATCTTCTCGTACACGGTCTGCTCCAGACACCGTTTTCTCATGTTGGCCGCACCAGCCCCTGTTCAACCATGCCGGCCGTTCCAGCACAGTCAGCTGCTCTCGACATGCAATCGGCATGCTCTCAGCTCAGCCCCTACTCCTCCGCAAGTTGCCCCAACCAATTTCTCTCCCGGCAGCAGCTCCAGCCGCCGTTCTCCATCTCTGGTCCATCCAGCCTCGGTTGTCTCACGCTGATCATTCCCGCCCCGGTGCTGCTCTAGCGCTGCAGACCACATGCTGACTGCACAGCTCACTTCTTCCCCACCATTTGCCCCAAATAACTTCACTCCCGGTGGCAGCTCCAGCTCCCTTCTCTCCCGCCAGTTACCCTAACCCCCCTTCTCTCCCGGTGGCAACTCCAGCTCCCGTGTACACCGCAGATCGCAGCAGTCCCCTTTTAGTCCAGTTTCCGCTCTAGCCCCCGTCTTTCTACGACGGCCACTCCAGACCGCGTTTTTCCCCGCCGGCCGTCCAGCCCTCGCTATCTCCCGTTGGCCGCTTCTGACCCTATTCTTCCCCACCGACCACTCCAGCCCGCCTTCTCCCCTGCCTGTCGCTCGAGCCCTCTTCAGCTGCTCTAGCCCTGAAGTCACAATGCTGTCCGCCCAGTCTCTTACTCCTTCGCCATTTGTCTCAACCCATTTCTACCCGCCGGCAGTTGAAGTCCACGTTCCCCACCATTGACCTATCCTGTCACCTCACCCACCGTTCTCTCCCGGTGGCATCGCCAGCCCCCGTCTGCAGCTCCAGCCCTGCAGTCCCCATGCTGATATCCCAGTCCATTCTCCCCCTTTAGTCACCCCATCACCACATCTCTCCTTGCGGCAACACTAACTCTTGTCCGCCGTCCGCTCCATTTCCCGTTCAACTTCCTGTCCACTCCAATTCCCGTTCTTACCATCTGGCCACTTCAGCCCCGGTTCTCCATCGCCGATCGCTCCAGTGCCCTTCTCGTCCACTTGCTGCTTCAGCCCCCGTTCTTTCTCGCTTTGCGCTGCAACCCCCGTCAGCTGCACTAGCCCTGCAGTCGGGATGGTCTTAGCGCAGCGCCCTTTTTCGCCAGTTGCCCAAGCCCACGTCTCTCCCACAGGCAGCTCCAGCCCCCGTTCTCCATCTCTCGTCCATCCGGCCCCCGCTCTCTCCCACTGGACGATCCAGCCCCCGTTGTTACCCTCCGGTCACTCCAGACCCCGTCAACTGCTCTCGCCCAGCAGTCCCCAAGCTATCAGCCAAGCACCCTTCTTCTCCGGCAGTTGCCACCAACCATTTCCCTCACACCAGCAGATGCAGAACCTGTTCTCTACAGCTGACCTACCCTGTAATCTTCTCGATGACTGGCTCCACCAGCCGCCGTTCTCTCCCTTAGGCCACCTCTGACCGCGTTCTCAGCCGAAACTCGCTCCATCCCGAGTCCTCCACCGCCGATCGCTCCAGTCCCCGTACTCTCATGTTGGCTGCTCCAGCTCCCGTTATCTCCCGCTTCTTACCCCGTTCTTCACCACCGGCGTAATCAGCCAGCCTTCTTACCTGGCGGGCGCTCCAGCCCCCGTATGCTGCTCTAGCCGTGCAGACGACATGCTTTAAGCCCAGAACCCTATTCGCTCTTCAGTAGCCCCAACCACATTCTCTCCCGCCGGCAGCTCCAGCCCCGTTCCGCCCCTCACATCATCCCCCTCACGCCCCGGCCACAGCAGCCCCTGTTCTCCAGCGCCGAACGCGCCAGCTCAATTCTCCCTCGCCAGTTGCCCCAACCCCCTTCTCTCCACGTTGCAGCTCCAGCTCCTGTGTATACCGGCGACTGCTGCAGTTCCCTTTTAGTCTAGTGGCCGCTCCATCCCCCGTTATTGCGCGCCTGCCTCTCCAACCCGCGTTCTTCCCTGCCGGCCGCTCCAGCTACTGTCAGCTGCTCTAGCGCTGCAGTCCCCATGCTGTCAGCCAAGTATCCTTTTCCTCCGCCAGTTGCCACATCCAATTTCTCAAACCCCCAGCAGCACCAGCCCCCGTTTTCCATCTATAATCGATCCCGTCCCCGTTCTCTCCCGCTGGCCATTCCAGCCCCTGTACCGCTCTAGCCCTGCAGACCCCTTTCTGACTGCATAGATCCATTCTCCTCGGCAGGTTGCCCCAACCTCCTTATCTCCCGGTGGCAGCACCTGCTCCGGTCTACACCGCCGACTGATGCAGTACCCTTTTAGTCTAGTGGCCGCTCCAGCCCACGTTCGTCCACGCCAGCCATTCCAGACCCCGTTCTTCCCGGCGGGCCACTCCAACACCCGTTCTCCCTCGGCAGCTACACTTGCCCTGCATTCCCCATGCTTACATTCCAGCAGCTTCTCCCCCGCCAGTCACCCCATCCTCCCCATCTCTCATTGCGGCAACTGACACTCTTGCCCGCCGTCCGCTGCATCTTCCGTTCAACCCGCTGTCTGTTCGAATTCCCGTTCTTACACTCTGGCTACTCCAGCCCCGGTTCTCCAGCGCCGATCGCTCCAGTCCCCTTCTTGTCCACGGCTGCTGCAGTCCCCTTCTTCCCGGCCGGCCGCTCCAGCCCCCGTCAGCTGCTCTAGCCCTGCAGTCCCCATGCTGTCCGCCCAGTCCCCTTCTCATCCGTCATTTTCGCCAACCCATTTCTCTCCCGCCGGCAGATCATGTCCCCGTTCCCCACCGTTGACCGCTCCTGTCACCTTCTCGTCAACCAATCATCATACTCTCCCGCTTGCCACTTCACCTCCCGTGATGCTCTAGCCCTGCATTCCCTATGCTGACATCCCAGCCCCTTCTCCACCGCCAGTCAACCAAACCCCTTTCTGTTCTTGCGGCAATGCTAACACCGTACTTTCCCGCGGTCCGCTCAATCTCCCGTTCTCTCACGCTGTCTGCTCGTACTCCCGTTCTTACACTCTGGCAACTCCAGCCCCGGTCTCCAGCGCCGACCGCTCGAGTCCCCTTCTTGTCCACGGGCTGCTCCAGTCACCGTTCTCCGCCGGGCACTTTGTCCGCCATTCTTCCGGCCGCTACAGCCACCGTTCTCCCCTGCCAGCTGCTCTAGCCATGAAGTCTCCATGCTTACCGCCCAGCCCCATTCTCCGGCCATTAGGCACAAACCTCTTCTCTGCCGCAGACTTCTCCAGAGCCCGTTGTCCCCCTTCAGCCGCTAAATCCCCAGTCCTCCACCGCCAACCTCTCCAGCCCCCGTTCTCTCAAGCTGGCTGCTGCTGCCCCCGTTTTCTCCCGCTGGCCGCTTCTGACTCTGTTCTTCCCCGCCGGCCACTCCAGCCCGCGTTCTCCCATGCCGGACGCTCGAGCCCGCTTCAGCTGCTCTAGCCCTGCACTCTCCATGCTGTCAGCCCAGACAACTTCTCCTCCGCCAGTTGCCCCAACTCCCTTCACTCCCGCCGTAAGCTTCAGCCGCTCTTCTCCGCCACCAACCAGTCCATCCCTCATTTTCCTCTGCCGGCCATTCCAGAACCCGTTCTCCCAAGCCTTATAATCTAGCCCTGCAAATCCCATGCTGAAAAACCAGTCCACTTCTCACACGCCATTAACCCCAAGCCCCTTCTCTACTCCGAGCAGCCCAGCTTCGCGTTCTTGCCCGCCGGCAACACCAATCCCCGCTCTTCCCTGCTGGCCACTCGGGCCCCCGTTCACCTAGCCGACTACTCCATCCCCCGTTGTGTCGGACGCTTCAACCCCCGTTCTCCCAGGCCAGCTGCTCTATCCCAGCAGTCCGCATGCTCTTAGCCCAGGCCCCATCTCATCTGCCAGTTGCCTCACCGATTTGACTCCCGCCGGCAGCTCCAGCCCCCGATCTGCACCACTGATCGATCAAGCACACTTTCTATCCGGCTTGCCGCTTCTGACCCTGTATTTCTTTGCCGGCCACTCCAGCCCGAGTTCTCCATTGCGGATTGCTCCAGCCCCCGTCAGCTCCTTAACCGTGCAGTTCCCATGCTGCAAGCACATCCCCCTTCTCCCACGCCAGTCGCCCAACCACTTTATCTCCTGCCGGCAGATCCAGCCCGTTCCGTCCCACACCTCCTCCACCTCCCGCCCGGGCCACAGCATCCCTGGTTCTCCAGCGCCGACCGCTCCAGCACCCTTCTCGTACAGGGTCTGCTCCAGACCCAGTTTTCTCATGTTGGCAGCACCACCCCCAGTTCACCCATGCCGGCCGCTCCAGCACTGTCAGCTGCTCTCGACCTGCAATCGGCATGCTCTCAGCCCAGCCCTCTTCCCCTCCGACAGTTGCCCCAACCAATTTCTCTCCGGCAGCAGCTCCAGCCGCCGTTCTCCATCTCTGGTCCATCTAGCCCCGGTTGTCTCACGCTGGTCACTCCAGCCCAGGTGCTGCTCTAGCGCTGCAGACCACATGCTGACTTCACAGCTCACTTCTTCACCATTTGCCCCAAATAACTTCTCGCCCGGTGGCAGCTCCAGCTCCCTTCTCCCCCGCCAGTTGCCCTAACCCCCTTCTCCCCCGGTGGCAGCTCCAGCTCCCGTGTACACCGCCGACCGCACCAGTCCCCTTTTAGTCTAGTTGCCGCTCTAGCCCCCGTCTGTCTAAGGCGAGCACTCCAGACCGCGTTTTTCCCCGCCGGCCGTCCAGCCCTCGCTTTCTCCCGCTGGCCGCTTCTGACCCTATTCTTCCCCGCCGGCCACTCCAGCCCGCGTTCTCCCCTGCTTGTCGCTCGAGCCCCCTTCATCTGCTCTAGCCCAGAAGTCACAATGCTGTACGCCCAGTCCCCTTCTCCTTCGCCATTTGTCTCAACCTATTTCTCCACGCCGGCAGATCAAGTCCACGTTCCCCACCATTGACCTCTCCTGTCACCTACAGCCACCGTTCCCTCCCGGTGGCATCGCCAGTTCCCGTGTGCAGCTTCAGCCCTACAGTCCCCATGCTGATATCCCAGCCTATTCTCCCGCTTTAGTCACCCCATCACCACATCTCTCCTTGCGGCAACACTAACTCTTGCCCACCGTCCGCCCCATCTCCCGTTCAACTTGCTGTCTACTCAAATTTCCGTTCTTACCATCTGGCTACTCAAGCCCAGGTTATCAATCACCGATCGATCCAGTCCCATTCTCGTCCACTGGCTGCTTTAGCCCCAGTTCTTTCTCGTTTTGCGCTGCAGCCCCCGTCAGCTGCACTAGCCCTGCTCTCGGGATGGTCTTAGCGCAGCCCCCTTTTTCGCCAGTTGCCCAAGCCCACGTCTCTCCCACAGGCAGCTCCAGCCCCCGTTCTGCATCTCTCGTCCATCCAGCCCCCGTTCTCTCCCACTGGACGATCCAGCCCTCGTTAATACCCTCCGGCCACTCCAAACCCCTTCAACTTCTCTCGCCCAGCAGTCCCCAAGCTATCAGCCAAGGACCCTTCTTCACCGGCAATTGCCACAAACCATTTCCATCACACCGGCAGATCCAGCACCCGTTCTCTACAGCTGACTTCTCCTGTCATCTTCTCGACTACTGGCCCTACCAGCCTCCGTTCTCTCCCTTAGGCCGCCTCCGACGTCGTTTTCAGCCGAAACCCGCTCCATCCCGAGACCTCCACCGCCGACCTCTCCAGTCCCAGTACTCTCATGCTGGGTGCTCCAGCTCCCGTTATCTTCCGCTGGCCGCTTCTTACCCCGTTCTTCCCCACCGGCGTAACCAGCCAGCTTTCTTCCCTGCCGGGCGTTCCAGCTCCCGTCAGCTGCTCTAGCCATGCAGACGACAAGCTGTAAGCCCAGCCCCCTATTCGCCCTTCAGTCGCGCCAACAACATTCTCTCCCGCTGGCAGCTCCAGCCCCGTTCTGCCCCACGCAACTTCCCCCTCACGCCCGGCCACAGCAGCCCCGGTTTTCCAACGCCTACCTCTCCAGTCCCAGTACTCTCATGCTGGCTGCTCCAGGTCCCGTTATCTCCCGCTGGCCGCTTCTTACCCCGTTCTTCCCCACCGGCGTAACCAGCCAGCTTTCTTCCCTGCCGGGCGTTCCAGCTCCCGTCAGCTGCTCTAGCCGTGCAGACGACAAGCTGTAAGCCCAGCCCCCTATTCGCCCTTCAGTCGCGCCAACCACATTCTCTCCCGCTGGCAGCTCCAGCCCCGTTCTGCCCCACGCAACTTCCCCCTCACGCCCGGCCACAGCAGCCCCGGTTTTCCACCGCCTACCTATCCAGTCCCAGTACTCTCATGCTGGCTGCTCCAGGTCCCGTTATCTCCCGCTGGCCGCTTCTTACCCCGTTCTTCCCTACCGGCGTAACCAGCCAGCCTTCTTCCCTGCCGGGCGTTCCATCCCCCGTCAGCTGCTCTAGCCGTGAAGACGACAGCTGTAAGCCCAGCCCCCTATTCGCCCTTCAGTCGCGCCAACCACTTTCTCTCCCGCCGCCAGCTCCAGCCCCGTTCCTCCCCACGGAAAGGCCCCCTCACGCCCCGGCCACATTAGCCCAGCTTCTCCAGCGGCGACAGCTCCAGTCCCCTTCTCGTACACGGTCTGCTCCAGACCCCGATTTCTCATGTTGGCCGCACCACCCCCAGTTCACCCATGCCGGCCGTTCCAGCACTGTCTGCCGCTCTCACCCTGCAATCGGCATGCTCTCAGCCCAGCCCCCTTCACCTCCACAAGTTGTCCCAACCATTTTCTCTCCCGCTGGGCACTCCAGCTCCCGTGCTGATCTAGCCCTGCATTCCCCATGCTGATATCCCAGCCCATTCTCCCCCGCCAGTCACCCCATCACCACTTCTCTCCTTGGGCAGCTCTAACTCTTGCCCGCCGTCCGCTCCATCTCCCGTTCAACTTGCTGTCTACTCGAATTCCCGTTCTTACCCTCTGGCCTCTCCAGCCCCGGTTCTCCATCGCCGACCGCTCCAGTCCCCTTCTTCTACACTGGCTGCTCCAGACCCCGATTTCTCATGTTGGCCGCACCAGCCCCAGTTCACCCATGCCGGCCGTTCCGGCACTGTCAGCTGCTCTCGCCCTGCAATCGGCATGCTCCCAGCCCAGCCCAGCCCCGTTTTCCTCCGCAAGTTGCCCCAACCAATTTCTCTCATGACAGCAGCTCCAGCCCCCGTTCTCCATCTCTGCTCCATCCTGCCCCGGTTGTCTCACGCTGGTCACTCCAGCCCCGGTGCTGCTCTAGCCCTGCAGATACCATGCTGACTGCACAGCTCACTTCTTCCGCACCATTTGCCCCAAATAACCTCCCTCACGGTGGCAGCTCCAGCTCCAGTCTACACCGCCGACCGCAGCATTCCCCTTTTAGTCTAGCTGCAGCTTTTTCCCCCATATTTCTGCGGCGGCCACTCCAGACCGAGTTCTGCCCCTCCACCCGTCCATCCCCCGTTTTCTCCCGCTGGCCGCTTCTGACCCTATTCTTTCCGGCCGGCCGCTCCAGCACGCGTTCTCCCCTGCCTGTCGCTCGAGCCCCCTTCAGCTGCTCTAGCCCAGCAGTCCCCATGCTGTCCGCCCAGTCCCCTTCACCTCCGTAATTTTCACCAACCCATTTCTCTCCCGCCGGCAGATCAAGTCCCCGTTCCACACCGTTGACCGCTCCTGTTACCTTCTCGTCAACTGACTTCTCCAGACCCCGTTCTTTCCCGCTTCCCACTCCAGCTCCCGTGCAGCTCTAGCCCTGTATTCCCCATGCTGACATCTCAGCCCCTTCTCCCCCGTCAGTCAACCCAACCCCACTTCTCTTCTTGAGGCAGCTCTAACTCCGTAATTTCCTGCGGTAAGCTCAATCTCCGTTCTCTCACGCTGTCTGATCGTACTCCTGTTCTTACACTCTGGCCACTCCAGGCCCGGTTCTCCATCTCCGACCGCTCCAGTCCCCTTCTCGTCCACTGGCTGCTTCAGCCCCTCTTCTTTCTCGCTTTGCGCTGCAGTCCCCGTCAGCTGCTCTAGCTCTGCTGTCGGGATGCTCTTAGCCTATCCCCCTTTTCCTCCGCTGTTCTCGTCCATCCAGCCCGCATTATTACACTCCGGCCACTCCAGACCAAGTCAACTGCTCTCGCAGAGCAGTCCCCAAGCTATCAGCCAAGCACCCTTCTTCTCCGGCAATTGCCACAAACCATTTCCCTCACACCGGCAGATCCAGCACCCTTTCTCTACAGCTGACCTCTCCTGTCATCTTCTCGATTACTGGCTCTACCAGCCGCCATTCTCTCCCTTAGGCCGCCTCTGACGGCGATCTAAGCCGAAATCCTCTCCATCCCGTGTCCTCCACCGCCGACCTCTCCAGTCCCAGTACTCTCATGCTGGCTGCTCCAGGTCCCGTTATCTCCCGCTGGCCGCTTCTTACCCCGTTCTTCCCTACCGGCGTAACCAGCCAGCCGTCTTCCCTGCCGGGCGTTCCATCCCCCGTCAGCTGCTCTAGCCGTGAAGAAGACAAGCTGTAAGCCCAGCCCCCTATTCGCCCTTCAGTCGCGCCAACCACATTCTCTCCCGCCGCCAGCTCCAGCCCCGTTCCGCCCCGCGCATTTGCCCCCTCACGCGCCGGCCACAGCAGCCCCGATTCTCCAGCGCCGACTGCTCCAATCCCCTTCTCGTACACGGTCTGCTCCAGACTCCGTGTTCTCATGTTGGCCGCACCACACCCAGATCACCCATGACGGTCGTTCCAGCACTGTCAGCTGCTCTCATCCTGCAATCGGCATGCTCTCAGCCCAGCACTCTTGTCTTCCGCAAGTTGCCCCAACCAATTTCTGTCCCGCTGGCCACTCCAGTCCCGTGCTGCTCTAGCCCTGCATTCCCCATGCTGACATCCCAGCACCTTCTCCCCCGTCAGTCAACCCAACCCCCTTCTCTTCTTGCGGCAGCTCTAACTCCATACTTTCCCGCGGTTAGCTAAATATCCGTTCTCACACGCTGTCTGCTCGTACTCCCGTTCTTACACTCTGGCCACTCCAGCACCGGATCTCCAGCGCCGACCGCTCCAGTCCCTTTCTCGTCCACGGGCTGCTCCAGTCCCCGTTCTTCCCCGCTGGCCACATTGTCCCCTGATCCTCCGGCCGCTCCAGCCTCTGTTCTCCCCTGCCATGTGCTCTGCCGTGCGGTTCCCATGCTGACAGCCCAGCCACCTTCTCCGGCCATTTGCCCCTGCCCCCTTCTCTCCCACTGGCATCTCCAGAGCCCGTGCATCTCCGACAGCCGTTCCATCCCCAGTGCTCCACCGCGAACCACTCCAACCACGTCATCTCAAGCTGGCTGCTCCAGCCCACAAAGTCTCCCGCTGGCCGCTTCTGACCCTCTTCTTCCCCGCCGGCCACTCCAGCCCGCGTTCTCCCCTGCCGGTCGCTCGAGCCCCCTTGACCTGTAGTCCCCATGCCGTCAGCCCAGTCCCCTTCACCTCCGCTAGTTGCCCCAACTCCCTTCACTCCCGCCGGAAGCTTCAGACGCTGTTTTCTGCCACCATCCACTCCATCCCCCATTCTCCTCTGCCGGCCATTCCAGAAGCCGTCCTACCAAGCCTGATAATCTAGCCCTGCAAATCCCATGCTGAAAGCCCAGCAAACTTCTCACACGCCATTGACCCCAACCTCCTTCTCTGCTCCGGGCAGCCCAGCTCCGCGTTCTTGCCCGCCGGCCTCACCAGTCCCCGCTCTTCCCTGCTGACCACTCGGGTCCCCGTTCACCTAGCCGACTACTCCATCCCCCGTTCTGTCGGCCGTTCCTGCCCCCGTTCTCCCAGGCCAGTTTCTCTATCCCAGCAGTCCGCATGCTCTTAGCCCAGCCCCCAGCTACTCTGCCAGTTGCCCCACCCATTTCACACCCGCTGCAGCTCCAGCCCCTGATCAACACTACTGACCGAACCAGCCCACTTTCTTTCCCGCTTGCCGCTTCTGACCCTGTATTTCTTTGCTGGTCACTCCATCCCGTGTTCTACATTGCGAACTGCTCCAGCCCCCGTCAGCTGCTCAACCGTGCAGTTCTCATGCTGCAAGAATATCCCCCTTCTCCCCCGCCAGTCGCCCAAGCACTTTCTCTCCCGCCCGCAGCTCCAGCCCGGTTCTCCACTCCCTTACACCCCACTTCCCGCCCCGGCTACTCCAGCAACGGTTCTCCAGCGCCGACCGCTCCAGTCCCCTTCTCGTCCACGAGATGCTCCAGTTCTCGTTCTCCCCTGCCGGCCGCTCCAGTCCCCGTCAGCTGCTCTAGCCCTGCAGTCCCCATGCTGTCAGCTCAGTACCCTTCTCTTCCGCCAGCTGCCCCAACACCCTTCACTTCCGCCGGAGCTTCAGACGCTGTTCTCCGCCACCATCCACTCAATCTCCTATTCTCCCCTGCCGGCCATTCCAGATCCCGTTCACACAAGCCTGAAAATCTAGCCCTGCAAATCCCATGCTGAAAGCCCAGCCCACTTATCACACACCTTTGACCCCAACCCCTTCTCTACCCGGGCAGCTCCAGCTCAGTTTCTTGCCCGCCGGCCACACCAATCCCGTATCTTCCCTAATGTCCGCTCGGGTCCCCTTTCACGTAGCCGACTATTCCATCCCCCGTCCTGTCGGCCGCTCCAGCCCCCATTCTCCCAGGCAAGCTGCTCTATCCCAGCAGTCCGCATGCTCTTAGCCCAGCCCCCATCTACTCTGCCAGTTGCCCCACCCATTTCACACCCGCCTGCAGCTCCAGCCCCAATCTGCATCACTGACCGATCCAGCCCACTTTCTTTCCCGCTTGCCGCTTCTGACCCTGTATTTCCTTGTCGGCCACTCCAACCCGCGTTTCCATTGCGGACTGCTCCAGCCCCCGTCAGATGCTCAACCGTGCAGTTTACCATGATGCAAGCACATCCCCCTTCTCCCCCGCCAGTCGTCCAACCACTTTATCTCCCGCCCGCAGCTCCAGCCCTGTCCCCAGTCCCTTAAATCCCACTTCCCGCCCCGGCCACTCTAGTGCCGGTTCTCCAGCGCCGACCGCTCCAGTCCCCTTCTCGTCCACGAATGCTCCAGTTCTCGTTCTCCCCTGCCGGCCGCTCCAACCCCCGTCAGCTGTCCTAGCCCTGCAGACCCATGCAGTTCACCCAGTTCCCTTTGCCTCCGCCATTTGTCTCTACCCATTTCTCCCCGCCGGCTGTTCGAGCCAACATTCCCAACCGTTGAACTCTCCTGTCACCTACTCGATTACTGGCAGCTCCAGGCACCGTTCTCTACCGGTCGCATCACCAGCCCCCGTCTGCAGCTCCAGCCCTGCAGTCACAATACTGATATCCCAGCCAATTATCCCCCGCCAGTTACCCCATCACCACTTCTCTCCTTGCGGCAACTCTAACTCTTTCCCGCCGTCCGCTCCATCTGTCTACTCGAATTTACGTTCTTACCCACTGGCATCTCCAGCCCCGGTTCTACATCGCCGACCGCTCCAGTCCTCTTCTCGTCCACTGGCTGCTTCAGCCCCCGTTTTCTCATGTTGGCCGCACCACCCCCAGTTCACCCATACCGGCCGCTCCAGCACTGTCAGCTGCTCTCGCCCTTCAATCGGCATGCTCCCAGCCCAGACCCCTTCTCCCCCGCCGGTTGCCCCAAACCCCTTCTCTCGCGGTGGCAGCTCCAGCTCCCGTCTACAACGCCGACCGCAGCAGTCCCCTTTTAGTCAAGTTGCCGCTTTAGTCCCCGTCTTTCTACGGCGGCCACTCCAGACCGCGTTCTACCCCGCCTGCCGGCGAGCCCCCGTTTTCTCCCGCTGGCCGCTTCTGACCCTATACTTCCCCGCCGGCCACTGCAGCCCGCGTTCTCCCATGCCGGACGCTCGAGCCCGCTTCAGCTGCTCTAGCCCTGCAATCCCCATGCTGTCAGCCCAGACAACTTCTCCTCCGCCAGTTGCCCCAACTCACTTCACTCCCGCCGTAAGCTTCAGCCGCTCTTCTCCGCCACCAACCAGTCCATCCCTCATTTTCCTCTGCCGGCCATTCCAGAACCCGTTCTCCCAAGCCTTATAATCTAGCCCTGCAAATCACATGCTGAAAAACCAGTCCACTTCTCACACGACATTAACCCCAAGCCCCTTCTCTACTCCGAGCAGCCCAGCTTCGCGTTCTTGCCCGCCGGCAACACCAATCCCCGCTCTTCCCTGCTGGCCACTCGGGCCCCCGTTCACCTAGCCGACTACTCCATCCCCCGTTGTGTCGGACGCTTCAACCCCCGTTCTCCCAGGCCAGCTGCTCTATCCCAGCAGTCCGCATGCTCTTAGCCCAGGCCCCATCTCATCTGCCTGTTGCCTCACCGATTTGACACCCGCCGGCAGCTCCAGCCCCCGATCTGCACCACTGATCGATCAAGCACACTTTCTATCCGGCTTGCCGCTTCTGACCCTGTATTTCTTTGCCGGCCACTCCAGCCCGAGTTCTCCATTGCGGATTGCTCCAGCCCCCGTCAGCTCCTTAACCGTGCAGTTCCCATGCTGCAAGCACATCCCCCTTCTCCCACGCCAGTCGCCCAACCACTTTATCTCCTGCCGTCAGATCCAGCCCGTTCCGTCCCACACCTCCTCCACCTCCCGCCCAGGCCACAGCATCCCTGGTTCTCCAGCGCCGACCGCTCCAGTACCCTTCTCGTACAGGGTCTGCTCCAGACCCAGTTTTCTCATGTTGGCAGCACTACCCCCAGTTCACCCATGCCGGCCGCTCCAGCACTGTCAGCTGCTCTCGACCTGCAATCGGCATGCTCTCAGCCCAGCCCTCTTCCCCTCCGACAGTTGCCACAAACAATTTCTCTCCGGCAGCAGCTCCAGCCGCCGTTCTCCATCTCTGGTCCATCTAGCCCCGGTTGTCTCACGCTGGTCACTCCAGCCCAGGTGCTGCTCTAGCGCTGCAGACCACATGCTGACTTCACAGCTCACTTCTTCCCCATTTGCCCCAAATAACTTCTCGCCCGGTGGCAGCTCCAGCTCCCTTCTCCCCCGCCAGTTGCCCTAACCCCCTTCTCTCCCGGTGGCAGCTCCAGCTCCCGTGTACACCGCCGACCGCACCAGTCCCCTTTTAGTCTAGTTGCCGCTCTAGCCACCGTCTGTCTAAGGCGGGCACTCCAGACCGCGTTTTTCCCCGCCGGCCGTCCAGCCCTCGCTTTCTCCCGCTGGCCGCTTCTGACCCTATTCTTCCCCGCCGGCCACTCCAGCCCGCGTTCTCACCTGCTTGTCGCTCGAGCCCCCTTCATCTGCTCTAGCCCAGAAGTCACAATGCTGTACGCCCAGTCCCCTTCTCCTTCGCCATTTGTCTCAACCTATTTCTCCACGCCGGCAGATCAAGTCCACGTTCCCCACCATTGACCTCTCCTGTCACCTACAGCCACCGTTCCGTCCCGGTGGCATCGCCAGTTCCCGTGTGCAGGTTCAGCCCTACAGTCCCCATGCTGATATCCCAGCCTATTCTCCCGCTTTAGTCACCCCATCACCACATCTCTCCTTGCGGCAACACTAACTGTTGCCCACCGTCCGCTCCATCTCCCGTTCAACTTGCTGTCTACTCCAATTTCCGTTCTTACCATCTGGCTGCTCAAGCCCAGGTTATCAATCACCGATCGATCCAGTCCCATTCTCGTGCACTGGCTGCTTTAGCCCCAGGTCTTTCTCGTTTTGCGCTGCAGCCCCCGTCAGCTGCACTAGCCCTGCTGTCGGGATGGTCTTAGCGCAGCCCCCTTTTTCGCCAGTTGCCCAAGCCCACGTCTCTCGCACAGGCAGCTCCATCCCCCGTTCTGCATCTCTCGTCCATCCAGCCCCCGTTCTCTCCCACTGGACGATCCAGCAGACCCTCCGGCCACTCCAAACCCCTTCAGCTTCTCTCGCCCAGCAGACCCCAAGCTATCTGCCAAGGACCCTTCTTCACCGGCAATTGCCACAAACCATTTCCATCACACCGGCAGATCCAGCACCCGTTCTCTACAGCTGACTTCTCCTGTCATCTTCTCGACTACTGGCTCTACCAGCCTCCGTTCTCTCCCTTAGGCCGCCTCCGACGTCGTTTTCAGCCGAAACCCGCTCCATCCCGAGACCTCCACCGCCGACCTCTCCAGTCCCAGTACTCTCATGCTGGGTGCTCCAGCCCCCGTTATCTTCCGCTGGCCGCTTCTTACCCCGTTCTTCCCCACCGGCGTAACCAGCCAGCTTTCTTCCCTGCCGGGCGTTCCAGCTCCCGTCAGCTGCTCTAGCCGTGCAGACGACAAGCTGTAAGCCCAGCCCCCTATTCGCCCTTCAGTCGCGCCAACCACATTCTCTCCCGCTGGCAGCTCCAGCCCCGTTCTGCCCCACGCAACTTCCCCCTCACGCCCGGCCACAGCAGCCCCGGTTTTCCACCGCCTACCTCTCCAGTCCCAGTACTCTCATGCTGGCTGCTCCAGGTCCCGTTATCTCCCGCTGGCCGCTTCTTACCCCGTTCTTCCCTACCGGCGTAACCAGCCAGCCTTCTTCCCTGCCGGGCGTTCCAGCTCCCGTCAGCTGCTCTAGCCGTGCAGACGACAAGCTGTAAGCCCAGCCCCCTATTCGCCCTTCAGTCGCGCCAACCACTTTCTCTCCCGCCGCCAGCTCCAGCCCCGTTCCTCCCCACGGAAAGGCCCCCTCAAGCTCCGGCCACATTAGGCCAGCTTCTCCAGCGCCGACAGCTCCAGTCCCCTTCTATACACGGTCTGCTCCAGACCCCGATTTCTCATGTTGGCCGCACCAGCCCCAGTTCACCCATGCCGGCCGTTCCGGCACTGTCAGCTGCTCTCGCCCTGCAATCGGCATGCTCCCAGCCCAGCCCAGCCCCGTTTTCCTCCGCAAGTTGCCCCAACCAATTTCTCTCATGACAGCAGCTCCAGCCCCCGTTCTCCATCTCTGCTCCATCCTGCCCCGGTTGTCTCACGCTGGTCACTCCAGCCCCGGTGCTGCTCTAGCCCTGCAGATACCATGCTGACTGCACAGCTCACTTCTTCCGCACCATTTGCCCCAAATAATCTCCCTCACGGTGGCAGCTCCAGCTCCCGTCTACACCGCCGACCGCAGCATTCCCCTTTTAGTCTAGCTGCAGCTTTTTCCCCAATATTTCTGCGGCGGCCACTCCAGACCGAGTTCTGCCCCTCCACCCGTCTATCCCCCGTTTTCTCCCGCTGGCCGCTTCTGACCCTATTCTTTCCGGCCGGCCGCTCCAGCACGCGTTCTCCCCTGCCTGTCGCTCGAGCCCCCTTCAGCTGCTCTAGCCCAGCAGTCCCCATGCTGTCCGCCCAGTCCCCTTCACCTCCGTAATTTTCACCAACCCATTTCTCTCCCGCCGGCAGATCAAGTCCCCGTTCCACACCGTTGACCGCTCCTGTTACCTTCTCGTCAACTGACTTCTCCAGACCCCGTTCTTTCCCGCTTGCCACTCCAGCTCCCGTGCAGCTCTAGCCCTGTATTCCCCATGCTGACATCTCAGCCCCTTCTCCCCCGTCAGTCAACCCAACCCCACTTCTCTTCTTGAGGCAGCTCTAACTCCGTAATTTCCTGCGGTCAGCTCAATCTCCGTTCTCTCACGCTGTCTGATCGTACTCCTGTTCTTACACTCTGGCCACTCCAGGCCCGGTTCTCCATCTCCGACCGCTCCAGTCCCCTTCTCGTCCACTGGCTGCTTCAGCCCCTCTTCTTTCTCGCTTTGCGCTGCAGTCCCCGTCAGCTGCTCTAGCTCTGCTGTCGGGATGCTCTTAGCCTATCCCCCTTTTCCTCCGCTGTTCTCGTCCATCCAGCCCGCATTATTACACTCCGGCCACTCCAGACCAAGTCAACTGCTCTCGCAGAGCAGTCCCCAAGCTATCAGCCAAGCACCCTTCTTCTCCGGCAATTGCCACAAACCATTTCCCTCACACCGGCAGATCCAGCACCCTTTCTCTACAGCTGACCTCTCCTGTCATCTTCTCGATTACTGGCTCTACCAGCCGCCATTCTCTCCCTTAGGCCGCCTCTGACGGCGATCTAAGCCGAAATCCTCTCCATCCCGTGTCCTCCACTGCCGACCTCTCCAGTCCCAGTACTCTCATGCTGGCTGCTCCAGGTCCCGTTATCTCCCGCTGGCCGCTTCTTACCCCGTTCTTCCCTACCGGCGTAACCAGCCAGCCTTCTTCCCTGCCGGGCGTTCCATCCCCCGTCAGCTGCTCTAGCCGTGAAGACGACAAGCTGTATGCCCAGCCCCCTATTCGCCCTTCAGTCGCGCCAACCACATTCTCTCCCGCCGCCAGCTCCAGCCCCGTTCCGCCCCACGCATTTGCCACCTCACGCGCCGGCCACAGCAGCCCCGATTCTACAGCGCCGACTGCTCCAATCCCCTTCTCGTACACGGTCTGCTCCAGACTCCGTGTTCTCATGTTGGCCGCACCACACCCAGATCACCCATGACGGTCGATCCAGCACTGTCAGCTGCTCTCATCCTGCAATCGGCATGCTCTCAGCCCAGCACTCTTGTCTTCCGCAAGTTGCCCCAACCAATTTCTCTCCCGCTGGCCACTCCAGTCCCGTGCTGCTCTAGCCCTGCATTCCCCATGCTGACATCCCAGCACCTTCTCCCCCGTCAGTCAACCCAACCCCCTTCTCTTCTTGCGGCAGCTCTAACTCCATACTTTCCCGCGGTTAGCTAAATATCCGTTCTCACACGCTGTCTGCTCGTACTCCCGTTCTTACACTCTGGCCACTCCAGCACCGGATCTCCAGCGCCGACCGCTCCAGTCCCTTTCTCGTCCACGGGCTGCTCCAGTCCCCGTTCTTCCCCGCTGGCCACATTGTCCCCTGATCCTCCGGCCGCTCCAGCCTCTGTTCTCCCCTGCCATGTGCTCTGCCGTGCGGTTCCCATGCTGACAGCCCAGCCACCTTCTCCGGCCATTTGCCCCTGCCCCCTTCTCTCCCACTGGCATCTCCAGAGCCCGTGCATCTCCGACAGCCGTTCCATCCCCAGTGCTCCACCGCGAACCACTCCAACCACGTCATCTCAAGCTGGCTGCTCCAGCCCACAAAGTCTCCCGCTGGCCGCTTCTGACCCTCTTCTTCCCCGCCGGCCACTCCAGCCCGCGTTCTCCCCTGCCGGTCGCTCGAGCCCCCTTGACCTGTAGTCCCCATGCCGTCAGCCCAGTCCCCTTCACCTCCGCTAGTTGCCCCAACTCCCTTCACTCCCGCCGGAAGCTTCAGACGCTGTTTTCTGCCACCATCCACTCCATCCCCCATTCTCCTCTGCCGGCCATTCCAGAAGCCGTCCTACCAAGCCTGATAATCTAGCCCTGCAAATCCCATGCTGAAAGCCCAGCAAACTTCTCACACGCCATTGACCCCAACCTCCTTCTCTGCTCCGGGCAGCCCAGCTCCGCGTTCTTGCCCGCCGGCCTCACCAGTCCCCGCTCTTCCCTGCTGACCACTCGGGTCCCCGTTCACCTAGCCGACTACTCCATCCCCCGTTCTGTCGGCCGTTCCTGCCCCCGTTCTCCCAGGCCAGTTTCTCTATCCCAGCAGTCCGCATGCTCTTAGCCCAGCCCCCAGCTACTCTGCCAGTTGCCCCACCCATTTCACACCCGCTGCAGCTCCAGCCCCTGATCAACACTACTGACCGAACCAGCCCACTTTCTTTCCCGCTTGCCGCTTCTGACCCTGTATTTCTTTGCTGGTCACTCCATCCCGTGTTCTACATTGCGAACTGCTCCAGCCCCCGTCAGCTGCTCAACCGTGCAGTTCTCATGCTGCAAGAATATCCCCCTTCTCCCCCGCCAGTCGCCCAAGCACTTTCTCTCCCGCCCGCAGCTCCAGCCCGGTTCTCCACTCCCTTACACCCCACTTCCCGCCCCGGCTACTCCAGCAACGGTTCTCCAGCGCCGACCGCTCCAGTCCCCTTCTCGTCCACGAGATGCTCCAGTTCTCGTTCTCCCCTGCCGGCCGCTCCAGTCCCCGTCAGCTGCTCTAGCCCTGCAGTCCCCATGCTGTCAGCTCAGTACCCTTCTCTTCCGCCAGCTGCCCCAACACCCTTCACTTCCGCCGGAGCTTCAGACGCTGTTCTCCGCCACCATCCACTCAATCTCCTATTCTCCCCTGCCGGCCATTCCAGATCCCGTTCACACAAGCCTGAAAATCTAGCCCTGCAAATCCCATGCTGAAAGCCCAGCCCACTTATCACACACCTTTGACCCCAACCCCTTCTCTACCCGGGCAGCTCCAGCTCAGTTTCTTGCCCGCCGGCCACACCAATCCCGTATCTTCCCTAATGTCCGCTCGGGTCCCCTTTCACGTAGCCGACTATTCCATCCCCCGTCCTGTCGGCCGCTCCAGCCCCCATTCTCCCAGGCAAGCTGCTCTATCCCAGCAGTCCGCATGCTCTTAGCCCAGCCCCCATCTACTCTGCCAGTTGCCCCACCCATTTCACACCCGCCTGCAGCTCCAGCCCCAATCTGCATCACTGACCGATCCAGCCCACTTTCTTTCCCGCTTGCCGCTTCTCACCCTGTATTTCCTTGTCGGCCACTCCAACCCGCGTTTCCATTGCGGACTGCTCCAGCCCCCGTCAGATGCTCAACCGTGCAGTTTACCATGATGCAAGCACATCCCCCTTCTCCCCCGCCAGTCGTCCAACCACTTTATCTCCCGCCCGCAGCTCCAGCCCTGTCCCCAGTCCCTTAAATCCCACTTCCCGCCCCGGCCACTCTAGTGCCGGTTCTCCAGCGCCGACCGCTCCAGTCCCCTTCTCGTCCACGAATGCTCCAGTTCTCGTTCTCCCCTGCCGGCCGCTCCAACCCCCGTCAGCTGTCCTAGCCCTGCAGACCCATGCAGTTCACCCAGTTCCCTTTGCCTCCGCCATTTGTCTCTACCCATTTCTCCCCGCCGGCTGTTCGAGCCAACATTCCCAACCGTTGAACTCTCCTGTCACCTACTCGATTACTGGCAGCTCCAGGCACCGTTCTCTACCGGTCGCATCACCAGCCCCCGTCTGCAGCTCCAGCCCTGCAGTCACAATACTGATATCCCAGCCAATTATCCCCCGCCAGTTACCCCATCACCACTTCTCTCCTTGCGGCAACTCTAACTCTTTCCCGCCGTCCGCTCCATCTGTCTACTCGAATTTACGTTCTTACCCACTGGCATCTCCAGCCCCGGTTCTACATCGCCGACCGCTCCAGTCCTCTTCTCGTCCACTGGCTGCTTCAGCCCCCGTTTTCTCATGTTGGCCGCACCACCCCCAGTTCACCCATACCGGCCGCTCCAGCACTGTCAGCTGCTCTCGCCCTTCAATCGGCATGCTCCCAGCCCAGACCCCTTCTCCCCCGCCGGTTGCCCCAAACCCCTTCTCTCGCGGTGGCAGCTCCAGCTCCCGTCTACAACGCCGACCGCAGCAGTCCCCTTTTAGTCAAGTTGCCGCTTTAGTCCCCGTCTTTCTACGGCGGCCACTCCAGACCGCGTTCTACCCCGCCTGCCGGCGAGCCCCCGTTTTCTCCCGCTGGCCGCTTCTGACCCTATACTTCCCCGCCGGCCACTGCAGCCCGCGTTCTCCCATGCCGGACGCTCGAGCCCGCTTCAGCTGCTCTAGCCCTGCAATCCCCATGCTGTCAGCCCAGACAACTTCTCCTCCGCCAGTTGCCCCAACTCACTTCACTCCCGCCGTAAGCTTCAGCCGCTCTTCTCCGCCACCAACCAGTCCATCCCTCATTTTCCTCTGCCGGCCATTCCAGAACCCGTTCTCCCAAGCCTTATAATCTAGCCCTGCAAATCACATGCTGAAAAACCAGTCCACTTCTCACACGACATTAACCCCAAGCCCCTTCTCTACTCCGAGCAGCCCAGCTTCGCGTTCTTGCCCGCCGGCAACACCAATCCCCGCTCTTCCCTGCTGGCCACTCGGGCCCCCGTTCACCTAGCCGACTACTCCATCCCCCGTTGTGTCGGACGCTTCAACCCCCGTTCTCCCAGGCCAGCTGCTCTATCCCAGCAGTCCGCATGCTCTTAGCCCAGGCCCCATCTCATCTGCCTGTTGCCTCACCGATTTGACACCCGCCGGCAGCTCCAGCCCCCGATCTGCACCACTGATCGATCAAGCACACTTTCTATCCGGCTTGCCGCTTCTGACCCTGTATTTCTTTGCCGGCCACTCCAGCCCGAGTTCTCCATTGCGGATTGCTCCAGCCCCCGTCAGCTCCTTAACCGTGCAGTTCCCATGCTGCAAGCACATCCCCCTTCTCCCACGCCAGTCGCCCAACCACTTTATCTCCTGCCGTCAGATCCAGCCCGTTCCGTCCCACACCTCCTCCACCTCCCGCCCAGGCCACAGCATCCCTGGTTCTCCAGCGCCGACCGCTCCAGTACCCTTCTCGTACAGGGTCTGCTCCAGACCCAGTTTTCTCATGTTGGCAGCACTACCCCCAGTTCACTCATGCCGGCCGCTCCAGCACTGTCAGCTGCTCTCGACCTGCAATCGGCATGCTCTCAGCCCAGCCCTCTTCCCCTCCGACAGTTGCCACAAACAATTTCTCTCCGGCAGCAGCTCCAGCCGCCGTTCTCCATCTCTGGTCCATCTAGCCCCGGTTGTCTCACGCTGGTCACTCCAGCCCAGGTGCTGCTCTAGCGCTGCAGACCACATGCTGACTTCACAGCTCACTTCTTCCCCATTTGCCCCAAATAACTTCTCGCCCGGTGGCAGCTCCAGCTCCCTTCTCCCCCGCCAGTTGCCCTAACCCCCTTCTCTCCCGGTGGCAGCTCCAGCTCCCGTGTACACCGCCGACCGCACCAGTCCCCTTTTAGTCTAGTTGCCGCTCTAGCCACCGTCTGTCTAAGGCGGGCACTCCAGACCGCGTTTTTCCCCGCCGGCCGTCCAGCCCTCGCTTTCTCCCGCTGGCCGCTTCTGACCCTATTCTTCCCCGCCGGCCACTCCAGCCCGCGTTCTCACCTGCTTGTCGCTCGAGCCCCCTTCATCTGCTCTAGCCCAGAAGTCACAATGCTGTACGCCCAGTCCCCTTCTCCTTCGCCATTTGTCTCAACCTATTTCTCCACGCCGGCAGATCAAGTCCACGTTCCCCACCATTGACCTCTCCTGTCACCTACAGCCACCGTTCCGTCCCGGTGGCATCGCCAGTTCCCGTGTGCAGGTTCAGCCCTACAGTCCCCATGCTGATATCCCAGCCTATTCTCCCGCTTTAGTCACCCCATCACCACATCTCTCCTTGCGGCAACACTAACTGTTGCCCACCGTCCGCTCCATCTCCCGTTCAACTTGCTGTCTACTCCAATTTCCGTTCTTACCATCTGGCTGCTCAAGCCCAGGTTATCAATCACCGATCGATCCAGTCCCATTCTCGTGCACTGGCTGCTTTAGCCCCAGGTCTTTCTCGTTTTGCGCTGCAGCCCCCGTCAGCTGCACTAGCCCTGCTGTCGGGATGGTCTTAGCGCAGCCCCCTTTTTCGCCAGTTGCCCAAGCCCACGTCTCTCGCACAGGCAGCTCCATCCCCCGTTCTGCATCTCTCGTCCATCCAGCCCCCGTTCTCTCCCACTGGACGATCCAGCAGACCCTCCGGCCACTCCAAACCCCTTCAGCTTCTCTCGCCCAGCAGACCCCAAGCTATCTGCCAAGGACCCTTCTTCACCGGCAATTGCCACAAACCATTTCCATCACACCGGCAGATCCAGCACCCGTTCTCTACAGCTGACTTCTCCTGTCATCTTCTCGACTACTGGCTCTACCAGCCTCCGTTCTCTCCCTTAGGCCGCCTCCGACGTCGTTTTCAGCCGAAACCCGCTCCATCCCGAGACCTCCACCGCCGACCTCTCCAGTCCCAGTACTCTCATGCTGGGTGCTCCAGCCCCCGTTATCTTCCGCTGGCCGCTTCTTACCCCGTTCTTCCCCACCGGCGTAACCAGCCAGCTTTCTTCCCTGCCGGGCGTTCCAGCTCCCGTCAGCTGCTCTAGCCGTGCAGACGACAAGCTGTAAGCCCAGCCCCCTATTCGCCCTTCAGTCGCGCCAACCACATTCTCTCCCGCTGGCAGCTCCAGCCCCGTTCTGCCCCACGCAACTTCCCCCTCACGCCCGGCCACAGCAGCCCCGGTTTTCCACCGCCTACCTCTCCAGTCCCAGTACTCTCATGCTGGCTGCTCCAGGTCCCGTTATCTCCCGCTGGCCGCTTCTTACCCCGTTCTTCCCTACCGGCGTAACCAGCCAGCCTTCTTCCCTGCCGGGCGTTCCAGCTCCCGTCAGCTGCTCTAGCCGTGCAGACGACAAGCTGTAAGCCCAGCCCCCTATTCGCCCTTCAGTCGCGCCAACCACTTTCTCTCCCGCCGCCAGCTCCAGCCCCGTTCCTCCCCACGGAAAGGCCCCCTCAAGCTCCGGCCACATTAGGCCAGCTTCTCCAGCGCCGACAGCTCCAGTCCCCTTCTATACACGGTCTGCTCCAGACCCCGATTTCTCATGTTGGCCGCACCAGCCCCAGTTCACCCATGCCGGCCGTTCCGGCACTGTCAGCTGCTCTCGCCCTGCAATCGGCATGCTCCCAGCCCAGCCCAGCCCCGTTTTCCTCCGCAAGTTGCCCCAACCAATTTCTCTCATGACAGCAGCTCCAGCCCCCGTTCTCCATCTCTGCTCCATCCTGCCCCGGTTGTCTCACGCTGGTCACTCCAGCCCCGGTGCTGCTCTAGCCCTGCAGATACCATGCTGACTGCACAGCTCACTTCTTCCGCACCATTTGCCCCAAATAATCTCCCTCACGGTGGCAGCTCCAGCTCCCGTCTACACCGCCGACCGCAGCATTCCCCTTTTAGTCTAGCTGCAGCTTTTTCCCCAATATTTCTGCGGCGGCCACTCCAGACCGAGTTCTGCCCCTCCACCCGTCTATCCCCCGTTTTCTCCCGCTGGCCGCTTCTGACCCTATTCTTTCCGGCCGGCCGCTCCAGCACGCGTTCTCCCCTGCCTGTCGCTCGAGCCCCCTTCAGCTGCTCTAGCCCAGCAGTCCCCATGCTGTCCGCCCAGTCCCCTTCACCTCCGTAATTTTCACCAACCCATTTCTCTCCCGCCGGCAGATCAAGTCCCCGTTCCACACCGTTGACCGCTCCTGTTACCTTCTCGTCAACTGACTTCTCCAGACCCCGTTCTTTCCCGCTTGCCACTCCAGCTCCCGTGCAGCTCTAGCCCTGTATTCCCCATGCTGACATCTCAGCCCCTTCTCCCCCGTCAGTCAACCCAACCCCACTTCTCTTCTTGAGGCAGCTCTAACTCCGTAATTTCCTGCGGTCAGCTCAATCTCCGTTCTCTCACGCTGTCTGATCGTACTCCTGTTCTTACACTCTGGCCACTCCAGGCCCGGTTCTCCATCTCCGACCGCTCCAGTCCCCTTCTCGTCCACTGGCTGCTTCAGCCCCTCTTCTTTCTCGCTTTGCGCTGCAGTCCCCGTCAGCTGCTCTAGCTCTGCTGTCGGGATGCTCTTAGCCTATCCCCCTTTTCCTCCGCTGTTCTCGTCCATCCAGCCCGCATTATTACACTCCGGCCACTCCAGACCAAGTCAACTGCTCTCGCAGAGCAGTCCCCAAGCTATCAGCCAAGCACCCTTCTTCTCCGGCAATTGCCACAAACCATTTCCCTCACACCGGCAGATCCAGCACCCTTTCTCTACAGCTGACCTCTCCTGTCATCTTCTCGATTACTGGCTCTACCAGCCGCCATTCTCTCCCTTAGGCCGCCTCTGACGGCGATCTAAGCCGAAATCCTCTCCATCCCGTGTCCTCCACTGCCGACCTCTCCAGTCCCAGTACTCTCATGCTGGCTGCTCCAGGTCCCGTTATCTCCCGCTGGCCGCTTCTTACCCCGTTCTTCCCTACCGGCGTAACCAGCCAGCCTTCTTCCCTGCCGGGCGTTCCATCCCCCGTCAGCTGCTCTAGCCGTGAAGACGACAAGCTGTATGCCCAGCCCCCTATTCGCCCTTCAGTCGCGCCAACCACATTCTCTCCCGCCGCCAGCTCCAGCCCCGTTCCGCCCCACGCATTTGCCACCTCACGCGCCGGCCACAGCAGCCCCGATTCTACAGCGCCGACTGCTCCAATCCCCTTCTCGTACACGGTCTGCTCCAGACTCCGTGTTCTCATGTTGGCCGCACCACACCCAGATCACCCATGACGGTCGATCCAGCACTGTCAGCTGCTCTCATCCTGCAATCGGCATGCTCTCAGCCCAGCACTCTTGTCTTCCGCAAGTTGCCCCAACCAATTTCTCTCCCGCTGGCCACTCCAGTCCCGTGCTGCTCTAGCCCTGCATTCCCCATGCTGACATCCCAGCACCTTCTCCCCCGTCAGTCAACCCAACCCCCTTCTCTTCTTGCGGCAGCTCTAACTCCATACTTTCCCGCGGTTCGCTAAATATCCGTTCTCACACGCTGTCTGCTCGTACTCCCGTTCTTACACTCTGGCCACTCCAGCGCCGGATCTCCAGCGCCGACCGCTCCAGTCCCTTTCTCGTCCACGGGCTGCTCCAGTCCCCGTTCTTCCCCGCTGGCCACATTGTCCCCTGATCCTCCGGCCGCTCCAGCCTCTGTTCTCCCCTGCCATGTGCTCTGCCGTGCGGTTCCCATGCTGACAGCCCAGCCACCTTCTCCGGCCATTTGCCCCTGCCCCCTTCTCTCCCACTGGCATCTCCAGAGCCCGTGCATCTCCGACAGCCGTTCCATCCCCAGTGCTCCACCGCGAACCACTCCAACCACGTCATCTCAAGCTGGCTGCTCCAGCCCACAAAGTCTCCCGCTGGCCGCTTCTGACCCTCTTCTTCCCCGCCGGCCACTCCAGCCCGCGTTCTCCCCTGCCGGTCGCTCGAGCCCCCTTGACCTGTAGTCCCCATGCCGTCAGCCCAGTCCCCTTCACCTCCGCTAGTTGTCCCTACTCCCTTCACTCCGGCCGGAAGCTTCAGACGCTGTTTTCTGCCACCATCCACTCCATCCCCCATTCTCCTCTGCCGGCCATTCCAGAAGCCGTCCTACCAAGCCTGATAATCTAGCCCTGCAAATCCCATGCTGAAAGCCCAGCAAACTTCTCACACGCCATTGACCCCAACCTCCTTCTCTGCTCCGGGCAGCCCAGCTCCGCGTTCTTGCCCGCCGGCCTCACCAGTCCCCGCTCTTCCCTGCTGACCACTCGGGTCCCCGTACACCTAGCCGACTACTCCATCCCCCGTTCTGTCGGCCGTTCCTGCCCCCGTTCTCCCAGGCCAGTTTCTCTATCCCAGCAGTCCGCATGCTCTTAGCCCAGCCCCCAGCTACTCTGCCAGTTGCCCCACCCATTTCACACCCGCTGCAGCTCCAGCCCCTGATCAACACCACTGACCGATCCAGCCCACTTTCTTTCCCGCTTGCCGCTTCTGACCCTGTATTTCTTTGCTGGTCACTCCATCCCGTGTTCTACATTGCGAACTGCTCCAGCCCCCGTCAGCTGCTCAACCGTGCAGTTCTCATGCTGCAAGAATATCCCCCTTCTCCCCCGCCAGTCGCCCAAGCACTTTCTCTCCGGCCCGCAGCTCCAGCCCGGTTCCCCACTCCCTTACACCCCACTTCCCGCCCCGGCTACTCCAGCCACGGTTCTCCAGCGCCGACCGCTCCAGTCCCCTTCTCGTCCACGAGATGCTCCAGTTCTCGTTCTCCCCTGCCGGCCGCTCCAGTCCCCGTCAGCTGCTCTAGCCCTGCAGTCCCCATGCTGTCAGCTCAGTACCCTTCTCTTCCGCCAGCTGCCCCAACACCCTTCACTTCCGCCGGAGCTTCAGACGCTGTACTCCGCCACCATCCACTCAATCTCCTATTCTCCCCTGCCGGCCACTCCAGATCCCGTTCACACAAGCCTGAAAATCTAGCCCTGCAAATCCCATGCTGAAAGCCCAGCCCACTTATCACACACCTTTGACCCCAACCCCTTCTCTACCCGGGCAGCTCCAGCTCAGTTTCTTGCCCGCCGGCCACACCAATCCCGGATCTTCCCTAATGTCCGCTCGGGCCCCCTTTCACGTAGCCGACTATTCCATCCCCCGTCCTGTCGGCCGCTCCAGCCCCCATTCTCCCAGGCAAGCTGCTCTATCCCAGCAGTCCGCATGCTCTTAGCCCAGCCCCCATCTACTCTGCCAGTTTCCCCAACCATTTCACACCCGCCAGCAGCTCCAGCCCCAATCTGCATCACTGACCGATCCAGCCCACTTTCTTTCCCGCTTGCCGCTTCTGACCCTGTATTTCCTTGTCGGCCACTCCAGCCCGCGTTTCCATTGCGGACTGCTCCAGCCCCCGTCAGATGCTCAACCGTGCAGTTTACCATGATGCAAGCACATCCCCCTTCTCCCCCGCCAGTCGTCCAACCACTTTATCTCCCGCCCGCAGCTCCAGCCCTGTCCCCAGTCCCTTAAATCCCACTTCCCGCCCCGGCCACTCTAGTGCCGGTTCTCCAGCGCCGACCGCTCCAGTCCCCTTCTCGTCCACGAATGCTCCAGTTCTCGTTCTCCCCTGCCGGCCGCTCCAGCCCCCGTCAGCTGTCCTAGCCCTGCAGACCCATGCAGTACACCCAGTTCCCTTTGCCTCCGCGATTTGTCTCTACCCATTTCTCCCCGCCGGCTGTTCGAGCCAACATTCCCAACCGTTGAACTCTCCTGTCACCTACTCGATTACTGGCAGCTCCAGGCACCGTTCTCTACCGGTCGCATCACCAGCCCCCGTCTGCAGCTCCAGCCCTGCAGTCACAATACTGATATCCCAGCCAATTATCCCCCGCCAGTTACCCCATCACCACTTCTCTCCTTGCGGCAACTCTAACTCTTTCCCGCCGTCCGCTCCATCTGTCTACTCGAATTTACGTTCTTACCCACTGGCATCTCCAGCCCCGGTTCTACATCGCCGACCGCTCCAGTCCTCTTCTCGTCCACTGGCTGCTTCAGCCCCCGTTTTCTCATGTTGGCCGCACCACCCCCAGTTCACCCATACCGGCCGCTCCAGCACTGTCAGCTGCTCTCGTCCTTCAATCGGCATGCTCCCAGCCCAGCCCCCTTCTCCCCCGCCGGTTGCCCCAAACCCCTTCTCTCGCGGTGGCAGCTCCAGCTCCCGTCTACAACGCCGACCGCAGCAGTCCACTTTTAGTCAAGTTGCCGCTTTAGTCCCCGTCTTTCTACGGCGGCCACTCCAGACCGCGTTCTACCCCGCCAGCCGGCGAGCCCCCGTTTTCTACCGCTGGCCGCTTCTGACCCTATACTTCCCCGCCGGCCACTCCAGCCCGCGTTCCCCCCTGCCAATCACTCGAGCCCCTTTCAGCTGCTCTAGCCCTGCAATCCCCATGCTGTCAGCCCAGTCCCCTACTTCTTCATCATTTGCCCCAAAATATTACTCTGCCGCCGGCAGATCAAGTCCCGTTCCCCACCGTCTTCTCCAGACCCGGTTTTCTCCCGCTGGGCACTGCAGCTCCCGTGCTGCTCTAGCCCTGCATTCCCCATGCTGACATTCCAGCCCATTCTCCCCCGTCAGTCAACCCAACGGCAGCTCTAACTCCGTACTTTCCAGCAGTCCGCTCAATCTCCGTTCTGTCACGCTGTCTGCTCGTATTCCCGTTCTTATACTCTTGCCACTCCAGCCCCGGTTCTCCATCGCCGACCGCTCCAGTCCCTTTCTAGTCCACGGGCTGCTTTAGCCCCCGTTCTTTCTCGCTTTGCGCTGCAGCCCCCGTCAGCTGCTCTAGCCCTGCAGTCGGGAAGCCCTTAGCCTAGCCCCCTTTTACTCCGCTGTCCTCGTCCATCCAGCCCCCGTTATTATCCTCCGGCCACTCCAGACCCCGTCAACTGCTCTCGCACAGCAGTCCCAAGCTATCAGCCAAGCACCCTTCTTCTCCAGCAATTGCCACAAACCATTTCCCACACACCGTCAGATCCAGCACCCGTTCTCTACAGCTGACCTCTCCTGTCATCTTCTCGACGTCTGGCTCCACCAGCCGCCGTTCTCTCCCTTAGTCCGCCTCTGACGGCGTTCTCAGACGAAACCCGCTCCATCCCGAGTCTTGCACCGCCGACCTCTCCAGTCCCAGTACTCACATGCTGGCTGCTCCAGGTCCCGTTATCTCCCGCTAGCCGTTTCTTACCCCGTTCTCCCCACCGGCGTAACCAGGCAGCCTTCTTCCCTACCGGGCGCTCCAGCCCCCATCAGCTGCTCTAGCCGTGCAGACGTCAAGCCTAAGCCCTGCCCCCTATTCGCCCTTCAGTCGTCCCAACCATATTCTCTCCCGCCGGCAGTTCCAAAACGTTCCGCCGCACGCATCTATCCCCTAACGCACCGGCCACAGCAACCCCGGTTCTCCAGCGCCGACCGCGCCAGTCCCCTTTTCCTACACGGTCTGCTCCAGACCCCGTTTTCTCATGTTGGCAGCACTGGGCTCAGTTCACCCATGCCGGCCGTTCCAGCACTGTCAGCTGCTCTGGCCCTGCAATCGGCATGCTCTCAGCACACCCCTCTTCTCCTCCACAAGTTGCCCCAACCAATTTCTCTCCCGGCAGCAGCTCCAGCCCCCGTTCTCCATATCTGGTCCATTCAGCCCCGGTTGTCTCACGCTGGTCACTCAAGTCCCGGTGCTGCTCTAGCGGTGCAGACCCCATTCTGACAGCACTGCTCACTTCTCCCCCACCATTTGCCCCAAATAACTTCTCTCCCGGTGGCATCTCCAGCTCCCTTCTCCCGCGCCTGTTTCCCCAACCCCCTTCACTACCAGTGGCAGCTACAGCTCCAGTGTACACCGCCGACCAAAGCAGTCCCGTTTTAGTCTAGTTGCCCTCTAGCCCCATTCTTTCTAGGCGGCCACTCCAGACCGCGTTCTTCCCCGCCGTCTGTCCAGCCCCCGTTTTCACCCGCTGGCCGCTTCTGACCCTATTCTTCCCCGCCGGCCACTCCAGCCCGCTTTCTCCCCTGCCCGTCGCTTGAGCCACGTTCAGCTGCTCTACCCACCAGTCTCATTACTGTCCGTCCAGTCCCCTTCTCCTCCGTCATTTGCCCCAACCCATTTTTCTCCCGCCGGCAGATCAAGTCCCCGTTCCCCACCGTTGACCGCTCCTGTCACCTTCTCGTCAACCAACCATCATACTCTCCCGCTTGCCACTCCACTTCCCGTGATGCTCTAGCCCTGCATTCTCTATGCTGACATTCCAGCCCCTTCTCCACCGCCAGTCAACCAAACCTCTCTGTTCTTGCGGCAATGCTAACTCCGTACTTTTCCGCGGTCCGCTCAATCTCCAGTTCTCTCACGCTGACTGCTCGTACTCCCGTTCTTACACTCTGGCAACTCCAGCCCTGGTTGTCCAGCGCCGACCGCTCGAGTCCCATTCTTGTCCACGGGTAACTCCAGTCACCGTTCTTCTCCGCCGGGCACTTTGTCCGCAATTCTTCCGGCCGCTACAGCCACCGCTCTCCCCTGCTAGCTGCTCTAGCCATGAAGTCTCCATGCTTACCGCCCAGACCCATTCACCGGCCATTAGGCCCAAACCTCTTCTCTGCCGCAGGCTTCTCCAGCGCCCGTTGTCCCCCTTCAGCCGCTCATTCCCCACTCCTCCACCGCCAACCGCTCCAGCCCCCGTTCTCTCAAGCCGGCTGCTCCTGCCCCCGTTTTCTCCCGCTGGCCGCTTCTGACCCTGTTCTTCCCCGCAGGCCACTCCAGCCCGCGTTCTCCCATGCCGGACGATCGAGCCCCCTTCAGCTGCTCTAGCCCTGCAGTCCCCATGCTGTCAGCCCAGACCACTTCTCCTCCGCCAGTTGCCCCAACTCCCTTCACTCCCGCCGGAAGCTTCAGCCGCTCTTTTCCGCACCATCCACTCCATCCCTCAATTTCCTCTGCCGGCCATTCCAGAACCCGTTCTCTCAAGCCTTATAATCTAGCCCTGCAAATCCCATGCTGAAAGACCAGTCCACTTCTCACACGCCATTGACCCCAAGCCCCTTCTCTACTCCGGGCAGCCCAGCTTCGCGTTCTTGCCCGCCGGCAACACCAATCCCCGCTCTTCCCTGCTGGCCACTCTGGCCCCCGTTCACCTAGCCGACTACTCCATACCCCGTTGTGTCGGCCGCTTCAGCCCCCGTTCTCCCAGGCCAGCTGCTCTATCCCAGCAGTCCGCATGCTCTTAGCCCAGGCCCCATCTCATCTGCCAGTTGCCTCACCGATTTCACTCCCGCCGGCAGCTCCAGCCACAGATTTGCAGCACTGATCGATCAAGCCCACTTTCTATCCGGCTTGCCGCTTCTGACCCTGTATTTCTTTGCCGGCCACTCCAGCCCGCGTTCTCCATTGCGGACTGCTCCAGCCCCCGTCAGCTGCTTAACCGTGCAGTTCCCATGCTGCAAGCACATCCCCCTTCTCCCCCGCCAGTCGACCAACCGCTTTATCTCCTGCCGGCAGCTCCAGCCCAGTCCGTCCCACATCTCCACCCCCTCCCGCCCGGGCAACAGCATCCCCGGTTCTCCAGCGCCGAACGCTCCAGTACCCTTCTCGTACAGGGTCTGCTCCAGACCCCGTTTTCTCATGTTGGCAGCACCACCCCCAGTTCACCCACGCCGGCTGCTCCAGCACTGTCAGCTGCTCTCTACCTGCAATCGGCATGCTCTCAGCCCAGCCCTCTTCTCCTCCAACTGTTGCCCCAACCAATTTCTCTCCGGCAGCAGCTCCATCCGCCGTTCTCCAAATCTGGTCCATCTAGCTCCGGTTGTCTCACGCTGGTCACTCCAGCCCAGGTGCTGCTCTAGCGCTGCAGACCTCATGCTGACTGCACAGCTCACTTCTTCCCCACCATTTGCCCCAAATAACTTCTCTCCCGGTGGCAGCTCCAGCTCCCTTCTCCCCCGCCAGTTGCCCTAACCCCCTTCTCTCCCGGTGGCAGCTCCAGCTCCCGTGAACACCGCCGACCGCACCAGTCCCCTTTTAGTCTAGTTTCCGCTCTAGCCCCCGTCTGTCTACGGCGGCCACTCCAGTCCGCGTTTTTCCCCGCGGGCCGTCCAGCCCTCGCTTTCTCCCGCTGGCCGCTTCTGACCCTATTCTTCCCCGCCGGCCACTCCAGCCCGCGTTCTCCCCTGCCTGTCGCTCGAGCCCCCTTCATCTGCTCTAGCCCAGAAGTCACAATGCTGTACGCCCAGTCCCCTTCTCCTTCGCCATTTGTCTCAACCTATTTCTCCACGCCGACAGTTTAAGTCCACGTTCACCATTGACCTCTCCTGTCACCTCCAGCCACCGTCCTCACCCGGTGGCATCGCCAGTCCCCGTCTGCACCTCCAGCACTGCAGTCCCCATGCTGATATCCCAGCCCATTCTCCCCCTTTTGTCACCCCATCACCACATCTCTCCTTGCGGCAACAACAACTCTTGCCCACCGTCCGCTCCATCTCCCGTTCAACTTGCTGTCTACTCCAATTCCCGTTCTTACCATCTGGCTACTCCAGCCCAGGTTATCCAGCACCGATCGCTCCAATCCCATTCTCGTCCACTGGCTGCTTTAGCCCCCGTTCTTTCTCGCTTTGCGCTGCAGCCCCCGTCAGCTGCACTAGCCCTGCTGTCGGGATGGTCTTAGCGCAGCCCCCTTTTTCGCCAGTTCCCCAAGCCCAAGTCTCTCCCACAGGCAGCTCCAGCCCCCGTTCTCCATCTCTCGTCCATCCAGCCCCCGTTCTCTCCCACTGGACGATCCAGCCCTCGTTATTACCCTCCGGCCACTCCAAATCCCGTCAACTTCTCTCGCCCAGCAGTCCCCAAGCTATCAGCCAAGGACCCTTCTTCACCGGCAATTGCCACAAACCATTTCCCTCACACCGGCAGATCCAGCACACGTTCTCTACATCTGACTTCTCCTGTCATCTTCTCGACTACTGGCTCTACAAGCCTCCGTTCTCTCCCTTAGGCCGCCTCCGACGTCGTTTTCAGCCGAAACCCGCAACCCGCTCCATCCCGAGACCTCCACCGCCGTCCTCTCCAGTCCCAGTACTCTCATGCTGGGTGTTCCAGCTCCCGTTATCTTCCGCTTGCCGCTTCTTACCCCGTTCTTCCCCACCGGCGTAACCAGCAAGCTTTCTTCCCTACCGGGCGTTCCAGCCCCCGTCAGCTGCTCTAGCCGTGCAGACGACAAGCTGTAAGCCCAGCCCCTATTCGCCCTTCAGTCGCCCCAACCACATTCTCTCCCGCCGGCAGCTCCAGCCCCGTTCCAGCCCACGCATCTTCCCCCTCACACCCCGGCCACAGCAGCCCCGGTTTTCCACCGCCGACTACTCCAGTCCCAGTACTCTCATGCTGGCTGCTCCAGGTCCCGTTATCTCCCGCTGGCCGCTTCTTACCCCGTTCTTCCCTACCTGCGTAACCAGCCAGCCTTCTTCCATGCCGGGCGTTCCAGCCCCCGTCAGCTGCTCTAGCCGTGAAGACGACAAGCTGTAAGCCCAGCTCCCTCTTCGCCCTTCAATCGCGCCAACCACATTCTCTCCCGCCGCCAGCTCCAGCCCCGTTCCGCCCCACGCAAAGCCCCCTCACGCCCCGGCCACATTAGCCCAGCTTCTCCAGCGCGGACAGCTCCAGTCCCCTTCTCGTACACGGCCTGCTCCAGACCACGATTTCTCATGTTGGCCGCACCACCCCCAGTTCACCCATGCCGGCCGTTCCAGCACTGTCAGCCGCTCTCACCCTCGGCATGCTCTCTGCCCAGCCCCCTTCTCCTCCACAAGTTGCCCCACCATTTTCTCTCCCGCTGGCCATTACAGCTCCCGTGCTGCTCTAGCCCTGCATTCCCCATGCTGACATCCCAGCCCCTTCTCCCCCATCAGTCAACCCATACCCCCTTCTATTCTTGCAGCAGCTCTAACTCCATACTTTCCCGCGGTCCGCTCAATCTCCGTTCTTTCACGATGTCTGTTCGTACTCCTTTCTTACACTCTGGCCACTCCAGCCCCGGATCTCAGCGCCGACCGCTCCAGTCCCTTTCTCGTCCACGGGCTGCTGCAGTCCCCATTTTTCCCCGCCGCCAACTTTGTGCCCCGTTCCTCCGGCAGCTCCAGCCTCTGATCTCTCCTGCCAGCTGCTCTAGCCGAGCAGTTCCCATGCAGACCGCCCAGGCACCTTCTCTGGCCATTTGCCCAACCCCCTTCTCTCCCACTGGCTTCTCCAGAGCCCGTACATCTCCGACAGTCGTTCCATCCCCAGTCCTCCACCGCGATCCACTCCAAACCCGTCTTCTCAAGCTGGCTGATCCAGCCCCGGTTTTTTCCCGCTGTCCGCTTCTGACCATGTTCTTCCCCGCCGGCCACTCCAGCCCGCGTTCTCCCATGCCGGTCGTTCGAGAACCCTTCAGCTGCTCTAGCCCTACAGTCCCCATGCTGTCAGCCCAGTCCCCTTTTCCTCCGCCATTCGTCCCAACCCATTTCTCCACGCCGGCTGTTCAAGTCCACGTTCCCCACCGTTGAACTCTCCTCTCACCGTCTTGTCCACTGGCGGCTTCAGCTACCGTTCTCTCCCGGTGGCATCGCCAGCCCCATGCAGCAGCTCCTGCCATGCAGTCCCCATGCTGATATCCCAGACCATTCTCCCCCGCCAGTCACTCCATCACCACTTCTCTCCTTGCGGCAACTCTAACTCTTGCCCGCTGTCCGCTCCATCTCCCGTACCAACTTGCTGTCTACTCCAATTCCCGTTCTTACCCTCTGTCCTCTCCAGCCCCGGTTGTTCATCGCCGACCGCTCCACTCTCCTTCTTGTACACTGGCTGCTCCAGACCCCGTTTTGTTATGTTGGCCGCACCAGCCCCAGTTCACCCATGCCAGCCGTTCTAGCACTGTCAGCTGCTCTCGCCCTGCAATCGGCATGCTCCCAGCCCAGCCCAGCCCCGTTCTCCTCCGCAAGTTGCCCCAACAAATTTCTCTCACCACAGCAGCTCCAGCCCCCGTTCTCCATCTCTGGTCCATTCAGCCCCGGTTGTCACACGCTGGTCACTCCAGCCCCGGTGCTGCTCTAGCCCTGCAGATACCATGCTGACTGCACAGCTCACTTCTTCCGCACCATTTGCCCCAAATAACCTCCCTCCCATCTACACCGCCGACCGCAGCAACCCCTTTTAGTCTAGCTGCAGCTCTTTCCCCCATCTTTCTACGGCGGCCACTCCAGACCGAGTTCTACCCCTCCACCCGTCCATCCCCCGTTTTCTCCCTCATGGACGCTTCTGACCTTATTCTTCCCGGCCGGCCATTCCAGCCCGCGTTCTCCCCTGCCTGTCGCTCGAGCCCCCTTCAGCTGCTCTAGCCCAGCAGTCCCCATGCTGTCCGCCCAGTCCCCTTATCCTCCGTAATTTTCCCCAACCCATTTCTCTCCCGCCGGCAGATCAAGTCCTCGTTCCCCACTGTTGACCGCCCCTGTTGCCTTCTCGTCAACTGACTTCTCCAGACCCCGTTCTCTCCCGCTTGCCACTCCAGCTCCCGTGCTGCTCTAACCCTGCATTCCCCATGCTGACATCTCAGCCCCTTCTCCCCCGTCAGTCAACCCAAGCCCCTTTTCTTCTTGCGGCAGCTCTAACTCCGTACTTACCTGCGGTCAGCTCAATCTCCGTTCTCTCACGCTGTCTGATCGTACTCCTGTTGCTACACTCTGGCTACTCCAGCCCAGGTTATCCATCGCCGACCGCTCCAGTCCCCTTCTCGTCTACTGGCTGCTTCAGCCCCTGTTCTTTCTCGCTTTGCGCTGCAGTCCCCGTCAGCTGTTCTAGCTCTGCTGTCGGGATGCTGTTAGCCTATCCCCATTTTCCTCCGCTGTTCTCGTCCATCCAGCCCGCGTTATTACCCTCCGGCCACTCCAGACCCCG
Source organism: Narcine bancroftii (assembly GCF_036971445.1). Classification (NCBI taxonomy): domain Eukaryota; kingdom Metazoa; phylum Chordata; class Chondrichthyes; order Torpediniformes; family Narcinidae; genus Narcine; species Narcine bancroftii. The sequence goes on from NW_027211808.1 coordinate 2,013,046, forward strand.
TCAACTGCTCTCGCACAGCAAAGCACCCTTCTTCTCCGGCAATTGCATCAAACCATTTCCCTCACACCGGCAGATCCAGCACCCTTTCTCTACAGCTGACCTCTCCTGTCATCTTCTCGACTACTGGCTCTACCAGCCGCCATTCTCTCCCTTAGGCCGCCTCTGACGGCATTCTCAGCCGAAATCCGCTCCATCCCGAGTCCTCCACGCCGACCTCTCCAGTCCCAGTACTCTCATCTGGGTGCTCCAGCTCCAGTTATCTTCCGCTGGCCGCTTCTTACCCCTTCCCCACCGGCGTAACCAGCCAGCTTTCTTCCCTGACGGGCGTTCCAGCCCCCGTCAGCTGCTCTAGCCGTGCAGACGACAAGATGTAAGCCCAGCCCCCTATTCGCCCTTCAGTCGCCCCAACCACATTCTCTCCCGACGGCAGCTCCAGTCCCGTTCCGCCCCACGCATCTGCCGCCTCACGCCCCGGCACAGCAGCCCGGGTTCTCCAGCCCCGACCGCTCCAGTCCCCATCTCGTACACGGTCTGCTACAGACTCCGTGTTCTCATGTTGGCCGCACCACACCCAGTTCACCCATGACGGCCGTTCCAGCACTGTCAGCTGCTCTCACCCTGCAATCGGCATGCTCTCAGCCCAGCCCTCTTCTCTTCCGCAAGTTGCCCCAAACAATTCTCTCCCGCTGGCCACTCCAGCTCCCGTGCTGCTCTAGCCCTTAATTCCCCATTCTGACATCCCAGCACCTTCTCCCCCGTCAGTAAACCAACCCACCTTCTCTTCTTGCGGCAGCTCTAGCTCCATACTTTCCCGCGGTCCGCTCAATATCCGTTATCTCATGCTGTCTGCTCGTACTCCCGTTCTTACACTCTGGCCACTCCAGCCCCGGATCTCCAGCGCCGACCGCTCTAGTCCCTTTCTCGTCCACGGGCTGCTCCAGTCCCCGTTCTTCCCCGCTGGCGACATTGTCCCCCGTTCCTCCGTCCGCTCCAGCCTCTGTTCTCCCCTGCCAGGTGCTCTTGCCGTGCAGTTCCCATGCTGACAGCCCAGCCACCTTCTCCGGCCATTTGCTCCAACCCCCTTCTCTCCCACTGGCTTCTCCAGAGCCCGTGCATCTCCGACAGCGGTTCCATCCCGTGCTCCACCGCCAACCACTCCATCCCCGCCATCTCAAGCTGGCTACTCCAGCCCCCGTTTTCTCCCGCTGGCCGCTTCTGACCCTCTTCTTCCCCGCCGGCCACTGCAGCCCGCGTTCTCCCCTGCCGGTCGCTCGAGCCCCCTTGAGCTGCACTAGCCCTGCAGTCCCCATGCTGTCAGCCCAATCCCCTTCACCTCCGCAAGTTGCCCCAACTCCCTTCACTCCCGCCGGAAGATTCGGATGCTGTTCTCCGCCACCATCCACTCCATCCCCCATTCTCCCCTGCCGGCCACTCCAGAAGCCGTTCTACAAAGCCTGATAATCTAGCCCTGCAAATCCCATGCTGAATGCCCAGCAAACTTCTCACACGCCATTGACCCCAACCTCCTTCTCTGCTCCGGGCATCCCAGCTCCGCGTTCTTGCCCGCCGGCCACACCTGTCCCCGCTCTTCCCTGCTGGCCACTCGGTTCCCCGTTCACCTAGCCGACTACTCCATCCCCCGTTCTGTCGGCCGCTCCTGCCCTCGTTCTCCCAGGCCAGTTTCTCTATCCCAGAAGTCCGCATGCTCTTAGCCCAGCCCCTATCTACTCTGCCAGTTGCCCCACCCATTTCACACCCGCTGGCTGCTCCAGCCCCTGATCTACACCACTGACCGATCCAGCCCACTTTCTTTCCCGCTTGCCGCTTCTGACCCTGTATTTCCTTGCCGGTCACTCCAGCCCGCGTTCTACATTGCGAACTGCTCCAGCCCCCGTCAGCTGCTCAACCGTGCAGTTCCCATGCTGCAAGAACATCACCCTTCTCCCCCGCCAGTCGGCCAACCACTTTCTCTCCCGCACGCAGCTCCAGCCTGGTTCCCCACTCCCTTACACCCCACTTCCCGCCCCGGGCACTCCAGCCACGTTTCTCCAGCGCCGACCGCTTCAGTCCCCTTCTCGTCCACGTGATGCTCCAGTTCTCGTTCTCCCCTGCCAGACGCTCGAGCCCCGTCAGCTGCTCTAGCCCTGCAGTCCCCATGCTGTCAGCTCAGTACCCTTCCCTTCCGCCAGCTGCCCCAACACCCTTCACTTCCGCCGGAAGCTTCAGACGCTGTTCTCCGCCACCATCCACTCAATCCCTTATTCTCCCCTGCCGGCCATTCCAGATCCCGTTCTCACAAGCCTGAAAATCTAGCCCTGCAAATCCCATGCTGAAAGCCCAGCCCACTTCTCACACACCATTGACCGCAATCCCTTCTCTACCTGGGCAGCTCCAGCTCAGTTTCTTGCCCGCCGGCCACACCAATCCCCGCTCTTCCCTAATGGCCACGCGGGCCCCCTTTCACCTAGCCGACTACTCCATCCCCCGTTCTGTCGGCCGCTCCAGCCCCCATTCTCCCAGGCCAGCTGCTCTATCCCAGCATTCCGCATACTCTTAGCCCAGCCCCCATCTACTCTGCCAGTTGCCCCACCCATTTCGCACCCGCCAGCAGCTCCAGCCTTAATCTGCACCACTGACCGATCCAGCCCACTTTCTTTCCCGCTTGCCGCTTCTGACTCTGTATTTCCTATTTGGCCACTCCAACCCGCGTTTCCATTGCGGACTGCTCCAGCCCCCGTCAGCTGCTCAACCGTGCAGTTCCCATGATGCAAGCACATCCCCTTTCTCCCCCGCCAGTCGTCCAACCACTTTATCTCCCGCCCGCAGCTCCTGCCCCGTCCCCACTCACTTACATCCCACTTTCCGCCCGGCCACACTAGTGCCGGTTCTCCCGCGCTGACCGCTCCAGTCCCCTTCTCGTCCACGAGATGCTCCAGTTCTCGTTCTCCCCTGCCAGTCGCTCAAGCCCCCTTCAGCTGCTCTAGCCCATCAGTCCACATGCTGTCCGCCCAGTCCCCTTTTCCTCCGTCATTTGCCCCAACCCATTTCTCTCCCGCCGGAGATCAAGTCCCCGTTCCCCACCGTTCACCACTCCTGTCACCTTCTCGTTAACTGGCTTCTCCAGACCCCGTTCTCTCCCGCTGGCTACTCCAGCTCCTGCGCTGATCTAGCCCTGCATTCCCCATGCTGACATCCCAGAATCTTCTCCCCCGTCAGTCAACCAAACCCCCCTTCACTTCTTGTGGCAGCTCTAACTCCGTACTTTCCCGCGGTCCGCTCAATCTCCGTTCTCTCATGCTGTCTGCTCGTATTCCCGTTCTTACACTCTGGCCACTCCAGCCCCAGATCTCAAGCGCCGACCGCTCCAGTCACTTTCTCCTCCACGGGCTGTTCCAGTCTCCGTTCTTCCCCGGCGGCCACGTTGTGCCCCGTTCATCCGTCCGCTCCAGCCTCTGTTCTACACTGCCAGCTGCTCTAACCGTGCAGTTCCCATGCTGACCGACCAGCCACCTTCTCCGGCAATTTGCCCCAACTCCCTTCTCCCGCTGGCTTCTCCATAGCCCGTGAATCTCCGACAGCCGTTCCATCCCCAATCCTCGAGCGCCAACCACTCCAGACCCCGTTCTCTCAAGCTGGCTGCTCCAGCCCCCATTTTCTCCCGCTGGCCGCTTCTGACCCTGTTCTACCCCGCCGGCCAATCCAGCCCGCGTTCTCCCCTGCCGGACGCTCGAGCCCCCTTCATCTGCTCTAGCCCTGCATTCGCCATGCTGTCAGCCCAAACCCTTTTACTCCGCCAGTTGCCCCAACTCCCTTCACTCTCGCCGGCAGCTTCAGACGCTTTTCTCCGCTACAGTCCACTCAATCCCCCATTCTCCCCTGCCGGCCATTCCAGAACCGTTCTCCCAAGCCTGATAATCTAGCCCTGCAAATCCCATAGAGAAAGCCAAGTCCACTCCTCACACGCCATTGACCGCAAACCATTTCTCTACTCCGGGTAGCCCAGCTCCGCGTTCTTGCCAGCCGGCCGCACCAGTCCCCGCTCTTCCCTGCTGGCCACTCGGGCCCCCGTTCACCTAGCCGACTACTCCATCCCCCGTTCTGTCGGCCGCTCCGGCCCCCGTTCTCCAGGGCCAGCTGCTTTATCCCAGCAGTCCAAATGCTCTTAGCCCAGCCCCCATCCACCCTGCCAGTTGCCCCACCCATTTCACACCCGCCGGCAGCTCCAGCCCCCGATCTGCACTACTGACAGATCCAGCCCACTTTCTTTCCGGTTTGCCGCTTCTGACCCTGTATTTCCTTGCCGGCCACTCCAGTCCCGGATCTCCAGCGCCGACTGGTCCAGTCACTTTCTCTTTCACGGGCTGCTCCAGTCCCCGTTCTTCCCCGTTGGCCACGTTGTCCCCCGGTACTCAGGCCGCACCAGCCTCTGTTCTCCTCTCCCAGCTGCTCTAGCCGTGCAATTCCCATGCTGACCGCCCAGCCACCTTCTCCGGCCATTTGCCGCAACCCCCCCTCTCTCGCGCTGGCTTCTCCAGAGCCCGTTCTCCTCCGATAGCGGTTCCATCCCCAGTCCTCCGCCGCCAACCGCACCAGCCCCTGTTCTCTCAAGCTGGCTGATCCAACCCCCGTTTTCTCCCGCTGGCTGCTTCCGACCCTGTTCTTCCCCGTCGGCCACTCCAGGTTGAGTTCTCCCATGCCGGTGGCTTGAGCCCCCTTCAGCTGCTCTAGACCCGCAGTCCCCATGCTGTGAACCCAGTCCCCTTCCCTTCCGCCAGTTGCCCCTTCTCCCTTCATTTCCGCCGGAAGCTTCAGCCTCTGTTCTCCGCCAACATCCACTCCATCTCCCATTCTCCCCAGCCGGCCATTCTAGAATCCCTTCTCACAAGCCAGATAATCTAGCCCTGCAAATCCCATGCTGAAAGCCCAGCCCATTTCTCACATGCTACTGACCCCAACCCCCTTCTCTACCAGGGCAGCTCCAGCTCAGCGTTTTTGCCCGCCGGCCACGCCAATCCACGCTCTTCCCTGCTGGCCACTCGTGCCCGCTTTGACTTAGCCAACTACTCCAACCCCGTTCTGTCGGCCGCTCCAGCCCCCTTTCTCCCAGGCCAGCTGCTCTATCCCAGGAGTCCTCATGCTCATAGCCCAGCCGCCATCTACTCTGCCAGTTGAGCCACCCATTTCACACCCGCCGGCAGCTCCAGCCCCCGCTCTGCACCACTGACCGATCCAGTCCATTTTCTTTCCCGCTTGCGACTCTGACCCTCTATTTCCTTGCCGGCCACTCTAGACCGAGTTCTCCATTGCGGACTGCTCCATCCCCCGTCAGTTGCTCAACCGTGCAGATCCCATGCTGCAAGCACATCTCCCTTCTCCCCCGCCAGTCGCCCAACCACTTTCTCTCCTGCCGACAGAACCAGCCCGTTCCGTCCCACCCCTCCCGCCCCGGCCACAGCAGCCCCGGTTCTCCAACGCCGACCGCTACAGTCCCCTTCTCGTACACGGTCTGCTCAAGACTCCGTTTTCTTATGTTGGGAGCACCAACCCCAGTTCACCCATGCCAGCCGTTCCAGCACTGTCAGCTGCTCCCGCCCGGCAATCGGCATGCTCTCAGCCCACCTCCTTTGACCTCCGCAAGATGCCCCAACCAATTTCACTCCCGGCATCAGCTCCAGCCCCCGTTCTCCATCTCTGGTCCATCCAGCCCCGGTTGTCTAACGCTGGTCACTCCAGCCCCGGTGCTGCTCTAGCGCTGCAGACCCCATTCTGACTGCACAGCTCACTTTTTCCCCACCATTTGCCCCAAATAACTTCTCTCCAGGTGGCAGCTCCAGCTCCTTTCTACCCGGCCAGATGCCCCAACCACCTTCTCTCCCGGTTGCAGCTCTAGCTCCCGTCTACACCGCCGACCGCAGCAGGCCCCTTTTAGTCTAGTTGCCGCCCTAGCCCCCGTCTTTCTACGGAGGCCACTCCAGACTCGTTCATCCCCGCCCGCCGTCCAGCCCCCGTTCTCTCCCGCTGGCCGCTTCTGACCCTATTCTTCCCCGCCGGCAACTCCAGCCCGTGTTCTGCCCTTCCTGACGCTCGAGCCTCCTTCTGCTGCTCTAGCTCAGCAGTCCCCATGCTGTCCGCCCAGTCCCCTTTCCTCCAACATTTGCCCCAACCCATTTCTCTCCCACCGGCAGATCAAGTCCCCATTTCCCACCGTTGACCGCTCCTGTCACCTTCTCGTCAACCAGCCCCCATTCTCTCCCACTTGCCACTCCATCTCCCGTGCTGCTCTATCCCTGCATTCCCTATGCTCACATCTCAGCCCGTCCTCCCCCACCCCCCGCCAGTCAACCCAACCCCCCTTCTCTTCTTGCGGCAGTTCTAACTCCTTACTTTCCCGCCGTCCGCTCAATCTCCCGTTCTCTCACGCTGACTGCTCGTACTCACGTTCTTACACTCTGTCAACTCCAGCTCTGGTTCTCCAGCGGAGACCGCTCCAGTCCACTTCTTGTCCACGGGCTGCTGCAGTCACCGTTCTTCTCCGCCGGCCAATTTGTCGGCCGTTCTTCCGGCCGCTACAGTCCCCGTTATCCCCTGCCAGCAGCTCTAGCCATGAAGTCTCCATCCTGACAGCCCAGCCTGATTCTCCGACCATTTGGCTCAAACCCCTTCTCTTCCGCCGCCTTCTCCGGAGCCCGTTCTCTCCCGACAGCCGCTCCATCCCCAGTCCTCCACCGCCAACCGCTCCAGTCCCCGTTATCTCAAGCTGGCCGCAGCAGCCCCCGTTTTCACCCGCTGGCGGCTTCTGACCCTGTTCTTCCCCGCCAGCCACTCCAGCTCACGTTCTTCCCTGGCTGTCGCTCGAGCCCCCCTCAGCTGCTCTAGCCCAGCAGTCTCCATGCTGTCAGCCCAATCCCCTTCTCCTCCGCAAGTTGTCCCAATCCTCTTCACTCAGGCAGGAAGCCTCAGCGTCTGTTCTCCGCCAATGGCAAATCCAACTTCCATTATCCGCTGCCGTCCATTCCAGACCCCGTTCTCCCAAGCCTGATAATGTAGTTCTGAAAATCCCATGCTGAAAGCCTACCCAATTCACACTCGCCATTCACTCCAACCCCCTTCTTTCCTCCGGGCAGCTCCAGCTCGGGCTCGCCCCTGCTGGTCGCTCGAAGCCCATTCAGCTGCTCTAGCCCTGAAGTCCCCATGCTGTCAACCCAGTCCCCTTCTCCTCCGCCAGTTACCCCAGCTCCCTTCACTCCCGCCGGAAGCTTCAGCTGCAGTTCTCCAGCACCATTCAATCCATCCCCCATTCTCCCCCACCGGCCATTCCAGAACCCGTTCTCACAAGCCTGATAATCTATCCCTGCAAATCCCATGCTGAAAGCCCAGCCCACTTCTCACACGCCATTGACGCCAACCCCCTTCTCTACTCCGGGCAGCTCCAGCTCCGCGTTATTCCCCGGCCACACCAATCCCTGCTCTGCCCTGCTGGCTACTCGAGACCCGGTTCACCTAGCCGGCAACCCCATCCCCCGTTCTTTCTGCCGCTCCAGACCCCGGTCTCCCAGGCCAGCTGCTCTCGCCCTGCAGTCCGCATGCTCTTAGCCCAGCCCTCTTCTACTCCGCCAGTTGCCCCTTCCATTTCACACTGGTCGGAAGCTACAGACCCTGATCTGCACCTCTGACCAATCCAGCCACCTTTCTTTCCCGCTGCCGCTTCTGACCCTGTATTTCCCCGCCGTCCAATCCATCCCGCGTTCTCCACTGCAGGCCATTCCAGCCCCCCTCAGCGGCTCAAGCCGTGCATTCCCCATGCTGTAAGCACAGCCCCCATCCACCCCGCCAGACGCCCAACCACTTTCTCTCCGGCCGGCTGTTCCAGCCCCGTTCCCCCAACCCTTCCCCCCCCCACCCCCTCCACCCGCCCCTGCCACTGCAGCCGCGATTGTGCGGCGCCCAACGCTCCATTCCCCTGCTCGTCCACGGGCTGCTCCAGCACCCGTTCTCTCATGCTGGATCCTCCAGCACCATCAGCTGCACTCGCTCTGCAGTCGAGGTGCTCTCAGCCGAGCCCACTGTTCCTCGCCATTTGCCAAAGCGCACTTCTCACCTACAGGCAGCTCCAGCCCCCGTTCGCCATCTCTAGTAGATCCAGAACCCGTACTCTGCCGCTAGCCGCTCCAGCCCCCATTATTCCCCTCCGGCCACTCCAGATACCGTCAAGTGCCTTCGCCCAGCAGTCCCCATACTATCAGCCAAGCATCCTCCTTCTGCGGCAGTTGCCACAAACCATTTCACTCACGCCCGCCGTTCAGCCCCCGTTTACTCCCGGTGGCCGCTTCTGAACCTATTCTTCCCCGGCGGCCTATCCAGTCCGCGTTCTCACCTGCCTGTCGCTGGAGCCCCCTTCAGCTGCTCTAGCCCAGCAGTCCTCATGCTGTCCGCCCAGTCCCCTTCGCCTCCCGTTATTTACCCCAACCCATTTCTCTCCAGCCGGCAGTTCAAGTCCCCGTTCCCCACCGTTGACCGCTCCTGTCACCTTCTCGTCAACTGGCTTCACCAGACCCCGTTCTCTCCCGCTGGCCACTCCAGCTCCCATGCTGCTCTAGCCCTGCATTCCCCATGCTGACATCCCAGCCCCGTCTCCCCCGTCAGTCAACCCAAACCCCCTTCTCTTCTTGCGGCAGCTCTAACTCCGTACTTTCCCGCGGTCCGCTCAATCTCCGTTCTCTAACGCTGTCTGCTCGACCTCCCGTTCTTACACTCTGGCCACTCCAGTCCCGGATCTCCAGCGCCGACTGGTCCAGTCACTTTCTCTTTCACGGGCTGCTCCAGTCCCCGTTCTTCCCCGTTGGCCACGTTGTCCCCCGGTACTCAGGCCGCACCAGCCTCTGTTCTCCTCTCCCAGCTGCTCTAGCCGTGCAGTTCCCATGCTGACCGCCCAGCCACCTTCTCCGGCCATTTGCCGCAACCCCCCCTCTCTCGCGCTGGCTTCTCCAGAGCCCGTTCTCCTCCGATAGCGGTTCCATCCCCAGTCCTCCGCCGCCAACCGCACCAGCCCCTGTTCTCTCAAGCTGGCTGATCCAACCCCCGTTTTCTCCCGCTGGCTGCTTCTGACCCTGTTCTTCCCCGTCGGCCACTCCAGGTTGAGTTCTCCCATGCCGGTGGCTTGAGCCCCCTTCAGCTGCTCTAGACCCGCAGTCCCCATGCTGTGAACCCAGTCCCCTTCCCTTCCGCCAGTTGCCCCTTCTCCCTTCATTTCCGCCGGAAGCTTCAGCCTCTGTTCTCCGCCAACATCCACTCCATCCCCCATTCTCCACAGCCGGCCATTCTAGAATCCCTTCTCACAAGCCAGATAATCTAGCCCTGCAAATCCCATGCTGAAAGCCCAGCCCATTTCTCACATGCTACTGACCCCAACCCCCTTCTCTACCAGGGCAGCTCCAGCTCAGCGTTTTTGCCCGCCGGCCACGCCAATCCACGCTCTTCCCTGCTGGCCACTCGTGCCCGCTTTGACTTAGCCAACTACTCCATCCCCCGTTCTGTCGGCCGCTCCAGCCCCCTTTCTCCCAGGCCAGCTGCTCTATCCCAGGAGTCCTCATGCTCATAGCCCAGACGCCATCTACTCTGCCAGTTGAGCCACCCATTTCACACCCGCCGGCAGCTCCAGCCCCCGCTCTGCACCACTGACCGATCCAGTCCACTTTCTTTCCCGCTTGCGACTCTGACCCTCTATTTCCTTGCCGGCCACTCTAGACCGAGTTCTCCATTGCGGACTGCTCCATCCCCCGTCAGTTGCTCAACCGTGCAGATCCCATGCTGCAAGCACATCTCCCTTCTCCCCCGCCAGTCGCCCAACCACTTTCTCTCCTGCCGACAGAACCAGCCCGTTCCGTCCCACCCCTCCACCCCCTCCCGCCCCGGCCACAGCAGCCCCGGTTCTCCAACGCCGACCGCTACAGTCCCCTTCTCGTACACGGTCTGCTCAAGACTCCGTTTTCTTATGTTGGGAGCACCAACCCCAGTTCACCCATGCCAGCCGTTCCAGCACTGTCAGCTGCTCCCGCCCGGCAATCGGCATGCTCTCAGCCCACCTCCTTTGTCCTCCGCAAGATGCCCCATCCAATTTCACTCCCGGCATCAGCTCCAGCCCCCGTTCTCCATCTCTGGTCCATCCAGACCAGGTTGTCTCACGCTGGTCACTCCAGCCCCGGTGCTGCTCTAGCGCTGCAGACCCCATGCTGCCTCCACAGCTCACTTCTTCCCCACCATTTTCCCCAACTAACTTCTCTCCCGGTGGCAGCTCGAGACTCCCTTCTGCCCCGCCAGTTGCCCCAACCCCCTTCTCTCCCTGTGGCAGCTCCAGCTCCCGTCTTCACCGCCGACCGCAGCAGTTCCCTTTTAGTCTAGTTGCCGCTCTAGTCCCCGTCTTTCTACGGCGGCCACTCCAGACCGCGTTCTTCCCCGCCGGCCGTCCAGCCCCCGTTTTCTCCCGCTGGCCGCTTCTGACCCTGTTCTACCCCTCCGGCCACTCCAGCCCGCATTCCCCAATGCCGGTCGCTCGAGCCCCCTTCAGCTTCTCTAGCCCTGCAGTCCCCATGTTGTAAGCCCAGCCCCCTTCTCTTCCGCAAGTTGCCCCAACTCCCTTCACTCCCGCAGGAAGCTTCAGCCGCTGTTCTCCGCCAACATCTACTCTATCCCCCATTCTCCCCTGCCGGCCATTGCAGAACCCGATCTCCCAAGCCTGATAATCTACCCCTGCAAATCCCATGCTGAAATCCCAGTCCACTACTCACACGCCATTGACTTCAACCCCCTTCTCTACTCCAGGCAGCCCAGCTGCGCGTTCTTGCCGCCGGCCACACCAATCCCCGCTCTTCGCTGCTGGCCACTTTGGACACCGTTCATCAGTCCGACTACTACATCCACCGTTCTGTCGGCAGCTCCAGCCCGCGTTCCTCCAGGCCAGCTGCTCTATCCCAGCAGTCCGCATGCTCTAAGCCCAGGCCCAATCTACTCTGCCAGTTGCCACACCGATTTCACACCCGCCGACAGCTCCATCCCCCGATCTGCACCACTGACCGATGAAGCCCACTTTCTTTCCCGCTTGCCACTTTTGAACCTGTATTTCTTTGCCGGCCACTCCAGCCCGCGTTCACCTTTGAAAACTGCTTCAGCCCCCGTCAGCTGCTCCACCGTGCAGTACCCATGCAGCAAGAACATCCCCCTTCTCTCCGCCAGTCGCCCAACAACTTTCTCTCCTGCCGGAAGCTTCAACCCGTTCCGTCCCACGCCTCCACCCACTCCCGCCCCTGCCACAGAAGCCCCGGTACTTCAGCGCCGACCGCTCCAGTCTCCTTCTCGTACACGGTCTGCTCCAGACCCCGTTTTCTCATGTTGGCCGCACCACCCCCAGTTCACCCATGCCAGCCGTTCCAGCACTGTCAGCTGCTCTCACCCTGCAATCGGCATGCTCCCAGCCCAGCGTCCTTCTCCTCCACAAGTTGCCCCAACCAATTTCTCTCCCGGCAGCAGCTCCAGACCCCGTTCTCCATCTCTGGTCCATCCAGCCCCGGTTGTCTAACGCTAGTCACTCCAGCCCCGGTGCTGCTCTAGCGCTGCAGACCCCATTCTGACTGCACAGCTCACTTTTTCCCCACCATTTGCCCCAAATAACTTCTCTCCCGGTGGCAGCTCCAGCTCCTTTCTACCCCGCCAGATGCCTCAACCACCTTCTCTCCCGGTTGCAGCTCTAGCTCCCGTCTACACAGCCGACCGCAGCAGGCCCCTTTTAGTCTAGTTGCCGCTCTAGCCCCCGTCTTTCTACGGAGGCCACTCCAGACTCGTTCATCCCCGCCGGCCGTCCAGCCCCCGTTCTCTCCCGCTGGCCGCTTCTGACCCTATTCTTCCCCGCCGGCAACTCCAGCCCGTGTTCTGCCCTGCCTGACGCTCGAGCCTCCTTCTGCTGCTCTAGCCCAGCAGTCCCCATGCTGTCCGCCCAGTCCCCTTTCCTCCAACATTTGCCCCAACCCATTTCTCTCCCACCGGCAGATCAAGTTCCCATTTCCCACCGTTTACCGCTCCTTCTCGTCAAATGGCTTCTCCAGATCCCGTTTTCTCCCGCTGGCCACTCCGGCTCCCGTGCTGCTCTAGCCCTTCATTCTGCCGAGTCCCCTTCTCCTTTCCAGTTGCCACAACTCCCTTCACTCCGGAAGCTTCAGCCGCTGATCTCCGCCAGCATTCACTCCAACCCCCATTCTCCCCTGCCGGCCGTTCCACAACCCGTTCTCAGAGGCCTGATAATCTAGCCCTGCAAATCCCATGCTGAAAGCCCAGCCCACTTCTCACACGCCATTGACCCCAACCCCGTTCTTGACTCCGGAATCTCCAGCTCCGCGTTCTTGCCCGCCGGCCACACCAATCCCCGCTCTTCCCTGCTGGCCACTCGGGCCCCGTTAACCTAGCCGACAACTCCATCCCCCGTTCTGTCGGCCGCTCCAGCCCCCGTTCTCCAGGCCAGCTGCTCTATCTCAGCAGTCCGCATGCTCTTAGCCCAGCCCCCATCTACTCTGCCAGTTGCCCAACCCATTTCACACCCGCCGGCAGCTCCAGTCCCCGATCTGCACCACTGACCGATCCAGCCCACTTACTTTCCCGCTTTCCCCTTCTGACCCTGTATTTCCTTGCCGGCCATTCCAGTCCGCATTCTCCATTGCGGCCTGCTCCAGCCCCCGTCAGCTGCTCAACCGTGGAGTTCCCATGCTGCAAGCACATCCCCCTTCTCTCCCGCCAGTTGACCTACCACTTAGACTCCCGCCGCCTGGTCGAGCCCCGTTCCCCACACCCTTAACCAGCACTTCCCGCCCCGGCCACTCCAGCCCCGGTTCTCCAGCGCGGACCGCTCAAGTCCCCATCTCGTCCACGAGATGCTCTAGTTCCCGTTCTCCCCTGCTGCCCGCTCCAGCCCCCGTCAGCTGCTCTAGCCATGCAGACCCATGCAGTCCGCCCAGTTCCCTTTCCCTCCGCCATTTTTCTCAACCCATTTCTCCCCGCCGGCTCTTCAAGTCAACGTTCCCCACCGTTGACCTCTCCTGTCAGCTTCTCGTCCACTGGCTGCTCGAGCCACCGTTCTCTCCCGGTGGCATCGCCAGCCCCCCGTCTGCAGCTCCAGCCCTGCAGTCCGCATGCTGATATCCCAGCCCATTCTCCCCCGCCAGTCACCCCATAACCACTTCTCTCCTAGCGGCAACTCTAACTCTTGCCCGCCGTCCGCTCCATCTTCGTTCGACTTGCTGTCTACTCGAATTCCCGTTCTTACACTCTGGCCTCTCCAGCCCCGGTACTCCATCGCCGACCGCTCCAGTCCCATTCTCGTCCACTGGCAGCTTCAGCCCCCGTTCTTTCTCGTTTTGTGCTGCAGCCCGCGTCAGCTGCTCTAGCCCTGCAGTCGGAATGCTCTTAGCCCAGCCCCCTTTTCACCCGCCAGTTGCCCAAGCCCACGTCTCTCCCACATGCAGCTCCAGCCCCCGTTCTCCATCTCTCCTCCATCTGGCCCCCGTTCACTCCTACTAGACGATCCAGACTCCGTTATTACCCTCCGGCCACTCCAGACCCCGTCAACTGCTCTCGCTCAGCAGTCCCCAAGCTATCCGCCAAGCACCCTTCTTCTCCGGCAGTTGCCACAAACCATTTCCCTCACACTGGCAGATCCAAAACCTGTCCTCTACAGCTGACTTCTCCTGTCATCTTCTCGATCACTGGCTCGACCAGCCGCCGTTCTCTCCCTTAGGCCGCCTCTGACCGCGTTCTCAGCCGAAACCCGGTCCATCACGAGTCCTCCGCCGCCCACCGCTCCAGTCCCCGTACTCCCATGCTGTCTTCTCCAGCTCCCGTTATCTCCCGCTGGCCGCTTCTTACCAATTTCTTCCCCACCGGCGTAAACAGCCAGCCTTCTTCGCTGCGGGGAGCTCCAGCCTCCGTCAGCTGCTCTAGCCGTGCAGACGACATGCTGTAAGCCCAGACCCCTATTCGACCTTTAGTCGCCCCAACCACATTCTCTCCCGCCGGCAGCTCCAGCCCCGTTCAGCCCCACGCATCTTCCCCCTCATGCCCCGGCGACAGCAGCCCCAGTTCTCCAGCGCCCTACGCTCCAGTTCCCTTCTCCCCCGCTAGTTGCCCCAACCCCCTTCTCTTCCGGTGGCAGCTCCAGCTCCCGTCTACACCGCCGACTGCTGACGTCCACTTTTAGTATAGTGGCCGCTCCAGACGCCGTTATTCCCCGCCAGCCACTCCAACCTGCGTTCTTCCTCGCCGGCTGCTCCATTTACCATCAGCTACTCTGCAGTCCCCATGCAGTTAGCCCAGTATCCTCGTCCTCCGCTAGTTGCCTCATCCAATGTCTCTACCGCTAGCAGCACCAGCCCCCGTTTTCCATCTCTGATCGTTCCCGCCCCTGTTCTCTCCCGTGGCCATTCCTGCACCTGTACCGCTCTAGCCCTTCAGACACCTTTCTGACTGCATAGCTCCCTTCTCCCCGGCCAGTTACCCCAACCCCCTTATCTCCCGGTGGCAGCACCAGCTCCCGTCTACACCGCCGACTCCTGCAGTCCCCTTTTAGTCTAGTGGCCGCTCCAGCCCACGTTCTTCCACGCCAGGCACTCCAGACCGCGTTCTTCCCCACCGGCTACTCCAGCTCCCGTTCTCCCTCGGCAGCTACTCTTGCCCTGCATTCCCCATGCTTACATCCTAGCACCTTCTCCCCCGCCAGTCACTCCATCCACCCATCTCGCATTGCGGCAACTGAAACTCTTGACCGCCGTCCGCTCCATCTTCCGTTTAACCCGCTGTTTGTACGTATTCCCTTTCTTGCACTCTAGCCTCTCCAGCCCCGGTTCTCCAGCGCCGATCGCTTCAGTCCCCTTCTCGTCCACGGCTGCTCCAGTCCCCTTCTTCCCGGCCAGCCGCTCCAACCGCAGTCAGCTGCTCTAGCCCTGCAGTCCCCATGCTGACCCCAAGTCCCCTTCTCCTCCGTCATTTGCGCAAACCCATTTCTCTCCCGCCGGCAGATACACTCCCCGTTCCCCAGCGTTGACCGCTCCTGACACCTTCTCGTCAACAAGCCCCGTTCTCTCCCATTTGCCACTCCATCTCCCGTGCTGCTCTAGCCCTGCATTCCCTATGCTCACATCTCAGCCCCTCCTCCCCCACCCCCCCCCCCCCCGCCAGTCAACCCAACCCCCCTTCTCTTCTAGCGGCAGTTCAAACTCAGTACTTTCCCGCGATCCGCTCGATCTCCCGTTCTCTCACGCTGTCTGCTCGTACTCCCGTTCTTACACTCCGGCAACTACAGCCCTTGTTCTCCAGCGCAGACCGCTCCAGTCCCCTTCTTGTCCTCGGGCAGCTCCAGACACCGTTCTTCCCCGCCGGCCAGTTTGTCGGCCGTTCTTTCGGCCGATACAGCCCCCGTTATCCCCTGCCAGCAGCTCTAGCCAAGAAGTCTCCATGCTGACTGCCCAGCCTCATTCTCCGGCCATTTGGCTCAAACCCCTTCTCTTCTGCCGATTTCTCCAGAGCCCGTACTCTCCCGACAGCCGCTCAATCCCCAGTCCTCAACCGCCAACCTCTCCAGCCCCAGTTATCTCAAGCTGGCCGCAGCAGCCCCCGTTTTCACCCGCTGGCGGCTTCTGACCCTGTTCTTCCCCGCCGGCCACTCCAGCTCACGTTCTTCCCTGGCTGTCGCTCAAGCCCCCTTCAGCTGTTCTAGCCCTGCAGTCCCCATGCTGTCAGCCCAATCCCCTTCTCCTCCGCCAGTTGTCCCAATCCTCTTCACTCAGGCAGGAAGCCTCAGCGTCTGTTCTCCGCCAATGGCCAATCCAACTTCCATTATCTCCTGCCATCAATTCCAGACCCCGTTCCCCCAAGCCTGATAATGTAGCTCTGCAAATCCCATGCTGAAAGCCTACCCAATTCTTACCCACCATTCACTCCAACCCCCTTCTTCCCTCCGGGCAGCTCCAGCACGCGTTCGCCTCTGCTGGTCGCTCGAGGCCCGTTCAGCTGCTCTAGCCCTGAAGTCCCATGCTGTCAACCCAGTCCCCTTCTCCTCTGCCAGTTGTCCTAACCTCCTTCACTCCCGCCGGAAGGTTCAGCCGCTGTTCTCCACCACTATCCACTCCAACCCTCATTCTCCCCTGCCGGCCATTCCAGACCCCGTTCTCCCAAGCCTGATAATTTAGCCCTGCAAATCCCATGCTGAAAGCCCAGCTCACTTCTCATCCGCCATTCACCCCAATCCCCTTCTCTACTCCGGGCAGCTCCAGCTCCGCGTTCTTGTCCGCCGGCAACACGAATCCCCGCTCCGCCCTGCTGGCCACTCGAACCACCGTTCACCTAATCGGCAACCCTATCCCCCGTTCTTTCGGCCGCTCCAGATCCCGTTCTCCCAGGTCACCTGCTCTAGCCCTGCAGTCCGCATGCTCTTAGGCCAGCCCCCTTCTGCTCCGCCAGTTGCTCCAGCCCCCGTTATTCTCCTCCGGCCACTCCAGATATCGTCAACTGCATTGGCCCAGCAGTCCCCATGCTATCATCCAAGGATCCTCCTCCGCAGTTGCCACAAACCATTTCACCACCGCAGTCAGATCCAGCACCCGTTATCTACCGCTGACCTCTCCGGTCACCTTCTCGACCACTGGCTCCTCCATCCGCCGTTCTCTTCCTTAGGCCGCTTCTGACCCCGTTCTCAGTCCATACACGCTCAATCCCGAGTCCTCGACCGCCGAACACTCCAACACCCGTTCTCTCGTGCTGGCTGCTCCAGCTGCCGTTTTTCCCGTTGCCCACTTATTATCCCTTATTCCCCACAGCCGTAAGCAGCCAGCCTTCTTCCCAGCCTTCCGCTCCAGCCCTCGTTAGCTGCTCTAGCCGTGCAGACGACATGCTGTAAGCCCAGCCCCCTATTCGCCCGGCAGTCCCCCGAACCACATTATCTCCAGCCGGCAGCTACCGCTAGTCGTTCCAGCCCCCGTTATTCCCCTCCGGCCACTCCAGATACCGTCATCTGCCTTCGCCCAGCAGTCCCCATGATATCAGCCAATCATTCTCCTGCTCCGGAAGTTGGCACAAACCATTTCACTCTCTCCGGCAGATCCACCATCCGTTACCTACCGCTGACCTCTCCTGTCACTTTCTCGACCACTGGCTCCTCCATCCGCCGATCTCTTCCTTAGGCCTCTCCTGACCCCGTTCTCAATCCACACCCGCTCCATCCCGAGTCCTCCACCACCGAACACTCCAACCCCCGTTCTCCATGCAGGCTGCTCCAGCTGCAGTTATCTCCCGCTGCGCGCTTATTATCCAGTCTTCCCCACCGCGTACAGAGCCAGCCTTCTTCCCTGCCGTCCGCTCCAGCCCCCGTCAGCTGCTCTAGCCGTGCAGACGACATGCTGTAAGGCCAGCCCCCTATTCGCCAGCCAGTCGCCCCAACCACATTCTCTCCTGCCGGAAGCTCCTGCCCTTTCGTCCCAAACCTCCACCCCCACCCGCCACGGCCACAGCAGCCCCGGTTCTCCAGCGCCGACCGCTCCAGTCCCCTTCTCGTACACGGTCTGCTCCAGACCCCGTTTTCTCATGTTGGCCGCACCAGCCCCAGTTCACCTATGCAGGACGTTCCAGCACTGTCAGCTGCTCTCGCCCTGCAATTGGCATGCTCTCAGCCCATCCCCCTTCTCCTCTGCAAGTTTCCCCAACTAATTTCTCTCCCGGCAGCAGTTCCAGACCCCGTTCTCCATGTTTGGTACATCCAGCCCCGTTTGTCTCACGCTGGTCACTCCAGCCCCGGTGCTGCTCCAGCGCAGCAGACCCCATGCTGACTGCACAGAACACTTCTTCCCCACCAGTTGCGCCAAATAACTTCTCTCCGGGTGGCAGCTCCAGCTACCCTCTCCACCGCCAGATGCCCCAACCCCCTTCTCTACCGGTGGCAGCTCCAGCTCCCGTCTACACCGCCGATCGCAGCAGTCACCTTTTAGTCTAGTTGCCGCTCTAGCCCCCGTCTGTCTACGCGACCACTCCAGACGCCGTTCTTCCCAGCCGGCCGTCCAGCACTCGCTTTCTTCCGCTGTCCGCTTCTGAACCTTTTCTACCCCGCCGGCTACTCTCGCCCGCGTTCTCCCCTGCCTGTCGCTCGAGCCACCTTCAGCAGCTCTAGCCCAGCAGTCCCCATGCTGTCCGTCCAGTCCCCTTCTCTTCCGTCCTTTGCCCCAACGCATTTCTATCCAGCCGGCAGATCAAGTCCCCGTTCCCCACCGTTGACCGCTCCTGTCACCTTCTCGTCAACTGGCTTCTCCAGACCACGTTCTTTCCAGCTGGCCACTCCAGCTCCCGTGCTGCTCTAGCCCTGCATTCCCCATGCTGAAATCCCAGCCCCTTCTCCCCCGTCAGTCAACCCAAACCCCCTTCTCTTCCTGCGGCAGCTCTAACTCCTTACTTTCCCGCGGTCCGCTCAATCTCCGTTCTCTCACGCTGTCTGCTGGTACTCCCGGTCTTACACTCTCGCCACTCCAGCCCCGGATCTCCAGCGCCGACCGCTGCAGTCCCTTTCTCGTTCACTTCTCACACGCCATTGACCCCATCCCCCTTCTCTACTCCTGGCATCCCAGCTCCGCGTTCTTGCACGCAAGACACACCAAAACCCGCTCTTCCCTGCTGGCCACTCGGGCCCTCGTTCACCTAGCCGACTACTCTATCCCCCGTTGTGTCGGCCACTCCTGCACCCGTTCTCCCAGGCCAGCTGCTATATCCCAGCAGTCCGCATGCGCTTAGCCCAGGCCCCATCTACTCTGCCAATTCCCCCGCTCATTTCACACCCGCGGGCAGCTCCAGCCCCCGATCTGCACCACTGATCGATCAAGCCCACTTTCTTTCCGGCTTGCGTCTTCTGACCCTGTATTTCTCTGCCGGCCACTCTAGCCAGCGGTCTCCATTGCGGACTGCTCCAGCTCCCGTTCTCCATCGGCAGCTACTCTTGCCCTACATTCCCCATGCTTACATCCCAGCCCCTTCACCCCCGCCAGTCAACCCAGCCCACTTCTCTTCTTGCGGCAGTACTAACTCCGTACTTTCCGCGGTACGCTCAATCTCCCGTTCTCTCACGCTGTCTGCTCGTAAACCCATTCTTACACTCTGGCAACTCCAGCCCCGGTTCTCCAGCGCCGACCGCTCCAGACCCCTTCTTGTCCACGGGCTGCTCCAGTCACCGTTCTTCTCTGCCTGCCACTTTGTCCGCCATTCTTCCGGCCGCTACAGCCCCCGTTCTCCCCTGCCAGCTGCTCTAGCCATGAAGTCACCATGCTGACCGCCCAGCCCCATTCTCCGGCCATTTGCCGCAAACCTCTTCTCTTCCGCGGGTTCTCCAGAGCCTATTCACCCCCGACAGCCGCTCAATCCCCAGTCCTCCACCGCCAACCGCTCCAGACCCCGTTTTCTCCCGCTGTCGGCTTCTGACCCTGTTCTTCCCCGCCGGCCACTCCAGCCCACGTTCTTCCCTGCCTATCGCTCGAGCCCCCTTCAGCTGCTCTAGCCCTGCAGTCCCCATGCTGTCAGCCCAATCCCCTTCTCCTCCGCCAGTTGACCCAACCCCCTTCACTCACGCAGGAAGTTTCAGCGTCTATTCTCTGCCAATGGCCAATCCAACTCCCATTCTCCCCTGCCGGCCATTCCAGACCCCGTTCTCCCAAGCCTGATAATCTAGCCCTGCAAATCCCATGCTGAAAGCCCAGTCCACTTCTCACACGCCATTGACCCTATTTCCCTTCTCTACTCCTGGCATCCCATCTCCGCGTTCTTGCACGCAAGCCACACCAAAACCCGCTCTTCCCTGCTGGCCACTCGGGCCCCCGTTCACCTAGCCGATTACTCCATCCCCCGTTGTGTCGGCCACTCCAGCCCCCGTTCTCCAAGGCCAGCTGCTATATCACAGCAGTCCGCATGCGATTAGCCCAGGCCCCATCTACTCTGCCAATTCCCACGCCCATTTCACACCCGCCGGCAGCTCCATCCCCCGATCTGCACCACTGACCGATCCAGCCCACTTGCTTTCCCGCTTGCCGCTTCTGACCCTGTATTTCTTTGCCGGCCATTCCAGCCCGAGTTCTCCATTGCGGACTGCTCCTGCCCCCGTCAGCTGCTCAACCGTGCAGTTCCCATGCTGCAACAACATCCCCCTTCTCCCCCGCCAGTCGCGCAACCACTTTCTCTCCCGCCGGCAGCTCCAGCCCTGTTCCCCACACACTTCCCGACCCGGCCCCGGTTCTCCAGCGCCAAACGCTCCAGTCCCCGTCTCGTCCACCAGATGTTCGAGTTCCCGATCTCCCCTGCCGACCGCTCCAGTCCACGACAGCTGCTCAAGCAATGAAGACCATGCTGTTCGCCCAGTTCCCTTTTCCTCCGCCATTTGCCTCAACCCATTTCTCCCCGCCGGCAGTTCACGTTCCCCACCGTTGACCTCCCCTGTCACCTTCTCGTCCACTAGCTGCTCCAGCCACCGTTCTCTCCCGGTGGCATCGCCAGCCCCCGTCTGCAGCTCCAGCCATGCAGTCCCCATGCTGATATCCCAGCTCATTCTCCCCCGCCAGTCACCCCATCACCACTTCTCTCCGTGCGGCTACTCTAACTATTGCCTGCAGTCCGCTTCATCTACCGTTCAACTTGCTGTCTACTCGAAATCCCGTTTTTTCCCTCTGGCTAATCCAGCCCCGGTTCTCCATCGACGAAAGCTCAAGTCCTCTTCTCGTACACGGTCTGCTCCAGAAGCCGTTTTCTCATGTAGGCCGCACCAACACCTGTTCAACCATGCCGGCCGTTCCAGCACTCTCAGCTGCTCTCGCCCTGCAATCGGCATGCCCTCAGCCCAGCCCCTTCTCCTACGGAAGTTGCCCCAACCAATTTCTCTCCCTGCAGCAGATCCAGCCGCCGTTCTCCATCCATCCCCGGTTGTCTCACGCTGGTCACTCCAGCCCCGGTGCTGCTCTAGCGCTGCAGACCACATGCTGACTGCACAGCTCACTTCTTCCCCACAATTTGCCCCAAATAACTTCTCTCACGATGGCAGCTCCAGCTCCCTTCTCCCCCGCCAGTTGCCCTAACCCCCTTCTCTCCCGGTGGCAGTTCCAGCTCCCGTGTACACCGCCGACCGCAGCAGACCCCTTTTAGTCTAGTTTCCGCTCTAGCCCCCGTCTTTCTACGGCGGCCACTCCAGACCGCGTTGTTCCCCGCCGGCCGTCCAGCCCTAGCTTTCTCCCGCAGGCCGCTTCTGACCCTATTCTTCCCCGCCGGCCACTCCACCTAGCGTTTCCCCTTCCTGTCGCTCGAGCCCCCTTCAGCTGCTCCAGCCCAGCAGTCCCCATACTGTCCCCGTTCTCTCCCACTAGACGATCCAGCCGCCGTTATTACCCTCCGGCCACTCCAGACCCCGTCAACTGCTCTCGCCCAGCAGTCCCCAAGCTATCAGCCAAGCACCCTTGTTTTCCGGCAGTTGCCACAAACCATTTCCCTCACACCGGCAGATGCAGAACCTGTTCTCTACAGCTGACCTCTCCTGTCATCTTCCCGATCACTGGCTCCACCAGTCGCCGTTCTCTCCCTTAGGCCGCCTCTGACCGCGTTTTCAGCCGAAACCCGCTCCATCCCGAGTCCTCCGCCGCCAACCGCTCCAGTCCCCGTACTCCCATGCTGTCTTCTCCAGCTCCCGTTATCTCCCGCTGGCCGCTTCTTACCACTTTCTTCCCCACCGGCGTAAACAGCCAGCCTTCTTCGCTGCCGGGCGCTCCAGCCTCCGTCAGCTGCTCTAGCCGTGCAGACGACATGCTGTATGCCCAGACCCCTATTCGACCTTCAGTCGCCCAAACCACAATCTCTCCCGCCGGCAGCTCCAGCCCCGTTCAGCCCCACGCATCTTCCCCCTCATGCCCCGGCGACAGCAGCCCCAGTTCTCCAGCGCCCTACGCTCCAGCTCCCTTCTCCCCCGCTAGTTGCCCCAACCCCCTTCTCTTCCGGTGGCAGCTCCAGCTCCCGTCTACACCGCCGACTGCTGACGTCCACTTTTAGTATAGTGGCCGCTCCAGACGCCGTTATTCCCCGCCAGCCACTCCAACCTGCGTTCTTCCCCGCCGGCTGCTCCATTTACCATCAGCTACTCTAGCCCTGCAGTCCCCATGCAGTTAGCCCAGTATCCTCGTCCTCCGCCAGTTGCCTCATCCAATGTCTCTACCGCTAGCAGCACCAGCCCCCGTTTTCCATCTCTGATCGTTCCCGCCCCTGTTCTCTCCCGTGGCCATTCCTGCACCTGTACCGCTCTAGCCCTTCAGACACCTTTCTGACTGCATAGCTCCCTTCTCCCCGGCCAGTTGCCCCAACCCCCTTATCTCCCGGTGGCAGCACCCGCTCCCGTCTACACCGCCGACTCCTGCAGTCCCCTTTTAGTCTAGTGGCCGCTCCAGCCCACGTTCTTCCACGCCAGGCACTCCAGACCGCGTTCTTCCCCACCGGCTACTCCAGCTCCCGTTCTCCCTCGGCAGCTACTCTTGCCCTGCATTCCCCATGCTTACATCCTAGCACCTTCTCCCCCGCCAGTCACTCCATCCACCCATCTCACATTGCGGCAACTGAAACTCTTGACCGCCGTCCGCTCCATCTTCCGTTTAACCCGCTGTTTGTTCGTATTCCCTTTCTTGCACTCTAGCCTCTCCAGCCCCGGTTCTCCAGCGCCGATCGCTTCAGTCCCCTTCTCGTCCACGGCTGCTCCAGTCCCCTTCTTCCCGGCCAGCCGCTCCAACCCCAGTCAGCTGGTCTAGCCCTGCAGTCCTCATGCTGACCCCAAGTCCCCTTCTCCTCCGTCATTTGCGCCAACCCATTTCTCTCCCGCCGGCAGATACACTCCCCGTTCCCCAGCGTTGACCGCTCCTGTCACCTTCTGGTCAACCAGCCCCCGTTCTCTCCCATTTGCCACTCCATCTCCCGTGCTGCTCTAGCCCTGCATTCCCTATGCTCACATCTCAGCCCCTCCTCCCCCACACCCCCCCCCCCGCCAGTCAACCCAACCCCCCTTCTCTTCTAGCGGCAGTTCAAACTCAGTACTTTCCCGCGGTCCGCTCGATCTTCCGTTCTCTCACGCTGTCTGCTCGTACTCCCGTTCTTACACTCTGGCAACTACAGCCCTTGTTCTCCAGCGCAGACCGCTCCAGTCCCCTTCTTGTCCTCGGGCTGCTCCAGACACCGTTCTTCCCCGCCGGCCACTTTGTCGGCCGTTCTTTCGGCCGCTACAGCCCCCGTTATCCCCTGCCAGCAGCTCTAGCCATGAAGTCTCCATGCTGACTGCCCAGCCTCATTCTCCGGCCATTTGGCTCAAATCCTTCTCTTCTGCCGATTTCTCCAGAGCCCGTACTCTCCCGACAGCCGCTCAATCCCCAGTCCTCAACCGCCAACCGCTCCAGCCCCAGTTATCTAGCTGGCCGCAGCAGCCCCCGTTTTCACCCGCTGGCGGCTTCTGACCCTGTTCTTCCGCGCCGGCCACTCCAGCTCACGTTCTTCCCTGGTTGTCGCTCAAGCCCCCTTCAGCTGTTCTAGCCCTGCAGTCCCCATGCTGTCAGCCCAATCCCCTTCTCCTCCGCCAGTTGTCCCAATCCTCTTCACTCAGGCAGGAAGCCTCAGCGTCTGTTCTCCGCCAATGGCCAATCCAACTTCCATTATCCCCTGCCATGCATTCCAGACCCCGTTCCCCCAAGCCTGATAATGTAGCTCTGCAAATCCCATGCTGAAGGCCTATCCAATTCTTACCCACCATTCACTCCAACCCCCTTCTTCCCTCCGGGCAGCTCCAGCACGCGTTCGCCTCTGCTGGTCGCTCGAGGCCCGTTCAGCTGCTCTAGCCCTGAAGTCCCATGCTGTCAACCCAGTCCCCTTCTCCTCTGCCAGTTGTCCTAACCTCCTTCACTCCCGCCGGAAGGTTCAGCCGCTGTTCTCCACCACTATCCACTCCAACCCTCATTCTCCCCTGCCGGCCATTCCAGACCCCGTTCTCCCAAGCCTGATAATTTAGCCCTGCAAATCCCATGCTGAAAGCCCAGCTCACTTCTCATCCGCCATTCACCCCAATCCCCTTCTCTACTCCGGGCAGCTCCAGCTCCGCGTTCTTGTCCGCCGGCAACACGAATCCCCGCTCCGCCCTGCTGGCCACTCGAACCACCGTTCACCTAATCGGCAACCCTATCCCCCGTTCTTTCGGCCGCTCCAGATCCCGTTCTCCCAGGTCACCTGCTCTAGCCCTGCAGTCCGCATGCTCTTAGGCCAGCCCCCTTCTGCTCCGCCAGTTGCTCCAGCCCCCGTTATTCTCCTCCGGCCACTCCAGATATCGTCAACTGCCTTGGCCCAGCAGTCCCCATGCTATCAGCCAAGGATCCTCCTCCGCAGTTGCCACAAACCATTTCACCACCGCAGTCAGATCCAGCACCCGTTATCTACCGCTGACCTCTCCGGTCACCTTCTCGACCACTGGCTCCTCCATCCGCCGTTCTCTTCCTTAGGCCGCTTCTGACCCCGTTCTCAGTCCATACACGCTCAATCCCGAGTCCTCGACCGCCGAACACTCCAACACCCGTTCTCTCGTGCTGGCTGCTCCAGCTGCCGTTTTTCCCGTTGCCCACTTATTATCCCTTATTCCCCACAGCCGTAAGCAGCCAGCCTTCTTCCCAGCCTTCCGCTCCAGCCCTCGTTAGCTGCTCTAGCCGTGCAGACGACATGCTGTAAGCCCAGCCCCCTATTCGCCCGGCAGTCCCCCGAACCACATTATCTCCAGCCGGCAGCTACCGCTAGTCGTTCCAGCCCCCGTTACTCCCCTCCGGCCACTCCAGATACCGTCATCTGCCTTCGCCCAGCAGTCCCCATGATATCAGCCAATCATTCTCCTGCTCCGGAAGTTGGCACAAACCATTTCACTCTCTCCGGCAGATCCACCATCCGTTACCTACCGCTGACCTCTCCTGTCACTTTCTCGACCACTGGCTCCTCCATCCGCCGATCTCTTCCTTAGGCCTCTCCTGACCCCGTTCTCAATCCACACCCGCTCCATCCCGAGTCCTCCACCACCGAACACTCCAACCCCCGTTCTCCATGCAGGCTGCTCCAGCTGCAGTTATCTCCCGCTGCGCGCTTATTATCCAGTCTTCCCCACCGCGTACAGAGCCAGCCTTCTTCCCTGCCGTCCGCTCCAGCCCCCGTCAGCTGCTCTAGCCGTGCAGACGACATGCTGTAAGGTCAGCCCCCTATTCGCCAGCCAGTCGCCCCAACCACATTCTCTCCTGCCGGAAGCTCCTGCCCTTTCGTCCCAAACCTCCACCCCCACCCGCCACGGCCACAGCAGCCCCGGTTCTCCAGCGCCGACCGCTCCAGTCCCCTTCTCGTACACGGTCTGCTCCAGACCCCGTTTTCTCATGTTGGCCGCACCAGCCCCAGTTCACCTATGCAGGACGTTCAAGCACTGTCAGCTGCTCTCGCCCTGCAATTGGCATGCTCTCAGCCCATCCCCCTTCTCCTCTGCAAGTTTCCTCAACTAATTTCTCTCCCGGCAGCAGTTCCAGACCCCGTTCTCCATGTTTGGTACATCCAGCCCCGTTTGTCTCACGCTGGTCACTCCAGCCCCGGTGCTGCTCCAGCGCAGCAGACCCCATGCTGACTGCACAGAACACTTCTTCCCCACCAGTTGCGCCAAATAACTTCTCTCCCGGTGGCAGCTCCAGCTCCCCTCTCCACCGCCAGATGCCCCAACCCCCTTCTCTACCGGTGGCAGCTCCAGCTCCAGTCTACACCGCCGATCGCAGCAGTCACCTTTTAGTCTAGTTGCCGCTCTAGCCCCCGTCTGTCTACGCGACCACTCCAGACCCCGTTCTTCCCAGCCGGCCGTCCAGCACTGCTTTCTCCCGCTGTCCGCTTCTGAACCTTTTCTACCCCGCCGGCTACTCTCGCCCGCGTTCTCCCCTGCCTGTCGCTCGAGCCACCTTCAGCAGCTCTAGCCCAGCAGTCCCCATGCTGTCCGTCCAGTCCCCTTCTCTTCCGTCCTTTGCCCCAACGCATTTCTCTCCAGCCGGCAGATCAAGTCCCCGTTCCCCACCGTTGACCGCTCCTGTCACCTTCTCGTCAACTGGCTTCTCCAGACCACGTTCTTTCCAGCTGGCCACTCCAGCTCCCGTGCTGCTCTAGCCCTGCATTCCCCATGTTGAAATCCCAGCCCCTTCTCCCCCGTCAGTCAACCCAACCCCCCTTCTCTTCCTGCGGCAGCTCTAACTCCTTACTTTCCCGCGGTCCGCTCAATCTCCGTTCTCTCACGCTGTCTGCTTGTACTCCCGGTCTTACACTCTCGCCACTCCAGCCCCGGATCTCCAGCGCCGACCGCTGCAGTCCCTTTCTCGTTCACTTCTCACACGCCATTGACCCCATCCCCCTTCTCTACTCCTGGCATCCCAGCTCCGCGTTCTTGCACGCAAGACACACCAAAACCCGCTCTTCCCTGCTGGCCTCTCGGGACCTCGTTCACCTAGCCGACTACTCTATCCTCCGTTGTGTCGGCCACTCCAGCACCCGTTCTCCCCGGCCAGCTGCTATATTCCAGCAGTCCGCATGCGCTTAGACCAGGCCCCATCTACTCTGCCAAATCCCCCGCTCATTTCACACCCGCGGGCAGCTCCAGCCCCCGATCTGCACCACTGATCGATCAAGCCCACTTTCTTTCCGGCTTGCGTCTTCTGACCCTGTATTTCTCTGCCGGCCACTCTAGCCAGCGGTCTCCATTGCGGACTGCTCCAGCTCCCGTTCTCCATCGGCAGCTACTCTTGCCCTACATTCCCCATGCTTACATCCCAGCCCGTTCATCCCCGCCAGTCAACCCAGCCCACTTCTATTCTTGCGGCAGTTCTAACTCCGTACTTTCCGCGGTACGCTCAATCTCCCGTTCTCTCACGCTGTCTGCTCGTAAACCCATTCTTACACTCTGGCAACTCCAGCCCCGGTTCTCCAGCGCCGACCGCTCCAGACCCCTTCTTGTCAACGGGCTGCTCCAGTCACCGTTCTTCTCCTCCTGCCACTTTGTCCGCCATTCTTCCGGCCGCTACAGCCCCCGTTCTCCCCTGCCAGCTGCTCTAGCCATGAAGTCACCATGCTGACCGCCCAGCCCCATTCTCCGGCCATTTGCCGCAAACCTCTTCTCTTCCGCGGGTTCTCCAGAGCCTATTCAACCCCGACAGCCGCTCAATCCCCAGTCCTCCACCGCCAACCGCTCCAGACCCCGTTTTCTCCCGCTGTCGGCTTCTGACCCTGTTCTTCCCCGCCGGCCACTCCAGCCCACGTTCTTCCCTGCCTATCGCTCGAGCCCCCTTCAGCTGCTCTAGCCCTGCAGTCCCCATGCTGTCAGCCCAATCCCCTTCTCCTCCGCCAGTTGACCCAACCCCCTTCACTCACGCAGGACGTTTCAGCGTCTATTCTCCGCCAATGGCCAATCCAACTCCCATTCTCCCCTGCCGGCCATTCCAGACCCCGTTCTCCCAAGCCTGTTAATCTAGCCCTGCAAATACCATGCTGAAAGCCCAGTCCACTTCTGACACGCCATTGACCCTATTTCCCTTCTCTACTCCTGGCATCCCATCTCCGCGTTCTTGCACGCAAGCCACACCAAAACCCGCTCTTCCCTGCTGGCCACTCGGGCCCCCGTTCACCTAGCCGATTACTCCATCCCCCGTTGTGTCGGCCACTCCAGCCCCCGTTCTCCAAGGCCAGCTGCTATATCACAGCAGTCCGCATGCGATTAGCCCAGGCCCCATCTACTCTGCCAATTCCCACGCCCATTTCACACCCGCCGGCAGCTCCATCCCCCGATCTGCACCACTGACCGATCCAGCCCACTTGCTTTCCCGCTTGCCGCTTCTGACCCTGTATTTCTTTGCCGGCCACTCCAGCCCGAGTTCTCCATTGCGGACTGCTCCTGCCCCCGTCAGCTGCTCAACCGTGCAGTTCCCATGCTGCAACAACATCCCCCTTCTCCCCCACAAGTCGCCCAACCACTTTCTCTCCAGCCGGCAGCTCCAGCCTTGTTCCCCACAGACTTCCCGACCCGGCCCCGGTTCTCCAGCGCCAAACGCTCCAGTCCCCGTCTCGTCCACCAGATGTTCCAGTTCCCGATCTCCCCTGCCGACCGCTCCAGTCCACACAGCTGCTCAAGCAATGAAGACCATGCTGACCGCCCAGCCACCTTCTCCGGCCATTTGCCGCAACCCCCCCTCTCTCGCGCTGGCTTCTCCAGAGCCCGTTCTCCTCCGATAGCGGTTCCATCCCCAGTCCTCCGCCGCCAACCGCACCAGCCCCTGTTCTCTCAAGCTGGCTGATCCAACCCCCGTTTTCTCCCGCTGGCTGCTTCTGACCCTGTTCTTCCCCGTCGGCCACTCCAGGTTGAGTTCTCCCATGCCGGTGGCTTGAGCCCCCTTCAGCTGCTCTAGACCCGCAGTCCCCATGCTGTGAACCCAGTCCCCTTCCCTTCCGCCAGTTGCCCCTTCTCCCTTCATTTCCGCCGGAAGCTTCAGCCTCTGTTCTCCGCCAACATCCACTCCATCTCCCATTCTCCCCAGCCGGCCATTCTAGAATCCCTTCTCACAAGCCAGATAATCTAGCCCTGCAAATCCCATGCTGAAAGCCCAGCCCATTTCTCACATGCTACTGACCCCAACCCCCTTCTCTACCAGGGCAGCTCCAGCTCAGCGTT
Source organism: Narcine bancroftii (assembly GCF_036971445.1). Lineage (NCBI taxonomy): Eukaryota > Metazoa > Chordata > Chondrichthyes > Torpediniformes > Narcinidae > Narcine > Narcine bancroftii. The sequence continues at coordinate 2,041,829 of NW_027211808.1, forward strand.
TTTGCCCGCCGGCCACGCCAATCCACGCTCTTCCCTGCTGGCCACTCGTGCCCGCTTTGACTTAGCCAACTACTCCATCCCCCGTTCTGTCGGCCGCTCCAGCCCCCTTTCTCCCAGGCCAGCTGCTCTATCCCAGGAGTCCTCATGCTCATAGCCCAGACGCCATCTACTCTGCCAGTTGAGCCACCCATTTCACACCCGCCGGCAGCTCCAGCCCCCGCTCTGCACCACTGACCGATCCAGTCCACTTTCTTTCCCGCTTGCGACTCTGACCCTCTATTTCCTTGCCGGCCACTCTAGACCGAGTTCTCCATTGCGGACTGCTCCATCCCCCGTCAGTTGCTCAACCGTGCAGATCCCATGCTGCAAGCACATCTCCCTTCTCCCCCGCCAGTCGCCCAACCACTTTCTCTCCTGCCGACAGAACCAGCCCGTTCCGTCCCACCCCTCCACCCCCTCCCGCCCCGGCCACAGCAGCCCCGGTTCTCCAACGCCGACCGCTACAGTCCCCTTCTCGTACACGGTCTGCTCAAGACTCCGTTTTCTTATGTTGGGAGCACCAACCCCAGTTCACCCATGCCAGCCGTTCCAGCACTGTCAGCTGCTCCCGCCCGGCAATCGGCATGCTCTCAGCCCACCTCCTTTGACCTCCGCAAGATGCCCCAACCAATTTCACTCCCGGCAGCAGCTCCAGCCCCCGTTCTCCATCTCTGGTCCATCCAGACCAGGTTGTCTCACGCTGGTCACTCCAGCCCCGGTGCTGCTCTAGCGCTGCAGACCCCATGCTGCCTCCACAGCTCACTTCTTCCCCACCATTTTCCCCAACTAACTTCTCTCCCGGTGGCAGCTCGAGACTCCCTTCTGCCCCGCCAGTTGCCCCAACCCCCTTCTCTCCCTGTGGCAGCTCCAGCTCCCGTCTTCACCGCCGACCGCAGCAGTTCCCTTTTAGTCTAGTTGCCGCTCTAGTCCCCGTCTTTCTACGGCGGCCACTCCAGACCGCGTTCTTCCCCGCCGGCCGTCCAGCCCCCGTTTTCTCCCGCTGGCCGCTTCTGACCCTGTTCTACCCCTCCGGCCACTCCAGCCCGCATTCCCCAATGCCGGTCGCTCTAGCCCCCTTCAACTTCTCTAGCCCTGCAGTCCCCATGTTGTAAGCCCAGCCCCCTTCTCCTCCGCAAGTTGCCCCAACTCCCTTCACTCCCGCAGGAAGCTTCAGCCGCTGTTCTCCGCCAACATCTACTCTATCCCCCATTCTCCCCTGCCGGCCATTCCATAACCCGATCTCCCAAGCCTGATAATCTACCCCTGCAAATCCCATGCTGAAATCCCAGTCCACTACTCACACGCCATTGACTTCAACCCCCTTCTCTACTCCAGGCAGCCCAGCTGCGCGTTCTTGCCGCCGGCCACACCAATCCCCGCTCTTCGCTGCTGGCCACTTTGGACACCGTTCATCAGTCCGACTACTACATCCACCGTTCTGTCGGCCGCTCCAGCCCGCGTTCCTCCAGGCCAGCTGCTCTATCCCAGCAGTCCGCATGCTCTAAGCCCAGGCCCAATCTACTCTGCCAGTTGCTACACCGATTTCACACCCGCCGGCAGCTCCATCCCCCGATCTGCACCACTGACCGATCCAGCCCACTTTCTTTCCCGCTTGCCACTTTTGAACCTGTATTTCTTTGCCGGCCACTCCAGCCCGCGTTCACCATTGAAAACTGCTTCAGCCCCCGTCAGCTGCTCCACCGTGCAGTACCCATGCAGCAAGAACATCCCCCTTCTCTCCGCCAGTCGCCCAACAACTTTCTCTCCTGCCGGAAGCTTCAACCCGTTCCGTCCCACGCCTCCACCCACTCCCGCCCCTGCCACAGAAGCCCCGGTACTCCAGCGCCGACCGCTCCAGTCTCCTTCTCGTACACGGTCTGCTCCAGACCCCGTTTTCTCATGTTGGCCGCACCAGCCACAGTTTACCCATGCCGGCCGTTCCAGCACTGTCAGCTGCTCTCACCCTGCAATCGGCATGCTCTCAGCACAGCCCGCTTCTCCTCCGCAAGTTGCCCCAATCAATTTCTTTCCCGGCAGCAGCTCCAGACCCCGTTCTCCATCTCTGGTCCATCCAGCCCCGGTTGTCTAACGCTGGTCACTCCAGCCCCGGTGCTGCTCTAGCGCTGCAGACCCCATTCTGACTGCACAGCTCACTTTTTCCCCACCATTTGCCCCAAATAACTTCTCTCCCGGTGGCAGCTCCAGCTCCTTTCTACCCCGCCAGATGCCCCAACCACCTTCTCTCCCGGTTGCAGCTCTAGCTCCCGTCTACACCGCCGACCGCAGCAGGCCCCTTTTAGTCTAGTTGCCGCCCTAGCCCCCGTCTTTCTACGGAGGCCACTCCAGACTCGTACATCCCCGCCGGCCGTCCAGCCCCCGTTCTCTCCCGCTGGCCGCTTCTGACCCTATTCTTCCCCGCCGGCAACTCCAGCCCGTGTTCTGCCCTGCCTGACGCTCGAGCCTCCTTCTGCTGCTCTAGCTCAGCAGTCCCCATGCTGTCCGCCCAGTCCCCTTTCCTCCAACATTTGCCCCAACCCATTTCTCTCCCACCGGCAGATCAAGTCCCCATTTCCCACCGTTGACCGCTCCTGTCACCTTCTCGTCAACCAGCCCCCATTCTCTCCCACTTGCCACTCCATCTCCCGTGCTGCTCTATCCCTGCATTCCCTATGCTCACATCTCAGCCCGTCCTCCCCCACCCCCCGCCAGTCAACCCAACCCCCCTTCTCTTCTTGCGGCAGTTCTAACTCCTTACTTTCCCGCCGTCCGCTCAATCTCCCGTTCTCTCACGCTGACTGCTCGTACTCACGTTCTTACACTCTGTCAACTCCAGCTCTTGTTCTCCAGCGGAGACCGCTCCAGTCCCCTTCTTGTCCACGGGCTGCTGCAGTCACCGTTCTTCTCCACCGGCCAATTTGTCGGCCGTTCTTCCGGCCGCTACAGTCCCCGTTATCCCCTGCCAGCAGCTCTAGCCATGAAGTCTCCATGCTGACAGCCCAGCCTGATTCTCCGACCATTTGGCTCAAACCCCTTCTCTTCCGCCGCCTTCTCCGGAGCCCGTTCTCTCCCGACAGCCGCTCCATCCCCAGTCCTCCACCGCCAACCGCTCCAGTCCCCGTTATCTCAAGCTGGCCGCAGCAGCCCCCGTTTTCACCCGCTGGCGGCTTCTGACCCTGTTCTTCCCCGCCAGCCACTCCAGCTCACGTTCTTCCCTGGCTGTCGCTCGAGCCCCCCTCAGCTGCTCTAGCCCAGCAGTCTCCATGCTGTCAGCCCAATCCCCTTCTCCTCCGCAAGTTGTCCCAATCCTCTTCACTCAGGCAGGAAGCCTCAGCGTCTGTTCTCCGCCAATGGCAAATCCAACTTCCATTATCCGCTGCCGTCCATTCCAGACCCCGTTCTCCCAAGCCTGATAATGTAGTTCTGAAAATCCCATGCTGAAAGCCTACCCAATTCACACTCGCCATTCACTCCAACCCCCTTCTTTCCTCCGGGCAGCTCCAGCTCGGGCTCGCCCCTGCTGGTCGCTCGAAGCCCATTCAGCTGCTCTAGCCCTGAAGTCCCCATGCTGTCAACCCAGTCCCCTTCTCCTCCGCCAGTTACCCCAGCTCCCTTCACTCCCGCCGGAAGCTTCAGCTGCAGTTCTCCAGCACCATTCAATCCATCCCCCATTCTCCCCCACCGGCCATTCCAGAACCCGTTCTCACAAGCCTGATAATCTATCCCTGCAAATCCCATGCTGAAAGCCCAGCCCACTTCTCACACGCCATTGACGCCAACCCCCTTCTCTACTCCGGGCAGCTCCAGCTCCGCGTTATTCCCCGGCCACACCAATCCCTGCTCTGCCCTGCTGGCTACTCGAGACCCGGTTCACCTAGCCGGCAACCCCATCCCCCGTTCTTTCTGCCGCTCCTGACCCCGGTCTCCCAGGCCAGCTGCTCTCGCCCTGCAGTCCGCATGCTCTTAGCCCAGCCCTCTTCTACTCCGCCAGTTGCCCCTTCCATTTCACACTGGTCGGAAGCTGCAGACCCTGATCTGCACCTCTGACCAATCCAGCCACCTTTCTTTCCCGCTGCCGCTTCTGACCCTGTATTTCCCCGCCGTCCAATCCATCCCGCGTTCTCCACTGCAGGCCATTCCAGCCCCCCTCAGCGGCTCAAGCCGTGCATTCCCCATGCTGTAAGCACAGCCCCCATCCACCCCGCCAGACGCCCAACCACTTTCTCTCCGGCCGGCTGTTCCAGCCCCGTTCCCCCAACCCTTCCCCCCCCCACCCCCTCCACCCGCCCCTGCCACTGCAGCCGCGATTGTGCGGCGCCCAACGCTCCATTCCCCTGCTCGTCCACGGGCTGCTCCAGCACCCGTTCTCTCATGCTGGATCCTCCAGCACCATCAGCTGCACTCGCTCTGCAGTCGAGGTGCTCTCAGCCGAGCCCACTGTTCCTCGCCATTTGCCAAAGCGCACTTCTCACCTACAGGCAGCTCCAGCCCCCGTTCGCCATCTCTAGTAGATCCAGAACCCGTACTCTGCCGCTAGCCGCTCCAGCCCCCATTATTCCCCTCCGGCCACTCCAGATACCGTCAAGTGCCTTCGCCCAGCAGTCCCCATACTATCAGCCAAGCATCCTCCTTCTGCGGCAGTTGCCACAAACCATTTCACTCACGCCCGCCGTTCAGCCCCCGTTTACTCCCGGTGGCCGCTTCTGAACCTATTCTTCCCCGGCGGCCTATCCAGTCCGCGTTCTCACCTGCCTGTCGCTGGAGCCCCCTTCAGCTGCTCTAGCCCAGCAGTCCTCATGCTGTCCGCCCAGTCCCCTTCTCCTCCCGTTATTTACCCCAACCCATTTCTCTCCAGCCGGCAGTTCAAGTCCCCGTTCCCCACCGTTGACCGCTCCTGTCACCTTCTCGTCAACTGGCTTCACCAGACCCCGTTCTCTCCCGCTGGCCACTCCAGCTCCCATGCTGCTCTAGCCCTGCATTCCCCATGCTGACATCCCAGCCCCGTCTCCCCCGTCAGTCAACCCAAACCCCCTTCTCTTCTTGCGGCAGCTCTAACTCCGTACTTTCCCGCGGTCCGCTCAATCTCCGTTCTCTAACGCTGTCTGCTCGACCTCCCGTTCTTACACTCTGGCCACTCCAGTCCAGGATCTCCAGCGCCGACTGGTCCAGTCACTTTCTCTTTCACGGGCTGCTCCAGTCCCCGTTCTTCCCCGTTGGCCACGTTGTCCCCCGGTACTCAGGCCGCACCAGCCTCCGTTCTCCTCTCCCAGCTGCTCTAGCCGTGCAGTTCCCATGCTGACCGCCCAGCCACCTTCTCCGGCCATTTGCCGCAACCCCCCCTCTCTCGCGCTGGCTTCTCCAGAGCCCGTTCTCCTCCGATAGCGGTTCCATCCCCAGTCCTCCGCCGCCAACCGCACCAGCCCCTGTTCTCTCAAGCTGGCTGATCCAACCCCCGTTTTCTCCCGCTGGCTGCTTCTGACCCTGTTCTTCCACGTCGGCCACTCCAGGTTGAGTTCTCCCATGCCGGTGGCTTGAGCCCCCTTCAGCTGCTCTAGACCCGCAGTCCCCATGCTGTGAACCCAGTCCCCTTCCCTTCCGCCAGTTGCCCCTTCTCCCTTCATTTCCGCCGGAAGCTTCAGCCTCTGTTCTCCGCCAACATCCACTCCATCTCCCATTCTCCCCAGCCGGCCATTCTAGAATCCCTTCTCACAAGCCAGATAATCTAGCCCTGCAAATCCCATGCTGAAAGCCCAGCCCATTTCTCACATGCTACTGACCCCAACCCCCTTCTCTACCAGGGCAGCTCCAGCTCAGCGTTTTTGCCCGCCGGCCACGCCAATCCACGCTCTTCCCTGCTGGCCACTCGTGCCCGCTTTGACTTAGCCAACTACTCCATCCCCCGTTCTGTCGGCCGCTCCAGCCCCCTTCTCCCAGGCCAGCTGCTCTATCCCAGGAGTCCTCATGCTCATAGCCCAGACGCCATCTACTCTGCCAGTTGAGCCACCCATTTCACACCCGCCGGCAGCTCCAGCCCCCGCTCTGCACCACTGACCGATCCAGTCCACTTTCTTTCCCGCTTGCGACTCTGACCCTCTATTTCCTTGACGGCCACTCTAGACCGAGTTCTCCATTGCGGACTGCTCCATCCCCCGTCAGTTGCTCAACCGTGCAGATCCCATGCTGCAAGCACATCTCCCTTCTCCCCCGCCAGTCGCCCAACTACTTTCTCTCCTGCCGACAGAACCAGCCCGTTCCGTCCCACCCCTCCACCCCCTCCCGCCCCGGCCACAGCAGCCCCGGTTCTCCAACGCCGACCGCTACAGTCCCCTTCTCGTACACGGTCTGCTCAAGACTCCGTTTTCTTATGTTGGGAGCACCAACCCCAGTTCACCCATGCCAGCCGTTCCAGCACTGTCAGCTGCTCCCGCCCGGCAATCGGCATGCTCTCAGCCCACCTCCTTTGACCTCCGCAAGATGCCCCAACCAATTTCACTCCCGGCAGCAGCTCCAGCCCCCGTTCTCCATCTCTGGTCCATCCAGACCAGGTTGTCTCACGCTGGTCACTCCAGCCCCGGTGCTGCTCTAGCGCTGCAGACCCCATGCTGCCTCCACAGCTCACTTCTTCCCCACCATTTTCCCCAACTAACTTCTCTCCCGGTGGCAGCTCGAGACTCCCTTCTGCCCCGCCAGTTGCCCCAAACCCCTTCTCTCCCTGTGGCAGCTCCAGCTCCCGTCTTCACCGCCGACCGCAGCAGTTTCCTTTTAGTCTAGTTGCCGCTCTAGTCCCCGTCTTTCTACGGCGGCCACTCCAGACCGCGTTCTTCCCCGCCGGCCGTCCAGCCCCCGTTTTCTCCCGCTGGCCGCTTCTGACCCTGTTCTACCCCTCCGGCCACTCCAGCCCGCATTCCCCAATGCCGATCGCTCGAGCCCCCTTCAGCATCTCTAGCCCTGCAGTCCCCATGTTGTAAGCCCAGCCCCCTTCTCCTCCGCAAGTTGCCCCAACTCCTTTCACTCCCGCAGGAAGCTTCAGCCGCTGTTCTCCGCCAACATCTACTCTATCCCCCATTCTCCCCTGCCGGCCATTGCAGAACCCGATCTCCCAAGCCTGATAATCTACCCCTGCAAATCCCATGCTGAAATCCCAGTCCACTACTCACACGCCATTGACTTCAACCCCCTTCTCTACTCCAGGCAGCCCAGCTGCGCGTTCTTGCCGCCGGCCACACCAATCCCCGCTCTTCGCTGCTGGCCACTTTGGACACCGTTCATCAGTCCGACTACTACATCCACCGTTCTGTCGGCAGCTCCAGCCCGCGTTCCTCCAGGCCAGCTGCTCTATCCCAGCAGTCCGCATGCTCTAAGCCCAGGCCCAATCTACTCTGCCAGTTGCCACACCGATTTCACACCCGCCGACAGCTCCATCCCCCGATCTGCACCACTGACCGATGAAGCCCACTTTCTTTCCCGCTTGCCACTTTTGAACCTGTATTTCTTTGCCGGCCACTCCAGCCCGCGTTCACCTTTGAAAACTGCTTCAGCCCCCGTCAGCTGCTCCACCGTGCAGTACCCATGCAGCAAGAACATCCCCCTTCTCTCCGCCAGTCGCCCAACAACTTTCTCTCCTGCCGGAAGCTTCAACCCGTTCCGTCCCACGCCTCCACCCACTCCCGCCCCTGCCACAGAAGCCCCGGTACTTCAGCGCCGACCGCTCCAGTCTCCTTCTCGTACACGGTCTGCTCCAGACCCCGTTTTCTCATGTTGGCCGCACCACCCCCAGTTCACCCATGCCAGCCGTTCCAGCACTGTCAGCTGCTCTCACCCTGCAATCGGCATGCTCCCAGCCCAGCGTCCTTCTCCTCCACAAGTTGCCCCAACCAATTTCTCTCCCGGCAGCAGCTCCAGACCCCGTTCTCCATCTCTGGTCCATCCAGCCCCGGTTGTCTAACGCTGGTCACTCCAGCCCCGGTGCTGCTCTAGCGCTGCAGACCCCATTCTGACTGCACAGCTCACTTTTTCCCCACCATTTGCCCCAAATAACTTCTCTCCCGGTGGCAGCTCCAGCTCCTTTCTACCCCGCCAGATGCCTCAACCACCTTCTCTCCCGGTTGCAGCTCTAGCTCCCGTCTACACAGCCGACCGCAGCAGGCCCCTTTTAGTCTAGTTGCCGCTCTAGCCCCCGTCTTTCTACGGAGGCCACTCCAGACTCGTTCATCCCCGCCGGCCGTCCAGCCCCCGTTCTCTCCCGCTGGCCGCTTCTGACCCTATTCTTCCCCGCCGGCAACTCCAGCCCGTGTTCTGCCCTGCCTGACGCTCGAGCCTCCTTCTGCTGCTCTAGCCCAGCAGTCCCCATGCTGTCCGCCCAGTCCCCTTTCCTCCAACATTTGCCCCAACCCATTTCTCTCCCACCGGCAGATCAAGTTCCCATTTCCCACCGTTGACCGCTCCTTCTCGTCAAATGGCTTCTCCAGATCCCGTTTTCTCCCGCTGGCCACTCCGGCTCCCGTGCTGCTCTAGCCCTTCATTCTGCCGAGTCCCCTTCTCCTTTCCAGTTGCCACAACTCCCTTCACTCCGGAAGCTTCAGCCGCTGATCTCCGCCAGCATTCACTCCAACCCCCATTCTCCCCTGCCGGCCGTTCCACAACCCGTTCTCAGAGGCCTGATAATCTAGCCCTGCAAATCCCATGCTGAAAGCCCAGCCCACTTCTCACACGCCATTGACCCCAACCCCGTTCTTGACTCCGGAATCTCCAGCTCCGCGTTCTTGCCCGCCGGCCACACCAATCCCCGCTCTTCCCTGCTGGCCACTCGGGCCCCGTTCACCTAGCCGACAACTCCATCCCCCGTTCTGTCGGCCGCTCCAGCCCCCGTTCTCCAGGCCAGCTGCTCTATCTCAGCAGTCCGCATGCTCTTAGCCCAGCCCCCATCTACTCTGCCAGTTGCCCAACCCATTTCACACCCGCCGGCAGCTCCAGTCCCCGATCTGCACCACTGACCGATCCAGCCCACTTACTTTCCCGCTTTCCCCTTCTGACCCTGTATTTCCTTGCCGGCCATTCCAGTCCGCATTCTCCATTGCGGCCTGCTCCAGCCCCCGTCAGCTGCTCAACCGTGGAGTTCCCATGCTGCAAGCACATCCCCCTTCTCTCCCGCCAGTTGACCTACCACTTAGACTCCCGCCGCCTGGTCTAGCCCCGTTCCCCACACCCTTAACCAGCACTTCCCGCCCCGGCCACTCCAGCCCCGGTTCTCCAGCGCGGACCGCTCAAGTCCCCATCTCGTCCACGAGATGCTCTAGTTCCCGTTCTCCCCTGCTGCCCGCTCCAGCCCCCGTCAGCTGCTCTAGCCATGCAGACCCATGCAGTCCGCCCAGTTCCCTTTCCCTCCGCCATTTTTCTCAACCCATTTCTCCCCGCCGGCTGTTCAAGTCAACGTTCCCCACCGTTGACCTCTCCTGTCAGCTTCTCGTCCACTGGCTGCTCGAGCCACCGTTCTCTCCCGGTGGCATCGCCAGCCCCCCGTCTGCAGCTCCAGCCCTGCAGTCCGCATGCTGATATCCCAGCCCATTCTCCCCCGCCAGTCACCCCATAACCACTTCTCTCCTAGCGGCAACTCTTACTCTTGCCCGCCGTCCGCTCCATCTTCGTTCGACTTGCTGTCTACTCGAATTCCCGTTCTTACACTCTGGCCTCTCCAGCCCCGGTACTCCATCGCCGACCGCTCCAGTCCCATTCTCGTCCACTGGCAGCTTCAGCCCCCGTTCTTTCTCGTTTTGTGCTGCAGCCCGCGTCAGCTGCTCTAGCCCTGCAGTCGGAATGCTCTTAGCCCAGCCCCCTTTTCACCCGCCAGTTGCCCAAGCCCACGTCTCTCCCACATGCAGCTCCAGCCCCCGTTCTCCATCTCTCCTCCATCTGGCCCCCGTTCACTCCTACTAGACGATCCAGCCTCCGTTATTTCCCTCCGGCCACTCCAGACCCCGTCAACTGCTCTCGCTCAGCAGTCCCCAAACTATCCGCCAAGCACCCTTCTTCTCCGGCAGTTGCCACAAACCATTTCCCTCACACCGGCAGATCCAAAACCTGTCCTCTACCGCTGACTTCTCCTGTCATCTTCTCGATCACTGGCTCGACCAGCCGCCGTTCTCTCCCTTAGGCCGCCTCTGACCGCGTTCTCAGCCGAAACCCGCTCCATCACGAGTCCTCCGCCGCCCACCGCTCCAGTCCCCGTACTCCCATGCTGTCTTCTCCAGCTCCCGTTATCTCCCGCTGGCCGCTTCTTACCAATTTCTTCCCCACCGGCGTAAACAGCCAGCCTTCTTCGCTGCGGGGAGCTCCAGCCTCCGTCAGCTGCTCTAGCCGTGCAGACGACATGCTGTAAGCCCAGACCCCTATTCGACCTTTAGTCCCCCGAACCACTTTCTCTCCCGCCGGCAGCTCCAGCCCCGTTCAGCCCCACGCATCTTCCCCCTCATGCCCCGGCGACAGCAGCCCCAGTTCTCCAGCGCCCTACGCTCCAGCTCCCTTCTCCCCCGCTAGTTGCCCCAACCCCCTTCTCTTCCGGTGGCAGCTCCAGCTCCCGTCTACACCGCCGACTGCTGACGTCCACTTTTAGTATATTGGCCGCTCCAGACGCCGTTATTCCCCGCCAGCCACTCCAACCTGCGTTCTTCCCCGCCGGCTGCTCCATTTACCATCAGCTACTCTAGCCCTGCAGTCCCCATGCAGTTAGCCCAGTATCCTCGTCCTCCGCCAGTTGCCTCATCCAATGTCTCTAGCGCTAGCAGCACCAGCCCCCGTTTTCCATCTCTGATCGTTCCCGCCCCTGTTCTCTCCCGTGGCCATTCCTGCACCTGTACCGCTCTAGCCCATCAGACACCTTTCTGACTGCATAGCTCCCTTCTCCCCGGCCAGTTACCCCAACCCCCTTATCTCCCGGTGGCAGCACCAGCTCCCGTCTACACCGCCGACTCCTGCAGTCCCCTTTTAGTCCAGTGGCCGCTCCAGCCCACGTTCTTCCACGCCAGGCACTCCAGACCGCGTTCTTCCCCACCGGCTACTCCAGCTCCCGTTCTCCCTCGGCAGCTACTCTTGCCCTGCATTCCCCATGCTTACATCCTAGCACCTTCTCCCCCGCCAGTCACTCCATCCACCCATCTCGCATTGCGGCAACTGAAACTCTTGACCGCCGTCCGCTCCATCTTCCGTTTAACCCGCTGTTTGTACGTATTCCCTTTCTTGCACTCTAGCCTCTCCAGCCCCGGTTCTCCAGCGCCGATCGCTTCAGTCCCCTTCTCGTCCACGGCTGCTCCAGTCCCCTTCTTCCCGGCCAGCCGCTCCAACCGCAGTCAGCTGCTCTAGCCCTGCAGTCCCCATGCTGACCCCAAGTCCCCTTCTCCTCCGTCATTTGCGCAAACCCATTTCTCTCCCGCCGGCAGATACACTCCCCGTTCCCCAGCGTTGACCGCTCCTGTCACCTTCTGGTCAACCAGCCCCCGTTCTCTCCCATTTGCCACTCCATCTCCCGTGCTGCTCTAGCCCTGCATTCCCTATGCTCACATCTCAGCCCCTCCTCCCCCACCCCCCCCCCCCCCCGCCAGTCAACCCAACCCCCCTTCTCTTCTAGCGGCAGTTCAAACTCAGTACTTTCCCGCGATCCGCTCGATCTCCCGTTCTCTCACGCTGTCTGCTCGTACTCCCGTTCTTACACTCTGGCAACTACAGCCCTTGTTCTCCAGCGCAGACCGCTCCAGTCCCCTTCTTGTCCTCGGGCAGCTCCAGACACCGTTCTTCCCCGCCGGCCAGTTTGTCGGCCGTTCTTTCGGCCGATACAGCCCCCGTTATCCCCTGCCAGCAGCTCTAGCCAAGAAGTCTCCATGCTGACTGCCCAGCCTCATTCTCCGGCCATTTGGCTCAAACCCCTTCTCTTCTGCCGATTTCTCCAGAGCCCGTACTCTCCCGACAGCCGCTCAATCCCCAGTCCTCAACCGCCAACCTCTCCAGCCCCAGTTATCTCAAGCTGGCCGCAGCAGCCCCCGTTTTCACCCGCTGGCGGCTTCTGACCCTGTTCTTCCCCGCCGGCCACTCCAGCTCACGTTCTTCCCTGGCTGTCGCTCAAGCCCCCTTCAGCTGTTCTAGCCCTGCAGTCCCCATGCTGTCAGCCCAATCCCCTTCTCCTCCGCCAGTTGTCCCAATCCTCTTCACTCAGGCAGGAAGCCTCAGAGTCTGTTCTCCGCCAATGGCCAATCCAACTTCCATTATCCCCTGCCATCCATTCCAGACCCCGTTCCCCCAAGCCTGATAATGTAGCTCTGCAAATCCCATGCTGAAAGCCTACCCAATTCTTACCCACCATTCACTCCAACCCCCTTCTTCCCTCCGGGCAGCTCCAGCACGCGTTCTCCTCTGCTGGTCGCTCGAGGCCCGTTCAGCTGCTCTAGCCCTGAAGTCCCATGCTGTCAACCCAGTCCCCTTCTCCTCTGCCAGTTGTCCTAACCTCCTTCACTCCCGCCGGAAGGTTCAGCCGCTGTTCTCCACCACCATCCACTCAAACCCTCATTCTCCCCTGCCGGCCATTCCAGACCCCGTTCTCCCAAGCCTGATAATTTAGCCCTGCAAATCCCATGCTGAAAGCCCAGCTCACTTCTCATCCGCCATTCACCCCAATCCCCTTCTCTACTCCGGGCAGCTCCAGCTCCGCGTTCTTGTCCGCCGGCAACACGAATCCCCGCTCCGCCCTGCTGGCCACTCGAACCACCGTTCACCTAATCGGCAACCCTATCCCCCGTTCTTTCTGCCGCTCCAGATCCCGTTCTCCCAGGTCACCTGCTCTAGCCCTGCAGTCCGCATGCTCTTAGGCCAGCCCCCTTCTGCTCCGCCAGTTGCTCCAGCCCCCGTTTTTCCCCTCCGGCCACACCAGATATCGTTAACTGCCTTGGCCCAGCAGTCCCCATGCTATCGGCCAAGGATCCTCCTCCGCAGTTGCCACAAACCATTTCACCACCGCAGTCAGATCCAGCACCCGTTATCTACCGCTGACCTCTCCGGTCACCTTCTCGACCATTGGCTCCTCCATCCGCCGTTCTCTTCCTTAGGCCGCTTCTGACCCCGTTCTCAGTCCATACACGCTCAATCCCGAGTCCTCGACCGCCGAACACTCCAACACCCGTTCTCTCGTGCTGGCTGCTCCAGCTGCCGTTTTTCCCGTTGCCCACTTATTATCCCTTATTCCCCACAGCCGTAAGCAGCCAGCCTTCTTCCCAGCCGTCCGCTCCAGCCCTCGTTAGCTGCTCTAGCCGTGCAGACGACATGCTGTAAGCCCAGCCCCCTATTCGCCCGGCAGTCCCCCGAACCACATTATCTCCAGCCGGCAGCTACCGCTAGCCGCTCCAGCCCCCGTTATTCCCCTCCGGCCACTCCAGATACCGTCATCTGCCTTCGCCCAGCAGTCCCCATGATATCAGCCAATCATTCTCCTGCTCCGGAAGTTGGCACAAACCATTTCACTCTCTCCGGCAGATCCACCATCCGTTACCTACCGCTGACCTCTCCTGTCACTTTCTCGACCACTGGCTCCTCCATCCGCCGATCTCTTCCTTAGGCCTCTCCTGACCCCGTTCTCAATCCACACCCGCTCCATCCCGAGTCCTCCACCACCGAACACTCCAACCCCCGTTCTCCATGCAGGCTGCTCCAGCTGCAGTTATCTCCCGCTGCGCTCTTATTATCCAGTCTTCCCCACCGCGTACAGAGCCAGCCTTCTTCCCTGCCGTCCGCTCCAGCCCCCGTCAGCTGCTCTAGCCGTGCAGACGACATGCTGTAAGGCCAGCCCCCTATTCGCCAGCCAGTCGCCCCAACCACATTCTCTCCTGCCGGAAGCTCCTGCCCTTTCGTCCCAAACCTCCACCCCCACCCGCCACGGCCACAGCAGCCCCGATTCTCCAGTCCCCTTCTCGTACACGGTCTGCTCCAGACCCCGTTTTCTCATGTTGGCCGCACCAGCCCCAGTTCACCTATGCAGGACGTTCCAGCACTGTCAGCTGCTCTCGCCCTGCAATTGGCATGCTCTCAGCCCATCCCCCTTCTCCTCTGCAAGTTTCCCCAACTAATTTCTCTCCCGGCAGCAGTTCCAGACCCCGTTCTCCATGTTTGGTACATCCAGCCCCGTTTGTCTCACGCTGGTCACTCCAGCCCCGGTGCTGCTCCAGCGCAGCAGACCCCATGCTGACTGCACAGAACACTTCTTCCCCACCAGTTGCGCCAAATAACTACTCTCCGGGTGGCAGCTCCAGCTCCCCTCTCCACCGCCAGATGCCCCAACCCCCTTCTCTACCGGTGGCAGCTCCAGCTCCCGTCTACACCGCCGATCGCAGCAGTCACCTTTTAGTCTAGTTGCCGCTCTAGCCCCCGTCTGTCTACGCGACCACTCCAGACCCCGTTCTTCCCAGCCGGCCGTCCAGCACTCGCTTTCTCCCGCTGTCCGCTTCTGAACCTTTTCTACCCCGCCGGCTACTCTCGCCCGCGTTCTCCCCTGCCTGTCGCTCGAGCCACCTTCAGCAGCTCTAGCCCAGCAGTCCCCATGCTGTCCGTCCAGTCCCCTTCTCTTCCGTCCTTTGCCCCAACGCATTTCTCTCCAGCCGGCAGATCAAGTCCCCGTTCCCCACCGTTGACCGCACCTGTCACCTTCTCGTCAACTGGCTTCTCCAGACCACGTTCTTTCCAGCTGGCCACTCCAGCTCCCGTGCTGCTCTAGCCCTGCATTCCCCATGCTGAAATCCCAGCCCCTTCTCCCCCGTCAGTCAACCCAACCCCCCTTCTCTTCCTGCGGCAGCTCTAACTCCTTACTTTCCCGCGGTCCGCTCAATCTCCGTTCTCTCACGCTGTCTGCTGGTACTCCCGGTCTTACACTCTCGCCACTCCAGCCCCGGATCTCCAGCGCCGACCGCTGCAGTCCCTTTCTCGTTCACTTCTCACACGCCATTGACCCCATCCCCCTTCTCTACTCCTGGCATCCCAGCTCCGCGTTCTTGCACGCAAGACACACCAAAACCCGCTCTTCCCTGCTGGCCACTCGGGCCCTCGTTCACCTAGCCGACTACTCTATCCCCCGTTGTGTCGGCCACTCCTGCACCCGTTCTCCCAGGCCAGCTGCTATATCCAAGCAGTCCGCATGCGCTTACCCAGGCCCCATCTACTCTGCCAACTCCCCCGCTCATTTCACACCCGCGGGCAGCTCCAGCCCCCGATCTGCACCACTGATCGATCAAGCCCACTTTCTTTCCGGCTTGCGTCTTCTGACCCTGTATTTCTCTGCCGGCCACTCTAGCCAGCGGTCTCCATTGCGGACTGCTCCAGCTCCCGTTCTCCATCGGCAGCTACTCTTGCCCTACATTCCCCATGCTTACATCCCAGCCCCTTCACCCCCGCCAGTCAACCCAGCCCACTTCTCTTCTTGCGGCAGTTCTAACTCCGTACTTTCCGCGGTACGCTCAATCTCCCGTTCTCTCACGCTGTCTGCTCGTAAACCCATTCTTACACTCTGGCAACTCCAGCCCCGGTTCTCCAGCGCCGACCGCTCCAGACCCCTTCTTGTCCACGGGCTGCTCCAGTCACCGTTCTTCTCCGCCTGCCACTTTGTCCGCCATTCTTCCGGCCGCTACAGCCCCCGTTCTCCCCTGCCAGCTGCTCTAGCCATGAAGTCACCATGCTGACCGCCCAGCCCCATTCTCCGGCCATTTGCCGCAAACCTCTTCTCTTCCGCGGGTTCTCCAGAGCCTATTCACCCCCGACAGCCGCTCAATCCCCAGTCCTCCACCGCCAACCGCTCCAGACCCCGTTTTCTCCCGCTGTCGGCTTCTGACCCTGTTCTTCCCCGCCGGCCACTCCAGCCCACGTTCTTCCCTGCCTATCTCTCGAGCCCCCTTCAGCTGCTCTAGCCCTGCAGTCCCCATGCTGTCAGCCCAATCCCCTTCTCCTCCGCCAGTTGACCCAACCCCCTTCACTCACGCAGGAAGTTTCAGCGTCTATTCTCTGCCAATGGCCAATCCAACTCCCATTCTCCCCTGCCGGCCATTCCAGACCCCGTTCTCCCAAGCCTGATAATCTAGCCCTGCAAATCCCATGCTGAAAGCCCAGTCCACTTCTCACACGCCATTGACCCTATTTCCCTTCTCTACTCCTGGCATCCCATCTCCGCGTTCTTGCACGCAAGCCACACCAAAACCCGCTCTTCCCTGCTGGCCACTCGGGCCCCCGTTCACCTAGCCGATTACTCCATTCCCCGTTGTGTCGGCCACTCCAGCCCCCGTTCTCCAAGGCCAGCTGCTATATCACAGCAGTCCGCATGCGATTAGCCCAGGCCCCATCTACTCTGCCAATTCCCACGCCCATTTCACACCCGCAGGCAGCTCCATCCCCCGATCTGCACCACTGACCGATCCAGCCCACTTGCTTTCCCGCTTGCCGCTTCTGACCCTGTATTTCTTTGCCGGCCACTCCAGCCCGAGTTCTCCATTGCGGACTGCTCCTGCCCCCGTCAGCTGCTCAACCGTGCAGTTCCCATGCTGCAACAACATCCCCCTTCTCCCCCGCCAGTCGCCCAACCACTTTCTCTCCCGCCGGCAGCTCCAGCCCTGTTCCCCACACACTTCCCGACCCGGCCCCGGTTCTCCAGCGCCAAACGCTCCAGTCCCCGTCTCGTCCACCAGATGTTCCAGTTCCCGATCTCCCCTGCCGACCGCTCCAGTCCACGACAGCTGCTCAAGCAATGAAGACCATGCTGTTCGCCCAGTTCCCTTTTCCTCCGCCATTTGCCTCAACCCATTTCTCCCCGCCGGCAGTTCACGTTCCCCACCGTTGACCTCCCCTGTCACCTTCTCGTCCACTAGCTGCTCCAGCCACCGTTCTCTCCCGGTGGCATCTCCAGCCCCCGTCTGCAGCTCCAGCCATGCAGTCCCCATGCTGATATCCCAGCCCATTCTCCCCCGCCAGTCACCCCATCACCACTTCTCTCCGTGCGGCTACTCTAACTATTGCCTGCAGTCCGCTTCATCTACCGTTCAACTTGCTGTCTACTCGAAATCCCGTTTTTTCCCTCTGGCTAATCCAGCCCCGGTTCTCCATCGACGAAAGCTCCAGTCCTCTTCTCGTACACGGTCTGCTCCAGAATCCGTTTTCTCATGTAGGCCGCACCAACCCCTGTTCAACCATGCCGGCCGTTCCAGCACTCTCAGCTGCTCTCGCCCTGCAATCGGCATGCCCTCAGCCCAGCCCCTTCTCCTACGGAAGTTGCCCCAACCAATTTCTCTCCCTGCAGCAGATCCAGCCGCCGTTCTCCATCCATCCCCGGTTGTCTCACGCTGGTCACTCCAGCCCCGGTGCTGCTCTAGCGCTGCAGACCACATGCTGACTGCACAGCTCACTTCTTCCCCACAATTTGCCCCAAATAACTTCTCTCACGATGGCAGCTCCAGCTCCCTTCTCCCCCGCCAGTTGCCCTAACCCCCTTCTCTCCCGGTGGCAGTTCCAGCTCCCGTGTACACCGCCGACCGCAGCAGACCCCTTTTAGTCTAGTTTCCGCTCTAGCCCCCGTCTTTCTACGGCGGCCACTCCAGACCGCGTTGTTCCCCGCCGGCCGTCCAGCCCTAGCTTTCTCCCGCAGGCCGCTTCTGACCCTATTCTTCCCCGCCGGCCACTCCACCTAGCGTTTCCCCTTCCTGTCGCTCGAGCCCCCTTCACCTGCTCCAGCCCAGCAGTCCCCATACTGTCCCCGTTCTCTCCCACTAGACGATCCAGCCGCCGTTATTACCCTCCGGCCACTCCAGACCCCGTCAACTGCTCTCGCCCAGCAGTCCCCAAGCTATCAGCCAAGCACCCTTGTTCTCCGGCAGTTGCCACAAACCATTTCCCTCACACCGGCAGATGCAGAACCTGTTCTCTACAGCTGACCTCTCCTGTCATCTTCCCGATCACTGGCTCCACCAGTCGCCGTTCTCTCCCTTAGGCCGCCTCTGACCTCGTTCTCAGCCGAAACCCGCTCCATCCCGAGTCCTCCGCCGCCAACCGCTCCAGTCCCCGTACTCCCATGCTGTCTTCTCCAGCTCCCGTTATCTCCCGCTGGCCGCTTCTTACCACTTTCTTCCCCACCGGCGTAAACAGCCAGCCTTCTTCGCTGCCGGGCGCTCCAGCCTCCGTCAGCTGCTCTAGCCGTGCAGACGACATGCTGTAAGCCCAGACCCCTATTCGACCTTCAGTCGCCCCAACCACATTCTCTCCCGCCGGCAGCTCCAGCCCCGTTCAGCCCCACGCATCTTCCCCCTCATGCCCCGGCGACAGCAGCCCCAGTTCTCCAGCGCCCTACGCTCCAGCTCCCTTCTCTCCCGCTAGTTGCCCCAACCCCCTTCTCTTCCGGTGGCAGCTCCAGCTCCCGTCTACACCGCCGACTGCTGACGTCCACTTTTAGTATAGTGGCCGCTCCAGACGCCGTTATTCCCCGCCAGCCACTCCAACCTGCGTTCTTCCCCGCCGGCTGCTCCATTTACCATCAGCTACTCTAGCCCTGCAGTCCCCATGCAGTTAGCCCAGTATCCTCGTCCTCCGCCAGTTGCCTCATCCAATGTCTCTACCGCTAGCAGCACCAGCCCCCGTTTTCCATCTCTAATCGTTCCCGCCCCTGTTCTCTCCCGTGGCCATTCCTGCACCTGTACCGCTCTAGCCCTTCAGACACCTTTCTGACTGCATAGCTCCCTTCTCCCCGGCCAGTTGCCCCAACCCCCTTATCTCCCGGTGGCAGCACCCGCTCCCGTCTACACCGCCGACTCCTGCAGTCCCCTTTTAGTCTAGTGGCCGCTCCAGCCCACGTTCTTCCACGCCAGGCACTCCAGACCGCGTTCTTCCCCACCGGCTACTCCAGCTCCCGTTCTCCCTCGGCAGCTACTCTTGCCCTGCATTCCCCATGCTTACATCCTAGCACCTTCTCCCCCGCCAGTCACTCCATCCACCCATCTCGCATTGCGGCAACTGAAACTCTTGACCGCCGTCCGCTCCATCTTCCGTTTAACCCGCTGTTTGTTCGTATTCCCTTTCTTGCACTCTAGCCTCTCCAGCCCCGGTTCTCCAGCGCCGATCGCTTCAGTCCCCTTCTCGTCCACGGCTGCTCCAGTCCCCTTCTTCCCGGCCAGCCGCTCCAACCCCAGTCAGCTGGTCTAGCCCTGCAGTCCCCATGCTGACCCCAAGTCCCCTTCTCCTCCGTCATTTGCGCAAACCCATTTCTCTCCCGCCGGCAGATACACTCCCCGTTCCCCAGCGTTGACCGCTCCTGTCACCTTCTGGTCAACCAGCCCCCGTTCTCTCCCATTTGCCACTCCATCTCCCGTGCTGCTCTAGCCCTGCATTCCCTATGCTCACATCTCAGCCCCTCCTCCCCCACCCCCCCCCCCGCCAGTCAACCCAACCCCCCTTCTCTTCTAGCGGCAGTTCAAACTCAGTACTTTCCCGCGGTCCGCTCGATCTCCCGTTCTCTCACGCTGTCTGCTCGTACTCCCGTTCTTACACTCTGGCATCTACAGCCCTTGTTCTCCAGCGCAGACCGCTCCAGTCCCCTTCTTGTCCTCGGGCTGCTCCAGACACCGTTCTTCCCCGCCGGCCACTTTGTCGGCCGTTCTTTCGGCCGCTACAGCACCCGTTATCCCCTGCCAGCAGCTCTAGCCATGAAGTCTCCATGCTGACTGCCCAGCCTCATTCTCCGGCCATTTGGCTCAAATCCTTCTCTTCTGCCGATTTCTCCAGAGCCCGTACTCTCCCGACAGCCGCTCAATCCCCAGTCCTCAACCGCCAACCGCTCCAGCCCCAGTTATCTCAAGCTGGCCGCAGCAGCCCCCGTTTTCACCCGCTGGCGGCTTCTGACCCTGTTCTTCCCCGCCGGCCACTCCAGCTCACGTTCTTCCCTGGCTGTCGCTCAAGCCCCCTTCAGCTGTTCTAGCCCTGCAGTCCCCATGCTGTCAGCCCAATCCCCTTCTCCTCCGCCAGTTGTCCCAATCCTCTTCACTCAGGCAGGAAGCCTCAGCGTCTGTTCTCCGCCAATGGCCAATCCAACTTCCATTATCCCCTGCCATGCATTCCAGACCCCGTTCCCCCAAGCCTGATAATGTAGCTCTGCAAATCCCATGCTGAAAGCCTACCCAATTCTTACCCACCATTCACTCCAACCCCCTTCTTCCCTCCGGGCACCTCCAGCACGCGTTCGCCTCTGCTGGTCGCTCGAGGCCCGTTCAGCTGCTCTAGCCCTGAAGTCCCATGCTGTCAACCCAGTCCCCTTCTCCTCTGCCAGTTGTCCTAACCTCCTTCACTCCCGCCGGAAGGTTCAGCCGCTGTTCTCCACCACTATCCACTCCAACCCTCATTCTCCCCTGCCGGCCATTCCAGACCCCGTTCTCCCAAGCCTGATAATTTCGCCCTGCAAATCCCATGCTGAAAGCCCAGCTCACTTCTCATCCGCCATTCACCCCAATCCCCTTCTCTACTCCGGGCAGCTCCAGCTCCGCGTTCTTGTCCGCCGGCAACACCAATCCCCGCTCCGCCCTGCTGGCCACTCGAACCACCGTTCACCTAATCGGCAACCCTATCCCCCGTTCTTTCGGCCGCTCCAGATCCCGTTCTCCCAGGTCACCTGCTCTAGCCCTGCAGTCCGCATGCTCTTAGGCCAGCCCCCTTCTGCTCCGCCAGTTGCTCCAGCCCCCGTTATTCTCCTCCGGCCACTCCAGATATCGTCAACTGCCTTGGCCCAGCAGTCCCCATGCTATCAGCCAAGGATCCTCCTCCGCAGTTGCCACAAACCATTTCACCACCGCAGTCAGATCCAGCACCCGTTATCTACCGCTGACCTCTCCGGTCACCTTCTCGACCACTGGCTCCTCCATCCGCCGTTCTCTTCCTTAGGCCGCTTCTGACCCCGTTCTCAGTCCATACACGCTCAATCCCGAGTCCTCGACCGCCGAACACTCCAACACCCGTTCTCTCGTGCTTGCTGCTCCAGCTGCCGTTTTTCCCGTTGCCCACTTATTATCCCTTATTCCCCACAGCCGTAAGCAGCCAACCTTCTTCCCAGCCTTCCGCTCCAGCCTTCGTTAGCTGCTCTAGCCGTGCAGACGACATGCTGTAAGCCCAGCCCCCTATTCGCCCGGCAGTCCCCCGAACCACATTATCTCCAGCCGGCAGCTACCGCTAGTCGTTCCAGCCCCCGTTATTCCCCTCCGGCCACTCCAGATACCGTCATCTGCCTTCGCCCAGCAGTCCCCATGATATCAGCCAATCATTCTCCTGCTCCGGAAGTTGGCACAAACCATTTCACTCTCTCCGGCAGATCCACCATCCGTTACCTACCGCTGACCTCTCCTGTCACTTTCTCGACCACTGGCTCCTCCATCCGCCGATCTCTTCCTTAGGCCTCTCCTGACCCCGTTCTCAATCCACACCCGCTCCATCCCGAGTCCTCCACCACCGAACACTCCAACCCCCGTTCTCCATGCAGGCTGCTCCAGCTGCAGTTATCTCCCGCTGCGCGCTTATTATCCAGTCTTCCCCACCGCGTACAGAGCCAGCCTTCTTCCCTGCCGTCCGCTCCAGCCCCCGTCAGCTGCTCTAGCCGTGCAGACGACATGCTGTAAGGCCAGCCCCCTATTCGCCAGCCAGTCGCCCCAACCACATTCTCTCCTGCCGGAAGCTCCTGCCCGTTCGTCCCAAACCTCCACCCCCACCCGCCACGGCCACAGCAGCCCCGGTTCTCCAGCGCCGACCGCTCCAGTCCCCTTCTCGTACACGGTCTGCTCCAGACCCCGTTTTCTCATGTTGGCCGCACCAGCCCCAGTTCACCTATGCAGGACGTTCCAGCACTGTCAGCTGCTCTCGCCCTGCAATTGGCATGCTCTCAGCCCATCCCCCTTCTCCTCTGCAAGTTTCCTCAACTAATTTCTCTCCCGGCAGCAGTTCCAGACCCCGTTCTCCATGTTTGGTACATCCAGCCCCGTTTGTCTCACGCTGGTCACTCCAGCCCCGGTGCTGCTCCAGCGCAGCAGACCCCATGCTGACTGCACAGAACACTTCTTCCCCACCAGTTGCGCCAAATAACTTCTCTCCCGGTGGCAGCTCCAGCTCCCCTCTCCACCGCCAGATGCCCCAACCCCCTTCTCTACCGGTGGCAGCTCCAGCTCCAGTCTACACCGCCGATCGCAGCAGTCACCTTTTAGTCTAGTTGCCGCTCTAGCCCCCGTCTGTCTACGCGACCACTCCAGACCCCGTTCTTCCCAGCCGGCCGTCCAGCACTGCTTTCTCCCGCTGTCCGCTTCTGAACCTTTTCTACCCCGCCGGCTACTCTCGCCCGCGTTCTCCCCTGCCTGTCGCTCGAGCCACCTTCAGCAGCTCTAGCCCAGCAGTCCCCATGCTGTCCGTCCAGTCCCCTTCTCTTCCGTTCTTTGCCCCAACGCATTTCTCTCCAGCCGGCAGATCAAGTCCCCGTTCCCCACCGTTGACCGCTCCTGTCACCTTCTCGTCAACTGGCTTCTCCAGACCACGTTCTTTCCAGCTGGCCACTCCAGCTCCCGTGCTGCTCTAGCCCTGCATTCCCCATGCTGAAATCCCAGCCCCTTCTCCCCCGTCAGTCAACCCAACCCCCCTTCTCTTCCTGCGGCAGCTCTAACTCCTTACTTTCCCGCGGTCCGCTCAATCTCCGTTCTCTCACGCTGTCTGCTTGTACTCCCGGTCTTACACTCTCGCCACTCCAGCCCCGGATCTCCAGCGCCGACCGCTGCAGTCACTTTCTCGTTCACTTCTCACACGCCATTGACCCCATCCCCCTTCTCTACTCCTGGCATCCCAGCTCCGCGTTCTTGCACGCAAGACACACCAAAACCCGCTCTTCCCTGCTGGCCACTCGGGACCTCGTTCACCTAGCCGACTACTCTATCCTCCGTTGTGTCGGCCACTCCAGCACCCGTTCTCCCCGGCCAGCTGCTATATTCCAGCAGTCCGCATGCGCTTAGACCAGGCCCCATCTACTCTGCCAATTCCCCCGCTCATTTCACACCCGCGGGCAGCTCGAGCCCCCGATCTGCACCACTAATCGATCAAGCCCACTTTCTTTCCGGCTTGCGTCTTCTGACCCTGTATTTCTCTGCCGGCCACTCTAGCCAGCGGTCTCCATTGCGGACTGCTCCAGCTCCCGTTCTCCATCGGCAGCTACTCTTGCCCTACATTCCCCATGCTTACATCCCAGCCCGTTCATCCCCGCCAGTCAACCCAGCCCACTTCTATTCTTGCGGCAGTTCTAACTCCGTACTTTCCGCGGTACGCTCAATCTCCCGTTCTCTCACGCTGTCTGCTCGTAAACCCATTCTTACACTCTGGCAACTCCAGCCCCGGTTCTCCAGCGCCGACCGCTCCAGACCCCTTCTTGTCCACGGGCTGCTCCAGTCACCGTTCTTCTCCTCCTGCCACTTTGTCCGCCATTCTTCCGGCCGCTACAGCCCCCGTTCTCCCCTGCCAGCTGCTCTAGCCATGAAGTCACCATGCTGACCGCCCAGCCCCATTCTCCGGCCATTTGCCGCAAACCTCTTCTCTTCCGCGGGTTCTCCAGAGCCTATTCAA
Source organism: Narcine bancroftii (assembly GCF_036971445.1). Lineage (NCBI taxonomy): Eukaryota > Metazoa > Chordata > Chondrichthyes > Torpediniformes > Narcinidae > Narcine > Narcine bancroftii. The sequence continues at coordinate 2,065,496 of NW_027211808.1, forward strand.
CCCCGACAGCCGCTCAATCCCCAGTCCTCCACCGCCAACCGCTCCAGACCCCGTTTTCTCCCGCTGTCGGCTTCTGACCCTGTTCTTCCCCGCCGGCCACTCCAGCCCACGTTCTTCCCTGCCTATCGCTCGAGCCCCCTTCAGCTGCTCTAGCCCTGCAGTCCCCATGCTGTCAGCCCAATCCCCTTCTCCTCCGCCAGTTGACCCAACCCCCTTCACTCACGCAGGAAGTTTCAGCGTCTATTCTCCGCCAATGGCCAATCCAACTCCCATTCTCCCCTGCCGGCCATTCCAGACCCCGTTCTCCCAAGCCTGATAATCTAGCCCTGCAAATCCCATGCTGAAAGCCCAGTCCACTTCTGACACGCCATTGACCCTATTTCCCTTCTCTACTCCTGGCATCCCATCTCCGCGTTCTTGCACGCAAGCCACACCAAAACCCGCTCTTCCCTGCTGGCCACTCGGGCCCCCGTTCACCTAGCCGATTACTCCATCCCCCGTTGTGTCGGCCACTCCAGCCCCCGTTCTCCAAGGCCAGCTGCTATATCACAGCAGTCCGCATGCGATTAGCCCAGGCCCCATCTACTCTGCCAATTCCCACGCCCATTTCACACCCGCCGGCAGCTCCATCCCCCGATCTGCACCAATGACCGATCCAGCCCACTTGCTTTCCCGCTTGCCGCTTCTGACCCTGTATTTCTTTGCCGGCCACTCCAGCCCGAGTTCTCCATTGCGGACTGCTCCTGCCCCCGTCAGCTGCTCAACCGTGCAGTTCCCATGCTGCAACAACATCCCCCTTCTCCCCCGCAAGTCGCCCAACCACTTTCTCTCCAGCCGGCAGCTCCAGCCTTGTTCCCCACACACTTCCCGACCCGGCCCCGGTTCTCCAGCGCCAAACGCTCCAGTCCCCGTCTCGTCCACCAGATGTTCCAGTTCCCGATCTCCCCTGCCGACCGCTCCAGTCCACACAGCTGCTCAAGCAATGAAGACCATGCTGTTCGCCCAGTTCCCTTTTCCTCCGCCATTTGCCTCAACCCATTTCTCCCCGCCGGCAGTTCACGTTCCCCACCGTTGACCTCTCCTGTCACCTTCTCGTCCACTAGCTGCTCCAGCCACCGTTCTCTCCCGGTGGCATCGCCAGCCCCCGTCTGCAGATCCAGCCATGCAGTCCCCATGCTGATATCCCAGCCCATTCTCCCCCGCCAGTCACCCCATCACCACTTCTCTCCGTGCGGCTACTCTAACTCTTGCCTGCAGTCCGCTTCATCTACCGTTCAACTTGCTGTCTACTCGAAATCCCGTTTTTCCCTCTGGCTAATCCAGCCCCGGTTCTCCATCGACGAACGCTCCAGTCCTCTTCTCGTACACGGTCTGCTCCAGAACCCGTTTTCTCATGTAGGCCGCACCAACCCCTGTTCAACCATGCCGGCCGTTCCAGCACTGTCAGCTGCTCTCGCCCTGCAATCGGCATGCCCTCAGCCCAGCCCCTTCTCCTACGCAAGTTGCCCCAACCAAATTCTCTCCCGGCAGCAGATCCAGCCGCCGTTCTCCATCTCTGGTCCATCCATCCCCGGTTGTCTCACGCTGGTCACTCCAGCCCCGGTGCTGCTCTAGCGCTGCAGACCACATGCTGACTGCACAGCTCACGTCTTCCCCACAATTTGCCCCAAATAACTTCTCTCACGATGGCAGCTCCAGCTCCCTTCTCCCCCGCCAGTTGCCCTAACCCCCTTCTCTCCCGGTGGCAGCTCCAGCTCCCGTGTACACCGCCGACCGCAGCAGTCCCCTTTTAGTCTAGTTTCCGCTCTAGCCCCCGTCTTTCTACGGCGGCCACTCCAGACCGCGTTGTTCCCCGCCGGCCGTCCAGCCCTAGCTTTCTCCCGCAGGCCGCTTCTGACCCTATTCTTCCCCGCCGGCCACTCCAGCTAGCGTTTCCCTTTCCTGTCGCTCGAGCCCCCTTCAGCTGCTCCAGCCCAGCAGTCCCCATACTGTCCGCCCAGTCCCCTTCTTCGCCATTTGTCTCAACCCATTTCTCCCCGCTGTCAGTTCAAGTCCACGTTCCCCACTATTGACCTCTCCTGTCATCTCCAGCCACCGTTCTCTCCCGGTGGCATAAACTGCCCCCGTCTGCAGCTCCAGCCCTGCAGTCCCCATGCTGATATCCCAGCCCATTCTCCCCCTTTAGTTACCCCCATCACCAAATCTCTCCTTGCGGCAACACTAACTCCTGCCCGCCGTCCGCCCCATCTCCCGTTCAACTTGCTGTCTACTCCAATTCCCGTTTTTACCATCTGGCCACTCCAGCCCCGGTTCTCCATCACCAATCGCTCCAGTCCCATTCTCGACCACTGGCTGCTTCAGCCCCCGTATTTCTCGCTTTGCGCTGCAGCCCCCGTCAGCTGCACTAGCCCTGCAGTCGGGATGGCCTTAGCGCAGCGCCTTTTATCGCCAGTTGCCCAAGCCCACGTCTCTCCCACAGGCAACTCCAGCCCTCGTTCTCCATCTCTCGTCCATCCAGCCCCCGTTCCCTCCCACTAGACGATCCAGCCGCCGTTATTACCCTCCGGCCACTCCAGACCCCGTCAACTGCTCTCGCCCAGCAGTCCCCAAGCTATCAGCCAAGCACCCTTGTTCTCAGGCAGTTGCCACAAACCATTTCCCTTACACCGGCAGATGCAGAACCTGTTCTCTACAGCTGACCTCTCCTGTCATCTTCCCGATCACTGGCTCCACCAGTCGCCGTTCTCTCCCTTACGCCGCCTCTGACCGCGTTCTCAGCCGAACCAGCTCCATCCCGAGTCTTCCGCCGCCCACCGCTCCAGTCCCCGTACTCCCATGCTGTCTTCTCCAGCTCCCGTTATCTCCCGCTGGCCGCTTCTTACCACTTTCTTCCCCACCGGCGTAAACAGCCAGCCTTCTTCGCTGCCGGGGGCTCCAGCCTCCGTCAGCTGCTCTAGCCGTGCAGACGACATGCTGTAAGCCCAGCCCCCTATTCGCCCGGCAGTCCCCCGAACCACATTATCTCCAGCCGGCAGCTACCGCTAGCCGCTCCAGCCCCCGTTATTCCCCTCCGGCCACTCCAGATACCGTCATCTGCCTTCGCCCAGCAGTCCCCATGATATCAGCCAATCATTCTCCTGCTCCGGAAGTTGGCACAAACCATTTCACTCTCTCCGGCAGATCCACCATCCGTTACCTACCGCTGACCTCTCCTGTCACTTTCTCGACCACTGGCTCCTCCATCCGCCGATCTCTTCCTTAGGCCTCTCCTGACCCCGTTCTCAATCCACACCCGCTCCATCCCGAGTCCTCCACCACCGAACACTCCAACCCCCGTTCTCCATGCAGGCTGCTCCAGCTGCAGTTATCTCCCGCTGCGCGCTTATTATCCAGTCTTCCCCACCGCGTACAGAGCCAGCCTTCTTCCCTGCCGTCCGCTCCAGCCCCCGTCAGATGCTCTAGCCGTGCAGACGACATGCTGTAAGGCCAGCCCCCTATTCGCCAGCCAGTCGCCCCAACCACATTCTCTCCTGCCGGAAGCTCCTGCCCTTTCGTCCCAAACCTCCACCCCCACCCGCCACGGCCACAGCAGCCCCGGTTCTCCAGCGCCGACCGCTCCAGTCCCCTTCTCGTACACGGTCTGCTCCAGAATCCGTTTTCTCATGTAGGCCGCACCAACCCCTGTTCAACCATGCCGGCCGTTCCAGCACTCTCAGCTGCTCTCGCCCTGCAATCGGCATGCCCTCAGCCCAGCCCCTTCTCCTACGGAAGTTGCCCCAACCAATTTCTCTCCCTGCAGCAGATCCAGCCGCCGTTCTCCATCCATCCCCGGTTGTCTCACGCTGGTCACTCCAGCCCCGGTGCTGCTCTAGCGCTGCAGACCACATGCTGACTGCACAGCTCACTTCTTCCCCACAATTTGCCCCAAATAACTTCTCTCACGATGGCAGCTCCATCTCCCTTCTCCCCCGCCAGTTGCCCTTACCCCCTTCTCTCCCGGTGGCAGTTCCAGCTCCCGTGTACACCGCCGACCGCAGCAGACCCCTTTTAGTCTAGTTTCCGCTCTAGCCCCCGTCTTTCTACGGCGGCCACTCCAGACCGCGTTGTTCCCCGCCGGCCGTCCAGCCCTAGCTTTCTCCCGCAGGCCGCTTCTGACCCTATTCTTCCCCGCCGGCCACTCCACCTAGCGTTTCCCCTTCCTGTCGCTCGAGCCCCCTTCACCTGCTCCAGCCCAGCAGTCCCCATACTGTCCCCGTTCTCTCCCACTAGACGATCCAGCCGCCGTTATTACCCTCCGGCCACTCCAGACCCCGTCAACTGCTCTCGCCCAGCAGTCCCCAAGCTATCAGCCAAGCACCCTTGTTCTCCGGCAGTTGCCACAAACCATTTCCCTCACACCGGCAGATGCAGAACCTGTTCTCTACAGCTGACCTCTCCTGTCATCTTCCCGATCACTGGCTCCACCAGTCGCCGTTCTCTCCCTTAGGCCGCCTCTGACCGCGTTCTCAGCCGAAACCCGCTCCATCCCGAGTCCTCCGCCGCCAACCGCTCCAGTCCCCGTACTCCCATGCTGTCTTCTCCAGCTCCCGTTATCTCCCGCTGGCCGCTTCTTACCACTTTCTTCCCCACCGGCGTAAACAGCCAGCCTTCTTCGCTGCCGGGCGCTCCAGCCTCCGTCAGCTGCTCTAGCCGTGCAGACGACATGCTGTAAGCCCAGACCCCTATTCGACCTTCAGTCGCCCCAACCACATTCTCTCCCGCCGGCAGCTCCAGCCCCGTTCAGCCCCACGCATCTTCCCCCTCATGCCCCGGCGACAGCAGCCCCAGTTCTCCAGCGCCCTACGCTCCAGCTCCCTTCTCCCCCGCTAGTTGCCCCAACCCCCTTCTCTTCCGGTGGCAGCTCCAGCTCCCGTCTACACCGCCGACTGCTGACGTCCACTTTTAGTATAGTGGCCGCTCCAGACGCCGTTATTCCCCGCCAGCCACTCCAACCTGCGTTCTTCCCCGCCGGCTGCTCCATTTACCATCAGCTACTCTAGCCCTGCAGTCCCCATGCAGTTAGCCCAGTATCCTCGTCCTCCGCCAGTTGCCTCATCCAATGTCTCTACTGCTAGCAGCACCAGCCCCCGTTTTCCATCTCTGATCGTTCCCGCCCCTGTTCTCTCCCGTGGCCATTCCTGCACCTGTACCGCTCTAGCCCTTCAGACACCTTTCTGACTGCATAGCTCCCTTCTCCCCGGCCAGTTGCCCCAACCCCCTTATCTCCCGGTGGCAGCACCCGCTCCCGTCTACACCGCCGACTCCTGCAGTCCCCTTTTAGTCCAGTGGCCGCTCCAGCCCACGTTCTTCCACGCCAGGCACTCCAGACCGCGTTCTTCCCCACCGGCTACTCCAGCTCCCGTTCTCCCTCGGCAGCTACTCTTGCCCTGCATTCCCCATGCTTACATCCTAGCACCTTCTCCCCCGCCAGTCACTCCATCCACCCATCTCGCATTGCGGCAACTGAAACTCTTGACCGCCGTCCGCTCCATCTTCCGTTTAACCCGCTGTTTGTTCGTATTCCCTTTCTTGCACTCTAGCCTCTCCAGCCCCGGTTCTCCAGCGCCGATCGCTTCAGTCCCCTTCTCGTCCACGGCTGCTCCAGTCCCCTTCTTCCCGGCCAGCCGCTCCAACCCCAGTCAGCTGGTCTAGCCCTGCAGTCCCCATGCTGACCCCAAGTCCCCTTCTCCTCCGTCATTTGCGCAAACCCATTTCTCTCCCGCCGGCAGATACACTCCCCGTTCCCCAGCGTTGACCGCTCCTGTCACCTTCTGGTCAACCAGCCCCCGTTCTCTCCCATTTGCCACTCCATCTCCCGTGCTGCTCTAGCCCTGCATTCCCTATGCTCACATCTCAGCCCCTCCTCCCCCACCCCCCCCCCCGCCAGTCAACCCAACCCCCCTTCTCTTCTAGCGGCAGTTCAAACTCAGTACTTTCCCGCGGTCCGCTCGATCTCCCGTTCTCTCACGCTGTCTGCTCGTACTCCCGTTCTTACACTCTGGCAACTACAGCCCTTGTTCTCCAGCGCAGACCGCTCCAGTCCCCTTCTTGTCCTCGGGCTGCTCCAGACACCGTTCTTCCCCGCCGGCCACTTTGTCGGCCGTTCTTTCGGCCGCTACAGCCCCCGTTATCCCCTGCCAGCAGCTCTAGCCATGAAGTCTCCATGCTGACTGCCCAGCCTCATTCTCCGGCCATTTGGCTCAAATCCTTCTCTTCTGCCGATTTCTCCAGAGCCCGTACTCTCCCGACAGCCGCTCAATCCCCAGTCCTCAACCGCCAACCGCTCCAGCCCCAGTTATCTCAAGCTGGCCGCAGCAGCCCCCGTTTTCACCCGCTGGCGGCTTCTGACCCTGTTCTTCCCCGCCGGCCACTCCAGCTCACGTTCTTCCCTGGCTGTCGCTCAAGCCCCCTTCAGCTGTTCTAGCCCTGCAGTCCCCATGCTGTCAGCCCAATCCCCTTCTCCTCCGCCAGTTGTCCCAATCCTCTTCACTCAGGCAGGAAGCCTCAGCGTCTGTTCTCCGCCAATGGCCAATCCAACTTCCATTATCCCCTGCCATGCATTCCAGACCCCGTTCCCCCAAGCCTGATAATGTAGCTCTGCAAATCCCATGCTGAAAGCCTACCCAATTCTTACCCACCATTCACTCCAACCCCCTTCTTCCCTCCGGGCACCTCCAGCACGCGTTCGCCTCTGCTGGTCGCTCGAGGCCCGTTCAGCTGCTCTAGCCCTGAAGTCCCATGCTGTCAACCCAGTCCCCTTCTCCTCTGCCAGTTGTCCTAACCTCCTTCACTCCCGCCGGAAGGTTCAGCCGCTGTTCTCCACCACTATCCACTCCAACCCTCATTCTCCCCTGCCGGCCATTCCAGACCCCGTTCTCCCAAGCCTGATAATTTCGCCCTGCAAATCCCATGCTGAAAGCCCAGCTCACTTCTCATCCGCCATTCACCCCAATCCCCTTCTCTACTCCGGGCAGCTCCAGCTCCGCGTTCTTGTCCGCCGGCAACACCAATCCCCGCTCCGCCCTGCTGGCCACTCGAACCACCGTTCACCTAATCGGCAACCCTATCCCCCGTTCTTTCGGCCGCTCCAGATCCCGTTCTCCCAGGTCACCTGCTCTAGCCCTGCAGTCCGCATGCTCTTAGGCCAGCCCCCTTCTGCTCCGCCAGTTGCTCCAGCCCCCGTTATTCTCCTCCGGCCACTCCAGATATCGTCAACTGCCTTGGCCCAGCAGTCCCCATGCTATCAGCCAAGGATCCTCCTCCGCAGTTGCCACAAACCATTTCACCACCGCAGTCAGATCCAGCACCCGTTATCTACCGCTGACCTCTCCGGTCACCTTCTCGACCACTGGCTCCTCCATCCGCCGTTCTCTTCCTTAGGCCGCTTCTGACCCCGTTCTCAGTCCATACACGCTCAATCCCGAGTCCTCGACCGCCGAACACTCCAACACCCGTTCTCTCGTGCTGGCTGCTCCAGCTGCCGTTTTTCCCGTTGCCCACTTATTATCCCTTATTCCCCACAGCCGTAAGCAGCCAACCTTCTTCCCAGCCTTCCGCTCCAGCCTTCGTTAGCTGCTCTAGCCGTGCAGACGACATGCTGTAAGCCCAGCCCCCTATTCGCCCGGCAGTCCCCCGAACCACATTATCTCCAGCCGGCAGCTACCGCTAGTCGTTCCAGCCCCCGTTATTCCCCTCCGGCCACTCCAGATACCGTCATCTGCCTTCGCCCAGCAGTCCCCATGATATCAGCCAATCATTCTCCTGCTCCGGAAGTTGGCACAAACCATTTCACTCTCTCCGGCAGATCCACCATCCGTTACCTACCGCTGACCTCTCCTGTCACTTTCTCGACCACTGGCTCCTCCATCCGCCGATCTCTTCCTTAGGCCTCTCCTGACCCCGTTCTCAATCCACACCCGCTCCATCCCGAGTCCTCCACCACCGAACACTCCAACCCCCGTTCTCCATGCAGGCTGCTCCAGCTGCAGTTATCTCCCGCTGCGCGCTTATTATCCAGTCTTCCCCACCGCGTACAGAGCCAGCCTTCTTCCCTGCCGTCCGCTCCAGCCCCCGTCAGCTGCTCTAGCCGTGCAGACGACATGCTGTAAGGCCAGCCCCCTATTCGCCAGCCAGTCGCCCCAACCACATTCTCTCCTGCCGGAAGCTCCTGCCCGTTCGTCCCAAACCTCCACCCCCACCCGCCACGGCCACAGCAGCCCCGGTTCTCCAGCGCCGACCGCTCCAGTCCCCTTCTCGTACACGGTCTGCTCCAGACCCCGTTTTCTCATGTTGGCCGCACCAGCCCCAGTTCACCTATGCAGGACGTTCCAGCACTGTCAGCTGCTCTCGCCCTGCAATTGGCATGCTCTCAGCCCATCCCCCTTCTCCTCTGCAAGTTTCCTCAACTAATTTCTCTCCCGGCAGCAGTTCCAGACCCCGTTCTCCATGTTTGGTACATCCAGCCCCGTTTGTCTCACGCTGGTCACTCCAGCCCCGGTGCTGCTCCAGCGCAGCAGACCCCATGCTGACTGCACAGAACACTTCTTCCCCACCAGTTGCGCCAAATAACTTCTCTCCCGGTGGCAGCTCCAGCTCCCCTCTCCACCGCCAGATGCCCCAACCCCCTTCTCTACCGGTGGCAGCTCCAGCTCCAGTCTACACCGCCGATCGCAGCAGTCACCTTTTAGTCTAGTTGCCGCTCTAGCCCCCGTCTGTCTACGCGACCACTCCAGACCCCGTTCTTCCCAGCCGGCCGTCCAGCACTGCTTTCTCCCGCTGTCCGCTTCTGAACCTTTTCTACCCCGCCGGCTACTCTCGCCCGCGTTCTCCCCTGCCTGTCGCTCGAGCCACCTTCAGCAGCTCTAGCCCAGCAGTCCCCATGCTGTCCGTCCAGTCCCCTTCTCTTCCGTTCTTTGCCCCAACGCATTTCTCTCCAGCCGGCAGATCAAGTCCCCGTTCCCCACCGTTGACCGCTCCTGTCACCTTCTCGTCAACTGGCTTCTCCAGACCACGTTCTTTCCAGCTGGCCACTCCAGCTCCCGTGCTGCTCTAGCCCTGCATTCCCCATGCTGAAATCCCAGCCCCTTCTCCCCCGTCAGTCAACCCAACCCCCCTTCTCTTCCTGCGGCAGCTCTAACTCCTTACTTTCCCGCGGTCCGCTCAATCTCCGTTCTCTCACGCTGTCTGCTTGTACTCCCGGTCTTACACTCTCGCCACTCCAGCCCCGGATCTCCAGCGCCGACCGCTGCAGTCCCTTTCTCGTTCACTTCTCACACGCCATTGACCCCATCCCCCTTCTCTACTCCTGGCATCCCAGCTCCGCGTTCTTGCACGCAAGACACACCAAAACCCGCTCTTCCCTGCTGGCCACTCGGGACCTCGTTCACCTAGCCGACTACTCTATCCTCCGTTGTGTCGGCCACTCCAGCACCCGTTCTCCCCGGCCAGCTGCTATATTCCAGCAGTCCGCATGCGCTTAGACCAGGCCCCATCTACTCTGCCAATTCCCCCGCTCATTTCACACCCGCGGGCAGCTCGAGCCCCCGATCTGCACCACTGATCGATCAAGCCCACTTTCTTTCCGGCTTGCGTCTTCTGACCCTGTATTTCTCTGCCGGCCACTCTAGCCAGCGGTCTCCATTGCGGACTGCTCCAGCTCCCGTTCTCCATCGGCAGCTACTCTTGCCCTACATTCCCCATGCTTACATCCCAGCCCGTTCATCCCCGCCAGTCAACCCAGCCCACTTCTATTCTTGCGGCAGTTCTAACTCCGTACTTTCCGCGGTACGCTCAATCTCCCGTTCTCTCACGCTGTCTGCTCGTAAACCCATTCTTACACTCTGGCAACTCCAGCCCCGGTTCTCCAGCGCCGACCGCTCCAGACCCCTTCTTGTCCACGGGCTGCTCCAGTCACCGTTCTTCTCCTCCTGCCACTTTGTCCGCCATTCTTCCGGCCGCTAAAGCCCCCGTTCTCCCCTGCCAGCTGCTCTAGCCATGAAGTCACCATGCTGACCGCCCAGCCCCATTCTCCGGCCATTTGCCGCAAACCTCTTCTCTTCCGCGGGTTCTCCAGAGCCTATTCAACCCCGACAGCCGCTCAATCCCCAGTCCTCCACCGCCAACCGCTCCAGACCCCGTTTTCTCCCGCTGTCGGCTTCTGACCCTGTTCTTCCCCGCCGGCCACTCCAGCCCACGTTCTTCCCTGCCTATCGCTCGAGCCCCCTTCAGCTGCTCTAGCCCTGCAGTCCCCATGCTGTCAGCCCAATCCCCTTCTCCTCCGCCAGTTGACCCAACCCCCTTCACTCACGCAGGAAGTTTCAGCGTCTATTCTCCGCCAATGGCCAATCCAACTCCCATTCTCCCCTGCCGGCCATTCCAGACCCCGTTCTCCCAAGCCTGATAATCTAGCCCTGCAAATCCCATGCTGAAAGCCCAGTCCACTTCTGACACGCCATTGACCCTATTTCCCTTCTCTACTCCTGGCATCCCATCTCCGCGTTCTTGCACGCAAGCCACACCAAAACCCGCTCTTCCCTGCTGGCCACTCGGGCCCCCGTTCACCTAGCCGATTACTCCATCCCCCGTTGTGTCGGCCACTCCAGACCCCGTTCTCCAAGGCCAGCTGCTATATCACAGCAGTCCGCATGCGATTAGCCCAGGCCCCATCTACTCTGCCAATTCCCACGCCCATTTCACACCCGCCGGCAGCTCCATCCCCCGATCTGCACCAATGACCGATCCAGCCCACTTGCTTTCCCGCTTGCCGCTTCTGACCCTGTATTTCTTTGCCGGCCACTCCAGCCCGAGTTCTCCATTGCGGACTGCTCCTGCCCCCGTCAGCTGCTCAACCGTGCAGTTCCCATGCTGCAACAACATCCCCCTTCTCCCCCGCAAGTCGCCCAACCACTTTCTCTCCAGCCGGCAGCTCCAGCCTTGTTCCCCACACACTTCCCGACCCGGCCCCGGTTCTCCAGCGCCAAACGCTCCAGTCCCCGTCTCGTCCACCAGATGTTCCAGTTCCCGATCTCCCCTGCCGACCGCTCCAGTCCACACAGCTGCTCAAGCAATGAAGACCATGCTGTTCGCCCAGTTCCCTTTTCCTCCGCCATTTGCCTCAACCCATTTCTCCCCGCCGGCAGTTCACGTTCCCCACCGTTGACCTCTCCTGTCACCTTCTCGTCCACTAGCTGCTCCAGCCACCGGTCTCTCCCGGTGGCATCGCCAGCCCCCGTCTGCAGATCCCGCCATGCAGTCCCCATGCTGATATCCCAGCCCATTCTCCCCCGCCAGTCACCCCATCACCACTTCTCTCCGTGCGGCTACTCTAACTCTTGCCTGCAGTCCGCTTCATCTACCGTTCAACTTGCTGTCTACTCGAAATCCCGTTTTTCCCTCTGGCTAATCCAGCCCCGGTTCTCCATCGACGAACGCTCCAGTCCTCTTCTCGTACACGGTCTGCTCCAGAACCCGTTTTCTCATGTAGGCCGCACCAACCCCTGTTCAACCATGCCGGCCGTTCCAGCACTGTCAGCTGCTCTCGCCCTGCAATCGGCATGCCCTCAGCCCAGCCCCTTCTCCTACGCAAGTTGCCCCAACCAAATTCTCTCCCGGCAGCAGATCCAGCCGCCGTTCTCCATCTCTGGTCCATCCATCCCCGGTTGTCTCACGCTGGTCACTCCAGCCCCGGTGCTGCTCTAGCGCTGCAGACCACATGCTGACAGCACAGCTCACGTCTTCCCCACAATTTGCCCCAAATAACTTCTCTCACGATGGCAGCTCCAGCTCCCTTCTCCCCCGCCAGTTGCCCTAACCCCCTTCTCTCCCGGTGGCAGCTCCAGCTCCCGTGTACACCGCCGACCGCAGCAGTCCCCTTTTAGTCTAGTTTCCGCTCTAGCCCCCGTCTTTCTACGGCGGCCACTCCAGACCGCGTTGTTCCCCGCCGGCCGTCCAGCCCTAGCTTTCTCCCGCAGGCCGCTTCTGACCCTATTCTTCCCTGCCGGCCACTCCAGCTAGCGTTTCCCTTTCCTGTCGCTCGAGCCCCCTTCAGCTGCTCCAGCCCAGCAGTCCCCATACTGTCCGCCCAGTCCCCTTCTTCGCCATTTGTCTCAACCCATTTCTCCCCGCTGTCAGTTCAAGTCCACGTTCCCCACTATTGACCTCTCCTGTCATCTCCAGCCACCGTTCTCTCCCGGTGGCATAAACTGCCCCCGTCTGCAGCTCCAGCCCTGCAGTCCCCATGCTGATATCCCAGCCCATTCTCCCCCTTTAGTTACCCCATCACCAAATCTCTCCTTGCGGCAACACTAACTCCTGCCCGCCGTCCGCCCCATCTCCCGTTCAACTTGCTGTCTACTCCAATTCCCGTTTTTACCATCTGGCCACTCCAGCCCCGGTTCTCCATCACCAATCGCTCCAGTCCCATTCTCGACCACTGGCTGCTTCAGCCCCCGTATTTCTCGCTTTGCGCTGCAGCCCCCGTCAGCTGCACTAGCCCTGCAGTCGGGATGGCCTTAGCGCAGCGCCTTTTATCGCCAGTTGCCCAAGCCCACGTCTCTCCCACAGGCAACTCCAGCCCTCGTTCTCCATCTCTCGTCCATCCAGCCCCCGTTCCCTCCCACTAGACGATCCAGCCGCCGTTATTACCCTCCGGCCACTCCAGACCCCGTCAACTGCTCTCGCCCAGCAGTCCCCAAGCTATCAGCCAAGCACCCTTGTTCTCAGGCAGTTGCCACAAACCATTTCCCTTACACCGGCAGATGCAGAACCTGTTCTCTACAGCTGACCTCTCCTGTCATCTTCCCGATCACTGGCTCCACCAGTCGCCGTTCTCTCCCTTACGCCGCCTCTGACCGCGTTCTCAGCCGAAACCAGCTCCATCCCGAGTCTTCCGCCGCCCACCGCTCCAGTCCCCGTACTCCCATGCTGTCTTCTCCAGCTCCCGTTATCTCCCGCTGGCCGCTTCTTACCACTTTCTTCCCCACCGGCGTAAACAGCCAGCCTTCTTCGCTGCCGGGGGCTCCAGCCTCCGTCAGCTGCTCTAGCCGTGCAGACGACATGCTGTAAGCCCAGCCCCCTATTCGCCCGGCAGTCCCCCGAACCACATTATCTCCAGCCGGCAGCTACCGCTAGCCGCTCCAGCCCCCGTTATTCCCCTCCGGCCACTCCAGATACCGTCATCTGCCTTCGCCCAGCAGTCCCCATGATATCAGCCAATCATTCTCCTGCTCCGGAAGTTGGCACAAACCATTTCACTCTCTCCGGCAGATCCACCATCCGTTACCTACCGCTGACCTCTCCTGTCACTTTCTCGACCACTGGCTCCTCCATCCGCCGATCTCTTCCTTAGGCCTCTCCTGACCCCGTTCTCAATCCACACCCGCTCCATCCCGAGTCCTCCACCACCGAACACTCCAACCCCCGTTCTCCATGCAGGCTGCTCCAGCTGCAGTTATCTCCCGCTGCGCGCTTATTATCCAGTCTTCCCCACCGCGTACAGAGCCAGCCTTCTTCCCTGCCGTCCGCTCCAGCCCCCGTCAGCTGCTCTAGCCGTGCAGACGACATGCTGTAAGGCCAGCCCCCTATTCGCCAGCCAGTCGCCCCAACCACATTCTCTCCTGCCGGAAGCTCCTGCCCTTTCGTCCCAAACCTCCACCCCCACCCGCCACGGCCACAGCAGCCCCGGTTCTCCAGCGCCGACCGCTCCAGTCCCCTTCTCGTACACGGTCTGCTCCAGAATCCGTTTTCTCATGTAGGCCGCACCAACCCCTGTTCAACCATGCCGGCCGTTCCAGCACTCTCAGCTGCTCTCGCCCTGCAATCGGCATGCCCTCAGCCCAGCCCCTTCTCCTACGGAAGTTGCCCCAACCAATTTCTCTCCCTGCAGCAGATCCAGCCGCCGTTCTCCATCCATCCCCGGTTGTCTCACGCTGGTCACTCCAGCCCCGGTGCTGCTCTAGCGCTGCAGACCACATGCTGACTGCACAGCTCACTTCTTCCCCACAATTTGCCCCAAATAACTTCTCTCACGATGGCAGCTCCAGCTCCCTTCTCCCCCGCCAGTTGCCCTAACCCCCTTCTCTCCCGGTGGCAGCTCCAGCTCCCGTGTACACCGCCGACCGCAGCAGTCCCCTTTTAGTCTAGTTTCCGCTCTAGCCCCCGTCTTTCTACGGCGGCCACTCCAGACCGCGTTGTTCCCCGCCGGCCGTCCAGCCCTAGCTTTCTCCCGCAGGCCGCTTCTGACTCTATTCTTCCCTGCCGGCCACTCCAGCTAGCGTTTCCCTTTCCTGTCGCTCGAGCCCCCTTCAGCTGCTCCAGCCCAGCAGTCCCCATACTGTCCGCCCAGTCCCCTTCTTCGCCATTTGTCTCAACCCATTTCTCCCCGCTGTCAGTTCAAGTCCACGTTCCCCACTATTGACCTCTCCTGTCATCTCCAGCCACCGTTCTCTCCCGGTGGCATAAACTGCCCCCGTCTGCAGCTCCAGCCCTGCAGTCCCCATGCTGATATCCCAGCCCATTCTCCCCCTTTAGTTACCCCATCACCAAATCTCTCCTTGCGGCAACACTAACTCCTGCCCGCCGTCCGCCCCATCTCCCGTTCAACTTGCTGTCTACTCCAATTCCCGTTTTTACCATCTGGCCACTCCAGCCCCGGTTCTCCATCACCAATCGCTCCAGTCCCATTCTCGACCACTGGCTGCTTCAGCCCCCGTATTTCTCGCTTTGCGCTGCAGCCCCCGTCAGCTGCACTAGCCCTGCAGTCGGGATGGCCTTAGCGCAGCGCCTTTTATCGCCAGTTGCCCAAGCCCACGTCTCTCCCACAGGCAACTCCAGCCCTCGTTCTCCATCTCTCGTCCATCCAGCCCCCGTTCCCTCCCACTAGACGATCCAGCCGCCGTTATTACCCTCCGGCCACTCCAGACCCCGTCAACTGCTCTCGCCCAGCAGTCCCCAAGCTATCAGCCAAGCACCCTTGTTCTCAGGCAGTTGCCACAAACCATTTCCCTTACACCGGCAGATGCAGAACCTGTTCTCTACAGCTGACCTCTCCTGTCATCTTCCCGATCACTGGCTCCACCAGTCGCCGTTCTCTCCCTTACGCCGCCTCTGACCGCGTTCTCAGCCGAAACCAGCTCCATCCCGAGTCTTCCGCCGCCCACCGCTCCAGTCCCCGTACTCCCATGCTGTCTTCTCCAGCTCCCGTTATCTCCCGCTGGCCGCTTCTTACCACTTTCTTCCCCACCGGCGTAAACAGCCAGCCTTCTTCGCTGCCGGGGGCTCCAGCCTCCGTCAGCTGCTCTAGCCGTGCAGACGACATGCTGTAAGCCCAGCCCCCTATTCGCCCGGCAGTCCCCCGAACCACATTATCTCCAGCCGGCAGCTACCGCTAGCCGCTCCAGCCCCCGTTATTCCCCTCCGGCCACTCCAGATACCGTCATCTGCCTTCGCCCAGCAGTCCCCATGATATCAGCCAATCATTCTCCTGCTCCGGAAGTTGGCACAAACCATTTCACTCTCTCCGGCAGATCCACCATCCGTTACCTACCGCTGACCTCTCCTGTCACTTTCTCGACCACTGGCTCCTCCATCCGCCGATCTCTTCCTTAGGCCTCTCCTGACCCCGTTCTCAATCCACACCCGCTCCATCCCGAGTCCTCCACCACCGAACACTCCAACCCCCGTTCTCCATGCAGGCTGCTCCAGCTGCAGTTATCTCCCGCTGCGCGCTTATTATCCAGTCTTCCCCACCGCGTACAGAGCCAGCCTTCTTCCCTGCCGTCCGCTCCAGCCCCCGTCAGCTGCTCTAGCCGTGCAGACGACATGCTGTAAGGCCAGCCCCCTATTCGCCAGCCAGTCGCCCCAACCACATTCTCTCCTGCCGGAAGCTCCTGCCCTTTCGTCCCAAACCTCCACCCCCATCCGCCACGGCCACAGCAGCCCCGGTTCTCCAGCGCCGACCGCTCCAGTCCCCTTCTCGTACACGGTCTGCTCCAGACCCCGTTTTCTCATGTTGGCCGCACTAGCCCCAGTTCACCTATGCAGGACGTTCCAGCACTGTCAGCTGCTCTCGCCCTGCAATTGGCATGCTCTCAGCCCATCCCCCTTCTCCTCTGCAAGTTTCCCCAACTAATTTCTCTCCCGGCAGCAGTTCCAGACCCCGTTCTCCATGTTTGGTACATCCAGCCCCGTTTGTCTCACGCTGGTCACTCCAGCCACGGTGCTGCTCCAGCGCAGCAGACCCCATGCTGACTGCACAGAACATTTCTTCCCCACCAGTTGCGCCAAATAACTTCTCTCCGGGTGGCAGCTCCAGCTCCCCTCTCCACCGCCAGATGCCCCAACCCCCTTCTCTACCGGTGGCAGCTCCAGCTCCCGTCTACACCGCCGATCGCAGCAGTCACCTTTTAGTCTAGTTGCCGCTCTCGCCCCCGTCTGTCTACGCGACCACTCCAGACCCCGTTCTTCCCAGCCGGCCGTCCAGCACTCGCTTTCTCCCGCTGTCCGCTTCTGAACCTTTTCTACCCCGCCGGCTACTCTCGCCCGCGTTCTCCCCTGCCTGTCGCTCGAGCCACCTTCAGCAGCTCTAGCTGTCCGTCCAGTCCCCTTCTCTTCCGTCCTTTGCCCCAACGCATTTCTCTCCAGCCGGCAGATCAAGTCCCCGTTCCCCACCGTTGACCGCTCCTGTCACCTTCTCGTCAACTGGCTTCTCCAGACCACGTTCTTTCCAGCTGGCCACTCCAGCTCCCGTGCTGCTCTAGCCCTGCATTCCCCATGCTGAAATCCCAGCCCCTTCTCCCCCGTCAGTCAACCCAACCCCCCTTCTCTTCCTGCGGCAGCTCTAACTCCTTACTTTCCCGCAGTCCGCTCAATCTCCGTTCTCTCACGCTGTCTG
Organism: Narcine bancroftii; assembly: GCF_036971445.1. Lineage (NCBI taxonomy): Eukaryota > Metazoa > Chordata > Chondrichthyes > Torpediniformes > Narcinidae > Narcine > Narcine bancroftii. Next base: position 2,082,423 of record NW_027211808.1, read on the forward strand.
CTTGTACTCCCGGTCTTACACACTCGCCACTCCAGCCCCGGATCTCCAGCGCCGACCGCTGCAGTCCCTTTCTCGTTCACTTCTCACACGCCATTGACCCCATCCCCCTTCTCTACTCCTGGCATCCCAGCTCCGCGTTCTTGCACGCAAGACACACCAAAACCCGCACTTCCTTGCTGGCCACTCGGGCCCTCGTTCACCTAGCCGACTACTCTATCCCCCGTTGTGTCGGCCACTCCAGCACCCGTTCTCCCAGGCCAGCTGCTATATCCCAGCAGTCCGCATGCGCTTAGCCCAGGCCCCATCTACTCTGCCAATTCCCCCGCTCATTTCACACCCGCGGGCAGCTCCAGCCCCCGATCTGCACCACTGATCGATCAAGCCCACTTTCTTTCCGGCTTGCGTCTTCTGACCCTGTATGTCTCTGCAGGCCACTCTAGCCAGCGGTCTCCATTGCGGACTGCTCCAGCTCCCGTTCTCCATCGGCAGCTACTCTTGCCCTACATTCCCCATGCTTACATCCCAGCCCGTTCACCCCCGCCAGTTAACCCAGCCCACTTCTCTTCTTGCGGCAGTTCTAACTCCGTACTTTCCGCGGTACGCTCAATCTCCCGTTCTCTCACGCTGTCTGCTCGTAAACCCATTCTTACACTCTGGAAACTCCAGCCCCGGTTCTCCAGCGCCGACCGCTCCAGACCCCTTCTTGTCCACGGGCTGCTCCAGTCACCGTTCTTCTCCGCCTGCCACTTTGTCCGCCATTCTTCCTGCCGCTACAGCCCCCGTTCTCCCCTGCCAGCTGCTCTAGCCATGAAGTCACCATGCTGACCGCCCAGCCCCATTCTCCGGCCATTTGCCGCAAACCTCTTCTCTTCCGCGGGTTCTCCAGAGCCTATTCACCCCCGACAGCCGCTCAATCCCCAGTCCTCCACCGCCAACCGCTCCAGACCCCGTTTTCTCCCGCTGTCGGCTTCTGACCCTGTTCTTCCCCGCCGGCCACTCCAGCCAACGTTCTTCCCTGCCTATCGCTCGAGCCCCCTTCAGCTGCTCTAGCCCTGCAGTCCCCATGCTGTCAGCCCAATCCCCTTCTCCTCCGCCAGTTGACCCAACCCCCTTCACTCACGCAGGAAGCTTCAGCGTCTATTCTCCGCCAATGGCCAATCCAACTCCCATTCTCCCCTGCCGGCCATTCCAGACCCCGTTCTCCCAAGCCTGATAATCTAGCCCTGCAAATCCCATGCTGAAAGCCCAGTCCACTTCTCACACGCCATTGACCCTATTTCCCTTCTCTACTCCTGGCATCCCATCTCCGCGTTCTTGCACGCAAGCCACACCAAAACCCCCTCTTCCCTGCTGGCCACTCGGGCCCCCGTTCACCTAGCCGATTACTCCATCCCCCGTTGTGTCGGCCACTCCAGCCCCCGTTCTCCAAGGCCAGCTGCTATATCACAGCAGTCCGCATGCGATTAGCCCAGGCCCCATCTACTCTGCCAATTCCCACGCCCATTTCACACCCGCCGGCAGCTCCATCCCCCGATCTGCACCACTGACCGATCCAGCCCACTTGCTTTCCCGCTTGCCGCTTCTGACCCTGTATTTCTTTGCCGGCCACTCCAGCCCGAGTTCTCCATTGCGGACTGCTCCTGCCCCCGTCAGCTGCTCAACCGTGCAGTTCCCATGCTGCAACAACATCCCCCTTCTCCCCCGCCAGTCGCGCAACCACTTTCTCTCCCGCCGGCAGCTCCAGCCCTGTTCCCCACACACTTCCCGACCCGGCCCCGGTTCTCCAGCGCCAAACGCTCCAGTCCCCGTCTCGTCCACCAGATGTTCCAGTTCCCGATCTCCCCTGCCGACCGCTCCAGTCCACGTCAGCTGCTCAAGCAAAGAAGACCATGCTGGTCGCCCAGTTCCCTTTTCCTCCGCCATTTGCCTCAACCCATTTCTCCCCGCCGGCAGTTCACATTACCCACCGTTGACCTCTCCTGGCACCATCTCGTCCACTAGCTGCTCCAGCCACCGTTCTCTCCCGGTGGCATCGCCAGCCCCCGTCTGCAGCTCCAGCCATGCAGTCCCCATGCTGATATCCCAGCCCATTCTCCCCCGCCAGTTACCCCATCACCACTTCTCTTCGTGCGGCTACTCTAACTCTTGCCTGCCGTCCGCTTCATCTACCGTTCAACTTGCGTTTTTTCCCTCTGTCTAATCCAGCCCCGGTTCTCCATCGACGACCGCTCCAGTCCTCTTCTCGTACACGGTCTGCTCCAGAACCCGTTATCTCATGTAGGCCGCACCAACCCCTGTTCAACCATGCCGGCCGTTCCAGCACTGTCAGCTGCTCTCGCCCTGCAATCGGCATGCCCTCAGCCCAGCCCCTTCTCCTACGCAAGTTGCCCCAACCAATTTCTCTCCCGGCAGCAGATCCAGCCGCCGTTCTCCATCTCTGGTCCATCCATCCCCGGTTGTCTCACGCTGGTCACTCCAGCCCCGGTGCTGCTCTAGCGCTGCAGACCACATGCTGACTGCACAGCTCACTTCTTCCCCACCATTTGCCCCAAATAACTTCTCTCACGATGGCATCTCCAGCTCCCTTCTCCCCCGCCAGTTGCCCTAACCCCCTTTTCTCCCGGTGGCAGCTCCAGCTCCCGTGTACACCGCCGACCGCAGCAGTCCCCTTTTAGTCTAGTTTCCGCTCTAGCCCCCGTCTTTCTACGGCGGCCACTCCAGACCGCGTTGTTCCCCGCCGGCCGTCCAGCCCTAGCTTTCTCCCGCAGGCCGCTTCTGACCCTATTCTTCCCCGCCGGCCACTCCAGCTAGCGTTTCCCCTTCCTGTCGCTCGATCCCCCTTCAGCTGCTCCAGCCCAGCAGTCCCCATACTGTCCGCCCAGTCCCCTTCTCCTTCGCCATTTGTCTCAACCCATTTCTCCCCGCTGTCAGTTCAAGTCCACGTTCCCCACTATTGACCTCTCCTGTCACCTCCAGCCACCGTTCTCTCCCGGTGGCATTAACTGCCCCCGTCTGCAGCTCCAGCCCTGCAGTCCCCATGCTGATATCCCAGCACATTCTCCCCCTTTAGTTACCCCATCACCAAATCTCTCCTTGCGGCAACACTAACTCCTGCCCGCCGTCCGTCCCATCTCCCGTTCAACTTGCTGTCTACTCCAATTCCCGTTTTTACCATCTGGCCACTCCAGCCCCGGTTCTCCATCACCAATCGCTCCAGTCCTATTCTCGACCACTGGCTGCTTCAGCCCCCGTATTTCTCGCTTTGCGCTGCAGCCCCCGTCAGCTGCACTAGCCCTGCAGTCGGGATGGTCTTAGCGCAGCGCCTTTTATCGCCAGTTGCCCAAGCCCACGTCTCTCCCACAGGCATCTCCAGCCCCCGTTCTCCATCTCTCGTCCATCCAGCCCCCGTTCTCTCCCACTAGACGATCCAGCCGCCGTTATTACCCTCCGGCCACTGCAGACCCCGTCAACTGCTCTCGCCCAGCAGTCCCCAAGCTATCAGCCAAGCACCCTTGTTCTCCGGCAGTTGCCACAAACCATTTCCCTCACACCGGCAGATGCAGAACCTGTTCTCTACAGCTGACCTCTCCTGTCATCTTCCCGAAAACTGGCTCCACCAGTCGCCGTTCTCTCCCTTAGGACGACTCTGACCGTGTTCTCTACCGAAACCCGCTCCATCCCGAGTCCTCCACCGCCGACCGCTCCAGTCCCGTACTCTCATGCTGGCTGCTCCAGCTCCCGTTTTCTCCTGCTTCTTACCCCGTTCTTCCCCACCGGCGTAATCAGACAGCCTTTTTCCCTGGCGGGCGCTCCAGCCCCCGTCCGCTGCTCTAGCCGTGCAGACGAGATGTTATAAGCCCAGCCCCCTATTCGCTCTTCAGTCGCCCCAAACACATTCTCTTCCGCCGGCAGCTCCAGCCACGTTCCGCCCCTCGCATCTGCCCCCACGCGCCCCGGCCACAGCAGCCCCGGTTCCCCAGCGCCGAACACTCCAACTCCCTTCTCCCCCGCCAGTTGCCCCAACCCCCTTCTCCACCGGTTGCATCTCCAGCTCCCGTCTACACCGCCGACTGCTGCAGTCCCCTTTTAGTCTAGTGGCCGCTACAGCCCCCGTTCGCCCCTGCCAGCTGCTCTAGCCATGAAGTCTCCATGCTGACCGCCCAGCCCCATTCTCCAGCCATTTGGCCCAAACCTCTTCAGGGGCACGGCTTCAGTTTCTATTCTCCGCCAATGGCCAATCCAACTTCCATTCTCCCCTTCCGGCCATTCCAGAACCCGTTCTCTCAAGCCTTATAATCTAGCCCTGCAAATCCCATGCTGAAAGACCAGTCCACTTCTCACACGCCATTGACCCCAAGCCCCTTCTCTACTCCGGGCAGCCCAGCTTCGCGTTCTTGCCCGCCGGCAACACCAATCCCCGCTCTTCCCTGCTGGCCACTCTGGCCCCCGTTCACCTAGCCGACTACTCCATACCCCGTTGTGTCGGCCGCTTCAGCCCCCGTTCTCCCAGGCCAGCTGCTCTATCCCAGCAGTCCGCATGCTCTTAGCCCAGGCCCCATCTCATCTGCCAGTTGCCTCACCGATTTCACTCCCGCCGGCAGCTCCAGCCACAGATTTGCAGCACTGATCGATCAAGCCCACTTTCTATCCGGCTTGCCGCTTCTGACCCTGTATTTCTTTGCCGGCCACTCCAGCCCGCGTTCTCCATTGCGGACTGCTCCAGCCCCCGTCAGCTGCTTAACCGTGCAGTTCCCATGCTGCAAGCACATCCCCCTTCTCCCCCGCCAGTCGACCAACCGCTTTATCTCCTGCCGGCAGCTCCAGCCCAGTCCGTCCCACATCTCCACCCCCTCCCGCCCGGGCAACAGCATCCCCGGTTCTCCAGCGCCGAACGCTCCAGTACCCTTCTCGTACAGGGTCTGCTCCAGACCCCGTTTTCTCATGTTGGCAGCACCACCCCCAGTTCACCCACGCCGGCTGCTCCAGCACTGTCAGCTGCTCTCTACCTGCAATCGGCATGCTCTCAGCCCAGCCCTCTTCTCCTCCAACTGTTGCCCCAACCAATTTCTCTCCGGCAGCAGCTCCATCCGCCGTTCTCCAAATCTGGTCCATCTAGCTCCGGTTGTCTCACGCTGGTCACTCCAGCCCAGGTGCTGCTCTAGCGCTGCAGACCTCATGCTGACTGCACAGCTCACTTCTTCCCCACCATTTGCCCCAAATAACTTCTCTCCCGGTGGCAGCTCCAGCTCCCTTCTCCCCCGCCAGTTGCCCTAACCCCCTTCTCTCCCGGTGGCAGCTCCAGCTCCCGTGAACACCGCCGACCGCACCAGTCCCCTTTTAGTCTAGTTTCCGCTCTAGCCCCCGTCTGTCTACGGCGGCCACTCCAGTCCGCGTTTTTCCCCGCGGGCCGTCCAGCCCTCGCTTTCTCCCGCTGGCCGCTTCTGACCCTATTCTTCCCCGCCGGCCACTCCAGCCCGCGTTCTCCCCTGCCTGTCGCTCGAGCCCCCTTCATCTGCTCTAGCCCAGAAGTCACAATGCTGTACGCCCAGTCCCCTTCTCCTTCGCCATTTGTCTCAACCTATTTCTCCACGCCGACAGTTTAAGTCCACGTTCACCATTGACCTCTCCTGTCACCTCCAGCCACCGTCCTCACCCGGTGGCATCGCCAGTCCCCGTCTGCACCTCCAGCACTGCAGTCCCCATGCTGATATCCCAGCCCATTCTCCCCCTTTTGTCACCCCATCACCACATCTCTCCTTGCGGCAACAACAACTCTTGCCCACCGTCCGCTCCATCTCCCGTTCAACTTGCTGTCTACTCCAATTCCCGTTCTTACCATCTGGCTACTCCAGCCCAGGTTATCCAGCACCGATCGCTCCAATCCCATTCTCGTCCACTGGCTGCTTTAGCCCCCGTTCTTTCTCGCTTTGCGCTGCAGCCCCCGTCAGCTGCACTAGCCCTGCTGTCGGGATGGTCTTAGCGCAGCCCCCTTTTTCGCCAGTTCCCCAAGCCCAAGTCTCTCCCACAGGCAGCTCCAGCCCCCGTTCTCCATCTCTCGTCCATCCAGCCCCCGTTCTCTCCCACTGGACGATCCAGCCCTCGTTATTACCCTCCGGCCACTCCAAATCCCGTCAACTTCTCTCGCCCAGCAGTCCCCAAGCTATCAGCCAAGGACCCTTCTTCACCGGCAATTGCCACAAACCATTTCCCTCACACCGGCAGATCCAGCACACGTTCTCTACATCTGACTTCTCCTGTCATCTTCTCGACTACTGGCTCTACAAGCCTCCGTTCTCTCCCTTAGGCCGCCTCCGACGTCGTTTTCAGCCGAAACCCGCAACCCGCTCCATCCCGAGACCTCCACCGCCGTCCTCTCCAGTCCCAGTACTCTCATGCTGGGTGTTCCAGCTCCCGTTATCTTCCGCTTGCCGCTTCTTACCCCGTTCTTCCCCACCGGCGTAACCAGCAAGCTTTCTTCCCTACCGGGCGTTCCAGCCCCCGTCAGCTGCTCTAGCCGTGCAGACGACAAGCTGTAAGCCCAGCCCCTATTCGCCCTTCAGTCGCCCCAACCACATTCTCTCCCGCCGGCAGCTCCAGCCCCGTTCCAGCCCACGCATCTTCCCCCTCACACCCCGGCCACAGCAGCCCCGGTTTTCCACCGCCGACTACTCCAGTCCCAGTACTCTCATGCTGGCTGCTCCAGGTCCCGTTATCTCCCGCTGGCCGCTTCTTACCCCGTTCTTCCCTACCTGCGTAACCAGCCAGCCTTCTTCCATGCCGGGCGTTCCAGCCCCCGTCAGCTGCTCTAGCCGTGAAGACGACAAGCTGTAAGCCCAGCTCCCTCTTCGCCCTTCAATCGCGCCAACCACATTCTCTCCCGCCGCCAGCTCCAGCCCCGTTCCGCCCCACGCAAAGCCCCCTCACGCCCCGGCCACATTAGCCCAGCTTCTCCAGCGCGGACAGCTCCAGTCCCCTTCTCGTACACGGCCTGCTCCAGACCACGATTTCTCATGTTGGCCGCACCACCCCCAGTTCACCCATGCCGGCCGTTCCAGCACTGTCAGCCGCTCTCACCCTCGGCATGCTCTCTGCCCAGCCCCCTTCTCCTCCACAAGTTGCCCCACCATTTTCTCTCCCGCTGGCCATTACAGCTCCCGTGCTGCTCTAGCCCTGCATTCCCCATGCTGACATCCCAGCCCCTTCTCCCCCATCAGTCAACCCATACCCCCTTCTATTCTTGCAGCAGCTCTAACTCCATACTTTCCCGCGGTCCGCTCAATCTCCGTTCTTTCACGATGTCTGTTCGTACTCCTTTCTTACACTCTGGCCACTCCAGCCCCGGATCTCAGCGCCGACCGCTCCAGTCCCTTTCTCGTCCACGGGCTGCTGCAGTCCCCATTTTTCCCCGCCGCCAACTTTGTGCCCCGTTCCTCCGGCAGCTCCAGCCTCTGATCTCTCCTGCCAGCTGCTCTAGCCGAGCAGTTCCCATGCAGACCGCCCAGGCACCTTCTCTGGCCATTTGCCCAACCCCCTTCTCTCCCACTGGCTTCTCCAGAGCCCGTACATCTCCGACAGTCGTTCCATCCCCAGTCCTCCACCGCGATCCACTCCAAACCCGTCTTCTCAAGCTGGCTGATCCAGCCCCGGTTTTTTCCCGCTGTCCGCTTCTGACCATGTTCTTCCCCGCCGGCCACTCCAGCCCGCGTTCTCCCATGCCGGTCGTTCGAGAACCCTTCAGCTGCTCTAGCCCTACAGTCCCCATGCTGTCAGCCCAGTCCCCTTTTCCTCCGCCATTCGTCCCAACCCATTTCTCCACGCCGGCTGTTCAAGTCCACGTTCCCCACCGTTGAACTCTCCTCTCACCGTCTTGTCCACTGGCGGCTTCAGCTACCGTTCTCTCCCGGTGGCATCGCCAGCCCCATGCAGCAGCTCCTGCCATGCAGTCCCCATGCTGATATCCCAGACCATTCTCCCCCGCCAGTCACTCCATCACCACTTCTCTCCTTGCGGCAACTCTAACTCTTGCCCGCTGTCCGCTCCATCTCCCGTACCAACTTGCTGTCTACTCCAATTCCCGTTCTTACCCTCTGTCCTCTCCAGCCCCGGTTGTTCATCGCCGACCGCTCCACTCTCCTTCTTGTACACTGGCTGCTCCAGACCCCGTTTTGTTATGTTGGCCGCACCAGCCCCAGTTCACCCATGCCAGCCGTTCTAGCACTGTCAGCTGCTCTCGCCCTGCAATCGGCATGCTCCCAGCCCAGCCCAGCCCCGTTCTCCTCCGCAAGTTGCCCCAACAAATTTCTCTCACCACAGCAGCTCCAGCCCCCGTTCTCCATCTCTGGTCCATTCAGCCCCGGTTGTCACACGCTGGTCACTCCAGCCCCGGTGCTGCTCTAGCCCTGCAGATACCATGCTGACTGCACAGCTCACTTCTTCCGCACCATTTGCCCCAAATAACCTCCCTCCCATCTACACCGCCGACCGCAGCAACCCCTTTTAGTCTAGCTGCAGCTCTTTCCCCCATCTTTCTACGGCGGCCACTCCAGACCGAGTTCTACCCCTCCACCCGTCCATCCCCCGTTTTCTCCCTCATGGACGCTTCTGACCTTATTCTTCCCGGCCGGCCATTCCAGCCCGCGTTCTCCCCTGCCTGTCGCTCGAGCCCCCTTCAGCTGCTCTAGCCCAGCAGTCCCCATGCTGTCCGCCCAGTCCCCTTATCCTCCGTAATTTTCCCCAACCCATTTCTCTCCCGCCGGCAGATCAAGTCCTCGTTCCCCACTGTTGACCGCCCCTGTTGCCTTCTCGTCAACTGACTTCTCCAGACCCCGTTCTCTCCCGCTTGCCACTCCAGCTCCCGTGCTGCTCTAACCCTGCATTCCCCATGCTGACATCTCAGCCCCTTCTCCCCCGTCAGTCAACCCAAGCCCCTTTTCTTCTTGCGGCAGCTCTAACTCCGTACTTACCTGCGGTCAGCTCAATCTCCGTTCTCTCACGCTGTCTGATCGTACTCCTGTTGCTACACTCTGGCTACTCCAGCCCAGGTTATCCATCGCCGACCGCTCCAGTCCCCTTCTCGTCTACTGGCTGCTTCAGCCCCTGTTCTTTCTCGCTTTGCGCTGCAGTCCCCGTCAGCTGTTCTAGCTCTGCTGTCGGGATGCTGTTAGCCTATCCCCATTTTCCTCCGCTGTTCTCGTCCATCCAGCCCGCGTTATTACCCTCCGGCCACTCCAGACCCCGTCAACTGCTCTCGCACAGCAAAGCACCCTTCTTCTCCGGCAATTGCATCAAACCATTTCCCTCACACCGGCAGATCCAGCACCCTTTCTCTACAGCTGACCTCTCCTGTCATCTTCTCGACTACTGGCTCTACCAGCCGCCATTCTCTCCCTTAGGCCGCCTCTGACGGCATTCTCAGCCGAAATCCGCTCCATCCCGAGTCCTCCACGCCGACCTCTCCAGTCCCAGTACTCTCATCTGGGTGCTCCAGCTCCAGTTATCTTCCGCTGGCCGCTTCTTACCCCTTCCCCACCGGCGTAACCAGCCAGCTTTCTTCCCTGACGGGCGTTCCAGCCCCCGTCAGCTGCTCTAGCCGTGCAGACGACAAGATGTAAGCCCAGCCCCCTATTCGCCCTTCAGTCGCCCCAACCACATTCTCTCCCGACGGCAGCTCCAGTCCCGTTCCGCCCCACGCATCTGCCGCCTCACGCCCCGGCACAGCAGCCCGGGTTCTCCAGCCCCGACCGCTCCAGTCCCCATCTCGTACACGGTCTGCTACAGACTCCGTGTTCTCATGTTGGCCGCACCACACCCAGTTCACCCATGACGGCCGTTCCAGCACTGTCAGCTGCTCTCACCCTGCAATCGGCATGCTCTCAGCCCAGCCCTCTTCTCTTCCGCAAGTTGCCCCAAACAATTCTCTCCCGCTGGCCACTCCAGCTCCCGTGCTGCTCTAGCCCTTAATTCCCCATTCTGACATCCCAGCACCTTCTCCCCCGTCAGTAAACCAACCCACCTTCTCTTCTTGCGGCAGCTCTAGCTCCATACTTTCCGCGGTCCGCTCAATATCCGTTATCTCATGCTGTCTGCTCGTACTCCCGTTCTTACACTCTGGCCACTCCAGCCCCGGATCTCCAGCGCCGACCGCTCTAGTCCCTTTCTCGTCCACGGGCTGCTCCAGTCCCCGTTCTTCCCCGCTGGCGACATTGTCCCCCGTTCCTCCGTCCGCTCCAGCCTCTGTTCTCCCCTGCCAGGTGCTCTTGCCGTGCAGTTCCCATGCTGACAGCCCAGCCACCTTCTCCGGCCATTTGCTCCAACCCCCTTCTCTCCCACTGGCTTCTCCAGAGCCCGTGCATCTCCGACAGCGGTTCCATCCCGTGCTCCACCGCCAACCACTCCATCCCCGCCATCTCAAGCTGGCTACTCCAGCCCCCGTTTTCTCCCGCTGGCCGCTTCTGACCCTCTTCTTCCCCGCCGGCCACTGCAGCCCGCGTTCTCCCCTGCCGGTCGCTCGAGCCCCCTTGAGCTGCACTAGCCCTGCAGTCCCCATGCTGTCAGCCCAATCCCCTTCACCTCCGCAAGTTGCCCCAACTCCCTTCACTCCCGCCGGAAGATTCGGATGCTGTTCTCCGCCACCATCCACTCCATCCCCCATTCTCCCCTGCCGGCCACTCCAGAAGCCGTTCTACAAAGCCTGATAATCTAGCCCTGCAAATCCCATGCTGAATGCCCAGCAAACTTCTCACACGCCATTGACCCCAACCTCCTTCTCTGCTCCGGGCATCCCAGCTCCGCGTTCTTGCCCGCCGGCCACACCTGTCCCCGCTCTTCCCTGCTGGCCACTCGGTTCCCCGTTCACCTAGCCGACTACTCCATCCCCCGTTCTGTCGGCCGCTCCTGCCCTCGTTCTCCCAGGCCAGTTTCTCTATCCCAGAAGTCCGCATGCTCTTAGCCCAGCCCCTATCTACTCTGCCAGTTGCCCCACCCATTTCACACCCGCTGGCTGCTCCAGCCCCTGATCTACACCACTGACCGATCCAGCCCACTTTCTTTCCCGCTTGCCGCTTCTGACCCTGTATTTCCTTGCCGGTCACTCCAGCCCGCGTTCTACATTGCGAACTGCTCCAGCCCCCGTCAGCTGCTCAACCGTGCAGTTCCCATGCTGCAAGAACATCACCCTTCTCCCCCGCCAGTCGGCCAACCACTTTCTCTCCCGCACGCAGCTCCAGCCTGGTTCCCCACTCCCTTACACCCCACTTCCCGCCCCGGGCACTCCAGCCACGTTTCTCCAGCGCCGACCGCTTCAGTCCCCTTCTCGTCCACGTGATGCTCCAGTTCTCGTTCTCCCCTGCCAGACGCTCGAGCCCCGTCAGCTGCTCTAGCCCTGCAGTCCCCATGCTGTCAGCTCAGTACCCTTCCCTTCCGCCAGCTGCCCCAACACCCTTCACTTCCGCCGGAAGCTTCAGACGCTGTTCTCCGCCACCATCCACTCAATCCCTTATTCTCCCCTGCCGGCCATTCCAGATCCCGTTCTCACAAGCCTGAAAATCTAGCCCTGCAAATCCCATGCTGAAAGCCCAGCCCACTTCTCACACACCATTGACCGCAATCCCTTCTCTACCTGGGCAGCTCCAGCTCAGTTTCTTGCCCGCCGGCCACACCAATCCCCGCTCTTCCCTAATGGCCACGCGGGCCCCCTTTCACCTAGCCGACTACTCCATCCCCCGTTCTGTCGGCCGCTCCAGCCCCCATTCTCCCAGGCCAGCTGCTCTATCCCAGCATTCCGCATACTCTTAGCCCAGCCCCCATCTACTCTGCCAGTTGCCCCACCCATTTCGCACCCGCCAGCAGCTCCAGCCTTAATCTGCACCACTGACCGATCCAGCCCACTTTCTTTCCCGCTTGCCGCTTCTGACTCTGTATTTCCTATTTGGCCACTCCAACCCGCGTTTCCATTGCGGACTGCTCCAGCCCCCGTCAGCTGCTCAACCGTGCAGTTCCCATGATGCAAGCACATCCCCTTTCTCCCCCGCCAGTCGTCCAACCACTTTATCTCCCGCCCGCAGCTCCTGCCCCGTCCCCACTCACTTACATCCCACTTTCCGCCCGGCCACACTAGTGCCGGTTCTCCCGCGCTGACCGCTCCAGTCCCCTTCTCGTCCACGAGATGCTCCAGTTCTCGTTCTCCCCTGCCAGTCGCTCAAGCCCCCTTCAGCTGCTCTAGCCCAGCAGTCCACATGCTGTCCGCCCAGTCCCCTTTTCCTCCGTCATTTGCCCCAACCCATTTCTCTCCCGCCGGAGATCAAGTCCCCGTTCCCCACCGTTCACCACTCCTGTCACCTTCTCGTTAACTGGCTTCTCCAGACCCCGTTCTCTCCCGCTGGCTACTCCAGCTCCTGCGCTGATCTAGCCCTGCATTCCCCATGCTGACATCCCAGAATCTTCTCCCCCGTCAGTCAACCAAACCCCCCTTCACTTCTTGTGGCAGCTCTAACTCCGTACTTTCCCGCGGTCCGCTCAATCTCCGTTCTCTCATGCTGTCTGCTCGTATTCCCGTTCTTACACTCTGGCCACTCCAGCCCCAGATCTCAAGCGCCGACCGCTCCAGTCACTTTCTCCTCCACGGGCTGTTCCAGTCTCCGTTCTTCCCCGGCGGCCACGTTGTGCCCCGTTCATCCGTCCGCTCCAGCCTCTGTTCTACACTGCCAGCTGCTCTAACCGTGCAGTTCCCATGCTGACCGACCAGCCACCTTCTCCGGCAATTTGCCCCAACTCCCTTCTCCCGCTGGCTTCTCCATAGCCCGTGAATCTCCGACAGCCGTTCCATCCCCAATCCTCGAGCGCCAACCACTCCAGACCCCGTTCTCTCAAGCTGGCTGCTCCAGCCCCCATTTTCTCCCGCTGGCCGCTTCTGACCCTGTTCTACCCCGCCGGCCAATCCAGCCCGCGTTCTCCCCTGCCGGACGCTCGAGCCCCCTTCATCTGCTCTAGCCCTGCATTCGCCATGCTGTCAGCCCAAACCCTTTTACTCCGCCAGTTGCCCCAACTCCCTTCACTCTCGCCGGCAGCTTCAGACGCTTTTCTCCGCTACAGTCCACTCAATCCCCCATTCTCCCCTGCCGGCCATTCCAGAACCGTTCTCCCAAGCCTGATAATCTAGCCCTGCAAATCCCATAGAGAAAGCCAAGTCCACTCCTCACACGCCATTGACCGCAAACCATTTCTCTACTCCGGGTAGCCCAGCTCCGCGTTCTTGCCAGCCGGCCGCACCAGTCCCCGCTCTTCCCTGCTGGCCACTCGGGCCCCCGTTCACCTAGCCGACTACTCCATCCCCCGTTCTGTCGGCCGCTCCGGCCCCCGTTCTCCAGGGCCAGCTGCTTTATCCAAGCAGTCCAAATGCTCTTAGCCCAGCCCCCATCCACCCTGCCAGTTGCCCCACCCATTTCACACCCGCCGGCAGCTCCAGCCCCCGATCTGCACTACTGACAGATCCAGCCCACTTTCTTTCCGGTTTGCCGCTTCTGACCCTGTATTTCCTTGCCGGCCACTCCAGTCCCGGATCTCCAGCGCCGACTGGTCCAGTCACTTTCTCTTTCACGGGCTGCTCCAGTCCCCGTTCTTCCCCGTTGGCCACGTTGTCCCCCGGTACTCAGGCCGCACCAGCCTCTGTTCTCCTCTCCCAGCTGCTCTAGCCGTGCAATTCCCATGCTGACCGCCCAGCCACCTTCTCCGGCCATTTGCCGCAACCCCCCCTCTCTCGCGCTGGCTTCTCCAGAGCCCGTTCTCCTCCGATAGCGGTTCCATCCCCAGTCCTCCGCCGCCAACCGCACCAGCCCCTGTTCTCTCAAGCTGGCTGATCCAACCCCCGTTTTCTCCCGCTGGCTGCTTCCGACCCTGTTCTTCCCCGTCGGCCACTCCAGGTTGAGTTCTCCCATGCCGGTGGCTTGAGCCCCCTTCAGCTGCTCTAGACCCGCAGTCCCCATGCTGTGAACCCAGTCCCCTTCCCTTCCGCCAGTTGCCCCTTCTCCCTTCATTTCCGCCGGAAGCTTCAGCCTCTGTTCTCCGCCAACATCCACTCCATCTCCCATTCTCCCCAGCCGGCCATTCTAGAATCCCTTCTCACAAGCCAGATAATCTAGCCCTGCAAATCCCATGCTGAAAGCCCAGCCCATTTCTCACATGCTACTGACCCCAACCCCCTTCTCTACCAGGGCAGCTCCAGCTCAGCGTTTTTGCCCGCCGGCCACGCCAATCCACGCTCTTCCCTGCTGGCCACTCGTGCCCGCTTTGACTTAGCCAACTACTCCAACCCCGTTCTGTCGGCCGCTCCAGCCCCCTTTCTCCCAGGCCAGCTGCTCTATCCCAGGAGTCCTCATGCTCATAGCCCAGCCGCCATCTACTCTGCCAGTTGAGCCACCCATTTCACACCCGCCGGCAGCTCCAGCCCCCGCTCTGCACCACTGACCGATCCAGTCCATTTTCTTTCCCGCTTGCGACTCTGACCCTCTATTTCCTTGCCGGCCACTCTAGACCGAGTTCTCCATTGCGGACTGCTCCATCCCCCGTCAGTTGCTCAACCGTGCAGATCCCATGCTGCAAGCACATCTCCCTTCTCCCCCGCCAGTCGCCCAACCACTTTCTCTCCTGCCGACAGAACCAGCCCGTTCCGTCCCACCCCTCCACCCCCTCCCGCCCCGGCCACAGCAGCCCCGGTTCTCCAACGCCGACCGCTACAGTCCCCTTCTCGTACACGGTCTGCTCAAGACTCCGTTTTCTTATGTTGGGAGCACCAACCCCAGTTCACCCATGCCAGCCGTTCCAGCACTGTCAGCTGCTCCCGCCCGGCAATCGGCATGCTCTCAGCCCACCTCCTTTGACCTCCGCAAGATGCCCCAACCAATTTCACTCCCGGCATCAGCTCCAGCCCCCGTTCTCCATCTCTGGTCCATCCAGCCCCGGTTGTCTAACGCTGGTCACTCCAGCCCCGGTGCTGCTCTAGCGCTGCAGACCCCATTCTGACTGCACAGCTCACTTTTTCCCCACCATTTGCCCCAAATAACTTCTCTCCCGGTGGCAGCTCCAGCTCCTTTCTACCCCGCCAGATGCCCCAACCACCTTCTCTCCCGGTTGCAGCTCTAGCTCCCGTCTACACCGCCGACCGCAGCAGGCCCCTTTTAGTCTAGTTGCCGCCCTAGCCCCCGTCTTTCTACGGAGGCCACTCCAGACTCGTTCATCCCCGCCCGCCGTCCAGCCCCCGTTCTCTCCCGCTGGCCGCTTCTGACCCTATTCTTCCCCGCCGGCAACTCCAGCCCGTGTTCTGCCCTTCCTGACGCTCGAGCCTCCTTCTGCTGCTCTAGCTCAGCAGTCCCCATGCTGTCCGCCCAGTCCCCTTTCCTCCAACATTTGCCCCAACCCATTTCTCTCCCACCGGCAGATCAAGTCCCCATTTCCCACCGTTGACCGCTCCTGTCACCTTCTCGTCAACCAGCCCCCATTCTCTCCCACTTGCCACTCCATCTCCCGTGCTGCTCTATCCCTGCATTCCCTATGCTCACATCTCAGCCCGTCCTCCCCCACCCCCCGCCAGTCAACCCAACCCCCCTTCTCTTCTTGCGGCAGTTCTAACTCCTTACTTTCCCGCCGTCCGCTCAATCTCCCGTTCTCTCACGCTGACTGCTCGTACTCACGTTCTTACACTCTGTCAACTCCAGCTCTGGTTCTCCAGCGGAGACCGCTCCAGTCCACTTCTTGTCCACGGGCTGCTGCAGTCACCGTTCTTCTCCGCCGGCCAATTTGTCGGCCGTTCTTCCGGCCGCTACAGTCCCCGTTATCCCCTGCCAGCAGCTCTAGCCATGAAGTCTCCATCCTGACAGCCCAGCCTGATTCTCCGACCATTTGGCTCAAACCCCTTCTCTTCCGCCGCCTTCTCCGGAGCCCGTTCTCTCCCGACAGCCGCTCCATCCCCAGTCCTCCACCGCCAACCGCTCCAGTCCCCGTTATCTCAAGCTGGCCGCAGCAGCCCCCGTTTTCACCCGCTGGCGGCTTCTGACCCTGTTCTTCCCCGCCAGCCACTCCAGCTCACGTTCTTCCCTGGCTGTCGCTCGAGCCCCCCTCAGCTGCTCTAGCCCAGCAGTCTCCATGCTGTCAGCCCAATCCCCTTCTCCTCCGCAAGTTGTCCCAATCCTCTTCACTCAGGCAGGAAGCCTCAGCGTCTGTTCTCCGCCAATGGCAAATCCAACTTCCATTATCCGCTGCCGTCCATTCCAGACCCCGTTCTCCCAAGCCTGATAATGTAGTTCTGAAAATCCCATGCTGAAAGCCTACCCAATTCACACTCGCCATTCACTCCAACCCCCTTCTTTCCTCCGGGCAGCTCCAGCTCGGGCTCGCCCCTGCTGGTCGCTCGAAGCCCATTCAGCTGCTCTAGCCCTGAAGTCCCCATGCTGTCAACCCAGTCCCCTTCTCCTCCGCCAGTTACCCCAGCTCCCTTCACTCCCGCCGGAAGCTTCAGCTGCAGTTCTCCAGCACCATTCAATCCATCCCCCATTCTCCCCCACCGGCCATTCCAGAACCCGTTCTCACAAGCCTGATAATCTATCCCTGCAAATCCCATGCTGAAAGCCCAGCCCACTTCTCACACGCCATTGACGCCAACCCCCTTCTCTACTCCGGGCAGCTCCAGCTCCGCGTTATTCCCCGGCCACACCAATCCCTGCTCTGCCCTGCTGGCTACTCGAGACCCGGTTCACCTAGCCGGCAACCCCATCCCCCGTTCTTTCTGCCGCTCCAGACCCCGGTCTCCCAGGCCAGCTGCTCTCGCCCTGCAGTCCGCATGCTCTTAGCCCAGCCCTCTTCTACTCCGCCAGTTGCCCCTTCCATTTCACACTGGTCGGAAGCTACAGACCCTGATCTGCACCTCTGACCAATCCAGCCACCTTTCTTTCCCGCTGCCGCTTCTGACCCTGTATTTCCCCGCCGTCCAATCCATCCCGCGTTCTCCACTGCAGGCCATTCCAGCCCCCCTCAGCGGCTCAAGCCGTGCATTCCCCATGCTGTAAGCACAGCCCCCATCCACCCCGCCAGACGCCCAACCACTTTCTCTCCGGCCGGCTGTTCCAGCCCCGTTCCCCCAACCCTTCCCCCCCCCACCCCCTCCACCCGCCCCTGCCACTGCAGCCGCGATTGTGCGGCGCCCAACGCTCCATTCCCCTGCTCGTCCACGGGCTGCTCCAGCACCCGTTCTCTCATGCTGGATCCTCCAGCACCATCAGCTGCACTCGCTCTGCAGTCGAGGTGCTCTCAGCCGAGCCCACTGTTCCTCGCCATTTGCCAAAGCGCACTTCTCACCTACAGGCAGCTCCAGCCCCCGTTCGCCATCTCTAGTAGATCCAGAACCCGTACTCTGCCGCTAGCCGCTCCAGCCCCCATTATTCCCCTTCGGCCACTCCAGATACCGTCAAGTGCCTTCGCCCAGCAGTCCCCATACTATCAGCCAAGCATCCTCCTTCTGCGGCAGTTGCCACAAACCATTTCACTCACGCCCGCCGTTCAGCCCCCGTTTACTCCCGGTGGCCGCTTCTGAACCTATTCTTCCCCGGCGGCCTATCCAGTCCGCGTTCTCACCTGCCTGTCGCTGGAGCCCCCTTCAGCTGCTCTAGCCCAGCAGTCCTCATGCTGTCCGCCCAGTCCCCTTCGCCTCCCGTTATTTACCCCAACCCATTTCTCTCCAGCCGGCAGTTCAAGTCCCCGTTCCCCACCGTTGACCGCTCCTGTCACCTTCTCGTCAACTGGCTTCACCAGACCCCGTTCTCTCCCGCTGGCCACTCCAGCTCCCATGCTGCTCTAGCCCTGCATTCCCCATGCTGACATCCCAGCCCCGTCTCCCCCGTCAGTCAACCCAAACCCCCTTCTCTTCTTGCGGCAGCTCTAACTCCGTACTTTCCCGCGGTCCGCTCAATCTCCGTTCTCTAACGCTGTCTGCTCGACCTCCCGTTCTTACACTCTGGCCACTCCAGTCCCGGATCTCCAGCGCCGACTGGTCCAGTCACTTTCTCTTTCACGGGCTGCTCCAGTCCCCGTTCTTCCCCGTTGGCCACGTTGTCCCCCGGTACTCAGGCCGCACCAGCCTCTGTTCTCCTCTCCCAGCTGCTCTAGCCGTGCAGTTCCCATGCTGACCGCCCAGCCACCTTCTCCGGCCATTTGCCGCAACCCCCCCTCTCTCGCGCTGGCTTCTCCAGAGCCCGTTCTCCTCCGATAGCGGTTCCATCCCCAGTCCTCCGCCGCCAACCGCACCAGCCCCTGTTCTCTCAAGCTGGCTGATCCAACCCCCGTTTTCTCCCGCTGGCTGCTTCTGACCCTGTTCTTCCCCGTCGGCCACTCCAGGTTGAGTTCTCCCATGCCGGTGGCTTGAGCCCCCTTCAGCTGCTCTAGACCCGCAGTCCCCATGCTGTGAACCCAGTCCCCTTCCCTTCCGCCAGTTGCCCCTTCTCCCTTCATTTCCGCCGGAAGCTTCAGCCTCTGTTCTCCGCCAACATCCACTCCATCCCCCATTCTCCACAGCCGGCCATTCTAGAATCCCTTCTCACAAGCCAGATAATCTAGCCCTGCAAATCCCATGCTGAAAGCCCAGCCCATTTCTCACATGCTACTGACCCCAACCCCCTTCTCTACCAGGGCAGCTCCAGCTCAGCGTTTTTGCCCGCCGGCCACGCCAATCCACGCTCTTCCCTGCTGGCCACTCGTGCCCGCTTTGACTTAGCCAACTACTCCATCCCCCGTTCTGTCGGCCGCTCCAGCCCCCTTTCTCCCAGGCCAGCTGCTCTATCCCAGGAGTCCTCATGCTCATAGCCCAGACGCCATCTACTCTGCCAGTTGAGCCACCCATTTCACACCCGCCGGCAGCTCCAGCCCCCGCTCTGCACCACTGACCGATCCAGTCCACTTTCTTTCCCGCTTGCGACTCTGACCCTCTATTTCCTTGCCGGCCACTCTAGACCGAGTTCTCCATTGCGGACTGCTCCATCCCCCGTCAGTTGCTCAACCGTGCAGATCCCATGCTGCAAGCACATCTCCCTTCTCCCCCGCCAGTCGCCCAACCACTTTCTCTCCTGCCGACAGAACCAGCCCGTTCCGTCCCACCCCTCCACCCCCTCCCGCCCCGGCCACAGCAGCCCCGGTTCTCCAACGCCGACCGCTACAGTCCCCTTCTCGTACACGGTCTGCTCAAGACTCCGTTTTCTTATGTTGGGAGCACCAACCCCAGTTCACCCATGCCAGCCGTTCCAGCACTGTCAGCTGCTCCCGCCCGGCAATCGGCATGCTCTCAGCCCACCTCCTTTGTCCTCCGCAAGATGCCCCATCCAATTTCACTCCCGGCATCAGCTCCAGCCCCCGTTCTCCATCTCTGGTCCATCCAGACCAGGTTGTCTCACGCTGGTCACTCCAGCCCCGGTGCTGCTCTAGCGCTGCAGACCCCATGCTGCCTCCACAGCTCACTTCTTCCCCACCATTTTCCCCAACTAACTTCTCTCCCGGTGGCAGCTCGAGACTCCCTTCTGCCCCGCCAGTTGCCCCAACCCCCTTCTCTCCCTGTGGCAGCTCCAGCTCCCGTCTTCACCGCCGACCGCAGCAGTTCCCTTTTAGTCTAGTTGCCGCTCTAGTCCCCGTCTTTCTACGGCGGCCACTCCAGACCGCGTTCTTCCCCGCCGGCCGTCCAGCCCCCGTTTTCTCCCGCTGGCCGCTTCTGACCCTGTTCTACCCCTCCGGCCACTCCAGCCCGCATTCCCCAATGCCGGTCGCTCGAGCCCCCTTCAGCTTCTCTAGCCCTGCAGTCCCCATGTTGTAAGCCCAGCCCCCTTCTCTTCCGCAAGTTGCCCCAACTCCCTTCACTCCCGCAGGAAGCTTCAGCCGCTGTTCTCCGCCAACATCTACTCTATCCCCCATTCTCCCCTGCCGGCCATTGCAGAACCCGATCTCCCAAGCCTGATAATCTACCCCTGCAAATCCCATGCTGAAATCCCAGTCCACTACTCACACGCCATTGACTTCAACCCCCTTCTCTACTCCAGGCAGCCCAGCTGCGCGTTCTTGCCGCCGGCCACACCAATCCCCGCTCTTCGCTGCTGGCCACTTTGGACACCGTTCATCAGTCCGACTACTACATCCACCGTTCTGTCGGCAGCTCCAGCCCGCGTTCCTCCAGGCCAGCTGCTCTATCCCAGCAGTCCGCATGCTCTAAGCCCAGGCCCAATCTACTCTGCCAGTTGCCACACCGATTTCACACCCGCCGACAGCTCCATCCCCCGATCTGCACCACTGACCGATGAAGCCCACTTTCTTTCCCGCTTGCCACTTTTGAACCTGTATTTCTTTGCCGGCCACTCCAGCCCGCGTTCACCTTTGAAAACTGCTTCAGCCCCCGTCAGCTGCTCCACCGTGCAGTACCCATGCAGCAAGAACATCCCCCTTCTCTCCGCCAGTCGCCCAACAACTTTCTCTCCTGCCGGAAGCTTCAACCCGTTCCGTCCCACGCCTCCACCCACTCCCGCCCCTGCCACAGAAGCCCCGGTACTTCAGCGCCGACCGCTCCAGTCTCCTTCTCGTACACGGTCTGCTCCAGACCCCGTTTTCTCATGTTGGCCGCACCACCCCCAGTTCACCCATGCCAGCCGTTCCAGCACTGTCAGCTGCTCTCACCCTGCAATCGGCATGCTCCCAGCCCAGCGTCCTTCTCCTCCACAAGTTGCCCCAACCAATTTCTCTCCCGGCAGCAGCTCCAGACCCCGTTCTCCATCTCTGGTCCATCCAGCCCCGGTTGTCTAACGCTAGTCACTCCAGCCCCGGTGCTGCTCTAGCGCTGCAGACCCCATTCTGACTGCACAGCTCACTTTTTCCCCACCATTTGCCCCAAATAACTTCTCTCCCGGTGGCAGCTCCAGCTCCTTTCTACCCCGCCAGATGCCTCAACCACCTTCTCTCCCGGTTGCAGCTCTAGCTCCCGTCTACACAGCCGACCGCAGCAGGCCCCTTTTAGTCTAGTTGCCGCTCTAGCCCCCGTCTTTCTACGGAGGCCACTCCAGACTCGTTCATCCCCGCCGGCCGTCCAGCCCCCGTTCTCTCCCGCTGGCCGCTTCTGACCCTATTCTTCCCCGCCGGCAACTCCAGCCCGTGTTCTGCCCTGCCTGACGCTCGAGCCTCCTTCTGCTGCTCTAGCCCAGCAGTCCCCATGCTGTCCGCCCAGTCCCCTTTCCTCCAACATTTGCCCCAACCCATTTCTCTCCCACCGGCAGATCAAGTTCCCATTTCCCACCGTTTACCGCTCCTTCTCGTCAAATGGCTTCTCCAGATCCCGTTTTCTCCCGCTGGCCACTCCGGCTCCCGTGCTGCTCTAGCCCTTCATTCTGCCGAGTCCCCTTCTCCTTTCCAGTTGCCACAACTCCCTTCACTCCGGAAGCTTCAGCCGCTGATCTCCGCCAGCATTCACTCCAACCCCCATTCTCCCCTGCCGGCCGTTCCACAACCCGTTCTCAGAGGCCTGATAATCTAGCCCTGCAAATCCCATGCTGAAAGCCCAGCCCACTTCTCACACGCCATTGACCCCAACCCCGTTCTTGACTCCGGAATCTCCAGCTCCGCGTTCTTGCCCGCCGGCCACACCAATCCCCGCTCTTCCCTGCTGGCCACTCGGGCCCCGTTAACCTAGCCGACAACTCCATCCCCCGTTCTGTCGGCCGCTCCAGCCCCCGTTCTCCAGGCCAGCTGCTCTATCTCAGCAGTCCGCATGCTCTTAGCCCAGCCCCCATCTACTCTGCCAGTTGCCCAACCCATTTCACACCCGCCGGCAGCTCCAGTCCCCGATCTGCACCACTGACCGATCCAGCCCACTTACTTTCCCGCTTTCCCCTTCTGACCCTGTATTTCCTTGCCGGCCATTCCAGTCCGCATTCTCCATTGCGGCCTGCTCCAGCCCCCGTCAGCTGCTCAACCGTGGAGTTCCCATGCTGCAAGCACATCCCCCTTCTCTCCCGCCAGTTGACCTACCACTTAGACTCCCGCCGCCTGGTCGAGCCCCGTTCCCCACACCCTTAACCAGCACTTCCCGCCCCGGCCACTCCAGCCCCGGTTCTCCAGCGCGGACCGCTCAAGTCCCCATCTCGTCCACGAGATGCTCTAGTTCCCGTTCTCCCCTGCTGCCCGCTCCAGCCCCCGTCAGCTGCTCTAGCCATGCAGACCCATGCAGTCCGCCCAGTTCCCTTTCCCTCCGCCATTTTTCTCAACCCATTTCTCCCCGCCGGCTGTTCAAGTCAACGTTCCCCACCGTTGACCTCTCCTGTCAGCTTCTCGTCCACTGGCTGCTCGAGCCACCGTTCTCTCCCGGTGGCATCGCCAGCCCCCCGTCTGCAGCTCCAGCCCTGCAGTCCGCATGCTGATATCCCAGCCCATTCTCCCCCGCCAGTCACCCCATAACCACTTCTCTCCTAGCGGCAACTCTAACTCTTGCCCGCCGTCCGCTCCATCTTCGTTCGACTTGCTGTCTACTCGAATTCCCGTTCTTACACTCTGGCCTCTCCAGCCCCGGTACTCCATCGCCGACCGCTCCAGTCCCATTCTCGTCCACTGGCAGCTTCAGCCCCCGTTCTTTCTCGTTTTGTGCTGCAGCCCGCGTCAGCTGCTCTAGCCCTGCAGTCGGAATGCTCTTAGCCCAGCCCCCTTTTCACCCGCCAGTTGCCCAAGCCCACGTCTCTCCCACATGCAGCTCCAGCCCCCGTTCTCCATCTCTCCTCCATCTGGCCCCCGTTCACTCCTACTAGACGATCCAGACTCCGTTATTACCCTCCGGCCACTCCAGACCCCGTCAACTGCTCTCGCTCAGCAGTCCCCAAGCTATCCGCCAAGCACCCTTCTTCTCCGGCAGTTGCCACAAACCATTTCCCTCACACTGGCAGATCCAAAACCTGTCCTCTACAGCTGACTTCTCCTGTCA
This sequence comes from Narcine bancroftii, assembly GCF_036971445.1. Taxonomy (NCBI): domain Eukaryota; kingdom Metazoa; phylum Chordata; class Chondrichthyes; order Torpediniformes; family Narcinidae; genus Narcine; species Narcine bancroftii. Next base: position 2,105,401 of record NW_027211808.1, read on the forward strand.
TCTTCTCGATCACTGGCTCGACCAGCCGCCGTTCTCTCCCTTAGGCCGCCTCTGACCGCGTTCTCAGCCGAAACCCGCTCCATCACGAGTCCTCCGCCGCCCACCGCTCCAGTCCCCGTACTCCCATGCTGTCTTCTCCAGCTCCCGTTATCTCCCGCTGGCCGCTTCTTACCAATTTCTTCCCCACCGGCGTAAACAGCCAGCCTTCTTCGCTGCGGGGAGCTCCAGCCTCCGTCAGCTGCTCTAGCCGTGCAGACGACATGCTGTAAGCCCAGACCCCTATTCGACCTTTAGTCGCCCCAACCACATTCTCTCCCGCCGGCAGCTCCAGCCCCGTTCAGCCCCACGCATCTTCCCCCTCATGCCCCGGCGACAGCAGCCCCAGTTCTCCAGCGCCCTACGCTCCAGTTCCCTTCTCCCCCGCTAGTTGCCCCAACCCCCTTCTCTTCCGGTGGCAGCTCCAGCTCCCGTCTACACCGCCGACTGCTGACGTCCACTTTTAGTATAGTGGCCGCTCCAGACGCCGTTATTCCCCGCCAGCCACTCCAACCTGCGTTCTTCCTCGCCGGCTGCTCCATTTACCATCAGCTACTCTGCAGTCCCCATGCAGTTAGCCCAGTATCCTCGTCCTCCGCTAGTTGCCTCATCCAATGTCTCTACCGCTAGCAGCACCAGCCCCCGTTTTCCATCTCTGATCGTTCCCGCCCCTGTTCTCTCCCGTGGCCATTCCTGCACCTGTACCGCTCTAGCCCTTCAGACACCTTTCTGACTGCATAGCTCCCTTCTCCCCGGCCAGTTACCCCAACCCCCTTATCTCCCGGTGGCAGCACCAGCTCCCGTCTACACCGCCGACTCCTGCAGTCCCCTTTTAGTCTAGTGGCCGCTCCAGCCCACGTTCTTCCACGCCAGGCACTCCAGACCGCGTTCTTCCCCACCGGCTACTCCAGCTCCCGTTCTCCCTCGGCAGCTACTCTTGCCCTGCATTCCCCATGCTTACATCCTAGCACCTTCTCCCCCGCCAGTCACTCCATCCACCCATCTCGCATTGCGGCAACTGAAACTCTTGACCGCCGTCCGCTCCATCTTCCGTTTAACCCGCTGTTTGTACGTATTCCCTTTCTTGCACTCTAGCCTCTCCAGCCCCGGTTCTCCAGCGCCGATCGCTTCAGTCCCCTTCTCGTCCACGGCTGCTCCAGTCCCCTTCTTCCCGGCCAGCCGCTCCAACCGCAGTCAGCTGCTCTAGCCCTGCAGTCCCCATGCTGACCCCAAGTCCCCTTCTCCTCCGTCATTTGCGCAAACCCATTTCTCTCCCGCCGGCAGATACACTCCCCGTTCCCCAGCGTTAACCGCTCCTGACACCTTCTCGTCAACAAGCCCCGTTCTCTCCCATTTGCCACTCCATCTCCCGTGCTGCTCTAGCCCTGCATTCCCTATGCTCACATCTCAGCCCCTCCTCCCCCACCCCCCCCCCCCCGCCAGTCAACCCAACCCCCCTTCTCTTCTAGCGGCAGTTCAAACTCAGTACTTTCCCGCGATCCGCTCGATCTCCCGTTCTCTCACGCTGTCTGCTCGTACTCCCGTTCTTACACTCCGGCAACTACAGCCCTTGTTCTCCAGCGCAGACCGCTCCAGTCCCCTTCTTGTCCTCGGGCAGCTCCAGACACCGTTCTTCCCCGCCGGCCAGTTTGTCGGCCGTTCTTTCGGCCGATACAGCCCCCGTTATCCCCTGCCAGCAGCTCTAGCCAAGAAGTCTCCATGCTGACTGCCCAGCCTCATTCTCCGGCCATTTGGCTCAAACCCCTTCTCTTCTGCCGATTTCTCCAGAGCCCGTACTCTCCCGACAGCCGCTCAATCCCCAGTCCTCAACCGCCAACCTCTCCAGCCCCAGTTATCTCAAGCTGGCCGCAGCAGCCCCCGTTTTCACCCGCTGGCGGCTTCTGACCCTGTTCTTCCCCGCCGGCCACTCCAGCTCACGTTCTTCCCTGGCTGTCGCTCAAGCCCCCTTCAGCTGTTCTAGCCCTGCAGTCCCCATGCTGTCAGCCCAATCCCCTTCTCCTCCGCCAGTTGTCCCAATCCTCTTCACTCAGGCAGGAAGCCTCAGCGTCTGTTCTCCGCCAATGGCCAATCCAACTTCCATTATCTCCTGCCATCCATTCCAGACCCCGTTCCCCCAAGCCTGATAATGTAGCTCTGCAAATCCCATGCTGAAAGCCTACCCAATTCTTACCCACCATTCACTCCAACCCCCTTCTTCCCTCCGGGCAGCTCCAGCACGCGTTCGCCTCTGCTGGTCGCTCGAGGCCCGTTCAGCTGCTCTAGCCCTGAAGTCCCATGCTGTCAACCCAGTCCCCTTCTCCTCTGCCAGTTGTCCTAACCTCCTTCACTCCCGCCGGAAGGTTCAGCCGCTGTTCTCCACCACTATCCACTCCAACCCTCATTCTCCCCTGCCGGCCATTCCAGACCCCGTTCTCCCAAGCCTGATAATTTAGCCCTGCAAATCCCATGCTGAAAGCCCAGCTCACTTCTCATCCGCCATTCACCCCAATCCCCTTCTCTACTCCGGGCAGCTCCAGCTCCGCGTTCTTGTCCGCCGGCAACACGAATCCCCGCTCCGCCCTGCTGGCCACTCGAACCACCGTTCACCTAATCGGCAACCCTATCCCCCGTTCTTTCGGCCGCTCCAGATCCCGTTCTCCCAGGTCACCTGCTCTAGCCCTGCAGTCCGCATGCTCTTAGGCCAGCCCCCTTCTGCTCCGCCAGTTGCTCCAGCCCCCGTTATTCTCCTCCGGCCACTCCAGATATCGTCAACTGCATTGGCCCAGCAGTCCCCATGCTATCATCCAAGGATCCTCCTCCGCAGTTGCCACAAACCATTTCACCACCGCAGTCAGATCCAGCACCCGTTATCTACCGCTGACCTCTCCGGTCACCTTCTCGACCACTGGCTCCTCCATCCGCCGTTCTCTTCCTTAGGCCGCTTCTGACCCCGTTCTCAGTCCATACACGCTCAATCCCGAGTCCTCGACCGCCGAACACTCCAACACCCGTTCTCTCGTGCTGGCTGCTCCAGCTGCCGTTTTTCCCGTTGCCCACTTATTATCCCTTATTCCCCACAGCCGTAAGCAGCCAGCCTTCTTCCCAGCCTTCCGCTCCAGCCCTCGTTAGCTGCTCTAGCCGTGCAGACGACATGCTGTAAGCCCAGCCCCCTATTCGCCCGGCAGTCCCCCGAACCACATTATCTCCAGCCGGCAGCTACCGCTAGTCGTTCCAGCCCCCGTTATTCCCCTCCGGCCACTCCAGATACCGTCATCTGCCTTCGCCCAGCAGTCCCCATGATATCAGCCAATCATTCTCCTGCTCCGGAAGTTGGCACAAACCATTTCACTCTCTCCGGCAGATCCACCATCCGTTACCTACCGCTGACCTCTCCTGTCACTTTCTCGACCACTGGCTCCTCCATCCGCCGATCTCTTCCTTAGGCCTCTCCTGACCCCGTTCTCAATCCACACCCGCTCCATCCCGAGTCCTCCACCACCGAACACTCCAACCCCCGTTCTCCATGCAGGCTGCTCCAGCTGCAGTTATCTCCCGCTGCGCGCTTATTATCCAGTCTTCCCCACCGCGTACAGAGCCAGCCTTCTTCCCTGCCGTCCGCTCCAGCCCCCGTCAGCTGCTCTAGCCGTGCAGACGACATGCTGTAAGGCCAGCCCCCTATTCGCCAGCCAGTCGCCCCAACCACATTCTCTCCTGCCGGAAGCTCCTGCCCTTTCGTCCCAAACCTCCACCCCCACCCGCCACGGCCACAGCAGCCCCGGTTCTCCAGCGCCGACCGCTCCAGTCCCCTTCTCGTACACGGTCTGCTCCAGACCCCGTTTTCTCATGTTGGCCGCACCAGCCCCAGTTCACCTATGCAGGACGTTCCAGCACTGTCAGCTGCTCTCGCCCTGCAATTGGCATGCTCTCAGCCCATCCCCCTTCTCCTCTGCAAGTTTCCCCAACTAATTTCTCTCCCGGCAGCAGTTCCAGACCCCGTTCTCCATGTTTGGTACATCCAGCCCCGTTTGTCTCACGCTGGTCACTCCAGCCCCGGTGCTGCTCCAGCGCAGCAGACCCCATGCTGACTGCACAGAACACTTCTTCCCCACCAGTTGCGCCAAATAACTTCTCTCCGGGTGGCAGCTCCAGCTACCCTCTCCACCGCCAGATGCCCCAACCCCCTTCTCTACCGGTGGCAGCTCCAGCTCCCGTCTACACCGCCGATCGCAGCAGTCACCTTTTAGTCTAGTTGCCGCTCTAGCCCCCGTCTGTCTACGCGACCACTCCAGACGCCGTTCTTCCCAGCCGGCCGTCCAGCACTCGCTTTCTTCCGCTGTCCGCTTCTGAACCTTTTCTACCCCGCCGGCTACTCTCGCCCGCGTTCTCCCCTGCCTGTCGCTCGAGCCACCTTCAGCAGCTCTAGCCCAGCAGTCCCCATGCTGTCCGTCCAGTCCCCTTCTCTTCCGTCCTTTGCCCCAACGCATTTCTATCCAGCCGGCAGATCAAGTCCCCGTTCCCCACCGTTGACCGCTCCTGTCACCTTCTCGTCAACTGGCTTCTCCAGACCACGTTCTTTCCAGCTGGCCACTCCAGCTCCCGTGCTGCTCTAGCCCTGCATTCCCCATGCTGAAATCCCAGCCCCTTCTCCCCCGTCAGTCAACCCAAACCCCCTTCTCTTCCTGCGGCAGCTCTAACTCCTTACTTTCCCGCGGTCCGCTCAATCTCCGTTCTCTCACGCTGTCTGCTGGTACTCCCGGTCTTACACTCTCGCCACTCCAGCCCCGGATCTCCAGCGCCGACCGCTGCAGTCCCTTTCTCGTTCACTTCTCACACGCCATTGACCCCATCCCCCTTCTCTACTCCTGGCATCCCAGCTCCGCGTTCTTGCACGCAAGACACACCAAAACCCGCTCTTCCCTGCTGGCCACTCGGGCCCTCGTTCACCTAGCCGACTACTCTATCCCCCGTTGTGTCGGCCACTCCTGCACCCGTTCTCCCAGGCCAGCTGCTATATCCCAGCAGTCCGCATGCGCTTAGCCCAGGCCCCATCTACTCTGCCAATTCCCCCGCTCATTTCACACCCGCGGGCAGCTCCAGCCCCCGATCTGCACCACTGATCGATCAAGCCCACTTTCTTTCCGGCTTGCGTCTTCTGACCCTGTATTTCTCTGCCGGCCACTCTAGCCAGCGGTCTCCATTGCGGACTGCTCCAGCTCCCGTTCTCCATCGGCAGCTACTCTTGCCCTACATTCCCCATGCTTACATCCCAGCCCCTTCACCCCCGCCAGTCAACCCAGCCCACTTCTCTTCTTGCGGCAGTACTAACTCCGTACTTTCCGCGGTACGCTCAATCTCCCGTTCTCTCACGCTGTCTGCTCGTAAACCCATTCTTACACTCTGGCAACTCCAGCCCCGGTTCTCCAGCGCCGACCGCTCCAGACCCCTTCTTGTCCACGGGCTGCTCCAGTCACCGTTCTTCTCTGCCTGCCACTTTGTCCGCCATTCTTCCGGCCGCTACAGCCCCCGTTCTCCCCTGCCAGCTGCTCTAGCCATGAAGTCACCATGCTGACCGCCCAGCCCCATTCTCCGGCCATTTGCCGCAAACCTCTTCTCTTCCGCGGGTTCTCCAGAGCCTATTCACCCCCGACAGCCGCTCAATCCCCAGTCCTCCACCGCCAACCGCTCCAGACCCCGTTTTCTCCCGCTGTCGGCTTCTGACCCTGTTCTTCCCCGCCGGCCACTCCAGCCCACGTTCTTCCCTGCCTATCGCTCGAGCCCCCTTCAGCTGCTCTAGCCCTGCAGTCCCCATGCTGTCAGCCCAATCCCCTTCTCCTCCGCCAGTTGACCCAACCCCCTTCACTCACGCAGGAAGTTTCAGCGTCTATTCTCTGCCAATGGCCAATCCAACTCCCATTCTCCCCTGCCGGCCATTCCAGACCCCGTTCTCCCAAGCCTGATAATCTAGCCCTGCAAATCCCATGCTGAAAGCCCAGTCCACTTCTCACACGCCATTGACCCTATTTCCCTTCTCTACTCCTGGCATCCCATCTCCGCGTTCTTGCACGCAAGCCACACCAAAACCCGCTCTTCCCTGCTGGCCACTCGGGCCCCCGTTCACCTAGCCGATTACTCCATCCCCCGTTGTGTCGGCCACTCCAGCCCCCGTTCTCCAAGGCCAGCTGCTATATCACAGCAGTCCGCATGCGATTAGCCCAGGCCCCATCTACTCTGCCAATTCCCACGCCCATTTCACACCCGCCGGCAGCTCCATCCCCCGATCTGCACCACTGACCGATCCAGCCCACTTGCTTTCCCGCTTGCCGCTTCTGACCCTGTATTTCTTTGCCGGCCATTCCAGCCCGAGTTCTCCATAGCGGACTGCTCCTGCCCCCGTCAGCTGCTCAACCGTGCAGTTCCCATGCTGCAACAACATCCCCCTTCTCCCCCGCCAGTCGCGCAACCACTTTCTCTCCCGCCGGCAGCTCCAGCCCTGTTCCCCACACACTTCCCGACCCGGCCCCGGTTCTCCAGCGCCAAACGCTCCAGTCCCCGTCTCGTCCACCAGATGTTCGAGTTCCCGATCTCCCCTGCCGACCGCTCCAGTCCACGACAGCTGCTCAAGCAATGAAGACCATGCTGTTCGCCCAGTTCCCTTTTCCTCCGCCATTTGCCTCAACCCATTTCTCCCCGCCGGCAGTTCACGTTCCCCACCGTTGACCTCCCCTGTCACCTTCTCGTCCACTAGCTGCTCCAGCCACCGTTCTCTCCCGGTGGCATCGCCAGCCCCCGTCTGCAGCTCCAGCCATGCAGTCCCCATGCTGATATCCCAGCTCATTCTCCCCCGCCAGTCACCCCATCACCACTTCTCTCCGTGCGGCTACTCTAACTATTGCCTGCAGTCCGCTTCATCTACCGTTCAACTTGCTGTCTACTCGAAATCCCGTTTTTTCCCTCTGGCTAATCCAGCCCCGGTTCTCCATCGACGAAAGCTCAAGTCCTCTTCTCGTACACGGTCTGCTCCAGAAGCCGTTTTCTCATGTAGGCCGCACCAACACCTGTTCAACCATGCCGGCCGTTCCAGCACTCTCAGCTGCTCTCGCCCTGCAATCGGCATGCCCTCAGCCCAGCCCCTTCTCCTACGGAAGTTGCCCCAACCAATTTCTCTCCCTGCAGCAGATCCAGCCGCCGTTCTCCATCCATCCCCGGTTGTCTCACGCTGGTCACTCCAGCCCCGGTGCTGCTCTAGCGCTGCAGACCACATGCTGACTGCACAGCTCACTTCTTCCCCACAATTTGCCCCAAATAACTTCTCTCACGATGGCAGCTCCAGCTCCCTTCTCCCCCGCCAGTTGCCCTAACCCCCTTCTCTCCCGGTGGCAGTTCCAGCTCCCGTGTACACCGCCGACCGCAGCAGACCCCTTTTAGTCTAGTTTCCGCTCTAGCCCCCGTCTTTCTACGGCGGCCACTCCAGACCGCGTTGTTCCCCGCCGGCCGTCCAGCCCTAGCTTTCTCCCGCAGGCCGCTTCTGACCCTATTCTTCCCCGCCGGCCACTCCACCTAGCGTTTCCCCTTCCTGTCGCTCGAGCCCCCTTCAGCTGCTCCAGCCCAGCAGTCCCCATACTGTCCCCGTTCTCTCCCACTAGACGATCCAGCCGCCGTTATTACCCTCCGGCCACTCCAGACCCCGTCAACTGCTCTCGCCCAGCAGTCCCCAAGCTATCAGCCAAGCACCCTTGTTTTCCGGCAGTTGCCACAAACCATTTCCCTCACACCGGCAGATGCAGAACCTGTTCTCTACAGCTGACCTCTCCTGTCATCTTCCCGATCACTGGCTCCACCAGTCGCCGTTCTCTCCCTTAGGCCGCCTCTGACCGCGTTTTCAGCCGAAACCCGCTCCATCCCGAGTCCTCCGCCGCCAACCGCTCCAGTCCCCGTACTCCCATGCTGTCTTCTCCAGCTCCCGTTATCTCCCGCTGGCCGCTTCTTACCACTTTCTTCCCCACCGGCGTAAACAGCCAGCCTTCTTCGCTGCCGGGCGCTCCAGCCTCCGTCAGCTGCTCTAGCCGTGCAGACGACATGCTGTATGCCCAGACCCCTATTCGACCTTCAGTCGCCCAAACCACATTCTCTCCCGCCGGCAGCTCCAGCCCCGTTCAGCCCCACGCATCTTCCCCCTCATGCCCCGGCGACAGCAGCCCCAGTTCTCCAGCGCCCTACGCTCCAGCTCCCTTCTCCCCCGCTAGTTGCCCCAACCCCCTTCTCTTCCGGTGGCAGCTCCAGCTCCCGTCTACACCGCCGACTGCTGACGTCCACTTTTAGTATAGTGGCCGCTCCAGACGCCGTTATTCCCCGCCAGCCACTCCAACCTGCGTTCTTCCCCGCCGGCTGCTCCATTTACCATCAGCTACTCTAGCCCTGCAGTCCCCATGCAGTTAGCCCAGTATCCTCGTCCTCCGCCAGTTGCCTCATCCAATGTCTCTACCGCTAGCAGCACCAGCCCCCGTTTTCCATCTCTGATCGTTCCCGCCCCTGTTCTCTCCCGTGGCCATTCCTGCACCTGTACCGCTCTAGCCCTTCAGACACCTTTCTGACTGCATAGCTCCCTTCTCCCCGGCCAGTTGCCCCAACCCCCTTATCTCCCGGTGGCAGCACCCGCTCCCGTCTACACCGCCGACTCCTGCAGTCCCCTTTTAGTCTAGTGGCCGCTCCAGCCCACGTTCTTCCACGCCAGGCACTCCAGACCGCGTTCTTCCCCACCGGCTACTCCAGCTCCCGTTCTCCCTCGGCAGCTACTCTTGCCCTGCATTCCCCATGCTTACATCCTAGCACCTTCTCCCCCGCCAGTCACTCCATCCACCCATCTCACATTGCGGCAACTGAAACTCTTGACCGCCGTCCGCTCCATCTTCCGTTTAACCCGCTGTTTGTTCGTATTCCCTTTCTTGCACTCTAGCCTCTCCAGCCCCGGTTCTCCAGCGCCGATCGCTTCAGTCCCCTTCTCGTCCACGGCTGCTCCAGTCCCCTTCTTCCCGGCCAGCCGCTCCAACCCCAGTCAGCTGGTCTAGCCCTGCAGTCCTCATGCTGACCCCAAGTCCCCTTCTCCTCCGTCATTTGCGCCAACCCATTTCTCTCCCGCCGGCAGATACACTCCCCGTTCCCCAGCGTTGACCGCTCCTGTCACCTTCTGGTCAACCAGCCCCCGTTCTCTCCCATTTGCCACTCCATCTCCCGTGCTGCTCTAGCCCTGCATTCCCTATGCTCACATCTCAGCCCCTCCTCCCCCACCCCCCCCCCCCCCCGCCAGTCAACCCAACCCCCCTTCTCTTCTAGCGGCAGTTCAAACTCAGTACTTTCCCGCGGTCCGCTCGATCTTCCGTTCTCTCACGCTGTCTGCTCGTACTCCCGTTCTTACACTCTGGCAACTACAGCCCTTGTTCTCCAGCGCAGACCGCTCCAGTCCCCTTCTTGTCCTCGGGCTGCTCCAGACACCGTTCTTCCCCGCCGGCCACTTTGTCGGCCGTTCTTTCGGCCGCTACAGCCCCCGTTATCCCCTGCCAGCAGCTCTAGCCATGAAGTCTCCATGCTGACTGCCCAGCCTCATTCTCCGGCCATTTGGCTCAAATCCTTCTCTTCTGCCGATTTCTCCAGAGCCCGTACTCTCCCGACAGCCGCTCAATCCCCAGTCCTCAACCGCCAACCGCTCCAGCCCCAGTTATCTAGCTGGCCGCAGCAGCCCCCGTTTTCACCCGCTGGCGGCTTCTGACCCTGTTCTTCCCCGCCGGCCACTCCAGCTCACGTTCTTCCCTGGTTGTCGCTCAAGCCCCCTTCAGCTGTTCTAGCCCTGCAGTCCCCATGCTGTCAGCCCAATCCCCTTCTCCTCCGCCAGTTGTCCCAATCCTCTTCACTCAGGCAGGAAGCCTCAGCGTCTGTTCTCCGCCAATGGCCAATCCAACTTCCATTATCCCCTGCCATGCATTCCAGACCCCGTTCCCCCAAGCCTGATAATGTAGCTCTGCAAATCCCATGCTGAAGGCCTATCCAATTCTTACCCACCATTCACTCCAACCCCCTTCTTCCCTCCGGGCAGCTCCAGCACGCGTTCGCCTCTGCTGGTCGCTCGAGGCCCGTTCAGCTGCTCTAGCCCTGAAGTCCCATGCTGTCAACCCAGTCCCCTTCTCCTCTGCCAGTTGTCCTAACCTCCTTCACTCCCGCCGGAAGGTTCAGCCGCTGTTCTCCACCACTATCCACTCCAACCCTCATTCTCCCCTGCCGGCCATTCCAGACCCCGTTCTCCCAAGCCTGATAATTTAGCCCTGCAAATCCCATGCTGAAAGCCCAGCTCACTTCTCATCCGCCATTCACCCCAATCCCCTTCTCTACTCCGGGCAGCTCCAGCTCCGCGTTCTTGTCCGCCGGCAACACGAATCCCCGCTCCGCCCTGCTGGCCACTCGAACCACCGTTCACCTAATCGGCAACCCTATCCCCCGTTCTTTCGGCCGCTCCAGATCCCGTTCTCCCAGGTCACCTGCTCTAGCCCTGCAGTCCGCATGCTCTTAGGCCAGCCCCCTTCTGCTCCGCCAGTTGCTCCAGCCCCCGTTATTCTCCTCCGGCCACTCCAGATATCGTCAACTGCCTTGGCCCAGCAGTCCCCATGCTATCAGCCAAGGATCCTCCTCCGCAGTTGCCACAAACCATTTCACCACCGCAGTCAGATCCAGCACCCGTTATCTACCGCTGACCTCTCCGGTCACCTTCTCGACCACTGGCTCCTCCATCCGCCGTTCTCTTCCTTAGGCCGCTTCTGACCCCGTTCTCAGTCCATACACGCTCAATCCCGAGTCCTCGACCGCCGAACACTCCAACACCCGTTCTCTCGTGCTGGCTGCTCCAGCTGCCGTTTTTCCCGTTGCCCACTTATTATCCCTTATTCCCCACAGCCGTAAGCAGCCAGCCTTCTTCCCAGCCTTCCGCTCCAGCCCTCGTTAGCTGCTCTAGCCGTGCAGACGACATGCTGTAAGCCCAGCCCCCTATTCGCCCGGCAGTCCCCCGAACCACATTATCTCCAGCCGGCAGCTACCGCTAGTCGTTCCAGCCCCCGTTACTCCCCTCCGGCCACTCCAGATACCGTCATCTGCCTTCGCCCAGCAGTCCCCATGATATCAGCCAATCATTCTCCTGCTCCGGAAGTTGGCACAAACCATTTCACTCTCTCCGGCAGATCCACCATCCGTTACCTACCGCTGACCTCTCCTGTCACTTTCTCGACCACTGGCTCCTCCATCCGCCGATCTCTTCCTTAGGCCTCTCCTGACCCCGTTCTCAATCCACACCCGCTCCATCCCGAGTCCTCCACCACCGAACACTCCAACCCCCGTTCTCCATGCAGGCTGCTCCAGCTGCAGTTATCTCCCGCTGCGCGCTTATTATCCAGTCTTCCCCACCGCGTACAGAGCCAGCCTTCTTCCCTGCCGTCCGCTCCAGCCCCCGTCAGCTGCTCTAGCCGTGCAGACGACATGCTGTAAGGTCAGCCCCCTATTCGCCAGCCAGTCGCCCCAACCACATTCTCTCCTGCCGGAAGCTCCTGCCCTTTCGTCCCAAACCTCCACCCCCACCCGCCACGGCCACAGCAGCCCCGGTTCTCCAGCGCCGACCGCTCCAGTCCCCTTCTCGTACACGGTCTGCTCCAGACCCCGTTTTCTCATGTTGGCCGCACCAGCCCCAGTTCACCTATGCAGGACGTTCAAGCACTGTCAGCTGCTCTCGCCCTGCAATTGGCATGCTCTCAGCCCATCCCCCTTCTCCTCTGCAAGTTTCCTCAACTAATTTCTCTCCCGGCAGCAGTTCCAGACCCCGTTCTCCATGTTTGGTACATCCAGCCCCGTTTGTCTCACGCTGGTCACTCCAGCCCCGGTGCTGCTCCAGCGCAGCAGACCCCATGCTGACTGCACAGAACACTTCTTCCCCACCAGTTGCGCCAAATAACTTCTCTCCCGGTGGCAGCTCCAGCTCCCCTCTCCACCGCCAGATGCCCCAACCCCCTTCTCTACCGGTGGCAGCTCCAGCTCCAGTCTACACCGCCGATCGCAGCAGTCACCTTTTAGTCTAGTTGCCGCTCTAGCCCCCGTCTGTCTACGCGACCACTCCAGACCCCGTTCTTCCCAGCCGGCCGTCCAGCACTGCTTTCTCCCGCTGTCCGCTTCTGAACCTTTTCTACCCCGCCGGCTACTCTCGCCCGCGTTCTCCCCTGCCTGTCGCTCGAGCCACCTTCAGCAGCTCTAGCCCAGCAGTCCCCATGCTGTCCGTCCAGTCCCCTTCTCTTCCGTCCTTTGCCCCAACGCATTTCTCTCCAGCCGGCAGATCAAGTCCCCGTTCCCCACCGTTGACCGCTCCTGTCACCTTCTCGTCAACTGGCTTCTCCAGACCACGTTCTTTCCAGCTGGCCACTCCAGCTCCCGTGCTGCTCTAGCCCTGCATTCCCCATGTTGAAATCCCAGCCCCTTCTCCCCCGTCAGTCAACCCAACCCCCCTTCTCTTCCTGCGGCAGCTCTAACTCCTTACTTTCCCGCGGTCCGCTCAATCTCCGTTCTCTCACGCTGTCTGCTTGTACTCCCGGTCTTACACTCTCGCCACTCCAGCCCCGGATCTCCAGCGCCGACCGCTGCAGTCCCTTTCTCGTTCACTTCTCACACGCCATTGACCCCATCCCCCTTCTCTACTCCTGGCATCCCAGCTCCGCGTTCTTGCACGCAAGACACACCAAAACCCGCTCTTCCCTGCTGGCCTCTCGGGACCTCGTTCACCTAGCCGACTACTCTATCCTCCGTTATGTCGGCCACTCCAGCACCCGTTCTCCCCGGCCAGCTGCTATATTCCAGCAGTCCGCATGCGCTTAGACCAGGCCCCATCTACTCTGCCAATTCCCCCGCTCATTTCACACCCGCGGGCAGCTCCAGCCCCCGATCTGCACCACTGATCGATCAAGCCCACTTTCTTTCCGGCTTGCGTCTTCTGACCCTGTATTTCTCTGCCGGCCACTCTAGCCAGCGGTCTCCATTGCGGACTGCTCCAGCTCCCGTTCTCCATCGGCAGCTACTCTTGCCCTACATTCCCCATGCTTACATCCCAGCCCGTTCATCCCCGCCAGTCAACCCAGCCCACTTCTATTCTTGCGGCAGTTCTAACTCCGTACTTTCCGCGGTACGCTCAATCTCCCGTTCTCTCACGCTGTCTGCTCGTAAACCCATTCTTACACTCTGGCAACTCCAGCCCCGGTTCTCCAGCGCCGACCGCTCCAGACCCCTTCTTGTCAACGGGCTGCTCCAGTCACCGTTCTTCTCCTCCTGCCACTTTGTCCGCCATTCTTCCGGCCGCTACAGCCCCCGTTCTCCCCTGCCAGCTGCTCTAGCCATGAAGTCACCATGCTGACCGCCCAGCCCCATTCTCCGGCCATTTGCCGCAAACCTCTTCTCTTCCGCGGGTTCTCCAGAGCCTATTCAACCCCGACAGCCGCTCAATCCCCAGTCCTCCACCGCCAACCGCTCCAGACCCCGTTTTCTCCCGCTGTCGGCTTCTGACCCTGTTCTTCCCCGCCGGCCACTCCAGCCCACGTTCTTCCCTGCCTATCGCTCGAGCCCCCTTCAGCTGCTCTAGCCCTGCAGTCCCCATGCTGTCAGCCCAATCCCCTTCTCCTCCGCCAGTTGACCCAACCCCCTTCACTCACGCAGGACGTTTCAGCGTCTATTCTCCGCCAATGGCCAATCCAACTCCCATTCTCCCCTGCCGGCCATTCCAGACCCCGTTCTCCCAAGCCTGTTAATCTAGCCCTGCAAATACCATGCTGAAAGCCCAGTCCACTTCTGACACGCCATTGACCCTATTTCCCTTCTCTACTCCTGGCATCCCATCTCCGCGTTCTTGCACGCAAGCCACACCAAAACCCGCTCTTCCCTGCTGGCCACTCGGGCCCCCGTTCACCTAGCCGATTACTCCATCCCCCGTTGTGTCGGCCACTCCAGCCCCCGTTCTCCAAGGCCAGCTGCTATATCACAGCAGTCCGCATGCGATTAGCCCAGGCCCCATCTACTCTGCCAATTCCCACGCCCATTTCACACCCGCCGGCAGCTCCATCCCCCGATCTGCACCACTGACCGATCCAGCCCACTTGCTTTCCCGCTTGCCGCTTCTGACCCTTTATTTCTTTGCCGGCCACTCCAGCCCGAGTTCTCCATTGCGGACTGCTCCTGCCCCCGTCAGCTGCTCAACCGTGCAGTTCCCATGCTGCAACAACATCCCCCTTCTCCCCCACAAGTCGCCCAACCACTTTCTCTCCAGCCGGCAGCTCCAGCCTTGTTCCCCACACACTTCCCGACCCGGCCCCGGTTCTCCAGCGCCAAACGCTCCAGTCCCCGTCTCGTCCACCAGATGTTCCAGTTCCCGATCTCCCCTGCCGACCGCTCCAGTCCACACAGCTGCTCAAGCAATGAAGACCATGCTGACCGCCCAGCCACCTTCTCCGGCCATTTGCCGCAACCCCCCCTCTCTCGCGCTGGCTTCTCCAGAGCCCGTTCTCCTCCGATAGCGGTTCCATCCCCAGTCCTCCGCCGCCAACCGCACCAGCCCCTGTTCTCTCAAGCTGGCTGATCCAACCCCCGTTTTCTCCCGCTGGCTGCTTCTGACCCTGTTCTTCCCCGTCGGCCACTCCAGGTTGAGTTCTCCCATGCCGGTGGCTTGAGCCCCCTTCAGCTGCTCTAGACCCGCAGTCCCCATGCTGTGAACCCAGTCCCCTTCCCTTCCGCCAGTTGCCCCTTCTCCCTTCATTTCCGCCGGAAGCTTCAGCCTCTGTTCTCCGCCAACATCCACTCCATCTCCCATTCTCCCCAGCCGGCCATTCTAGAATCCCTTCTCACAAGCCAGATAATCTAGCCCTGCAAATCCCATGCTGAAAGCCCAGCCCATTTCTCACATGCTACTGACCCCAACCCCCTTCTCTACCAGGGCAGCTCCAGCTCAGCGTTTTTGCCCGCCGGCCACGCCAATCCACGCTCTTCCCTGCTGGCCACTCGTGCCCGCTTTGACTTAGCCAACTACTCCATCCCCCGTTCTGTCGGCCGCTCCAGCCCCCTTTCTCCCAGGCCAGCTGCTCTATCCCAGGAGTCCTCATGCTCATAGCCCAGACGCCATCTACTCTGCCAGTTGAGCCACCCATTTCACACCCGCCGGCAGCTCCAGCCCCCGCTCTGCACCACTGACCGATCCAGTCCACTTTCTTTCCCGCTTGCGACTCTGACCCTCTATTTCCTTGCCGGCCACTCTAGACCGAGTTCTCCATTGCGGACTGCTCCATCCCCCGTCAGTTGCTCAACCGTGCAGATCCCATGCTGCAAGCACATCTCCCTTCTCCCCCGCCAGTCGCCCAACCACTTTCTCTCCTGCCGACAGAACCAGCCCGTTCCGTCCCACCCCTCCACCCCCTCCCGCCCCGGCCACAGCAGCCCCGGTTCTCCAACGCCGACCGCTACAGTCCCCTTCTCGTACACGGTCTGCTCAAGACTCCGTTTTCTTATGTTGGGAGCACCAACCCCAGTTCACCCATGCCAGCCGTTCCAGCACTGTCAGCTGCTCCCGCCCGGCAATCGGCATGCTCTCAGCCCACCTCCTTTGACCTCCGCAAGATGCCCCAACCAATTTCACTCCCGGCAGCAGCTCCAGCCCCCGTTCTCCATCTCTGGTCCATCCAGACCAGGTTGTCTCACGCTGGTCACTCCAGCCCCGGTGCTGCTCTAGCGCTGCAGACCCCATGCTGCCTCCACAGCTCACTTCTTCCCCACCATTTTCCCCAACTAACTTCTCTCCCGGTGGCAGCTCGAGACTCCCTTCTGCCCCGCCAGTTGCCCCAACCCCCTTCTCTCCCTGTGGCAGCTCCAGCTCCCGTCTTCACCGCCGACCGCAGCAGTTCCCTTTTAGTCTAGTTGCCGCTCTAGTCCCCGTCTTTCTACGGCGGCCACTCCAGACCGCGTTCTTCCCCGCCGGCCGTCCAGCCCCCGTTTTCTCCCGCTGGCCGCTTCTGACCCTGTTCTACCCCTCCGGCCACTCCAGCCCGCATTCCCCAATGCCGGTCGCTCTAGCCCCCTTCAACTTCTCTAGCCCTGCAGTCCCCATGTTGTAAGCCCAGCCCCCTTCTCCTCCGCAAGTTGCCCCAACTCCCTTCACTCCCGCAGGAAGCTTCAGCCGCTGTTCTCCGCCAACATCTACTCTATCCCCCATTCTCCCCTGCCGGCCATTCCAGAACCCGATCTCCCAAGCCTGATAATCTACCCCTGCAAATCCCATGCTGAAATCCCAGTCCACTACTCACACGCCATTGACTTCAACCCCCTTCTCTACTCCAGGCAGCCCAGCTGCGCGTTCTTGCCGCCGGCCACACCAATCCCCGCTCTTCGCTGCTGGCCACTTTGGACACCGTTCATCAGTCCGACTACTACATCCACCGTTCTGTCGGCCGCTCCAGCCCGCGTTCCTCCAGGCCAGCTGCTCTATCCCAGCAGTCCGCATGCTCTAAGCCCAGGCCCAATCTACTCTGCCAGTTGCTACACCGATTTCACACCCGCCGGCAGCTCCATCCCCCGATCTGCACCACTGACCGATCCAGCCCACTTTCTTTCCCGCTTGCCACTTTTGAACCTGTATTTCTTTGCCGGCCACTCCAGCCCGCGTTCACCATTGAAAACTGCTTCAGCCCCCGTCAGCTGCTCCACCGTGCAGTACCCATGCAGCAAGAACATCCCCCTTCTCTCCGCCAGTCGCCCAACAACTTTCTCTCCTGCCGGAAGCTTCAACCCGTTCCGTCCCACGCCTCCACCCACTCCCGCCCCTGCCACAGAAGCCCCGGTACTCCAGCGCCGACCGCTCCAGTCTCCTTCTCGTACACGGTCTGCTCCAGACCCCGTTTTCTCATGTTGGCCGCACCAGCCACAGTTTACCCATGCCGGCCGTTCCAGCACTGTCAGCTGCTCTCACCCTGCAATCGGCATGCTCTCAGCACAGCCCGCTTCTCCTCCGCAAGTTGCCCCAATCAATTTCTTTCCCGGCAGCAGCTCCAGACCCCGTTCTCCATCTCTGGTCCATCCAGCCCCGGTTGTCTAACGCTGGTCACTCCAGCCCCGGTGCTGCTCTAGCGCTGCAGACCCCATTCTGACTGCACAGCTCACTTTTTCCCCACCATTTGCCCCAAATAACTTCTCTCCCGGTGGCAGCTCCAGCTCCTTTCTACCCCGCCAGATGCCCCAACCACCTTCTCTCCCGGTTGCAGCTCTAGCTCCCGTCTACACCGCCGACCGCAGCAGGCCCCTTTTAGTCTAGTTGCCGCCCTAGCCCCCGTCTTTCTACGGAGGCCACTCCAGACTCGTACATCCCCGCCGGCCGTCCAGCCCCCGTTCTCTCCCGCTGGCCGCTTCTGACCCTATTCTTCCCCGCCGGCAACTCCAGCCCGTGTTCTGCCCTGCCTGACGCTCGAGCCTCCTTCTGCTGCTCTAGCTCAGCAGTCCCCATGCTGTCCGCCCAGTCCCCTTTCCTCCAACATTTGCCCCAACCCATTTCTCTCCCACCGGCAGATCAAGTCCCCATTTCCCACCGTTGACCGCTCCTGTCACCTTCTCGTCAACCAGCCCCCATTCTCTCCCACTTGCCACTCCATCTCCCGTGCTGCTCTATCCCTGCATTCCCTATGCTCACATCTCAGCCCGTCCTCCCCCACCCCCCGCCAGTCAACCCAACCCCCCTTCTCTTCTTGCGGCAGTTCTAACTCCTTACTTTCCCGCCGTCCGCTCAATCTCCCGTTCTCTCACGCTGACTGCTCGTACTCACGTTCTTACACTCTGTCAACTCCAGCTCTTGTTCTCCAGCGGAGACCGCTCCAGTCCCCTTCTTGTCCACGGGCTGCTGCAGTCACCGTTCTTCTCCACCGGCCAATTTGTCGGCCGTTCTTCCGGCCGCTACAGTCCCCGTTATCCCCTGCCAGCAGCTCTAGCCATGAAGTCTCCATGCTGACAGCCCAGCCTGATTCTCCGACCATTTGGCTCAAACCCCTTCTCTTCCGCCGCCTTCTCCGGAGCCCGTTCTCTCCCGACAGCCGCTCCATCCCCAGTCCTCCACCGCCAACCGCTCCAGTCCCCGTTATCTCAAGCTGGCCGCAGCAGCCCCCGTTTTCACCCGCTGGCGGCTTCTGACCCTGTTCTTCCCCGCCAGCCACTCCAGCTCACGTTCTTCCCTGGCTGTCGCTCGAGCCCCCCTCAGCTGCTCTAGCCCAGCAGTCTCCATGCTGTCAGCCCAATCCCCTTCTCCTCCGCAAGTTGTCCCAATCCTCTTCACTCAGGCAGGAAGCCTCAGCGTCTGTTCTCCGCCAATGGCAAATCCAACTTCCATTATCCGCTGCCGTCCATTCCAGACCCCGTTCTCCCAAGCCTGATAATGTAGTTCTGAAAATCCCATGCTGAAAGCCTACCCAATTCACACTCGCCATTCACTCCAACACCCTTCTTTCCTCCGGGCAGCTCCAGCTCGGGCTCGCCCCTGCTGGTCGCTCGAAGCCCATTCAGCTGCTCTAGCCCTGAAGTCCCCATGCTGTCAACCCAGTCCCCTTCTCCTCCGCCAGTTACCCCAGCTCCCTTCACTCCCGCCGGAAGCTTCAGCTGCAGTTCTCCAGCACCATTCAATCCATCCCCCATTCTCCCCCACCGGCCATTCCAGAACCCGTTCTCACAAGCCTGATAATCTATCCCTGCAAATCCCATGCTGAAAGCCCAGCCCACTTCTCACACGCCATTGACGCCAACCCCCTTCTCTACTCCGGGCAGCTCCAGCTCCGCGTTATTCCCCGGCCACACCAATCCCTGCTCTGCCCTGCTGGCTACTCGAGACCCGGTTCACCTAGCCGGCAACCCCATCCCCCGTTCTTTCTGCCGCTCCAGACCCCGGTCTCCCAGGCCAGCTGCTCTCGCCCTGCAGTCCGCATGCTCTTAGCCCAGCCCTCTTCTACTCCGCCAGTTGCCCCTTCCATTTCACACTGGTCGGAAGCTGCAGACCCTGATCTGCACCTCTGACCAATCCAGCCACCTTTCTTTCCCGCTGCCGCTTCTGACCCTGTATTTCCCCGCCGTCCAATCCATCCCGCGTTCTCCACTGCAGGCCATTCCAGCCCCCCTCAGCGGCTCAAGCCGTGCATTCCCCATGCTGTAAGCACAGCCCCCATCCACCCCGCCAGACGCCCAACCACTTTCTCTCCGGCCGGCTGTTCCAGCCCCGTTCCCCCAACCCTTCCCCCCCCCACCCCCTCCACCCGCCCCTGCCACTGCAGCCGCGATTGTGCGGCGCCCAACGCTCCATTCCCCTGCTCGTCCACGGGCTGCTCCAGCACCCGTTCTCTCATGCTGGATCCTCCAGCACCATCAGCTGCACTCGCTCTGCAGTCGAGGTGCTCTCAGCCGAGCCCACTGTTCCTCGCCATTTGCCAAAGCGCACTTCTCACCTACAGGCAGCTCCAGCCCCCGTTCGCCATCTCTAGTAGATCCAGAACCCGTACTCTGCCGCTAGCCGCTCCAGCCCCCATTATTCCCCTCCGGCCACTCCAGATACCGTCAAGTGCCTTCGCCCAGCAGTCCCCATACTATCAGCCAAGCATCCTCCTTCTGCGGCAGTTGCCACAAACCATTTCACTCACGCCCGCCGTTCAGCCCCCGTTTACTCCCGGTGGCCGCTTCTGAACCTATTCTTCCCCGGCGGCCTATCCAGTCCGCGTTCTCACCTGCCTGTCGCTGGAGCCCCCTTCAGCTGCTCTAGCCCAGCAGTCCTCATGCTGTCCGCCCAGTCCCCTTCTCCTCCCGTTATTTACCCCAACCCATTTCTCTCCAGCCGGCAGTTCAAGTCCCCGTTCCCCACCGTTGACCGCTCCTGTCACCTTCTCGTCAACTGGCTTCACCAGACCCCGTTCTCTCCCGCTGGCCACTCCAGCTCCCATGCTGCTCTAGCCCTGCATTCCCCATGCTGACATCCCAGCCCCGTCTCCCCCGTCAGTCAACCCAAACCCCCTTCTCTTCTTGCGGCAGCTCTAACTCCGTACTTTCCCGCGGTCCGCTCAATCTCCGTTCTCTAACGCTGTCTGCTCGACCTCCCGTTCTTACACTCTGGCCACTCCAGTCCAGGATCTCCAGCGCCGACTGGTCCAGTCACTTTCTCTTTCACGGGCTGCTCCAGTCCCCGTTCTTCCCCGTTGGCCACGTTGTCCCCCGGTACTCAGGCCGCACCAGCCTCCGTTCTCCTCTCCCAGCTGCTCTAGCCGTGCAGTTCCCATGCTGACCGCCCAGCCACCTTCTCCGGCCATTTGCCGCAACCCCCCCTCTCTCGCGCTGGCTTCTCCAGAGCCCGTTCTCCTCCGATAGCGGTTCCATCCCCAGTCCTCCGCCGCCAACCGCACCAGCCCCTGTTCTCTCAAGCTGGCTGATCCAACCCCCGTTTTCTCCCGCTGGCTGCTTCTGACCCTGTTCTTCCCCGTCGGCCACTCCAGGTTGAGTTCTCCCATGCCGGTGGCTTGAGCCCCCTTCAGCTGCTCTAGACCCGCAGTCCCCATGCTGTGAACCCAGTCCCCTTCCCTTCCGCCAGTTGCCCCTTCTCCCTTCATTTCCGCCGGAAGCTTCAGCCTCTGTTCTCCGCCAACATCCACTCCATCTCCCATTCTCCCCAGCCGGCCATTCTAGAATCCCTTCTCACAAGCCAGATAATCTAGCCCTGCAAATCCCATGCTGAAAGCCCAGCCCATTTCTCACATGCTACTGACCCCAACCCCCTTCTCTACCAGGGCAGCTCCAGCTCAGCGTTTTTGCCCGCCGGCCACGCCAATCCACGCTCTTCCCTGCTGGCCACTCGTGCCCGCTTTGACTTAGCCAACTACTCCATCCCCCGTTCTGTCGGCCGCTCCAGCCCCCTTCTCCCAGGCCAGCTGCTCTATCCCAGGAGTCCTCATGCTCATAGCCCAGACGCCATCTACTCTGCCAGTTGAGCCACCCATTTCACACCCGCCGGCAGCTCCAGCCCCCGCTCTGCACCACTGACCGATCCAGTCCACTTTCTTTCCCGCTTGCGACTCTGACCCTCTATTTCCTTGCCGGCCACTCTAGACCGAGTTCTCCATTGCGGACTGCTCCATCCCCCGTCAGTTGCTCAACCGTGCAGATCCCATGCTGCAAGCACATCTCCCTTCTCCCCCGCCAGTCGCCCAACCACTTTCTCTCCTGCCGACAGAACCAGCCCGTTCCGTCCCACCCCTCCACCCCCTCCCGCCCCGGCCACAGCAGCCCCGGTTCTCCAACGCCGACCGCTACAGTCCCCTTCTCGTACACGGTCTGCTCAAGACTCCGTTTTCTTATGTTGGGAGCACCAACCCCAGTTCACCCATGCCAGCCGTTCCAGCACTGTCAGCTGCTCCCGCCCGGCAATCGGCATGCTCTCAGCCCACCTCCTTTGACCTCCGCAAGATGCCCCAACCAATTTCACTCCCGGCAGCAGCTCCAGCCCCCGTTCTCCATCTCTGGTCCATCCAGACCAGGTTGTCTCACGCTGGTCACTCCAGCCCCGGTGCTGCTCTAGCGCTGCAGACCCCATGCTGCCTCCACAGCTCACTTCTTCCCCACCATTTTCCCCAACTAACTTCTCTCCCGGTGGCAGCTCGAGACTCCCTTCTGCCCCGCCAGTTGCCCCAAACCCCTTCTCTCCCTGTGGCAGCTCCAGCTCCCGTCTTCACCGCCGACCGCAGCAGTTTCCTTTTAGTCTAGTTGCCGCTCTAGTCCCCGTCTTTCTACGGCGGCCACTCCAGACCGCGTTCTTCCCCGCCGGCCGTCCAGCCCCCGTTTTCTCCCGCTGGCCGCTTCTGACCCTGTTCTACCCCTCCGGCCACTCCAGCCCGCATTCCCCAATGCCGATCGCTCGAGCCCCCTTCAGCATCTCTAGCCCTGCAGTCCCCATGTTGTAAGCCCAGCCCCCTTCTCCTCCGCAAGTTGCCCCAACTCCTTTCACTCCCGCAGGAAGCTTCAGCCGCTGTTCTCCGCCAACATCTACTCTATCCCCCATTCTCCCCTGCCGGCCATTGCAGAACCCGATCTCCCAAGCCTGATAATCTACCCCTGCAAATCCCATTCTGAAATCCCAGTCCACTACTCACACGCCATTGACTTCAACCCCCTTCTCTACTCCAGGCAGCCCAGCTGCGCGTTCTTGCCGCCGGCCACACCAATCCCCGCTCTTCGCTGCTGGCCACTTTGGACACCGTTCATCAGTCCGACTACTACATCCACCGTTCTGTCGGCAGCTCCAGCCCGCGTTCCTCCAGGCCAGCTGCTCTATCCCAGCAGTCCGCATGCTCTAAGCCCAGGCCCAATCTACTCTGCCAGTTGCCACACCGATTTCACACCCGCCGACAGCTCCATCCCCCGATCTGCACCACTGACCGATGAAGCCCACTTTCTTTCCCGCTTGCCACTTTTGAACCTGTATTTCTTTGCCGGCCACTCCAGCCCGCGTTCACCTTTGAAAACTGCTTCAGCCCCCGTCAGCTGCTCCACCGTGCAGTACCCATGCAGCAAGAACATCCCCCTTCTCTCCGCCAGTCGCCCAACAACTTTCTCTCCTGCCGGAAGCTTCAACCCGTTCCGTCCCACGCCTCCACCCACTCCCGCCCCTGCCACAGAAGCCCCGGTACTTCAGCGCCGACCGCTCCAGTCTCCTTCTCGTACACGGTCTGCTCCAGACCCCGTTTTCTCATGTTGGCCGCACCACCCCCAGTTCACCCATGCCAGCCGTTCCAGCACTGTCAGCTGCTCTCACCCTGCAATCGGCATGCTCCCAGCCCAGCGTCCTTCTCCTCCACAAGTTGCCCCAACCAATTTCTCTCCCGGCAGCAGCTCCAGACCCCGTTCTCCATCTCTGGTCCATCCAGCCCCGGTTGTCTAACGCTGGTCACTCCAGCCCCGGTGCTGCTCTAGCGCTGCAGACCCCATTCTGACTGCACAGCTCACTTTTTCCCCACCATTTGCCCCAAATAACTTCTCTCCCGGTGGCAGCTCCAGCTCCTTTCTACCCCGCCAGATGCCTCAACCACCTTCTCTCCCGGTTGCAGCTCTAGCTCCCGTCTACACAGCCGACCGCAGCAGGCCCCTTTTAGTCTAGTTGCCGCTCTAGCCCCCGTCTTTCTACGGAGGCCACTCCAGACTCGTTCATCCCCGCCGGCCGTCCAGCCCCCGTTCTCTCCCGCTGGCCGCTTCTGACCCTATTCTTCCCCGCCGGCAACTCCAGCCCGTGTTCTGCCCTGCCTGACGCTCGAGCCTCCTTCTGCTGCTCTAGCCCAGCAGTCCCCATGCTGTCCGCCCAGTCCCCTTTCCTCCAACATTTGCCCCAACCCATTTCTCTCCCACCGGCAGATCAAGTTCCCATTTCCCACCGTTGACCGCTCCTTCTCGTCAAATGGCTTCTCCAGATCCCGTTTTCTCCCGCTGGCCACTCCGGCTCCCGTGCTGCTCTAGCCCTTCATTCTGCCGAGTCCCCTTCTCCTTTCCAGTTGCCACAACTCCCTTCACTCCGGAAGCTTCAGCCGCTGATCTCCGCCAGCATTCACTCCAACCCCCATTCTCCCCTGCCGGCCGTTCCACAACCCGTTCTCAGAGGCCTGATAATCTAGCCCTGCAAATCCCATGCTGAAAGCCCAGCCCACTTCTCACACGCCATTGACCCCAACCCCGTTCTTGACTCCGGAATCTCCAGCTCCGCGTTCTTGCCCGCCGGCCACACCAATCCCCGCTCTTCCCTGCTGGCCACTCGGGCCCCGTTCACCTAGCCGACAACTCCATCCCCCGTTCTGTCGGCCGCTCCAGCCCCCGTTCTCCAGGCCAGCTGCTCTATCTCAGCAGTCCGCATGCTCTTAGCCCAGCCCCCATCTACTCTGCCAGTTGCCCAACCCATTTCACACCCGCCGGCAGCTCCAGTCCCCGATCTGCACCACTGACCGATCCAGCCCACTTACTTTCCCGCTTTCCCCTTCTGACCCTGTATTTCCTTGCCGGCCATTCCAGTCCGCATTCTCCATTGCGGCCTGCTCCAGCCCCCGTCAGCTGCTCAACCGTGGAGTTCCCATGCTGCAAGCACATCCCCCTTCTCTCCCGCCAGTTGACCTACCACTTAGACTCCCGCCGCCTGGTCTAGCCCCGTTCCCCACACCCTTAACCAGCACTTCCCGCCCCGGCCACTCCAGCCCCGGTTCTCCAGCGCGGACCGCTCAAGTCCCCATCTCGTCCACGAGATGCTCTAGTTCCCGTTCTCCCCTGCTGCCCGCTCCAGCCCCCGTCAGCTGCTCTAGCCATGCAGACCCATGCAGTCCGCCCAGTTCCCTTTCCCTCCGCCATTTTTCTCAACCCATTTCTCCCCGCCGGCTGTTCAAGTCAACGTTCCCCACCGTTGACCTCTCCTGTCAGCTTCTCGTCCACTGGCTGCTCGAGCCACCGTTCTCTCCCGGTGGCATCGCCAGCCCCCCGTCTGCAGCTCCAGCCCTGCAGTCCGCATGCTGATATCCCAGCCCATTCTCCCCCGCCAGTCACCCCATAACCACTTCTCTCCTAGCGGCAACTCTTACTCTTGCCCGCCGTCCGCTCCATCTTCGTTCGACTTGCTGTCTACTCGAATTCCCGTTCTTACACTCTGGCCTCTCCAGCCCCGGTACTCCATCGCCGACCGCTCCAGTCCCATTCTCGTCCACTGGCAGCTTCAGCCCCCGTTCTTTCTCGTTTTGTGCTGCAGCCCGCGTCAGCTGCTCTAGCCCTGCAGTCGGAATGCTCTTAGCCCAGCCCCCTTTTCACCCGCCAGTTGCCCAAGCCCACGTCTCTCCCACATGCAGCTCCAGCCCCCGTTCTCCATCTCTCCTCCATCTGGCCCCCGTTCACTCCTACTAGACGATCCAGCCTCCGTTATTTCCCTCCGGCCACTCCAGACCCCGTCAACTGCTCTCGCTCAGCAGTCCCCAAACTATCCGCCAAGCACCCTTCTTCTCCGGCAGTTGCCACAAACCATTTCCCTCACACCGGCAGATCCAAAACCTGTCCTCTACAGCTGACTTCTCCTGTCATCTTCTCGATCACTGGCTCGACCAGCCGCCGTTCTCTCCCTTAGGCCGCCTCTGACCGCGTTCTCAGCCGAAACCCGCTCCATCACGAGTCCTCCGCCGCCCACCGCTCCAGTCCCCGTACTCCCATGCTGTCTTCTCCAGCTCCCGTTATCTCCCGCTGGCCGCTTCTTACCAATTTCTTCCCCACCGGCGTAAACAGCCAGCCTTCTTCGCTGCGGGGAGCTCCAGCCTCCGTCAGCTGCTCTAGCCGTGCAGACGACATGCTGTAAGCCCAGACCCCTATTCGACCTTTAGTCCCCCGAACCACTTTCTCTCCCGCCGGCAGCTCCAGCCCCGTTCAGCCCCACGCATCTTCCCCCTCATGCCCCGGCGACAGCAGCCCCAGTTCTCCAGCGCCCTACGCTCCAGCTCCCTTCTCCCCCGCTAGTTGCCCCAACCCCCTTCTCTTCCGGTGGCAGCTCCAGCTCCCGTCTACACCGCCGACTGCTGACGTCCACTTTTAGTATATTGGCCGCTCCAGACGCCGTTATTCCCCGCCAGCCACTCCAACCTGCGTTCTTCCCCGCCGGCTGCTCCATTTACCATCAGCTACTCTAGCCCTGCAGTCCCCATGCAGTTAGCCCAGTATCCTCGTCCTCCGCCAGTTGCCTCATCCAATGTCTCTAGCGCTAGCAGCACCAGCCCCCGTTTTCCATCTCTGATCGTTCCCGCCCCTGTTCTCTCCCGTGGCCATTCCTGCACCTGTACCGCTCTAGCCCATCAGACACCTTTCTGACTGCATAGCTCCCTTCTCCCCGGCCAGTTACCCCAACCCCCTTATCTCCCGGTGGCAGCACCAGCTCCCGTCTACACCGCCGACTCCTGCAGTCCCC
Organism: Narcine bancroftii; assembly: GCF_036971445.1. Taxonomy (NCBI): domain Eukaryota; kingdom Metazoa; phylum Chordata; class Chondrichthyes; order Torpediniformes; family Narcinidae; genus Narcine; species Narcine bancroftii. Next base: position 2,131,466 of record NW_027211808.1, read on the forward strand.
TTTTAGTCCAGTGGCCGCTCCAGCCCACGTTCTTCCACGCCAGGCACTCCAGACCGCGTTCTTCCCCACCGGCTACTCCAGCTCCCGTTCTCCCTCGGCAGCTACTCTTGCCCTGCATTCCCCATGCTTACATCCTAGCACCTTCTCCCCCGCCAGTCACTCCATCCACCCATCTCGCATTGCGGCAACTGAAACTCTTGACCGCCGTCCGCTCCATCTTCCGTTTAACCCGCTGTTTGTACGTATTCCCTTTCTTGCACTCTAGCCTCTCCAGCCCCGGTTCTCCAGCGCCGATCGCTTCAGTCCCCTTCTCGTCCACGGCTGCTCCAGTCCCCTTCTTCCCGGCCAGCCGCTCCAACCGCAGTCAGCTGCTCTAGCCCTGCAGTCCCCATGCTGACCCCAAGTCCCCTTCTCCTCCGTCATTTGCGCAAACCCATTTCTCTCCCGCCGGCAGATACACTCCCCGTTCCCCAGCGTTGACCGCTCCTGTCACCTTCTGGTCAACCAGCCCCCGTTCTCTCCCATTTGCCACTCCATCTCCCGTGCTGCTCTAGCCCTGCATTCCCTATGCTCACATCTCAGCCCCTCCTCCCCCACCCCCCCCCCCCCCGCCAGTCAACCCAACCCCCCTTCTCTTCTAGCGGCAGTTCAAACTCAGTACTTTCCCGCGATCCGCTCGATCTCCCGTTCTCTCACGCTGTCTGCTCGTACTCCCGTTCTTACACTCTGGCAACTACAGCCCTTGTTCTCCAGCGCAGACCGCTCCAGTCCCCTTCTTGTCCTCGGGCAGCTCCAGACACCGTTCTTCCCCGCCGGCCAGTTTGTCGGCCGTTCTTTCGGCCGATACAGCCCCCGTTATCCCCTGCCAGCAGCTCTAGCCAAGAAGTCTCCATGCTGACTGCCCAGCCTCATTCTCCGGCCATTTGGCTCAAACCCCTTCTCTTCTGCCGATTTCTCCAGAGCCCGTACTCTCCCGACAGCCGCTCAATCCCCAGTCCTCAACCGCCAACCTCTCCAGCCCCAGTTATCTCAAGCTGGCCGCAGCAGCCCCCGTTTTCACCCGCTGGCGGCTTCTGACCCTGTTCTTCCCCGCCGGCCACTCCAGCTCACGTTCTTCCCTGGCTGTCGCTCAAGCCCCCTTCAGCTGTTCTAGCCCTGCAGTCCCCATGCTGTCAGCCCAATCCCCTTCTCCTCCGCCAGTTGTCCCAATCCTCTTCACTCAGGCAGGAAGCCTCAGAGTCTGTTCTCCGCCAATGGCCAATCCAACTTCCATTATCCCCTGCCATCCATTCCAGACCCCGTTCCCCCAAGCCTGATAATGTAGCTCTGCAAATCCCATGCTGAAAGCCTACCCAATTCTTACCCACCATTCACTCCAACCCCCTTCTTCCCTCCGGGCAGCTCCAGCACGCGTTCTCCTCTGCTGGTCGCTCGAGGCCCGTTCAGCTGCTCTAGCCCTGAAGTCCCATGCTGTCAACCCAGTCCCCTTCTCCTCTGCCAGTTGTCCTAACCTCCTTCACTCCCGCCGGAAGGTTCAGCCGCTGTTCTCCACCACCATCCACTCAAACCCTCATTCTCCCCTGCCGGCCATTCCAGACCCCGTTCTTTCAAGCCTGATAATTTAGCCCTGCAAATCCCATGCTGAAAGCCCAGCTCACTTCTCATCCGCCATTCACCCCAATCCCCTTCTCTACTCCGGGCAGCTCCAGCTCCGCGTTCTTGTCCGCCGGCAACACGAATCCCCGCTCCGCCCTGCTGGCCACTCGAACCACCGTTCACCTAATCGGCAACCCTATCCCCCGTTCTTTCGGCCGCTCCAGATCCCGTTCTCCCAGGTCACCTGCTCTAGCCCTGCAGTCCGCATGCTCTTAGGCCAGCCCCCTTCTGCTCCGCCAGTTGCTCCAGCCCCCGTTTTTCCCCTCCGGCCACACCAGATATCGTTAACTGCCTTGGCCCAGCAGTCCCCATGCTATCGGCCAAGGATCCTCCTCCGCAGTTGCCACAAACCATTTCACCACCGCAGTCAGATCCAGCACCCGTTATCTACCGCTGACCTCTCCGGTCACCTTCTCGACCATTGGCTCCTCCATCCGCCGTTCTCTTCCTTAGGCCGCTTCTGACCCCGTTCTCAGTCCATACACGCTCAATCCCGAGTCCTCGACCGCCGAACACTCCAACACCCGTTCTCTCGTGCTGGCTGCTCCAGCTGCCGTTTTTCCCGTTGCCCACTTATTATCCCTTATTCCCCACAGCCGTAAGCAGCCAGCCTTCTTCCCAGCCGTCCGCTCCAGCCCTCGTTAGCTGCTCTAGCCGTGCAGACGACATGCTGTAAGCCCAGCCCCCTATTCGCCCGGCAGTCCCCCGAACCACATTATCTCCAGCCGGCAGCTACCGCTAGCCGCTCCAGCCCCCGTTATTCCCCTCCGGCCACTCCAGATACCGTCATCTGCCTTCGCCCAGCAGTCCCCATGATATCAGCCAATCATTCTCCTGCTCCGGAAGTTGGCACAAACCATTTCACTCTCTCCGGCAGATCCACCATCCGTTACCTACCGCTGACCTCTCCTGTCACTTTCTCGACCACTGGCTCCTCCATCCGCCGATCTCTTCCTTAGGCCTCTCCTGACCCCGTTCTCAATCCACACCCGCTCCATCCCGAGTCCTCCACCACCGAACACTCCAACCCCCGTTCTCCATGCAGGCTGCTCCAGCTGCAGTTATCTCCCGCTGCGCTCTTATTATCCAGTCTTCCCCACCGCGTACAGAGCCAGCCTTCTTCCCTGCCGTCCGCTCCAGCCCCCGTCAGCTGCTCTAGCCGTGCAGACGACATGCTGTAAGGCCAGCCCCCTATTCGCCAGCCAGTCGCCCCAACCACATTCTCTCCTGCCGGAAGCTCCTGCCCTTTCGTCCCAAACCTCCACCCCCACCCGCCACGGCCACAGCAGCCCCGATTCTCCAGTCCCCTTCTCGTACACGGTCTGCTCCAGACCCCGTTTTCTCATGTTGGCCGCACCAGCCCCAGTTCACCTATGCAGGACGTTCCAGCACTGTCAGCTGCTCTCGCCCTGCAATTGGCATGCTCTCAGCCCATCCCCCTTCTCCTCTGCAAGTTTCCCCAACTAATTTCTCTCCCGGCAGCAGTTCCAGACCCCGTTCTCCATGTTTGGTACATCCAGCCCCGTTTGTCTCACGCTGGTCACTCCAGCCCCGGTGCTGCTCCAGCGCAGCAGACCCCATGCTGACTGCACAGAACACTTCTTCCCCACCAGTTGCGCCAAATAACTACTCTCCGGGTGGCAGCTCCAGCTCCCCTCTCCACCGCCAGATGCCCCAACCCCCTTCTCTACCGGTGGCAGCTCCAGCTCCCGTCTACACCGCCGATCGCAGCAGTCACCTTTTAGTCTAGTTGCCGCTCTAGCCCCCGTCTGTCTACGCGACCACTCCAGACCCCGTTCTTCCCAGCCGGCCGTCCAGCACTCGCTTTCTCCCGCTGTCCGCTTCTGAACCTTTTCTACCCCGCCGGCTACTCTCGCCCGCGTTCTCCCCTGCCTGTCGCTCGAGCCACCTTCAGCAGCTCTAGCCCAGCAGTCCCCATGCTGTCCGTCCAGTCCCCTTCTCTTCCGTCCTTTGCCCCAACGCATTTCTCTCCAGCCGGCAGATCAAGTCCCCGTTCCCCACCGTTGACCGCACCTGTCACCTTCTCGTCAACTGGCTTCTCCAGACCACGTTCTTTCCAGCTGGCCACTCCAGCTCCCGTGCTGCTCTAGCCCTGCATTCCCCATGCTGAAATCCCAGCCCCTTCTCCCCCGTCAGTCAACCCAACCCCCCTTCTCTTCCTGCGGCAGCTCTAACTCCTTACTTTCCCGCGGTCCGCTCAATCTCCGTTCTCTCACGCTGTCTGCTGGTACTCCCGGTCTTACACTCTCGCCACTCCAGCCCCGGATCTCCAGCGCCGACCGCTGCAGTCCCTTTCTCGTTCACTTCTCACACGCCATTGACCCCATCCCCCTTCTCTACTCCTGGCATCCCAGCTCCGCGTTCTTGCACGCAAGACACACCAAAACCCGCTCTTCCCTGCTGGCCACTCGGGCCCTCGTTCACCTAGCCGACTACTCTATCCCCCGTTGTGTCGGCCACTCCTGCACCCGTTCTCCCAGGCCAGCTGCTATATCCAAGCAGTCCGCATGCGCTTACCCAGGCCCCATCTACTCTGCCAACTCCCCCGCTCATTTCACACCCGCGGGCAGCTCCAGCCCCCGATCTGCACCACTGATCGATCAAGCCCACTTTCTTTCCGGCTTGCGTCTTCTGACCCTGTATTTCTCTGCCGGCCACTCTAGCCAGCGGTCTCCATTGCGGACTGCTCCAGCTCCCGTTCTCCATCGGCAGCTACTCTTGCCCTACATTCCCCATGCTTACATCCCAGCCCCTTCACCCCCGCCAGTCAACCCAGCCCACTTCTCTTCTTGCGGCAGTTCTAACTCCGTACTTTCCGCGGTACGCTCAATCTCCCGTTCTCTCACGCTGTCTGCTCGTAAACCCATTCTTACACTCTGGCAACTCCAGCCCCGGTTCTCCAGCGCCGACCGCTCCAGACCCCTTCTTGTCCACGGGCTGCTCCAGTCACCGTTCTTCTCCGCCTGCCACTTTGTCCGCCATTCTTCCGGCCGCTACAGCCCCCGTTCTCCCCTGCCAGCTGCTCTAGCCATGAAGTCACCATGCTGACCGCCCAGCCCCATTCTCCGGCCATTTGCCGCAAACCTCTTCTCTTCCGCGGGTTCTCCAGAGCCTATTCACCCCCGACAGCCGCTCAATCCCCAGTCCTCCACCGCCAACCGCTCCAGACCCCGTTTTCTCCCGCTGTCGGCTTCTGACCCTGTTCTTCCCCGCCGGCCACTCCAGCCCACGTTCTTCCCTGCCTATCTCTCGAGCCCCCTTCAGCTGCTCTAGCCCTGCAGTCCCCATGCTGTCAGCCCAATCCCCTTCTCCTCCGCCAGTTGACCCAACCCCCTTCACTCACGCAGGAAGTTTCAGCGTCTATTCTCTGCCAATGGCCAATCCAACTCCCATTCTCCCCTGCCGGCCATTCCAGACCCCGTTCTCCCAAGCCTGATAATCTAGCCCTGCAAATCCCATGCTGAAAGCCCAGTCCACTTCTCACACGCCATTGACCCTATTTCCCTTCTCTACTCCTGGCATCCCATCTCCGCGTTCTTGCACGCAAGCCACACCAAAACCCGCTCTTCCCTGCTGGCCACTCGGGCCCCCGTTCACCTAGCCGATTACTCCATTCCCCGTTGTGTCGGCCACTCCAGCCCCCGTTCTCCAAGGCCAGCTGCTATATCACAGCAGTCCGCATGCGATTAGCCCAGGCCCCATCTACTCTGCCAATTCCCACGCCCATTTCACACCCGCAGGCAGCTCCATCCCCCGATCTGCACCACTGACCGATCCAGCCCACTTGCTTTCCCGCTTGCCGCTTCTGACCCTGTATTTCTTTGCCGGCCACTCCAGCCCGAGTTCTCCATTGCGGACTGCTCCTGCCCCCGTCAGCTGCTCAACCGTGCAGTTCCCATGCTGCAACAACATCCCCCTTCTCCCCCGCCAGTCGCCCAACCACTTTCTCTCCCGCCGGCAGCTCCAGCCCTGTTCCCCACACACTTCCCGACCCGGCCCCGGTTCTCCAGCGCCAAACGCTCCAGTCCCCGTCTCGTCCACCAGATGTTCCAGTTCCCGATCTCCCCTGCCGACCGCTCCAGTCCACGACAGCTGCTCAAGCAATGAAGACCATGCTGTTCGCCCAGTTCCCTTTTCCTCCGCCATTTGCCTCAACCCATTTCTCCCCGCCGGCAGTTCACGTTCCCCACCGTTGACCTCCCCTGTCACCTTCTCGTCCACTAGCTGCTCCAGCCACCGTTCTCTCCCGGTGGCATCTCCAGCCCCCGTCTGCAGCTCCAGCCATGCAGTCCCCATGCTGATATCCCAGCCCATTCTCCCCCGCCAGTCACCCCATCACCACTTCTCTCCGTGCGGCTACTCTAACTATTGCCTGCAGTCCGCTTCATCTACCGTTCAACTTGCTGTCTACTCGAAATCCCGTTTTTTCCCTCTGGCTAATCCAGCCCCGGTTCTCCATCGACGAAAGCTCCAGTCCTCTTCTCGTACACGGTCTGCTCCAGAATCCGTTTTCTCATGTAGGCCGCACCAACCCCTGTTCAACCATGCCGGCCGTTCCAGCACTCTCAGCTGCTCTCGCCCTGCAATCGGCATGCCCTCAGCCCAGCCCCTTCTCCTACGGAAGTTGCCCCAACCAATTTCTCTCCCTGCAGCAGATCCAGCCGCCGTTCTCCATCCATCCCCGGTTGTCTCACGCTGGTCACTCCAGCCCCGGTGCTGCTCTAGCGCTGCAGACCACATGCTGACTGCACAGCTCACTTCTTCCCCACAATTTGCCCCAAATAACTTCTCTCACGATGGCAGCTCCAGCTCCCTTCTCCCCCGCCAGTTGCCCTAACCCCCTTCTCTCCCGGTGGCAGTTCCAGCTCCCGTGTACACCGCCGACCGCAGCAGACCCCTTTTAGTCTAGTTTCCGCTCTAGCCCCCGTCTTTCTACGGCGGCCACTCCAGACCGCGTTGTTCCCCGCCGGCCGTCCAGCCCTAGCTTTCTCCCGCAGGCCGCTTCTGACCCTATTCTTCCCCGCCGGCCACTCCACCTAGCGTTTCCCCTTCCTGTCGCTCGAGCCCCCTTCACCTGCTCCAGCCCAGCAGTCCCCATACTGTCCCCGTTCTCTCCCACTAGACGATCCAGCCGCCGTTATTACCCTCCGGCCACTCCAGACCCCGTCAACTGCTCTCGCCCAGCAGTCCCCAAGCTATCAGCCAAGCACCCTTGTTCTCCGGCAGTTGCCACAAACCATTTCCCTCACACCGGCAGATGCAGAACCTGTTCTCTACAGCTGACCTCTCCTGTCATCTTCCCGATCACTGGCTCCACCAGTCGCCGTTCTCTCCCTTAGGCCGCCTCTGACCTCGTTCTCAGCCGAAACCCGCTCCATCCCGAGTCCTCCGCCGCCAACCGCTCCAGTCCCCGTACTCCCATGCTGTCTTCTCCAGCTCCCGTTATCTCCCGCTGGCCGCTTCTTACCACTTTCTTCCCCACCGGCGTAAACAGCCAGCCTTCTTCGCTGCCGGGCGCTCCAGCCTCCGTCAGCTGCTCTAGCCGTGCAGACGACATGCTGTAAGCCCAGACCCCTATTCGACCTTCAGTCGCCCCAACCACATTCTCTCCCGCCGGCAGCTCCAGCCCCGTTCAGCCCCACGCATCTTCCCCCTCATGCCCCGGCGACAGCAGCCCCAGTTCTCCAGCGCCCTACGCTCCAGCTCCCTTCTCTCCCGCTAGTTGCCCCAACCCCCTTCTCTTCCGGTGGCAGCTCCAGCTCCCGTCTACACCGCCGACTGCTGACGTCCACTTTTAGTATAGTGGCCGCTCCAGACGCCGTTATTCCCCGCCAGCCACTCCAACCTGCGTTCTTCCCCGCCGGCTGCTCCATTTACCATCAGCTACTCTAGCCCTGCAGTCCCCATGCAGTTAGCCCAGTATCCTCGTCCTCCGCCAGTTGCCTCATCCAATGTCTCTACCGCTAGCAGCACCAGCCCCCGTTTTCCATCTCTAATCGTTCCCGCCCCTGTTCTCTCCCGTGGCCATTCCTGCACCTGTACCGCTCTAGCCCTTCAGACACCTTTCTGACTGCATAGCTCCCTTCTCCCCGGCCAGTTGCCCCAACCCCCTTATCTCCCGGTGGCAGCACCCGCTCCCGTCTACACCGCCGACTCCTGCAGTCCCCTTTTAGTCTAGTGGCCGCTCCAGCCCACGTTCTTCCACGCCAGGCACTCCAGACCGCGTTCTTCCCCACCGGCTACTCCAGCTCCCGTTCTCCCTCGGCAGCTACTCTTGCCCTGCATTCCCCATGCTTACATCCTAGCACCTTCTCCCCCGCCAGTCACTCCATCCACCCATCTCGCATTGCGGCAACTGAAACTCTTGACCGCCGTCCGCTCCATCTTCCGTTTAACCCGCTGTTTGTTCGTATTCCCTTTCTTGCACTCTAGCCTCTCCAGCCCCGGTTCTCCAGCGCCGATCGCTTCAGTCCCCTTCTCGTCCACGGCTGCTCCAGTCCCCTTCTTCCCGGCCAGCCGCTCCAACCCCAGTCAGCTGGTCTAGCCCTGCAGTCCCCATGCTGACCCCAAGTCCCCTTCTCCTCCGTCATTTGCGCAAACCCATTTCTCTCCCGCCGGCAGATACACTCCCCGTTCCCCAGCGTTGACCGCTCCTGTCACCTTCTGGTCAACCAGCCCCCGTTCTCTCCCATTTGCCACTCCATCTCCCGTGCTGCTCTAGCCCTGCATTCCCTATGCTCACATCTCAGCCCCTCCTCCCCCACCCCCCCCCCCCCGCCAGTCAACCCAACCCCCCTTCTCTTCTAGCGGCAGTTCAAACTCAGTACTTTCCCGCGGTCCGCTCGATCTCCCGTTCTCTCACGCTGTCTGCTCGTACTCCCGTTCTTACACTCTGGCATCTACAGCCCTTGTTCTCCAGCGCAGACCGCTCCAGTCCCCTTCTTGTCCTCGGGCTGCTCCAGACACCGTTCTTCCCCGCCGGCCACTTTGTCGGCCGTTCTTTCGGCCGCTACAGCACCCGTTATCCCCTGCCAGCAGCTCTAGCCATGAAGTCTCCATGCTGACTGCCCAGCCTCATTCTCCGGCCATTTGGCTCAAATCCTTCTCTTCTGCCGATTTCTCCAGAGCCCGTACTCTCCCGACAGCCGCTCAATCCCCAGTCCTCAACCGCCAACCGCTCCAGCCCCAGTTATCTCAAGCTGGCCGCAGCAGCCCCCGTTTTCACCCGCTGGCGGCTTCTGACCCTGTTCTTCCCCGCCGGCCACTCCAGCTCACGTTCTTCCCTGGCTGTCGCTCAAGCCCCCTTCAGCTGTTCTAGCCCTGCAGTCCCCATGCTGTCAGCCCAATCCCCTTCTCCTCCGCCAGTTGTCCCAATCCTCTTCACTCAGGCAGGAAGCCTCAGCGTCTGTTCTCCGCCAATGGCCAATCCAACTTCCATTATCCCCTGCCATGCATTCCAGACCCCGTTCCCCCAAGCCTGATAATGTAGCTCTGCAAATCCCATGCTGAAAGCCTACCCAATTCTTACCCACCATTCACTCCAACCCCCTTCTTCCCTCCGGGCACCTCCAGCACGCGTTCGCCTCTGCTGGTCGCTCGAGGCCCGTTCAGCTGCTCTAGCCCTGAAGTCCCATGCTGTCAACCCAGTCCCCTTCTCCTCTGCCAGTTGTCCTAACCTCCTTCACTCCCGCCGGAAGGTTCAGCCGCTGTTCTCCACCACTATCCACTCCAACCCTCATTCTCCCCTGCCGGCCATTCCAGACCCCGTTCTCCCAAGCCTGATAATTTCGCCCTGCAAATCCCATGCTGAAAGCCCAGCTCACTTCTCATCCGCCATTCACCCCAATCCCCTTCTCTACTCCGGGCAGCTCCAGCTCCGCGTTCTTGTCCGCCGGCAACACCAATCCCCGCTCCGCCCTGCTGGCCACTCGAACCACCGTTCACCTAATCGGCAACCCTATCCCCCGTTCTTTCGGCCGCTCCAGATCCCGTTCTCCCAGGTCACCTGCTCTAGCCCTGCAGTCCGCATGCTCTTAGGCCAGCCCCCTTCTGCTCCGCCAGTTGCTCCAGCCCCCGTTATTCTCCTCCGGCCACTCCAGATATCGTCAACTGCCTTGGCCCAGCAGTCCCCATGCTATCAGCCAAGGATCCTCCTCCGCAGTTGCCACAAACCATTTCACCACCGCAGTCAGATCCAGCACCCGTTATCTACCGCTGACCTCTCCGGTCACCTTCTCGACCACTGGCTCCTCCATCCGCCGTTCTCTTCCTTAGGCCGCTTCTGACCCCGTTCTCAGTCCATACACGCTCAATCCCGAGTCCTCGACCGCCGAACACTCCAACACCCGTTCTCTCGTGCTTGCTGCTCCAGCTGCCGTTTTTCCCGTTGCCCACTTATTATCCCTTATTCCCCACAGCCGTAAGCAGCCAACCTTCTTCCCAGCCTTCCGCTCCAGCCTTCGTTAGCTGCTCTAGCCGTGCAGACGACATGCTGTAAGCCCAGCCCCCTATTCGCCCGGCAGTCCCCCGAACCACATTATCTCCAGCCGGCAGCTACCGCTAGTCGTTCCAGCCCCCGTTATTCCCCTCCGGCCACTCCAGATACCGTCATCTGCCTTCGCCCAGCAGTCCCCATGATATCAGCCAATCATTCTCCTGCTCCGGAAGTTGGCACAAACCATTTCACTCTCTCCGGCAGATCCACCATCCGTTACCTACCGCTGACCTCTCCTGTCACTTTCTCGACCACTGGCTCCTCCATCCGCCGATCTCTTCCTTAGGCCTCTCCTGACCCCGTTCTCAATCCACACCCGCTCCATCCCGAGTCCTCCACCACCGAACACTCCAACCCCCGTTCTCCATGCAGGCTGCTCCAGCTGCAGTTATCTCCCGCTGCGCGCTTATTATCCAGTCTTCCCCACCGCGTACAGAGCCAGCCTTCTTCCCTGCCGTCCGCTCCAGCCCCCGTCAGCTGCTCTAGCCGTGCAGACGACATGCTGTAAGGCCAGCCCCCTATTCGCCAGCCAGTCGCCCCAACCACATTCTCTCCTGCCGGAAGCTCCTGCCCGTTCGTCCCAAACCTCCACCCCCACCCGCCACGGCCACAGCAGCCCCGGTTCTCCAGCGCCGACCGCTCCAGTCCCCTTCTCGTACACGGTCTGCTCCAGACCCCGTTTTCTCATGTTGGCCGCACCAGCCCCAGTTCACCTATGCAGGACGTTCCAGCACTGTCAGCTGCTCTCGCCCTGCAATTGGCATGCTCTCAGCCCATCCCCCTTCTCCTCTGCAAGTTTCCTCAACTAATTTCTCTCCCGGCAGCAGTTCCAGACCCCGTTCTCCATGTTTGGTACATCCAGCCCCGTTTGTCTCACGCTGGTCACTCCAGCCCCGGTGCTGCTCCAGCGCAGCAGACCCCATGCTGACTGCACAGAACACTTCTTCCCCACCAGTTGCGCCAAATAACTTCTCTCCCGGTGGCAGCTCCAGCTCCCCTCTCCACCGCCAGATGCCCCAACCCCCTTCTCTACCGGTGGCAGCTCCAGCTCCAGTCTACACCGCCGATCGCAGCAGTCACCTTTTAGTCTAGTTGCCGCTCTAGCCCCCGTCTGTCTACGCGACCACTCCAGACCCCGTTCTTCCCAGCCGGCCGTCCAGCACTGCTTTCTCCCGCTGTCCGCTTCTGAACCTTTTCTACCCCGCCGGCTACTCTCGCCCGCGTTCTCCCCTGCCTGTCGCTCGAGCCACCTTCAGCAGCTCTAGCCCAGCAGTCCCCATGCTGTCCGTCCAGTCCCCTTCTCTTCCGTTCTTTGCCCCAACGCATTTCTCTCCAGCCGGCAGATCAAGTCCCCGTTCCCCACCGTTGACCGCTCCTGTCACCTTCTCGTCAACTGGCTTCTCCAGACCACGTTCTTTCCAGCTGGCCACTCCAGCTCCCGTGCTGCTCTAGCCCTGCATTCCCCATGCTGAAATCCCAGCCCCTTCTCCCCCGTCAGTCAACCCAACCCCCCTTCTCTTCCTGCGGCAGCTCTAACTCCTTACTTTCCCGCGGTCCGCTCAATCTCCGTTCTCTCACGCTGTCTGCTTGTACTCCCGGTCTTACACTCTCGCCACTCCAGCCCCGGATCTCCAGCGCCGACCGCTGCAGTCCCTTTCTCGTTCACTTCTCACACGCCATTGACCCCATCCCCCTTCTCTACTCCTGGCATCCCAGCTCCGCGTTCTTGCACGCAAGACACACCAAAACCCGCTCTTCCCTGCTGGCCACTCGGGACCTCGTTCACCTAGCCGACTACTCTATCCTCCGTTGTGTCGGCCACTCCAGCACCCGTTCTCCCCGGCCAGCTGCTATATTCCAGCAGTCCGCATGCGCTTAGACCAGGCCCCATCTACTCTGCCAATTCCCCCGCTCATTTCACACCCGCGGGCAGCTCGAGCCCCCGATCTGCACCACTGATCGATCAAGCCCACTTTCTTTCCGGCTTGCGTCTTCTGACCCTGTATTTCTCTGCCGGCCACTCTAGCCAGCGGTCTCCATTGCGGACTGCTCCAGCTCCCGTTCTCCATCGGCAGCTACTCTTGCCCTACATTCCCCATGCTTACATCCCAGCCCGTTCATCCCCGCCAGTCAACCCAGCCCACTTCTATTCTTGCGGCAGTTCTAACTCCGTACTTTCCGCGGTACGCTCAATCTCCCGTTCTCTCACGCTGTCTGCTCGTAAACCCATTCTTACACTCTGGCAACTCCAGCCCCGGTTCTCCAGCGCCGACCGCTCCAGACCCCTTCTTGTCCACGGGCTGCTCCAGTCACCGTTCTTCTCCTCCTGCCACTTTGTCCGCCATTCTTCCGGCCGCTACAGCCCCCGTTCTCCCCTGCCAGCTGCTCTAGCCATGAAGTCACCATGCTGACCGCCCAGCCCCATTCTCCGGCCATTTGCCGCAAACCTCTTCTCTTCCGCGGGTTCTCCAGAGCCTATTCAACCCCGACAGCCGCTCAATCCCCAGTCCTCCACCGCCAACCGCTCCAGACCCCGTTTTCTCCCGCTGTCGGCTTCTGACCCTGTTCTTCCCCGCCGGCCACTCCAGCCCACGTTCTTCCCTGCCTATCGCTCGAGCCCCCTTCAGCTGCTCTAGCCCTGCAGTCCCCATGCTGTCAGCCCAATCCCCTTCTCCTCCGCCAGTTGACCCAACCCCCTTCACTCACGCAGGAAGTTTCAGCGTCTATTCTCCGCCAATGGCCAATCCAACTCCCATTCTCCCCTGCCGGCCATTCCAGACCCCGTTCTCCCAAGCCTGATAATCTAGCCCTGCAAATCCCATGCTGAAAGCCCAGTCCACTTCTGACACGCCATTGACCCTATTTCCCTTCTCTACTCCTGGCATCCCATCTCCGCGTTCTTGCACGCAAGCCACACCAAAACCCGCTCTTCCCTGCTGGCCACTCGGGCCCCCGTTCACCTAGCCGATTACTCCATCCCCCGTTGTGTCGGCCACTCCAGCCCCCGTTCTCCAAGGCCAGCTGCTATATCACAGCAGTCCGCATGCGATTAGCCCAGGCCCCATCTACTCTGCCAATTCCCACGCCCATTTCACACCCGCCGGCAGCTCCATCCCCCGATCTGCACCAATGACCGATCCAGCCCACTTGCTTTCCCGCTTGCCGCTTCTGACCCTGTATTTCTTTGCCGGCCACTCCAGCCCGAGTTCTCCATTGCGGACTGCTCCTGCCCCCGTCAGCTGCTCAACCGTGCAGTTCCCATGCTGCAACAACATCCCCCTTCTCCCCCGCAAGTCGCCCAACCACTTTCTCTCCAGCCGGCAGCTCCAGCCTTGTTCCCCACACACTTCCCGACCCGGCCCCGGTTCTCCAGCGCCAAACGCTCCAGTCCCCGTCTCGTCCACCAGATGTTCCAGTTCCCGATCTCCCCTGCCGACCGCTCCAGTCCACACAGCTGCTCAAGCAATGAAGACCATGCTGTTCGCCCAGTTCCCTTTTCCTCCGCCATTTGCCTCAACCCATTTCTCCCCGCCGGCAGTTCACGTTCCCCACCGTTGACCTCTCCTGTCACCTTCTCGTCCACTAGCTGCTCCAGCCACCGTTCTCTCCCGGTGGCATCGCCAGCCCCCGTCTGCAGATCCAGCCATGCAGTCCCCATGCTGATATCCCAGCCCATTCTCCCCCGCCAGTCACCCCATCACCACTTCTCTCCGTGCGGCTACTCTAACTCTTGCCTGCAGTCCGCTTCATCTACCGTTCAACTTGCTGTCTACTCGAAATCCCGTTTTTCCCTCTGGCTAATCCAGCCCCGGTTCTCCATCGACGAACGCTCCAGTCCTCTTCTCGTACACGGTCTGCTCCAGAACCCGTTTTCTCATGTAGGCCGCACCAACCCCTGTTCAACCATGCCGGCCGTTCCAGCACTGTCAGCTGCTCTCGCCCTGCAATCGGCATGCCCTCAGCCCAGCCCCTTCTCCTACGCAAGTTGCCCCAACCAAATTCTCTCCCGGCAGCAGATCCAGCCGCCGTTCTCCATCTCTGGTCCATCCATCCCCGGTTGTCTCACGCTGGTCACTCCAGCCCCGGTGCTGCTCTAGCGCTGCAGACCACATGCTGACTGCACAGCTCACGTCTTCCCCACAATTTGCCCCAAATAACTTCTCTCACGATGGCAGCTCCAGCTCCCTTCTCCCCCGCCAGTTGCCCTAACCCCCTTCTCTCCCGGTGGCAGCTCCAGCTCCCGTGTACACCGCCGACCGCAGCAGTCCCCTTTTAGTCTAGTTTCCGCTCTAGCCCCCGTCTTTCTACGGCGGCCACTCCAGACCGCGTTGTTCCCCGCCGGCCGTCCAGTCCTAGCTTTCTCCCGCAGGCCGCTTCTGACCCTATTCTTCCCTGCCGGCCACTCCAGCTAGCGTTTCCCTTTCCTGTCGCTCGAGCCCCCTTCAGCTGCTCCAGCCCAGCAGTCCCCATACTGTCCGCCCAGTCCCCTTCTTCGCCATTTGTCTCAACCCATTTCTCCCCGCTGTCAGTTCAAGTCCACGTTCCCCACTATTGACCTCTCCTGTCATCTCCAGCCACCGTTCTCTCCCGGTGGCATAAACTGCCCCCGTCTGCAGCTCCAGCCCTGCAGTCCCCATGCTGATATCCCAGCCCATTCTCCCCCTTTAGTTACCCCCATCACCAAATCTCTCCTTGCGGCAACACTAACTCCTGCCCGCCGTCCGCCCCATCTCCCGTTCAACTTGCTGTCTACTCCAATTCCCGTTTTTACCATCTGGCCACTCCAGCCCCGGTTCTCCATCACCAATCGCTCCAGTCCCATTCTCGACCACTGGCTGCTTCAGCCCCCGTATTTCTCGCTTTGCGCTGCAGCCCCCGTCAGCTGCACTAGCCCTGCAGTCGGGATGGCCTTAGCGCAGCGCCTTTTATCGCCAGTTGCCCAAGCCCACGTCTCTCCCACAGGCAACTCCAGCCCTCGTTCTCCATCTCTCGTCCATCCAGCCCCCGTTCCCTCCCACTAGACGATCCAGCCGCCGTTATTACCCTCCGGCCACTCCAGACCCCGTCAACTGCTCTCGCCCAGCAGTCCCCAAGCTATCAGCCAAGCACCCTTGTTCTCAGGCAGTTGCCACAAACCATTTCCCTTACACCGGCAGATGCAGAACCTGTTCTCTACAGCTGACCTCTCCTGTCATCTTCCCGATCACTGGCTCCACCAGTCGCCGTTCTCTCCCTTACGCCGCCTCTGACCGCGTTCTCAGCCGAACCAGCTCCATCCCGAGTCTTCCGCCGCCCACCGCTCCAGTCCCCGTACTCCCATGCTGTCTTCTCCAGCTCCCGTTATCTCCCGCTGGCCGCTTCTTACCACTTTCTTCCCCACCGGCGTAAACAGCCAGCCTTCTTCGCTGCCGGGGGCTCCAGCCTCCGTCAGCTGCTCTAGCCGTGCAGACGACATGCTGTAAGCCCAGCCCCCTATTCGCCCGGCAGTCCCCCGAACCACATTATCTCCAGCCGGCAGCTACCGCTAGCCGCTCCAGCCCCCGTTATTCCCCTCCGGCCACTCCAGATACCGTCATCTGCCTTCGCCCAGCAGTCCCCATGATATCAGCCAATCATTCTCCTGCTCCGGAAGTTGGCACAAACCATTTCACTCTCTCCGGCAGATCCACCATCCGTTACCTACCGCTGACCTCTCCTGTCACTTTCTCGACCACTGGCTCCTCCATCCGCCGATCTCTTCCTTAGGCCTCTCCTGACCCCGTTCTCAATCCACACCCGCTCCATCCCGAGTCCTCCACCACCGAACACTCCAACCCCCGTTCTCCATGCAGGCTGCTCCAGCTGCAGTTATCTCCCGCTGCGCGCTTATTATCCAGTCTTCCCCACCGCGTACAGAGCCAGCCTTCTTCCCTGCCGTCCGCTCCAGCCCCCGTCAGATGCTCTAGCCGTGCAGACGACATGCTGTAAGGCCAGCCCCCTATTCGCCAGCCAGTCGCCCCAACCACATTCTCTCCTGCCGGAAGCTCCTGCCCTTTCGTCCCAAACCTCCACCCCCACCCGCCACGGCCACAGCAGCCCCGGTTCTCCAGCGCCGACCGCTCCAGTCCCCTTCTCGTACACGGTCTGCTCCAGAATCCGTTTTCTCATGTAGGCCGCACCAACCCCTGTTCAACCATGCCGGCCGTTCCAGCACTCTCAGCTGCTCTCGCCCTGCAATCGGCATGCCCTCAGCCCAGCCCCTTCTCCTACGGAAGTTGCCCCAACCAATTTCTCTCCCTGCAGCAGATCCAGCCGCCGTTCTCCATCCATCCCCGGTTGTCTCACGCTGGTCACTCCAGCCCCGGTGCTGCTCTAGCGCTGCAGACCACATGCTGACTGCACAGCTCACTTCTTCCCCACAATTTGCCCCAAATAACTTCTCTCACGATGGCAGCTCCATCTCCCTTCTCCCCCGCCAGTTGCCCTTACCCCCTTCTCTCCCGGTGGCAGTTCCAGCTCCCGTGTACACCGCCGACCGCAGCAGACCCCTTTTAGTCTAGTTTCCGCTCTAGCCCCCGTCTTTCTACGGCGGCCACTCCAGACCGCGTTGTTCCCCGCCGGCCGTCCAGCCCTAGCTTTCTCCCGCAGGCCGCTTCTGACCCTATTCTTCCCCGCCGGCCACTCCACCTAGCGTTTCCCCTTCCTGTCGCTCGAGCCCCCTTCACCTGCTCCAGCCCAGCAGTCCCCATACTGTCCCCGTTCTCTCCCACTAGACGATCCAGCCGCCGTTATTACCCTCCGGCCACTCCAGACCCCGTCAACTGCTCTCGCCCAGCAGTCCCCAAGCTATCAGCCAAGCACCCTTGTTCTCCGGCAGTTGCCACAAACCATTTCCCTCACACCGGCAGATGCAGAACCTGTTCTCTACAGCTGACCTCTCCTGTCATCTTCCCGATCACTGGCTCCACCAGTCGCCGTTCTCTCCCTTAGGCCGCCTCTGACCGCGTTCTCAGCCGAAACCCGCTCCATCCCGAGTCCTCCGCCGCCAACCGCTCCAGTCCCCGTACTCCCATGCTGTCTTCTCCAGCTCCCGTTATCTCCCGCTGGCCGCTTCTTACCACTTTCTTCCCCACCGGCGTAAACAGCCAGCCTTCTTCGCTGCCGGGCGCTCCAGCCTCCGTCAGCTGCTCTAGCCGTGCAGACGACATGCTGTAAGCCCAGACCCCTATTCGACCTTCAGTTGCCCCAACCACATTCTCTCCCGCCGGCAGCTCCAGCCCCGTTCAGCCCCACGCATCTTCCCCCTCATGCCCCGGCGACAGCAGCCCCAGTTCTCCAGCGCCCTACGCTCCAGCTCCCTTCTCCCCCGCTAGTTGCCCCAACCCCCTTCTCTTCCGGTGGCAGCTCCAGCTCCCGTCTACACCGCCGACTGCTGACGTCCACTTTTAGTATAGTGGCCGCTCCAGACGCCGTTATTCCCCGCCAGCCACTCCAACCTGCGTTCTTCCCCGCCGGCTGCTCCATTTACCATCAGCTACTCTAGCCCTGCAGTCCCCATGCAGTTAGCCCAGTATCCTCGTCCTCCGCCAGTTGCCTCATCCAATGTCTCTACTGCTAGCAGCACCAGCCCCCGTTTTCCATCTCTGATCGTTCCCGCCCCTGTTCTCTCCCGTGGCCATTCCTGCACCTGTACCGCTCTAGCCCTTCAGACACCTTTCTGACTGCATAGCTCCCTTCTCCCCGGCCAGTTGCCCCAACCCCCTTATCTCCCGGTGGCAGCACCCGCTCCCGTCTACACCGCCGACTCCTGCAGTCCCCTTTTAGTCCAGTGGCCGCTCCAGCCCACGTTCTTCCACGCCAGGCACTCCAGACCGCGTTCTTCCCCACCGGCTACTCCAGCTCCCGTTCTCCCTCGGCAGCTACTCTTGCCCTGCATTCCCCATGCTTACATCCTAGCACCTTCTCCCCCGCCAGTCACTCCATCCACCCATCTCGCATTGCGGCAACTGAAACTCTTGACCGCCGTCCGCTCCATCTTCCGTTTAACCCGCTGTTTGTTCGTATTCCCTTTCTTGCACTCTAGCCTCTCCAGCCCCGGTTCTCCAGCGCCGATCGCTTCAGTCCCCTTCTCGTCCACGGCTGCTCCAGTCCCCTTCTTCCCGGCCAGCCGCTCCAACCCCAGTCAGCTGGTCTAGCCCTGCAGTCCCCATGCTGACCCCAAGTCCCCTTCTCCTCCGTCATTTGCGCAAACCCATTTCTCTCCCGCCGGCAGATACACTCCCCGTTCCCCAGCGTTGACCGCTCCTGTCACCTTCTGGTCAACCAGCCCCCGTTCTCTCCCATTTGCCACTCCATCTCCCGTGCTGCTCTAGCCCTGCATTCCCTATGCTCACATCTCAGCCCCTCCTCCCCCACCCCCCCCCGCCAGTCAACCCAACCCCCCTTCTCTTCTAGCGGCAGTTCAAACTCAGTACTTTCCCGCGGTCCGCTCGATCTCCCGTTCTCTCACGCTGTCTGCTCGTACTCCCGTTCTTACACTCTGGCAACTACAGCCCTTGTTCTCCAGCGCAGACCGCTCCAGTCCCCTTCTTGTCCTCGGGCTGCTCCAGACACCGTTCTTCCCCGCCGGCCACTTTGTCGGCCGTTCTTTCGGCCGCTACAGCCCCCGTTATCCCCTGCCAGCAGCTCTAGCCATGAAGTCTCCATGCTGACTGCCCAGCCTCATTCTCCGGCCATTTGGCTCAAATCCTTCTCTTCTGCCGATTTCTCCAGAGCCCGTACTCTCCCGACAGCCGCTCAATCCCCAGTCCTCAACCGCCAACCGCTCCAGCCCCAGTTATCTCAAGCTGGCCGCAGCAGCCCCCGTTTTCACCCGCTGGCGGCTTCTGACCCTGTTCTTCCCCGCCGGCCACTCCAGCTCACGTTCTTCCCTGGCTGTCGCTCAAGCCCCCTTCAGCTGTTCTAGCCCTGCAGTCCCCATGCTGTCAGCCCAATCCCCTTCTCCTCCGCCAGTTGTCCCAATCCTCTTCACTCAGGCAGGAAGCCTCAGCGTCTGTTCTCCGCCAATGGCCAATCCAACTTCCATTATCCCCTGCCATGCATTCCAGACCCCGTTCCCCCAAGCCTGATAATGTAGCTCTGCAAATCCCATGCTGAAAGCCTACCCAATTCTTACCCACCATTCACTCCAACCCCCTTCTTCCCTCCGGGCACCTCCAGCACGCGTTCGCCTCTGCTGGTCGCTCGAGGCCCGTTCAGCTGCTCTAGCCCTGAAGTCCCATGCTGTCAACCCAGTCCCCTTCTCCTCTGCCAGTTGTCCTAACCTCCTTCACTCCCGCCGGAAGGTTCAGCCGCTGTTCTCCACCACTATCCACTCCAACCCTCATTCTCCCCTGCCGGCCATTCCAGACCCCGTTCTCCCAAGCCTGATAATTTCGCCCTGCAAATCCCATGCTGAAAGCCCAGCTCACTTCTCATCCGCCATTCACCCCAATCCCCTTCTCTACTCCGGGCAGCTCCAGCTCCGCGTTCTTGTCCGCCGGCAACACCAATCCCCGCTCCGCCCTGCTGGCCACTCGAACCACCGTTCACCTAATCGGCAACCCTATCCCCCGTTCTTTCGGCCGCTCCAGATCCCGTTCTCCCAGGTCACCTGCTCTAGCCCTGCAGTCCGCATGCTCTTAGGCCAGCCCCCTTCTGCTCCGCCAGTTGCTCCAGCCCCCGTTATTCTCCTCCGGCCACTCCAGATATCGTCAACTGCCTTGGCCCAGCAGTCCCCATGCTATCAGCCAAGGATCCTCCTCCGCAGTTGCCACAAACCATTTCACCACCGCAGTCAGATCCAGCACCCGTTATCTACCGCTGACCTCTCCGGTCACCTTCTCGACCACTGGCTCCTCCATCCGCCGTTCTCTTCCTTAGGCCGCTTCTGACCCCGTTCTCAGTCCATACACGCTCAATCCCGAGTCCTCGACCGCCGAACACTCCAACACCCGTTCTCTCGTGCTGGCTGCTCCAGCTGCCGTTTTTCCCGTTGCCCACTTATTATCCCTTATTCCCCACAGCCGTAAGCAGCCAACCTTCTTCCCAGCCTTCCGCTCCAGCCTTCGTTAGCTGCTCTAGCCGTGCAGACGACATGCTGTAAGCCCAGCCCCCTATTCGCCCGGCAGTCCCCCGAACCACATTATCTCCAGCCGGCAGCTACCGCTAATCGTTCCAGCCCCCGTTATTCCCCTCCGGCCACTCCAGATACCGTCATCTGCCTTCGCCCAGCAGTCCCCATGATATCAGCCAATCATTCTCCTGCTCCGGAAGTTGGCACAAACCATTTCACTCTCTCCGGCAGATCCACCATCCGTTACCTACCGCTGACCTCTCCTGTCACTTTCTCGACCACTGGCTCCTCCATCCGCCGATCTCTTCCTTAGGCCTCTCCTGACCCCGTTCTCAATCCACACCCGCTCCATCCCGAGTCCTCCACCACCGAACACTCCAACCCCCGTTCTCCATGCAGGCTGCTCCAGCTGCAGTTATCTCCCGCTGCGCGCTTATTATCCAGTCTTCCCCACCGCGTACAGAGCCAGCCTTCTTCCCTGCCGTCCGCTCCAGCCCCCGTCAGCTGCTCTAGCCGTGCAGACGACATGCTGTAAGGCCAGCCCCCTATTCGCCAGCCAGTCGCCCCAACCACATTCTCTCCTGCCGGAAGCTCCTGCCCGTTCGTCCCAAACCTCCACCCCCACCCGCCACGGCCACAGCAGCCCCGGTTCTCCAGCGCCGACCGCTCCAGTCCCCTTCTCGTACACGGTCTGCTCCAGACCCCGTTTTCTCATGTTGGCCGCACCAGCCCCAGTTCACCTATGCAGGACGTTCCAGCACTGTCAGCTGCTCTCGCCCTGCAATTGGCATGCTCTCAGCCCATCCCCCTTCTCCTCTGCAAGTTTCCTCAACTAATTTCTCTCCCGGCAGCAGTTCCAGACCCCGTTCTCCATGTTTGGTACATCCAGCCCCGTTTGTCTCACGCTGGTCACTCCAGCCCCGGTGCTGCTCCAGCGCAGCAGACCCCATGCTGACTGCACAGAACACTTCTTCCCCACCAGTTGCGCCAAATAACTTCTCTCCCGGTGGCAGCTCCAGCTCCCCTCTCCACCGCCAGATGCCCCAACCCCCTTCTCTACCGGTGGCAGCTCCAGCTCCAGTCTACACCGCCGATCGCAGCAGTCACCTTTTAGTCTAGTTGCCGCTCTAGCCCCCGTCTGTCTACGCGACCACTCCAGACCCCGTTCTTCCCAGCCGGCCGTCCAGCACTGCTTTCTCCCGCTGTCCGCTTCTGAACCTTTTCTACCCCGCCGGCTACTCTCGCCCGCGTTCTCCCCTGCCTGTCGCTCGAGCCACCTTCAGCAGCTCTAGCCCAGCAGTCCCCATGCTGTCCGTCCAGTCCCCTTCTCTTCCGTTCTTTGCCCCAACGCATTTCTCTCCAGCCGGCAGATCAAGTCCCCGTTCCCCACCGTTGACCGCTCCTGTCACCTTCTCGTCAACTGGCTTCTCCAGACCACGTTCTTTCCAGCTGGCCACTCCAGCTCCCGTGCTGCTCTAGCCCTGCATTCCCCATGCTGAAATCCCAGCCCCTTCTCCCCCGTCAGTCAACCCAACCCCCCTTCTCTTCCTGCGGCAGCTCTAACTCCTTACTTTCCCGCGGTCCGCTCAATCTCCGTTCTCTCACGCTGTCTGCTTGTACTCCCGGTCTTACACTCTCGCCACTCCAGCCCCGGATCTCCAGCGCCGACCGCTGCAGTCCCTTTCTCGTTCACTTCTCACACGCCATTGACCCCATCCCCCTTCTCTACTCCTGGCATCCCAGCTCCGCGTTCTTGCACGCAAGACACACCAAAACCCGCTCTTCCCTGCTGGCCACTCGGGACCTCGTTCACCTAGCCGACTACTCTATCCTCCGTTGTGTCGGCCACTCCAGCACCCGTTCTCCCCGGCCAGCTGCTATATTCCAGCAGTCCGCATGCGCTTAGACCAGGCCCCATCTACTCTGCCAATTCCCCCGCTCATTTCACACCCGCGGGCAGCTCGAGCCCCCGATCTGCACCACTGATCGATCAAGCCCACTTTCTTTCCGGCTTGCGTCTTCTGACCCTGTATTTCTCTGCCGGCCACTCTAGCCAGCGGTCTCCATTGCGGACTGCTCCAGCTCCCGTTCTCCATCGGCAGCTACTCTTGCCCTACATTCCCCATGCTTACATCCCAGCCCGTTCATCCCCGCCAGTCAACCCAGCCCACTTCTATTCTTGCGGCAGTTCTAACTCCGTACTTTCCGCGGTACGCTCAATCTCCCGTTCTCTCACGCTGTCTGCTCGTAAACCCATTCTTACACTCTGGCAACTCCAGCCCCGGTTCTCCAGCGCCGACCGCTCCAGACCCCTTCTTGTCCACGGGCTGCTCCAGTCACCGTTCTTCTCCTCCTGCCACTTTGTCCGCCATTCTTCCGGCCGCTAAAGCCCCCGTTCTCCCCTGCCAGCTGCTCTAGCCATGAAGTCACCATGCTGACCGCCCAGCCCCATTCTCCGGCCATTTGCCGCAAACCTCTTCTCTTCCGCGGGTTCTCCAGAGCCTATTCAACCCCGACAGCCGCTCAATCCCCAGTCCTCCACCGCCAACCGCTCCAGACCCCGTTTTCTCCCGCTGTCGGCTTCTGACCCTGTTCTTCCCCGCCGGCCACTCCAGCCCACGTTCTTCCCTGCCTATCGCTCGAGCCCCCTTCAGCTGCTCTAGCCCTGCAGTCCCCATGCTGTCAGCCCAATCCCCTTCTCCTCCGCCAGTTGACCCAACCCCCTTCACTCACGCAGGAAGTTTCAGCGTCTATTCTCCGCCAATGGCCAATCCAACTCCCATTCTCCCCTGCCGGCCATTCCAGACCCCGTTCTCCCAAGCCTGATAATCTAGCCCTGCAAATCCCATGCTGAAAGCCCAGTCCACTTCTGACACGCCATTGACCCTATTTCCCTTCTCTACTCCTGGCATCCCATCTCCGCGTTCTTGCACGCAAGCCACACCAAAACCCGCTCTTCCCTGCTGGCCACTCGGGCCCCCGTTCACCTAGCCGATTACTCCATCCCCCGTTGTGTCGGCCACTCCAGACCCCGTTCTCCAAGGCCAGCTGCTATATCACAGCAGTCCGCATGCGATTAGCCCAGGCCCCATCTACTCTGCCAATTCCCACGCCCATTTCACACCC
This sequence comes from Narcine bancroftii, assembly GCF_036971445.1. Taxonomy (NCBI): domain Eukaryota; kingdom Metazoa; phylum Chordata; class Chondrichthyes; order Torpediniformes; family Narcinidae; genus Narcine; species Narcine bancroftii. The sequence goes on from NW_027211808.1 coordinate 2,154,856, forward strand.
GCCGGCAGCTCCATCCCCCGATCTGCACCAATGACCGATCCAGCCCACTTGCTTTCCCGCTTGCCGCTTCTGACCCTGTATTTCTTTGCCGGCCACTCCAGCCCGAGTTCTCCATTGCGGACTGCTCCTGCCCCCGTCAGCTGCTCAACCGTGCAGTTCCCATGCTGCAACAACATCCCCCTTCTCCCCCGCAAGTCGCCCAACCACTTTCTCTCCAGCCGGCAGCTCCAGCCTTGTTCCCCACACACTTCCCGACCCGGCCCCGGTTCTCCAGCGCCAAACGCTCCAGTCCCCGTCTCGTCCACCAGATGTTCCAGTTCCCGATCTCCCCTGCCGACCGCTCCAGTCCACACAGCTGCTCAAGCAATGAAGACCATGCTGTTCGCCCAGTTCCCTTTTCCTCCGCCATTTGCCTCAACCCATTTCTCCCCGCCGGCAGTTCACGTTCCCCACCGTTGACCTCTCCTGTCACCTTCTCGTCCACTAGCTGCTCCAGCCACCGGTCTCTCCCGGTGGCATCGCCAGCCCCCGTCTGCAGATCCCGCCATGCAGTCCCCATGCTGATATCCCAGCCCATTCTCCCCCGCCAGTCACCCCATCACCACTTCTCTCCGTGCGGCTACTCTAACTCTTGCCTGCAGTCCGCTTCATCTACCGTTCAACTTGCTGTCTACTCGAAATCCCGTTTTTCCCTCTGGCTAATCCAGCCCCGGTTCTCCATCGACGAACGCTCCAGTCCTCTTCTCGTACACGGTCTGCTCCAGAACCCGTTTTCTCATGTAGGCCGCACCAACCCCTGTTCAACCATGCCGGCCGTTCCAGCACTGTCAGCTGCTCTCGCCCTGCAATCGGCATGCCCTCAGCCCAGCCCCTTCTCCTACGCAAGTTGCCCCAACCAAATTCTCTCCCGGCAGCAGATCCAGCCGCCGTTCTCCATCTCTGGTCCATCCATCCCCGGTTGTCTCACGCTGGTCACTCCAGCCCCGGTGCTGCTCTAGCGCTGCAGACCACATGCTGACAGCACAGCTCACGTCTTCCCCACAATTTGCCCCAAATAACTTCTCTCACGATGGCAGCTCCAGCTCCCTTCTCCCCCGCCAGTTGCCCTAACCCCCTTCTCTCCCGGTGGCAGCTCCAGCTCCCGTGTACACCGCCGACCGCAGCAGTCCCCTTTTAGTCTAGTTTCCGCTCTAGCCCCCGTCTTTCTACGGCGGCCACTCCAGACCGCGTTGTTCCCCGCCGGCCGTCCAGCCCTAGCTTTCTCCCGCAGGCCGCTTCTGACCCTATTCTTCCCTGCCGGCCACTCCAGCTAGCGTTTCCCTTTCCTGTCGCTCGAGCCCCCTTCAGCTGCTCCAGCCCAGCAGTCCCCATACTGTCCGCCCAGTCCCCTTCTTCGCCATTTGTCTCAACCCATTTCTCCCCGCTGTCAGTTCAAGTCCACGTTCCCCACTATTGACCTCTCCTGTCATCTCCAGCCACCGTTCTCTCCCGGTGGCATAAACTGCCCCCGTCTGCAGCTCCAGCCCTGCAGTCCCCATGCTGATATCCCAGCCCATTCTCCCCCTTTAGTTACCCCATCACCAAATCTCTCCTTGCGGCAACACTAACTCCTGCCCGCCGTCCGCCCCATCTCCCGTTCAACTTGCTGTCTACTCCAATTCCCGTTTTTACCATCTGGCCACTCCAGCCCCGGTTCTCCATCACCAATCGCTCCAGTCCCATTCTCGACCACTGGCTGCTTCAGCCCCCGTATTTCTCGCTTTGCGCTGCAGCCCCCGTCAGCTGCACTAGCCCTGCAGTCGGGATGGCCTTAGCGCAGCGCCTTTTATCGCCAGTTGCCCAAGCCCACGTCTCTCCCACAGGCAACTCCAGCCCTCGTTCTCCATCTCTCGTCCATCCAGCCCCCGTTCCCTCCCACTAGACGATCCAGCCGCCGTTATTACCCTCCGGCCACTCCAGACCCCGTCAACTGCTCTCGCCCAGCAGTCCCCAAGCTATCAGCCAAGCACCCTTGTTCTCAGGCAGTTGCCACAAACCATTTCCCTTACACCGGCAGATGCAGAACCTGTTCTCTACAGCTGACCTCTCCTGTCATCTTCCCGATCACTGGCTCCACCAGTCGCCGTTCTCTCCCTTACGCCGCCTCTGACCGCGTTCTCAGCCGAAACCAGCTCCATCCCGAGTCTTCCGCCGCCCACCGCTCCAGTCCCCGTACTCCCATGCTGTCTTCTCCAGCTCCCGTTATCTCCCGCTGGCCGCTTCTTACCACTTTCTTCCCCACCGGCGTAAACAGCCAGCCTTCTTCGCTGCCGGGGGCTCCAGCCTCCGTCAGCTGCTCTAGCCGTGCAGACGACATGCTGTAAGCCCAGCCCCCTATTCGCCCGGCAGTCCCCCGAACCACATTATCTCCAGCCGGCAGCTACCGCTAGCCGCTCCAGCCCCCGTTATTCCCCTCCGGCCACTCCAGATACCGTCATCTGCCTTCGCCCAGCAGTCCCCATGATATCAGCCAATCATTCTCCTGCTCCGGAAGTTGGCACAAACCATTTCACTCTCTCCGGCAGATCCACCATCCGTTACCTACCGCTGACCTCTCCTGTCACTTTCTCGACCACTGGCTCCTCCATCCGCCGATCTCTTCCTTAGGCCTCTCCTGACCCCGTTCTCAATCCACACCCGCTCCATCCCGAGTCCTCCACCACCGAACACTCCAACCCCCGTTCTCCATGCAGGCTGCTCCAGCTGCAGTTATCTCCCGCTGCGCGCTTATTATCCAGTCTTCCCCACCGCGTACAGAGCCAGCCTTCTTCCCTGCCGTCCGCTCCAGCCCCCGTCAGCTGCTCTAGCCGTGCAGACGACATGCTGTAAGGCCAGCCCCCTATTCGCCAGCCAGTCGCCCCAACCACATTCTCTCCTGCCGGAAGCTCCTGCCCGTTCGTCCCAAACCTCCACCCCCATCCGCCACGGCCACAGCAGCCCCGGTTCTCCAGCGCCGACCGCTCCAGTCCCCTTCTCGTACACGGTCTGCTCCAGACCCCGTTTTCTCATGTTGGCCGCACTAGCCCCAGTTCACCTATGCAGGACGTTCCAGCACTGTCAGCTGCTCTCGCCCTGCAATTGGCATGCTCTCAGCCCATCCCCCTTCTCCTCTGCAAGTTTCCCCAACTAATTTCTCTCCCGGCAGCAGTTCCAGACCCCGTTCTCCATGTTTGGTACATCCAGCCCCGTTTGTCTCACGCTGGTCACTCCAGCCACGGTGCTGCTCCAGCGCAGCAGACCCCATGCTGACTGCACAGAACATTTCTTCCCCACCAGTTGCGCCAAATAACTTCTCTCCGGGTGGCAGCTCCAGCTCCCCTCTCCACCGCCAGATGCCCCAACCCCCTTCTCTACCGGTGGCAGCTCCAGCTCCCGTCTACACCGCCGATCGCAGCAGTCACCTTTTAGTCTAGTTGCCGCTCTCGCCCCCGTCTGTCTACGCGACCACTCCAGACCCCGTTCTTCCCAGCCGGCCGTCCAGCACTCGCTTTCTCCCGCTGTCCGCTTCTGAACCTTTTCTACCCCGCCGGCTACTCTCGCCCGCGTTCTCCCCTGCCTGTCGCTCGAGCCACCTTCAGCAGCTCTAGCTGTCCGTCCAGTCCCCTTCTCTTCCGTCCTTTGCCCCAACGCATTTCTCTCCAGCCGGCAGATCAAGTCCCCGTTCCCCACCGTTGACCGCTCCTGTCACCTTCTCGTCAACTGGCTTCTCCAGACCACGTTCTTTCCAGCTGGCCACTCCAGCTCCCGTGCTGCTCTAGCCCTGCATTCCCCATGCTGAAATCCCAGCCCCTTCTCCCCCGTCAGTCAACCCAACCCCCCTTCTCTTCCTGCGGCAGCTCTAACTCCTTACTTTCCCGCAGTCCGCTCAATCTCCGTTCTCTCACGCTGTCTGCTTGTACTCCCGGTCTTACACACTCGCCACTCCAGCCCCGGATCTCCAGCGCCGACCGCTGCAGTCCCTTTCTCGTTCACTTCTCACACGCCATTGACCCCATCCCCCTTCTCTACTCCTGGCATCCCAGCTCCGCGTTCTTGCACGCAAGACACACCAAAACCCGCACTTCCTTGCTGGCCACTCGGGCCCTCGTTCACCTAGCCGACTACTCTATCCCCCGTTGTGTCGGCCACTCCAGCACCCGTTCTCCCAGGCCAGCTGCTATATCCCAGCAGTCCGCATGCGCTTAGCCCAGGCCCCATCTACTCTGCCAATTCCCCCGCTCATTTCACACCCGCGGGCAGCTCCAGCCCCCGATCTGCACCACTGATCGATCAAGCCCACTTTCTTTCCGGCTTGCGTCTTCTGACCCTGTATGTCTCTGCAGGCCACTCTAGCCAGCGGTCTCCATTGCGGACTGCTCCAGCTCCCGTTCTCCATCGGCAGCTACTCTTGCCCTACATTCCCCATGCTTACATCCCAGCCCGTTCACCCCCGCCAGTTAACCCAGCCCACTTCTCTTCTTGCGGCAGTTCTAACTCCGTACTTTCCGCGGTACGCTCAATCTCCCGTTCTCTCACGCTGTCTGCTCGTAAACCCATTCTTACACTCTGGAAACTCCAGCCCCGGTTCTCCAGCGCCGACCGCTCCAGACCCCTTCTTGTCCACGGGCTGCTCCAGTCACCGTTCTTCTCCGCCTGCCACTTTGTCCGCCATTCTTCCTGCCGCTACAGCCCCCGTTCTCCCCTGCCAGCTGCTCTAGCCATGAAGTCACCATGCTGACCGCCCAGCCCCATTCTCCGGCCATTTGCCGCAAACCTCTTCTCTTCCGCGGGTTCTCCAGAGCCTATTCACCCCCGACAGCCGCTCAATCCCCAGTCCTCCACCGCCAACCGCTCCAGACCCCGTTTTCTCCCGCTGTCGGCTTCTGACCCTGTTCTTCCCCGCCGGCCACTCCAGCCAACGTTCTTCCCTGCCTATCGCTCGAGCCCCCTTCAGCTGCTCTAGCCCTGCAGTCCCCATGCTGTCAGCCCAATCCCCTTCTCCTCCGCCAGTTGACCCAACCCCCTTCACTCACGCAGGAAGCTTCAGCGTCTATTCTCCGCCAATGGCCAATCCAACTCCCATTCTCCCCTGCCGGCCATTCCAGACCCCGTACTCCCAAGCCTGATAATCTAGCCCTGCAAATCCCATGCTGAAAGCCCAGTCCACTTCTCACACGCCATTGACCCTATTTCCCTTCTCTACTCCTGGCATCCCATCTCCGCGTTCTTGCACGCAAGCCACACCAAAACCCGCTCTTCCCTGCTGGCCACTCGGGCCCCCGTTCACCTAGCCGATTACTCCATCCCCCGTTGTGTCGGCCACTCCAGCCCCCGTTCTCCAAGGCCAGCTGCTATATCACAGCAGTCCGCATGCGATTAGCCCAGGCCCCATCTACTCTGCCAATTCCCACGCCCATTTCACACCCGCCGGCAGCTCCATCCCCCGATCTGCACCACTGACCGATCCAGCCCACTTGCTTTCCCGCTTGCCGCTTCTGACCCTGTATTTCTTTGCCGGCCACTCCAGCCCGAGTTCTCCATTGCGGACTGCTCCTGCCCCCGTCAGCTGCTCAACCGTGCAGTTCCCATGCTGCAACAACATCCCCCTTCTCCCCCGCCAGTCGCGCAACCACTTTCTCTCCCGCCGGCAGCTCCAGCCCTGTTCCCCACACACTTCCCGACCCGGCCCCGGTTCTCCAGCGCCAAACGCTCCAGTCCCTGTCTCGTCCACCAGATGTTCCAGTTCCCGATCTCCCCTGCCGACCGCTCCAGTCCACGTCAGCTGCTCAAGCAAAGAAGACCATGCTGGTCGCCCAGTTCCCTTTTCCTCCGCCATTTGCCTCAACCCATTTCTCCCCGCCGGCAGTTCACATTACCCACCGTTGACCTCTCCTGGCACCATCTCGTCCACTAGCTGCTCCAGCCACCGTTCTCTCCCGGTGGCATCGCCAGCCCCCGTCTGCAGCTCCAGCCATGCAGTCCCCATGCTGATATCCCAGCCCATTCTCCCCCGCCAGTTACCCCATCACCACTTCTCTCCGTGCGGCTACTCTAACTCTTGCCTGCCGTCCGCTTCATCTACCGTTCAACTTGCGTTTTTTCCCTCTGTCTAATCCAGCCCCGGTTCTCCATCGACGACCGCTCCAGTCCTCTTCTCGTACACGGTCTGCTCCAGAACCCGTTATCTCATGTAGGCCGCACCAACCCCTGTTCAACCATGCCGGCCGTTCCAGCACTGTCAGCTGCTCTCGCCCTGCAATCGGCATGCCCTCAGCCCAGCCCCTTCTCCTACGCAAGTTGCCCCAACCAATTTCTCTCCCGGCAGCAGATCCAGCCGCCGTTCTCCATCTCTGGTCCATCCATCCCCGGTTGTCTCACGCTGGTCACTCCAGCCCCGGTGCTGCTCTAGCGCTGCAGACCACATGCTGACTGCACAGCTCACTTCTTCCCCACCATTTGCCCCAAATAACTTCTCTCACGATGGCAGCTCCAGCTCCCTTCTCCCCCGCCAGTTGCCCTAACCCCCTTTTCTCCCGGTGGCAGCTCCAGCTCCCGTGTACACCGCCGACCGCAGCAGTCCCCTTTTAGTCTAGTTTCCGCTCTAGCCCCCGTCTTTCTACGGCGGCCACTCCAGACCGCGTTGTTCCCCGCCGGCCGTCCAGCCCTAGCTTTCTCCCGCAGGCCGCTTCTGACCCTATTCTTCCCCGCCGGCCACTCCAGCTAGCGTTTCCCCTTCCTGTCGCTCGAGCCCCCTTCAGCTGCTCCAGCCCAGCAGTCCCCATACTGTCCGCCCAGTCCCCTTCTCCTTCGCCATTTGTCTCAACCCATTTCTCCCCGCTGTCAGTTCAAGTCCACGTTCCCCACTATTGACCTCTCCTGTCACCTCCAGCCACCGTTCTCTCCCGGTGGCATTAACTGCCCCCGTCTGCAGCTCCAGCCCTGCAGTCCCCATGCTGATAACCCAGCACATTCTCCCCCTTTAGTTACCCCATCACCAAATCTCTCCTTGCGGCAACACTAACTCCTGCCCGCCGTCCGTCCCATCTCCCGTTCAACTTGCTGTCTACTCCAATTCCCGTTTTTACCATCTGGCCACTCCAGCCCCGGTTCTCCATCACCAATCGCTCCAGTCCTATTCTCGACCACTGGCTGCTTCAGCCCCCGTATTTCTCGCTTTGCGCTGCAGCCCCCGTCAGCTGCACTAGCCCTGCAGTCGGGATGGTCTTAGCGCAGCGCCTTTTATCGCCAGTTGCCCAAGCCCACGTCTCTCCCACAGGCATCTCCAGCCCCCGTTCTCCATCTCTCGTCCATCCAGCCCCCGTTCTCTCCCACTAGACGATCCAGCCGCCGTTATTACCCTCCGGCCACTGCAGACCCCGTCAACTGCTCTCGCCCAGCAGTCCCCAAGCTATCAGCCAAGCACCCTTGTTCTCCGGCAGTTGCCACAAACCATTTCCCTCACACCGGCAGATGCAGAACCTGTTCTCTACAGCTGACCTCTCCTGTCATCTTCCCGAAAACTGGCTCCACCAGTCGCCGTTCTCTCCCTTAGGACGACTCTGACCGTGTTCTCTACCGAAACCCGCTCCATCCCGAGTCCTCCACCGCCGACCGCTCCAGTCCCGTACTCTCATGCTGGCTGCTCCAGCTCCCGTTTTCTCCTGCTTCTTACCCCGTTCTTCCCCACCGGCGTAATCAGACAGCCTTTTTCCCTGGCGGGCGCTCCAGCCCCCGTCCGCTGCTCTAGCCGTGCAGACGAGATGTTATAAGCCCAGCCCCCTATTCGCTCTTCAGTCGCCCCAAACACATTCTCTTCCGCCGGCAGCTCCAGCCACGTTCCGCCCCTCGCATCTGCCCCCACGCGCCCCGGCCACAGCAGCCCCGGTTCCCCAGCGCCGAACACTCCAACTCCCTTCTCCCCCGCCAGTTGCCCCAACCCCCTTCTCCACCGGTTGCATCTCCAGCTCCCGTCTACACCGCCGACTGCTGCAGTCCCCTTTTAGTCTAGTGGCCGCTACAGCCCCCGTTCGCCCCTGCCAGCTGCTCTAGCCATGAAGTCTCCATGCTGACCGCCCAGCCCCATTCTCCAGCCATTTGGCCCAAACCTCTTCAGGGGCACGGCTTCAGTTTCTATTCTCCGCCAATGGCCAATCCAACTTCCATTCTCCCCTTCCGGCCATTCCAGACCCCGTTCTCCCAAGCCTGATAATCTAGCCCTGCAAATCCCTTGCTGAAAGCCCAGCTCAATTCTCACGCACCATTCACCACAATCCCCTTCTCTACTCCGAACAGCTCCAGCTCCGCGTTTTTATCCGCCGGCCACACCAATCCCCGCTCAGCCCTGCTGGCCACTCGAGCCCCCGTTCACCTAGCTGGCATCCCCATCCCCCCTTTTTTCGACCGCTCCAGACCCCGTTCTCCCATGCCGCGATTCTGCAGTGCCGACCGCTCCAGTCCCCTGATCGTCCACGGGCTGCTACAGCACCCGTTCTCTCATCCTGGCTCCTCCAGCACAATCAGCTGCTCTCGCTCTGCAGTCGGGATGCTCTCAGCCGTGCCCACTTTTTCTCGCCACTTGCCAAAGCGCACTTCTCACCGACAGGCAGCTCCAGCCCCCGTTCGCCAACTCTAGTAGATCCGGAACCCGTACTCTACCGCTAGCCGATCCAGCCCCCTTTATTCCAATCCGGCAACTCCAGATACCGTCAACTGCCTTCCCCCAGCAGTCCCCATGCTATCAGCCAAGGATCCTCCTTCTCCAGCAGTTGCCTCAAACCATTTCACTCACGCCGGCCGTCCAGCCAGCTTTCTCCCCTGCCTGTCGCTCGAGCCCCCTTCAGCTGCTCTAGCCCAGCAGTCCCCATGCTGTCCGCCCAGTCGTTTTCCTCCGTCATTTGCCCCAACCCATTGCTCTCTCGCCGGCATCTAGTCCCCGTTCCCCACCGTTGTCCGCTCCTGGTCACCTTCTCGTCAACTGGCTTCTCGAGACCCCGTTCACTCCCGCTGGCCACTCCAGCTCCCGTGCTGCTCTAGCCCTGCATTCCCCATGCTGAAATCCCAGCCACATCTCCCCCGTCAGTCAACCCAACCCCCCTTCTCATCATGCGGCAGCTCTAACTCCGTACTTTCCACCCGTCCGCCCAATCTCCGTTCTCTTATGCTGTATGCTCGTACTCCCGTTCTTATACTGTGGCCACTCCAGCCCCGGATCTCCAGCGCCGACCGCTCCAGTCGGGTTCTTGTCCACGGGCTGCTGCAGTGCCCGTTCTTCCCCGCCGCCAACGTTGTCCCCCGTTGCTCCGGCTGCTCCAGCCTCTGTTCTCCCCTGCCAGCTGCTCTAGCCGTGCAGTTCCCATGCTGACCGCGCAGCCACCTTCTCCGGCCATTTGCCCAAACCCCTTCTCTCCCGCAGGCTTCTCCAGAGCCCGTGCTCCTCCGACAGCCGTTCCATCCCCAGTCCTCCATCGCCAACCGCTCCAGCCCCCGTTCTCTCAAGCTGGCTGCTCCAGCCCCCGTATTCTCCCGCTGGCCGCTTCTGACACTGTTCTTCCCCGCCGGCCACTCCAGCCCGCCTTCTCCCATGCTGGACGCTCGAGCCCCCTTCAGCTGCACTAGCCCTACAGTCCCCATGCTGTCGGCCCAGTCCCCTTCACCTCCGCAAGTTGCCCCAACTCCCTTCACTCCCGCCGGAAGCTTCAGCCGCTCTTCTCCGCAACCATCCACTCCATCCCCCATTCTCCCCTGCAGGCCATTCCACAACCCATTCTTCCAAGCCTGATAATCTAGCCCTGCAAATCCCATGCTGAAAGCCCAGTCCACTTCTCACACGCCATTGACCCCATCCCCCTTCTCTATTACTGACATCCCAGCTCAGCGTTCTTGCATGCAAGCCACACCAAAACTCACTCTTCCCTGCTGGCCACTCGGGCCCCCGTTCACCTAGCCGACTACTCCATCCCCCGATGTGTCGGCCACTACAGCCCCCGTTCTCCAAGGCCAGCTGCTATATCCCAGCAGTCCGCATGCGCTTAGCCCAGGCCCCATCTACTCTGCCAATTCCCACGCCCATTTCACACCCGCCGGCAGCTCCATCCCCCGATCTGCACCACTGACCGATCCAGCCCACTCGCTTTCCCGCTTGCCGTTTCTGACCCTGTATTTCTTTGCAGCCACTCCAGCCCGCGTTCTCCATTGCGGACTGCTCTTGCCCCCGTCAGCTGCTCAACCGTGCAGTTCCCATGCTGCAACCACATCCCACTTCTCCCCCGCCAGTCGCCCAACCACTTTCTCCCCAGCCGGCAGCTCCAGCTGTTCCGTCCCACACCTCCACCCCCTCCCGCCCCGGCCAGAGCAGCCCCGGATCTCCAGCGCCGACCGCTCTATTCCTCTTCTCGTACACGGTCTGCTCCAGACCCCGTTTTCTCATGTTGGCCGTACCAGCCCCTGTTCAACCATACCGACCGTTCGGGGAGGAGTCACGTGATGGAGTAGTGGCCGGACGGTGAACTCCAGCCCTCTCCAGAAAAGTCGGGAAAAACAAGAGAAAATACAAAGGCACAGAAATACAAGTTAAAGAAAAGTGAGTATAAAGGTGGAAAGAAGATGGAGACAAAAGGAGAAAAATCAAAATCAACGGAAAGAAGAGAGGAAGAGAAGACAACGGAGGAAAAAGGTGAAGGCCTTACCTGTCCGAAGAGGCCCGCTGTGGAGAGAAGACCCCACTACCTCAGGTCGGTAGAAAGAGAACTACAACAATGGCTCACAGAGCCGAGTAAAAGTGCGCAACCGCGCATACAAAAAAACACACCGACGGGAGGGGGGACCAGCTGGGGAGTCGATCTCCACAGCCGGCAACGACAGCTGCAGAACACCTGCAGCAAGAAGAGACCACAGAAGACAATAGAAACAAGAAAGAAGAGGAGGAAAGGGCAGCAAAGAAACAACAGATGGTCAACCTAGAGGAAGAAGAAGAGGAAGAGGAAGAGTACAGGGAAATAGAAGAAGAAAAGATAGGCAAGGTAAAGGAGGTACTTGCTCTTGTTAGAGGATACATGGAGTCATTTAAAGAATGGCAAACACAGGAATTCAATGATTTAGGAAGAAGAATAAACAACACAGAAAAGAAAATAAATAAAATGGATATGACCTTAACAGAAATGGGGAAAAAAATGGACAAGATGGAAGAACGGGCAATAGCAGCAGAAATGGAGGTAGAAGACTTAAAAAAGAAATTGGAGGAATCTAATAAAAAAACTAAAGAGACACAAGAATTACTAGCCCAAAAAATAGATATAATGGAAAATTATAACAGAAGAAATAACATAAAGATAGTGGGCCATAAGGAAGATGTAGAAGGCAAGAATATGAGGGAGTTTATAAAAGAATGGATCCCTAAGGCCCTAGGATGTCCAGAACTACAGCAAGAAATGGAAATAGAAAGGGCACATAGAGCATTGGCCCCTAAACCACAACCACAACAAAAACCAAGATCTATTGTAGTAAAATTCCTAAGATATACTACAAGAGAAAAGGTACTGGAGAAGACAATGGAAAAAGTAAGAGAGGGCAACAAACCACTGGAGTATAAAGGGCAAAAAATCTTCATTTATCCAGATATAAGCTTTGAACTCCTAAAGAAGAGAAAAGAGTTCAATGCAGCAAAAGCGATTTTATGGAAGAAAGGATATAAATTTACACTGAAGCATCCTGCGATATTGAAAATATTTATTCCAGGACAACAAAACAGACTATTCTCGGATCCAGAAGAAGCACGAAAATTTGCAGAACAATTACAAAAATAGACTGAGGGATGAAGACGGGTAATGAGAGCAAAAATTATCACGATTGATATGTATGTGGGTAAAGACAAAATTAGACTGAGGGATGAAGACGGGTAAGGAGGGTAAAAATGACCACGATTGATATGTATGCGGGTAAAAAGGTATAAGAGTGAATAGAGACAATGGGCATATGTGAAAGTATCTGTAATTAGAGGAAAACATAGAAAGTATAGACAAGAATTAATAAGGGAAGGTAATGGAATAGAGAGAATAAGGAGGGAACTAAAAGAGTGACCTTTGTGACATATAAAAAACGAAATCTTTTCTGGGGGGGGCTGGGTGGGGGGAAAAGAGCGGTCACTGCAAAATCAGTTGACGCTTGCGAGTGGATTCGCAAATCCAAATGGAGAGGGGAGATGTGGTTGTCCGACAAGGGATAAAGGGCAACTCAGGAGGGGAAGGGGAGATTGGGGATAAAGAAGATAGAAATAGGAGAATAAGGAAAATGTTGGATGTTGTAGGAATGTTGTCTGGTAAAGAGTTGAAAATAAGAAAACAGAAATGGAAAAGGAGGAAATGTAATGATGGAAAAACGGAAAGAGAAGATAAACAAAATATAAAATGGCTACGCTGAACTATATGACTCTAAATATTAATGGAATACATAACCAAATTAAAAGGAAGAAACTACTAAATTTACTGAAAAAGGAAAAAATAGATATAGCATTTGTCCAAGAAACACATTTAACTGAATTGGAGCACAAGAAATTAAAGAGAGATTGGGTAGGACATGTAACAGCAGCATCGTATAATTCAAAAGCAAGAGGAGTGGCTATATTAATTAGCAAAAATGTGCCATTTAAAATAGAAGACGAAATAATAGATCCAGCAGGGAGATATGTTATGATAAAATGTCAGATATATTCAGAGCTTTGGAATCTACTTAATATATATTCACCTAACGAAGAAGATCAAAAGTTTATGCAAGATATCTTTTTGAAGGTAGCTAATACGCAAGGGAACATACTAATAGGAGGGGATTTCAATCTGAATTTGGATCCAAATATGGATAAAACGGGGAAAAAAATTAACAGGAAGAACAAAGTAACCAAATTTATAATTAAATCAATGCAAGAAATGAAACTTGTGGACATATGGAGGAAACAAAACCCAAAAGAAAAGGAATACTCATACTACTCGACTAGACATAAAACATACTCAAGGATAGACCTATTCCTGTTATCAGCCCACATACAAGGGAGAGTTAGGAAAACGGAATATAAAGCTAGACTATTATCGGACCACTCACCCCTGTTATTGGCAATAGAGCTAGACGACATCCCTCCAAGAATGTATAGATGGAGATTAAACCCCATGCTACTTAAAAGACAGGATTTTAGAGAATTTATTGAAAAACAATTAAAAATGTACTTTGAAGTAAATACGGAATCAGTGGAAGATAAGTTTATACTATGGGACGCAATGAAAGCATTCATTAGAGGGCAAATAATAAGTTATGCAACCAAGATGAAGAAGGACTATAATCAGGAAACAGAGCAGTTGGAAAGGGAAATAATAAACATAGAAAAAAAATTAGCAATAAAGGAAGATACAACCAAAAGAAGAGAATTGGCGGATAAAAAAATAAAATATGAAACATTACAAACATATAAGGTGGAGAAGAATATAATGAAGACAAAACAGAAATATTATGAACTAGGGGAAAAAGCACACAAAATCCTAGCATGGCAGCTTAAGACAGAGCAAACGAAGAAAATTGTATTGGCAACAAGGAAAAAAGACAAACAAATTACATATAATCCAAAAGAAATTAAGGAAAACTTCAGAGAATTCTATGAACAATTATACCGAACCGAAAACGAAGGGAAAGAAGGGAAAATAGATGAATTTTTGACTAAAATTGAACTACCAAAACTACAAATAGAGGAACAAAATAAATTAACAGAACCATTTGGAACAGTAGAAATACAAGAGATAATAAAAAATTTACCAAATAATAAGACACCAGGAGAGGATGGACTCCCAATAGAATTCTACAAAACATTTAAAGACCTAATAATACCGCCCCTCCTGGATGAAATCAACCAGATTGATGAGACACAAAACTTACCAGATTCATGTAAAACAGCAATAATTACAGTGATACTAAAACAAGGGAAAGATCCACTCTCACCAGCGTCATATAGACCAATATCTTTGCTAAACACAGATTATAAGATAATAGCTAAACTATTAGCGAACAGATTAGCAGAACAGGTACCGAAAATGGTAAATTTAGACCAAACTGGATTTATCAAAAAAAGACGCACAACAGACAATATTTGTAAATTTATTAACTTAATTCATGCAGTAGAAGGAAATAAAGCACCGGCAGTAGCAGTTGCTTTAGACGCAGAGAAGGCCTTCGACAGAGTAGAATGGAATTACTTGTTCAAAGTATTGCAAAAATTCAGTTTACCGGAGAAGTATATTAATTGGATTAAAGCATTATATAAGGGACCGTTAGCGAAAGTGACAGTAAATGGACATGTATCAAAGCAATTTAACTTAAGCAGGTCAACGCGGCAGGGATGCCCACTATCACCATTATTGTTTGCGCTAGCTATAGAACCACTAGCAGAATCGATAAGAAGAGATAATAATATAAAAGGAATAAAAATAAAAGACAGGGAATATAAAATCAGTCTGTTTGCGGATGATGTGATAGTGTACTTAACAGAACCAGAACTATCAATAAAAGAACTATATAAGAAATTGAAGGAATATGGAGAAGTGTCGGGATACAAGATAAACGTAAATAAAAGTGAAGCAATGCCTATGAATAACGCGGATTTCTCAAAATTTAAGGAGGAATCCCCATTCAGATGGCAAACGCAGGCAATAAGATACCTAGGTGTGCAAATAAACAAAAATCTAGGCCAATTATATAAACTCAATTACAATCCACTAATGAAAAAATTACAGGACGATTTAGAGCATTGGAAAGAGCTACCACTAACACTGATAGGAAGGATAAACTGTATTAAAATGAACATTTTTCCAAGGATACTATACTTATTTCAGGCATTGCCAATACAACTGACAGAAAAATTCTTCAAAGAGTTAAAGAAAATAATAAGGAGATTTTTATGGAGAGGGGGGAAACCGAGGATAGCACTAGACAAATTAACAGAATGGTATAAACAAGGAGGCTTACAATTGCCAAACTTCAAAAATTATTATAGAGCCACACAATTAAGGTACCTATCAGATTTTTATCAAACAAGGGAAAAACCAGACTGGACGAGACTAGAATTAGATAAAATAGGGGAAAAGATACCTGAACACATATTATATAAATGGGACGAAAAATTGGTACAACATAGAACTTCTCCAGTATTACACCATCTCCTCAATATATGGAAGAAGATTCATGTAGAAAGAAATAAAATAAATTACCAAATACCAAAACTAATATTGACGCAAAATAAGCTACTCCCTTTTACAATAGACAACCTTGCCTTTAGAAAATGGGGAAAAAAAAGGGATTAAAAGAATAGAAAATTGTTTTTCAGGAAGTAGATTCTTATCCTTTGAACAAATGAGAGATAAGTACAATATAACGGGAGATACAGCGCTGGCATATTACCAACTGAGATCCAACTTGAAAGATAAATTAGGAAGCAACTTGAGTTTACCAGAGGGAAGTAACCTTGAATATGTGATTACAGATACAATGTTAATCAAAAGATTTATAAAAAATATGTATATTAAACTGCAAGAAAAGGAAAATGAGGAAACAAATGGTAAAACTAAACAAAAATGGGAACAAGATTTAAATATAAAGATAAAAAAGGAAACATGGGAGAAGTTATGCTCTGGAACGATGAGAAATACAATAAATACGAGGCTGCGTATGATACAATATAATTGGTTACACAGACTATACATTACACCGCAAAAGTTAAATAAATGGGACCCAACAGTATCTGATAGATGTTTTCGATGTAAAAAAGAAAGGGGAACAACAATTCATGCAATCTGGACATGTGAGAGAGTAGAAAAATTTTGGGATGATCTCAATCAGATATTAAATAAAATAACAGAAAACAATATACCAAAGAATCCAGAGATCTTTCTCCTAAGTAACATAAAAAATAAAGAATTTGGAATTGACTTGGAGGATGCACAAAAAAGATTTGTTAAGATAGCCCTAGCTGTAGCAAAAAAATGTATTATGTCAACCTGGAAATTGGAAGATAATTTGAAAATACAACAATGGTATATAGAAATGAATAAATGTATTCCATTAGAAAAAATAACATATAGTTTAAGAAATAATATTGAAATATTCGAACAAGTATGGGAGCCTTACATTAAATACAATAGCGAAAACCTACCGGGAACAAACATTACCTAAGTTGATGGAAGGAGAAGAGAAGAAAAGAATGGACTCAGTAGAATTTCTGGTGTATTTTTGTTGAATGACAACATTGTCTGACTGAATTAATGCAACCTAGATTGTATAACTAAAATGGATGAGAGGGGGGGGGATGGGGGGGTGGCTTGGGAGGAGGGAGGGGGGAGGGAGAAAAAGTCACTGTAAATGTGTGGAAAAGAAAAAGTGTATATCATGGCTATTGTGATTTATGGTGTGAAAAATAAAAAATTAAAAAAAAAACAAAAAAAAACCATACCGACCGTTCCAGCACTGTCAGATGCTCTCGCCCAGCAATCGGCATGCTCTCAGCCCAGCCCATTCTCCTCCGCAAGTTGCCCCAACTAATTTCTCTCCCGACAGCAGATCCAGCCGCCGTTCTCCATCTCTGGTCCATCCAGCCCCGGTTGTCTCACGCTGGTCACTCCAGCCCCAGTGCTGCTCTAGCGCTGCAGACCACATGCTGACTGCACAGCTCACTTCTTCCCGACCATTTGCCCCAAATAACTTCTCTCCCGGTGACAGCTCCAGCTCCCTTCTCCCCCGCCAGTTGCACTAACCCGCTTCTCTTCCGGAGGCAGCTCCAGCTCCCGTGTACACTGCCGACCGCAACAGTACCCTTTTAGTCTAGTTGCCGCTCTAGCCCGCGTCTTTCTACGGCGGCCACTCCAGACCGCGTTTTGCACCGCCGGCCGTCCAGCCCTCGCTTTCTCCCGCTGGCCGCTTCTCACCCTATTCTTCCCCGCCGGCCACTCCAGCCCGCGTTCTTCCCTGCCTGTCGCTCGAGCCCCCTTCAGCTGCTCTAGCCCAGAAGTCACAATGATGTCCGCCCAGTCCCCTTCTCCTTCGCCATTTGTCTCAACCCATTTCTCCCCGCTTTCAGTTCAAGTGCACGTTCCCCACCATTGACCTCTCCTGTCACCTCCAGCCACCGTTCTCTCCCGGTGGCATCGCCTGCCCCCGTCTTGCAGCTCCTGCCCTGCATTCCCCATGCTGATATCCCAGCCCATTCTCCCCCTTTAGTCACCATCACCACATCTCTCCTTGCGGCAACACTAACCCTTGCCCGCCGTCCGCTCCATCTCCCGCTCAACTTCCTGTCTACTCCAATTTCCGTTCTTACCATCTGGCCACTCCAGCCGAGTTCTCCATCACCGATCGCTCCGTCCCATTCTCGTCCACTGGCTGCTTCAGCCCCAGTTCTTTCTCGCTTTGCGCTGCAGCCCCCGTTTGCTGCACTAGCCCTGCAGTCGGGATGGTCTTAGCGGAGCGCCCTCTTTCGCCAGTTGCCCAAGCCCACGTCTCTCCCACAGGCAGCTCCAGTCCCCGTTCTCAATCTCTCGTCCGTCCAGCCCCCGTTCTCTCCCACTAGACGATCCAGCCACCGTTATTACGCTCCGGCCACTCCAGACCCCGTCAACTGCTCTCGCCCAGCTGTCCCCAGGCTATCAGCCAAGCACCCTTCTTCTCCGGCAGTTGCCACAAAGCATTTCCCTCACACCGGCAGATCCAAAACCTTTTCTCTACAGCAGACCTCTCCTGTCATCTACTCGATCACTGCCTCCACCAGCCGCCGTTCTCTCCTTTAGGCCGCCTCTAACCGCATTCTCAGCCGAACCCGCTCCATCCCGAGTCCTCCACCGCCGACTGCTCCAGTCCCCGTACTCTCATGCTGGCTGCTCCAGCTCCCGTTATCTCCCGCTTCTTACCCCTTTCTTTCCCACAGGCGTAATCAGCCAGCCTTCTTCCCTGGCAGGCGCTCCATCCCCCATCAGCTGCTCTAGCCGTGCAGACGATATGCTGTAAGCCCAGCTCCCTATTCGCTCTTCAGTCGCCCCAACCACCTTCTCTTCAGCCGGCAGCACCAGCCCCGTTCCGCCCCTTTCATCTGCGCACTCACACCCCGGCCACAGCAGCCCCGGTTCTCCAGCGCCGAACGCTCCAGCTCCCTTCTCCCCCGCCAGTTGCCCCAACACCCTTATCTCCCGTTTGCATCTTCAGCTCCCGTCTACACCGCCGACTGCTGCAGTCCCCTTTTAGTCTAGTGGCCGCTACAGCCCCGTTCTCCCCTGCCAGCTGCTCTAGCCATGAAGTCTCCATGCTGACCGCCCAGCCCTATTCTCCGGCCATTTGGCACATACTCTTCTCTTCACCCGGCTTCTCCAGAGCCCGTTCTCCCCCGACAGCCACTGAATCCCCAGTCCTCCACCGCCAACCGCTCCAGCCCCCGTTATCTCAAGCTGGCCGCAACAAGCCCCCGGTTTCTCCCGCTGGCGGCTTCTGACCCTGTTCTTCCCCGCCGGCCACTCCAGCCCACGTTCTTCCCTGCCTGTCGCTCGAGCCCCCTTCAGCTGCTCTAGCCTGCAGTCCCCATGCTGTAAGCCCAATCCCCTTCTCCTCCGCCAGTTGACCCAACCCCCTTCACTCACGCAGGAAGCTTCAGCGTCTATTCTCCGCCAATGGCCAATCCAACTCCCATTCTCCCCTGCTGGCCATTCCCGACCCCGTTCTCCCAAGACTGATAATTTAGCCCTGCAAATCCCATGCTGAAAGCACAGATCAATTCTCACGCACAATTCACCCAAATCCACTTCTCTACTCCGAGCAGCTCCAGCTCCGCGTTCTTGTCCGCCAATCCCCGCTCTGCCCTGCTGGCCATTCGAGCCCCCGTTCACCTAGCTGGCATCCCCATCCCCCGTTCTGTCGACCGCTCCAGACCCCGTTCTCCCAGGACACGATTCTTCAGTGCCGACCGCTCCAGTCCCCTGATCGTCCACGGGCTGCTCCAGCACCCGTTCTCTCATGCTGGCTCCGCCAGCACCATCAGCTGCTCTCGCTCTGCAGTCGGTATGCTCTCAGCCGTGCCCACTTTTTCTCGCCACTTGCCTAAGCGCACTTCTCTCCGACAGGCAGCTCCAGCCCCCGTTCGCCACCTCTAGTAAATCCAGAACCCGTACTCTACCGCTAGCCGCTCCAGCCCCCGTTATACCTATCTGGCCACTCCAGATACCGTCAACTGCCTTCCCCCAGCAGTCCCCATGCTATCAGCCAAGGATCCTCCTTCTCCAGCAGTTGCCTCAAACCATTTCACTCACGCCGGCCGTCTAGCCCGCGTTCTCCCCTGCCTGTCGCTCGAGCCCCCTTCAGCTGCTCTAGCCCAGCAGTCCCCATGCTGTCCGCCCAGTCCCTTCTCCTCCGTCATTTGCCCCAACCCATTTCTCTCCCGCCGGCAGATCAAGTCACCGTTCCCCACCGTTGACCGCTCCTGTCGCCTTCTCATCAACTGGCTTCTCCAGACCCCGTTCACTCCCGCTGGCCACTCCAGCTCCCGTGCTGCTCTAGCCCTGCATTCCCCATGCTGAAATCCCTGCCCCTTCTCCCCCGTCAGTCAACCCAACCCCCCTTCTCTTCATGCGGCAGCTCTAATTCCGTACTTTCCCGCGGTTTGCTCAATATCCGTTCTCTTACGCTGTATGCTCGTACTCCCGTTCTTGTACTGTGGCCACTCAGCCCCGGATCTCCAGCGCCGACCGCTCCAGTCCCGTTCTTGTCCACGGGCTGCTCCAGTGCCCGTTCTTCCCCGCCGCCAACGTTGTCCCCCGTTCCTCCGGCCGCTCCAGCCTCTGTTCTCCGTACTTTCCCGTGGTTCGCTCAATCTCCTTTCTCTCACGCTGTCAGCTCGTACTCCCGGTGTTAGTTACACTCTGGCAACTCCAGCCCTGGATCTCCAGCGCCGACCGCTCCAGTCCTTTTCTCGTCCACGGGCTGCTTCAGTCCCAGTTCTTCCCCGCTGGCCACATTGTCCCCCGTTCCTCCGGCCGCTCTAGCCTCTCTTCTCCCCTACCAGCTGCTCTAGCCGTGCAGTTCCCATGCTGACCGCCCAGCCACCTTCTCCAGCCATTTAACCCAATCCCCTTCTCTCCCGCTGGCTTCTCCAAAGCCCGTGCAGCTCCGACTGCCGTTCCATCCCCAGTGCTCCACCGCCAACCGCTACAGCCCCCGTTCTCACAACCTGGCTACTCCAGCCCCCTTTTCTACCGCTGGCCGCATCTGACCCTGTTCTTCCCCGCCGGCCACTCCAGCCTGCGTTCTCCCCTGCCGGTCGCTCGAGCCCCGTTCAGCTGTTCTAGCCCTGCAGTCCCCATGCTGTCAGCCCAGTCCCCTTCTCCTCCGCAAGTTGCCCCAACGCCCTTCACTCCCGCCGGAAGCTTCAGCCGCTCTTCTCCGCCACCATCCACTCCATCCCCCATTCTCCCCTGCCGGCCATTCCACAACCCGTTCTTCCAAGCCTGATAATCCAGCCCTGCAAATCCCATGCTGAAAGTCCAGTCCACTTCTCACACGCCATTGACCCCATCCCCCTTCTCTATTCCTGGCATCCCAACTCCGCGTTCTTGCACGCAAGCCACACCAAAACCCGCTCTTCCCTGCTGGCCATTCGGGCCCCCGTTCACATAGCCGACTACTCCATCCCCCGTTGTGTCGTCCACTCCAGCCCCCGTTCTCCCAGACCAGCTGCTCTATCCCAGCAGTCCGCATGCTCTTAGCCCAGGTCCCATCTACTCTGCCAGTTGCACCACCGATTTCACACCGCCGGCAGCTCCATCCCCCGATCTGCACCACTAACTGATCCGGCCCACTTGCTTTCCCGCTTGCCGCTTCTGACCCTGTATTTCTTTGCCGGCCACTCCAACCCGCGTTCTCCATTGCGGACTGCTCCAGCCCACGTCAGCTGCTCAACCGTGCAGTTCCCATGCTGCAAACACATCCCCCTTTTTCCCCGCCAGTCGCCCAATCACTTTCTCCCCTGCCGGCAGCTCCAGCCCGTTCCGTCCCACCCCTCCACACCATCTAGCCCCGGCCGCCGCAGCCCCGGTTCTCCAGCGCCGACCGCTCCAGTCCTCTTCTCGTGCACCGTCTGCTCCAGACCCCGTTTTCTCATGTTGGCCGCACCAGCCCCTGTTCATCCATGCCGGCCGTTCCAGCACTGCAGCTGCTCTCGCCCTGCAATCGGCATGCTCTCAGCCCAGTCCCTTCTCCTCCGCAAGTTGCCCCAACCAATTTCTCTCCCAGCAGCAGCTCCAGCCGCCGTTCTCCATCTCTGGTCCATCCAGCCCCGGTTATCTCACGCTGGTCACTCCAGCCACGGTGCTGCTCTAGCGCAGCAGACCACATGCTGACTGCACAGCTCACTTCTTCCCGACCATTTGCCCCAAATAACTTCTCTCCCGGTGGCAGCTCCAGCTCCCTTCTCCCCCGCCAGTTGCCCTAACCCCCTTCTCTCCCGGTGGCAGCTCCAGCTCCCGTGTACACCGCCGACAGCAGCAGTCCCATTTTAGTCTATTTGCCGCTCTAGCCCGCGTCTTTCTACGGCTGCCACTCCTGACCGCGTTTTTCCCCGCCGGCCGTCCAACCCTCGATTTCTCCCGCTGGCCGCTTCTGACTCTAATCTTCCCCGCCGACCACTCCAGCCCGCCTTCTCCCCTGCCTGTCGCTCGAGCCCCCTTCAGCTGCTCTAGCCCAGAAGTCACAATGCTGTCGGCCCAGTTCCCTTCTCCTTCGCCAATGTCTGATCCCATTTCTCACCGCAGGCATTTCAAGTGCACGTTCCCCACCATTAACCTCTCCTGTCACCTCCAGCCACCGTTCTCTCCCGGTGGCATCGCCAGTCCCCGTCTGCAGCTCCAGCCCTGCATTCCCCATGCTGATATCCCAGCCCATTCTCGTCCTATAGTCACCCCATCACCACTTCTCTCTTTTCGGCAACACTAACTCTTGCCCGCCGTCCGCTCCATCTCCCGTTCAACTTCCTGTCTACTCCAATTCCCGTTCTTACCATCTGGCCACTCCAGCCCCGATTCTGCATCGCCGAACGCTCGAGTCCCCTTCTCGTCCACTGGCTGCTTCAGACCCCGATCTTTCTCGCTTTACGCTGCAGCCCCCGTCAGCTGCACTAGCCCTGCAGTCGGAATGGTCTTAGCGCAGCGCCCTTTTTCGCCAGTTCCCAAGCCCCCGTCTCTCCCACAGGCAGCTCCAGCCCCCGTTCTCCATCTCTCGTCCATCCAGCCCCCGTTCTCTCCCATTAGACGATCCAGCCCACGTTATTACCCTCCGGCCACTCCAGATCCCGTCAACTGCTCTCGCCCAGCAGTCCCCAAGCTCTCAACCAAGCACCCTTCTTCTCCGGTAGTTGCCACAAACCATTTCCCTCACACCGGCAGATCCAGAACCTTTTCTCTACAGCTGACCTCTCCTGTCATCTTCTCGATCACTGGCTCCACCAGTCGCCGTTCTCTCCCTTAGGCCGCCTCTGACCGCGTTCTCAGCCGAAACCCGCTCCATCCCGAATCCTCCACCACCGACGACTCCAGTCCCCGTACTCTCATGCTGGCTGCTCCAGCTCCCGTTATCTCCCGCTTCTTACCCCGTTCTTCCCCACCGGCGTAATCAGCCAGCCTTCTTCCCCGGCGGGCGCTCCAGCCCCCGTCAGCTGCTCTAGCCGTGCAGACGACATGCTGTAAGCCCAGACCCCTATTCGCTCTTCATTAGCCCCAACCACATTCTCTCCCGCCGGCAGCTCCAGCCCCGTTCCGCCCCTCACATCTGCCCCCTCACGCCCCGTCCACAGCAGCCCTGGTTCCCCAGAGCCGAACGCTCCAGCTCCCTTCTCCCCCGCCAGTTGCCCCAACCCCCTTCTCTCCCGGTTGCAGCTCCAGCTTCCGTCTACACCGCCGACTGCTGCAGTCCCCTTTTAGTCTGGTGGCCGCTCCAGCCCCCGTTATTCCACGCCAGCCTCTCCAACCCGCGTTCTTCCCTGCCGGCCGCTCCAGCTACCATCAGCTACTCTAGCCCTGCAGTCGCCATGCTGTCAGTCAAGTATCCTTTTCCTCCGTCAGTTGCCACATCGAATTTCTCTACCGCCAGCAGCACCAGCCCCCGTTTTCCATCTCTGATCGATCCCGCCCCCGTTCTCTCCGGATGGCCATTCCAGCCCCTGTACCGCTCTAGCCCTGCAGACCCATTTCTGACTGCATAGATCCCTTCTCCCCGGCCAGTTGCCCCAACCCCCTTATCTCCCGGTGGCAGCAACAGCTCCCGTCTACACCACCGACTGCTGCAGTCCCCTTTTAGTCTAGTGGTCGCTCCAGCCCACGTTCGTCCACGCCAGCCTTTCCAGACCGCGTTCTTCCCCGCGGGACACTCCAGCTCCCGTTCTCCCTCGGCAGCTACTCTTGCCCTGCATTCCCCATGCTTACATCCCAGCAGATTCTCCCCCGCCAGTCACCCCATCCCCCCATCTCTCATTGCGGCAACTGACACTCTTGCCCGCAGTCCGCTGCATCTTACGTTGAACCCGCTGTCTGTTCGAATTACCGTTCTTGCACTCTGGCCACTCCAGCCCCGGTTCTCCAGCGCCGATCGCTCCAGTCCCCTTCTCGTCCACGGCTGCTCCAGACCCCTTCTTCCCCGCCGGCCGCTCCAGCTCCCGTCAGCTGCTCTAGCCCTGCAGTCCCCATGCTGTCCACCCAGTCCCCTTCTCCTCCGTCATTTTCCCCAACCCATTTCTCTCCCCCCCGTCAGATCAAGTCCCCGTTCCCCACCGTTGACCGCTCCTGTCACCTTCTCTTCAACCAACCACCATGCTCTCCCGCTTGCCACTCCACCTCCCGTGATGCTCTAGCCCTGCATTCCCAACCCTTCTACCCCGCCAGTCAACCCAACACCTTTCTGTTCATGCGGCAACTCTAACTCTGTACTTTCCCGCGGTCCGCTCAATCTCCCGTTCTCTCACGCTTTCTGCTCGTACTCCCGTTCTTACACTCTGGCCACTCCAGCCCCGATTCTCCAGCGCCGACCGCTCCAGTCCTCTTCTTGTCCACGGACTGCTCCAGTCACCGTTCTTCTCCGCCGGCCACTTTGTCCGCCATTATTCCGGCCGCTACAGCCCCCGTTCTCACGTGCCAGCTGCTCTAGCCATGAAGTCTCCATGCTTACCGCCCAGCCCCATTCTCCGGCCATTAGGCCCAAACTTCTTCCCTTCCGCCGTCTTCTCCAGAGCCCGTTGTCCCCCGACAGCCGCTCAATCCCCAGTCCTCCACCGCCAACCGCTCCAGCCCCCGTTCTCTCAAGCTGGCTGCTCCTGCCCCCGTCGCTGGCCGCTTCTGACCCTGTTCTTCCCCGACGGCCACTCCAGCCCGCGTTCTCCCATGCCGGACGCTCGAGCCCCCTTCAGCTGCTCTAGCCCTGCAGTCCCCATTCTGTCAGCCCAGTCCACTTCTCCTCCGCCAGTTGCCCCAACTCCCTTCACTCCCGCCGGAAGCTCCAGCCGCTCTGCTCCGCCACCATCCACTCCATCCCCCAGTTTCCCCTGCCGGCCATTCCAGAACCCGTTCTCCCAAGCCTTATAATCTAGCCCTGCAAATCCCATGCTAAAAGCCCAGTCCACTTCTCACACGCCATTGACCCGAAGCCCCTTGTCTACACCGGGCAGCCCAGCTTCGCGTTCTTGCCCGCCGGCAACACCAATCCCCGCTCTTCCCTACTGGCCACTCGGGCCCCCGTTCACCTAGCCGACTACTCCATCCCCCGTTTTGTCGGCCGTTTCAGCCCCCGTTCTCCCAGGCCAGCTACTCTATCCCAGCAGTCGGCATGCTCTAAGCCCAGGCCCCATCTACTCTGCCAGTTGCCCCACCGATTTCACACCCGCCGCAGCTCCAGCCCCCGATCTGCACCACTGATCGATCAAGCCAACTTTCTTTCCGGCTTGCCGCTTCTGACCCTGTATTTCTTTGCCGGCCACTCCAGCCCGCGCTATCCATTGCGGACTGCCCGCCCCGGCCACAGCAGCCCCGGTTCTCCAGCTCCGACCGCTCCAGTCCCCTTCTTGTACACGGTCTGCTCCAGACCCCGTTTTCTCATGTT
Source organism: Narcine bancroftii (assembly GCF_036971445.1). Taxonomy (NCBI): domain Eukaryota; kingdom Metazoa; phylum Chordata; class Chondrichthyes; order Torpediniformes; family Narcinidae; genus Narcine; species Narcine bancroftii. The sequence goes on from NW_027211808.1 coordinate 2,180,014, forward strand.
GGCCTCACCAGCCTCTGTTCAACCATGCCGGCCGTTCCAGCACTGTCAGCGGCTCTCGACCTGCAATCTGCATGATCTCAGCCCAGCCCTCTTCTCCACCGCAAGTGGCCCCAACCAATTTCTCTCCGGCAGCAGCTCCAGCCGCCGTTCTCCATCTCTGGTCCATCCAGCCCCGGTTGTCTCACGCTGGTCACTCTATCCCCGGTGCCTCTCTAGCGCAGCAGACCACATACTGACTGCACAGCTCACTTCTTCCCCACCATTTCCCCCAAATAACGTCTCTCCCGGTGGCAGCTCCAGCTCACTTCTCCCCCTCCAGTTGCCCTAACCCCCTTCTCTCCCGGTGGCAGCTCCAGCTCCCGTCTACAAAGCCAACTGCTGCAGTCCCCTTTTTGTCTAGTGGCCGCTCTAGCCCCCGTTCATCTATGCCGGCCACTCCATACGTGTTCTTCCCCGCCGGCCACTCCAGCTCCCGTTCTGCCCCGCCAGCTACTCTTGCCCTGCAGTCCCCATGCTGTCCACCCTGTCCCCTTCTCCTCCGTCATTGTCCCCAACCCATTTCTCTCCCCCAGGCAGATCAAGTCCCCGTTCCCCACCGTTGACCGCTCCTGTCACCTTCTCCTCAACCAACCATCATGCTCTCCCGCTTGCCACTCCACCTCCCGTGATGCTCTAGCCCTGCATTCCCTATGCTGACATCCCAGCCCCTTCTCCCCCGTCAGTCAACCCAACCCCTTTTTGTTCATGCGGCAATTCTAACTCTGTACTTTCCGCGGTCCGCTCAATCTCCCGTTCTCTCACGCTTTCTGCTCGAACTCCCGTTCTTACAATCTGGCCACTCCAGCCGCGGTTCTCCAGCACCGACCGCTCCAGGCCCCTTCTCGTCCAAGGGTTGCACCAGTCCCCGTTTTCTGCCTTTGGCAGCTTCCTACCCTGTTCTTCCCCGCCGGCAATTCCAGTCCGTGTTCTGCCCAGCCGGTCGCTCGAGCCCCCTTTAGCTGCTCTACTCTGCAGTCGCCATGCTGTCAGCCCGTTCCGCTTCTCCTCCACCAGTTGTCCCAACCCCTTCCTCTCCTGCCGGAAGCTTCAGTCGCTGTTCTCCGCCACGGGCAACTCCAGCCTCCATTCTCCCCTGCCGGCTACTCCAGACCCCGTTCTCCCAAGCCTGATAATCTAGACCTGCAAATCCCATGCTGAAAGCCCAGCCAACTTGTCACACCATTCACCTCAACCCCCTACTCAACTCCGGGCTGCTCCAAATCCGCGTTCTTGCCCGCCGGCAACACACATCCACGCTCTTCCCTGCTGGCCACTCGAGCCCACGTTCTCCTAGCCGGCAACTCCATCCCCTGTTCTTTCCGCCGCTCCATCCCCCGTTCTCCCAAGCCAGCTGCTCTAGCCCTGCAGTCTGTATTCTCTTAGCCCAGCCCGCTTCTGCTCCGCCAGTTGCCCCTTCCATATTACACCCGCCGGCAGCTCTAGCCCCTGATCTCCACCTCTGACCGATCTATCCTCCTTTCTTTCCCGCTGCCGCTTCTGACCCTGTACTTCGCCGCCGGCCATTCCAGCCCGCGTTCTCCACTTCAGGCCGCTCTTGCCCCCGTCAGCTGCTCAAGCCGTGCAGTCTCCATGCTGTAAGCACAGCCCCCATCTCCCCCGCAAGACGCCCAACCACTTTCTCTCCGGCCGGCAGCTGCAGCTTTTTCCCCCAACCCTTCCCCCAACCCCCACCTCCCGCCACGGCCACTACAGCCGCGGTCCTGCAGCGCCGACCGTTCCAGTCCCCTGCTCGTCCACGGACTGCTCCAGCACCCGTTCTCTCATGCTGGCTACTCCAGCACCGTCAGCAGCTCTCGCCCTGCAGTCGGGATGCTCTCAGCCCAGCCCACCTTTCCTCCGCCACTTGCCAAAGCGCACTTCCCTCCGACAGGCAGCTCCAGCCCCCGTTCGCCATCTCTCGTAGATACAGCTCCCGTTCTCTCCCGGTAGGCGCTCCAGCCCCCGTTATTCACCTCCGTCTACTCCATACCCCGTCAACTGCCCTCGCCCAACAGTCCCCATGCTATCAGCCAAGCACACGTCTTCTCCGGCAATTGCCACCAACTATTTCACTCACGACGGCAGATCCAGCACACGTCTACCGCTGACCTCTCGTGTCGCTTTCTCGACCACTGGCTCCTCCAGCCGCCTTTCTCTCCTTTAGGCCGCTTTTGACCAGGTTCTCAGTCGACACCCGCACCATCCGGAGTCCTCCACCGCCGACCACTCAGCCCACGTTTTCTCATGCTGGCTACTCCAGCTCCCGTTATCTCCCGCTGGCCGCTACGTACCCCGTTCTTCCTCACCGGCGTAACCTGCCAGCCTTCTTACCTGCCGGCTGCTCCAGCCCCCGTCAGCTGCTCTCTCCGTGCAGACGACATGCTGTAAGCCCATCTGCCAGCCTTCTTACCTGCCGGCTGCTCCAGCCCCCGTCAGCTGATCTCTCCGTGCAGACGACATGCTGTAAGCCCATCTCCCTATTCGCCGGACAGTAGCCCAAACCACATTCTCTACCGCCGGCAGCTCCAGCCCCGTTCCGTCTCACCCTCCGCCCCCTCCCGACCACAGCAGCCCCGATTCTCCAGCGCCGACTTCTCCAGTCCCCTTCACGTACACGGGCTGCTCCAGACCCGTTTTCTCATGTTGGCTGCTCCAGCTCCCGTTCACCCATGCCGGCAGTTCCAGCACCGTCAGCAGCTCTCGCCCTGCATTCGGCATCCTCTCTTCCCAGCCCCCTTTTTCTCCACCAGTCGCCCAACCAATTTCTCTCCCGGCATCAACTCCAGCCCCCGTTCTCCATCTCTGGTCGATCCAGCCACGGTTCTCCCCGCTGGTCACTGCAGCCCCGGTGCTGCTCTAACCCTGCAGACACCATGCTGACTGAACAGCTCACTTCTTCCCCGCCATTTTCCCCAAATTCCATCTATTCCGGTGGCAGTTCCAGCTCCCTTCTACCCCGCCATTTGCCCCAACACCCTTCTCTCCCGGTGGTAGCGCCATCTCCCGTCTACACCGCCGAGTGTTGCAGTCCCCTTTTAGTCTACAGGCCACTCTAGCACCCGTTCTTCTACGGCCATTCCAGACCCCGTTCTCCCAAGCTCACTTCACACCCGCCATTCAACCCAACACCCTTCTCTACATCGGGGAGCTCCAGCTCCGCGTTCTTGCCAGCCGGCCACATCAATCCCCGCTCTTCCCTGCTGGCCACTCGAGGCCCCGTTCAACTGTCAGGCTACTCCATTCTATGTTCTTCCGGCCGCTGCACCCACCGTTCTCCCAGGCCAGCTGCTCTAGCCCTGCAGTCCGCATGCTCTTAGCCCAGCTCCCTTCTACTCCACCAGTTGACCCACCCATTTCACACACGCCGGCAGCTACAGCCCCCGATCTGAACCTCTGTCCGATCCAGCCTCCTTTCTTTGTTGCTGCCGCTTCTGACCCTGTATTTCGCCTCCGGCCAATCCAGCCCGCGTTCAGCACTGCCGCTCCAGTCCCCGACAGCCGCTCTCTCCGTGCAGTCCCAATCGTGTAAACAGAGCCCCCATCTCCCTCGCCAGTCGCCCAACCACTTTCTCTCCGTCCGGCAGCTCCAGGCCCCTTCCATCAAACCTTCCCTGACCCTCCCCCCCCCCCCAACCTACCGCACCGGCCACTGAAGTCCCGGTTCTGCTGCGACGACCGCTCCAGTCCCGTGCTCGTCCACAGGCCGCTCCAGCACACATTCTCTCATGCTGGCTGCTCCAGCACCGACAGCTGCCAACTTCTCTAGCCGTGCAGTACATATACTAACATCCCAGCACCTTCTCCCCCGCCAGTCACCCCATCCCCCCTTCTCTCCTTGTGGCAACTCTAACTCTTTCCCGCCTTCCGCTCCATCTCCCGTTCAACCCGCTGTCTACTCGAATTCCCTTTCTTACCCTCTGGCCACTCTAGACCCGGTTCGCCAGCGCCGATTGCTCCAGTCCCCATCTCGTCCACTGGCTGCACCAGCCCCGGTTCTCCCCTGCCTTCCGCTCCAGCCCCCGTCAGCTGCAGTAGCCCTGCAGTCGCCATGCTGTCCTCCCAGTCACCTAATCCTCCCCCATTTGCCCCAACCCATTTCTCACCCGCCGGCAGCTCCAGTCCCCGTTCTCTAACGCTTTGATCACCAAATCCGGTCAGCATATCTAGCCCCGCAGTGTCCATGCTGACGGCCCAGCAGCATTCTCCCCAGCCACATACCCCAACCCCCTTCTTTCCCAGTGGCAGCTCCAGCACACGTTCTAATCTTCTGATTGCTGCAGTCCCCTTTTTGTCCAGAGGCTACACCTGCCCCCGTTCTCTCCCGCTGTCCGCTGCACGCCCCGTTCTTCCCCACCGGCTACTCCAGCCGCCGTTCATCCCTGCCAGTTTCTCTAGACCTACAGTCCCCATGCAGACATCTCAGACCCTTCTCCCCCGCAAGTCATCCCATTCCCCCTTCTCTCCCTGCGGCAACCCTATCTCTTGTCGGCTGTGCGGACCATTTCACGTCCAACACGATGTCTGCTCCAATTCCCGTTCTTACACTCAGGCCACACCATCTCCGGTTCTCAAGCGCCGACCGGTCCAGTCCCCTTCTCGTCCACGGGCTGGTCAAGTCCCCGTTTCTCTCCCGCTGCCCGCTGCACCCCCCGATCTTCCCCACCGCTACTCCATCCCACAATCTCCCCTACCAGCTTCTCAAGCCCTGCAATCCGCATGCTGACATCCCAGCATCTTCTCCGTCGCCAGTCACCACTTTCCTCCTTCTCTCCTTGCGGCAACTTTAACTCTTCCCCGCCGTCCGCTTCATCTCCCGTTCAACCCGACGATTGCTCGAATTCCCGTTCTTACCCTCTGGCCACTCAAGCCCCGGTTCTGCAGCCGACCGCTCCTATTCCCTTATCGTCCACGGGCTCCTGAAGTCCCCGTTGTCCCCTGTTGTCCGCTCCAGACCCGGTCATCTGTATTATACCTGCTGCCCCATACTGTCCGTCCAGATCCCTATTACTCTGCCATTTGCCCAAACCCATTTCTCTCCCACGGGCAACTCAAGCCTACGTTCACGACAGTTGACCACTCCTGTCACCATCTCGTCCACTGGTTGCTCCAGCCCCCATTCTCTCTCGCTTGGCTCGAAAGCCCCCGTCAGCTACTCTATCCCTGCAGTCCCCATGCGGACTGCCCAGCTGCCTTCTCCACCGCCAGTTGCCCCAACCCCCTTCCCTCCCAGCGGCAGCTCCAACACCCGTTCTAATTCTCTCATTGATGCAGTCCCATTTTGTCCTCGTTCTCCCCTGCCTTCCGCACCAGCTCCCGTCAGCTGCACTAGCCCTGCAGTCCCCATGCTGTAAGTCCATTCGCTTCTTCTCCGACATTTGCCCCAATCATTTCCGTCCCGCCGGTAGCTCAAGCCCACGTTCCCCACCGTTGACCGGTCCTGTAATCTTGTCGTCCGCTGGTTGCTCAAGACCCGTTCTCTCTCGTTTTGCTCGACAGCCCCCGTCAGCTGCTCTATCCTTGCAGTCCCCATGCTGACAGCCCAGCTGCGTTCTCCCCCGCCAATTGCCCTAAACCACTTCTGTCAAAGTGGCAGCTCCAGCACCCATTCTAATCCTCTGATTGCTGCAGTCCCCTTTTTATCCAGATGCTCCTCCAGCCACGTTCTCCCCTGCTGTCCGCTGCCGCCCCCGTTCTTCCCCACCGGCTACTCCAGCCGCCGTTCATCCCTGCCAGTTTCTCTAGACCTACAGTCCCCATGCAGACATCTCAGACCCTTCTCCCTCGCAAGTCATCCCAATCCCCCTTCTCTCCTTGCGGCAACCCTATCTCTTGCCGGCTGTTCGGACCATTTCACGTTCAACACGATGTCTGCTCCAATTCCCGTTCTTACACTCAGGCCACACCATCTCCGGTTCTCAAGCACCGACCGGCCCAGTCCCCTTCTCGTCCACGGGCTGGTCAAGTCCCCGTTTCTCTCCCGCTGCCCGCTGCACCCCCCGTTCTTCCCCACCGCTACTCCATCACCCAATCTCCCCTACCAGCTTCTCAAGCCCTGCAATCCGCATGCTGACATCCCAGCATCTTCTCCGTCGCCAGTCACCACTTTCCTCCTTCTCTCCTTGCGGCAATTTTAACTCTTCCCCGCCGTCCGCTCCATCTCCCGTTCAACCTGCTGTCTGCTTGAAATCCCGTTCTTACCCTCTGGCCACTCAAGCCCCGGTTCTGCAGCCGACCGCTCCTATTCCCTTATCGTCCAAGGGCTCCTCAAGTCCCCGTTGTCCCCTGTCGTCCGTTCCAGTCCCGGTCATCTGTACTATACCTGCTGCCCCATACTGTCCGTCAAGACTGCTTCTCCTCTGCCATTTGCCCAAACCCATTTCTCTCCCACGGGCAACTCAAGCACACGTTCACCACTGTTGACCACACCTGTCACCATCTCGTCCACTGGTTGCTCCAGCCCCCGTTCTCTCTCGCTTGGCTCGATAGCCCCGTCAGCTGCTCTATCCCTGCAGTCCCCATGCTGACTGCCCAGCTGCATTCTACCCCGCCACTTGCACCAACCCCATTCCCTCCCAGTGGCAGCTCCAACACCCGTTCTAATTCTCTGATTGCTGCAGTCCTATATTTGTCCCCGTTCTCCCCTGCCTTCCGCTCCATCCCCCGTCAGCTACACTAGCCCTGCTGTCCCCATGCTGTCCGCCCAGTCTCCTTCTCCTCTGCTATTTGCCCCAACCCATTTCTCTCCCGCCGGCAGCTCAAACGCACGTTCGCAACCGTTGGCCGCTCCTGTTACCTTCTCCTACACTGGTTGATCCAGTCCCCGTCCTCCCCTGCAGGCTGCTCCAACACCGGTCAGCTGCTCTAGCCCTGCAGTCCCCATGCTGTCGACCCAGTCCCCTTCTCCTCCGCCATTAGCCCCAACTCATTTCTCTCCCACCGGCAGCTCAAATCCCCGTTCCCCACCGTGTACCGCCCCTCTCACCTGCTCGACCAATGGCTGCTCCAGACCCCGTGTTCCCCGACAGCCGCTACATCCCCAGTCTTCCACCGCCGACCACTCCAGCCGTACTTCTCTCAAGCTGGCTGCTCCAGCCCCCGTTTTTCTCCAGCTGTCCGCTTCTGCCAACTTTCATCCCCGCCTGCCTCTCCAGCACACGTTCTTCCCTGCCAGCCGCTCCAGCCCCGTCAGCTGCTCTAGCCCCGCAGTCGCCTTGCTGTCAGCCCATTCCCCTTCTCCTCCGCCATTTGCCCCAATACATTTCCGACCCTCCGGTAGCTCAAGGACACGTTCCGCTCCGTTGACCGGTCCTGTCACCTTGACGTCCACTGGTTGCTCAAATCCCTTTCTCTGTCGCTTTGCTCCACAGCACCAGTCAGCTGCTTTATCCCTGCAGTCCCCATTCTGACTGCCTAACTGCCTCATCCCTCGCCAGTTGCCCAAAATCACTTCTGTCAACGTTGCAGCTCCAGCACCTGTTCTAATCCTCTGATTGCTGCAGTCCACTTTTTATCCTGATGCTCCTCCAGTCCACGTTCTCCACTGCCGTCCGCTGCCGTCCCCGTTCTTCCCCACCGGGTATTCCAGCCCTCGTTCTCCCCTGCCATTTTCTCTAGTCCTGCAGTCCCCATGCAGACATCCCAGACCCTTCTCCCACGCAAATCATCCCATTCCCCCTTCTCTCCTTGCAACAACCTTATCTCTTGCCGGCCTTCTGGACCATTTCACGTTCAACAGGATGTCTGCTCCAATTCCCGTTCTTACCCTCTGGCCACTCCATCCCCGGTTCTCCAGCGCCGACCGCTCCAGTCCCCTTCTCATCCTCTGGCTGGTCAAGTCCCCGTTTCTCTCCCGCCGTCCGCTGCAGACGCCTTCTTCTCCACCGTCTAATCCATTCCCCGTTGTCCCCTACCAGCTTCTCAAGGCCTGCATTCTCCATGCTGACATCCCAACCCATTCACCCGGCCATTCACCACATCGCCCCTTGTCTCTTTCGCCACTCTAACTCTTGCCCACCGTCCGCTCCATCTCCCGTTCAACCCGCTGTCTGCTCGAACTCCCGTTCTTACCCTCTGGCCTCTCTAGCCCCGGTTCTCGAGCACCGACCGCTCCGGTCGCATTCTCGTCGACTGGCTTCTCCAGCCCCCGTTCTCTCCCGCTGTCAGCTCCAGCCCCCGTCAGCTGCTCGAGCCCTGCGGTCCCCATGCTGACTGCACAGCTGCCTTCTCCTCCGCCAGTTGCCCCAAACCAGTTTTGTCCCTGTCGCAGCTCCAACACCCGTTCTAATCCTCTGATTGCTGCAGACCCCTTTTTTTCCATTGGCTGCTACAGCCCCGTTCTCTCCCGCTGTCTGCTGCACCCCCCGCTCTTCACCACCGGCTACTCCATCCCCCTTTCTCTCCTACCAGATTCTCAAGCCCTGCAAACCGCATGCTGACATCCCAGCATCTTCCCCACCGCCAGTCACCACATTCCCCCTTTTCTGCTTGCGGAAACTCTAACTCTTGCCCGCCGTCCGCTCCATCTCCTGTTCAACCTGCTGTCTGCTTAAATTCCCGTTCTTACGATCTGGCTACTCCAGCCCCGGTTCTCAAGCGCCGATCCATCAGTCCCCTTCTCGTCGACGGGCTGTTCCAGTCCCCGTTCTTCACTGCCGGCCGCTCCAACGCCCGTCAGCTCCTCTACCCTGCAGTCCCCTTGCTGTCCGACACGTCCCCTACTCCTGGGCCATTTTCCCCAACCCATTTCTCACACGCCGGCAGCTCAACTACCCGTACCCCAACGTTGACCGCACGTGTCAACTTGCCATTCACTGGCTGCTTCAGGCCCCGTTCTCTCCCGCTGGCCCTCCAGCCCCCGACAGATACTCTAGCCCTGCAGACCACAGCTGATTCCACAGCTTACTTCTCCCCCGCCATTTGACCCGAATCCCTTCTCACCCGATGGAAACTCCAGCTCCCGTTCTACTCTTCCGATTACTGCAGTCCCCTTTTTGTCCAGAGGATGGTCTAGACCCCGTTCTCTACCGCTGGCCGCTGCAGTCACCGTTCTTCCAGCTAGCTACTCCAGTCCCCATTCTCCCCTGCATGTTTCTCTAGCACTGCAGTCCCAATGCTGACTTCCCAGCTGCCTTCTCGCCCGCCAGTTACCCCAACTCCATTCTCTCCCAGTTGCAGCTCCAGCACCCGTTCTAATCCTCCAAAAGCTGCAGTCCCCTTTTTTGTCCAGAGGCTCCTCCAGTCCCCGTTCTCACCCACTGGCCATTGCAGCCCACGCACTTCCCCGCCGGCTACTCCAGCCCCCGTTCTCCCCTGCCAGCTTCTCTAGCCCTGCAGTCCCCATGCTGACTTCCCAGCTGCCTTCTCCCCCTCCAGTTTCCCCAACCCCCTTCCCTCCCAGTGGCAGCTCCAACACCGTTCTAATCCTCTGATTGCTGCGGTCCCCTTTTTGTCAAGAGGCTGCTACAGGCCCCGTTCTCTCCCGCTGTCTGCTGCACTCCCCGTTCTTCCACACCGGCTACTCCATCCCCCGTTCTCCGCTACCAGCATCTCAAGACTTACAATCCGCATGCTGACATTCCAGCATCTTCTCCGCCGCCAGTCACCACATCCCCCCTTCTCTCCTTGCGGAAAATCTAACACCTGCCCGCCGTCCGCTCCATCTCCCTTTCAACCCGCTGTCTGCTCAAATTCCCGTTCTTACCCTCTGGCATCTCCTGCCCCGGTTCTCTACCACCGACCGCTCCAATTCCATTCTGTCCACGGGCTGCTCCAGTTACCGTTCTCCCTTAATGGCCTCTCCAGCCCCCGTCAGCTGCTGTATCCTGCAGTCCCCGTTTTCTCGGCCCAGTCGTTTTCTCTTCCGCCATTTGCCCCAACCCATTTCTCACCCGCCGCCAGCCCAAGTCCCCGTACCACACCGTTAACCGCTCCTGTCACCTTCTCGTCCACTGGCTTCTCCAGCGCCCGTTCTCTCCCGCTGACAGCTCCATTCCCCAGTCAGCTCCTCGAGCCCTTCAGTCTCCATGCTGACTGCACAGCTGCCTTGTCCCTCTCCAGTTGCTCGGAACCCCTTCCCTCCGGGTGGTAGGTCCAGTTCCGGTTGAACTCCTCTGATTGCTGCAGTCCCCTTTTCGTCCACTGGCTGCTCCAGTTTTCGTTCTCCCCTGCCGGCCGCTCCAGCGCCCGTCAGCTGCTCTAGCCCTACAGTTGCCTTGCTATCCGACGTCCCCTTCTCCTGGACCATTTTCCCGAACCCATTTCTCTCTCGCCGTCAGCTCAATTTCCCGTTCCCCACCGTTGACCGCTCCTGTCACATTCTCGTCGACTGGCTGCTCCATCCACCGTTGTCTCCCGCAGACAGCTCCACCTGCCGTCACCTGCTCTAGCTCTGAAGTCCAAATCCTGACTCAACAGCTGCCTTGTCCCTCGCCAGTTGCTCAAACCCAAAACCCTCCCGGTGGCAGGTTCAGCTCCCGTTGGACTCCTCTGATTCCTGCAGTCTCCTTTTCGTCCAGTGGCTGCTACAGCCCCCGTTCTCTCCCGCTGATCCCTGCAAACCTCGTTCTTCCCACCGGCTACTCCAGCCCCCGTTCGACCCTGACAACTTCTCTAGCCCTGCAATATACATACTGACATCCCAGCACCTTCTACCCCGCAAGTCACCCCATCCCCCTTCTCTCCTTGAGGCAACTCTAACTCTTTCCCGCCGTCCACTCCATCTCCCGTTCTTCCCGCTGTCTGCGCGAATTCCCTTTCTTACCCTCTGGCCACTCTAGACCCGGTTCTCCAGCGCCGACTGCTCCAGTCCGCATCTCGTCCACTGGCTGAACCAGCCTCCGTTCTCTCCTGCCTTCCGATCCAGACCCCGTCAGCTGCTCTAGCCCTGATGACCCCATGCTGTCCGCCCAGTCCCCTAATCCTCCGCCATTTGCCCAAACCCATTTCTCACCCACCGGCCGCTCAAGTCCACGTTCTCGACCGTTCAACGCTCCTGTCACCTTCTCGACCACTGGTTGCTCCAGCCCCGGTTCTCTCTCGCTTTGCTCTCCAGCCCCCGTCAGCATTTCTAGCCCCGCAGTGACCATGCTGACTGATCAGCTGCCTTTTCCCCCGCCAGTTACCCCAACCCCCATCTTTCACATTGGCAGCTCCAGCACCCGTTCTAATCCTCTGATTGCTGCAGTCCACTTTTTGTCCAGAGGCTACTCCTGCCCCCGTTCTCTCCTGCTTTCCGCTGCTCCCCCCGTTCTTCCCCACCGGCAACTCCAGCCCTAGATCTCCCCTGCCAGCTTCTCTAGCCCTGCAGTACCCATAGTGGCATCCCAGCATCTACTCCCCCGCCAGTCACCATATCCCCCCCTTCTCTCCTTTGACAACACTAACTCTTGCCCGCCGTACGCTCCATCTCCCGTTCAACCCGCTGATTGCTCGAATTCCCGTTCTTACCCTCTGGCCACTCCACCACGGCTTCTCCAGCCGACCACTCCTGTCCCCTTATCGACCACGGGCTCCTCAAGTCCCCGTTGACCCCTGTCGTCCGCTCCAGACCCGGTCTTCTGTACAATACCTGCTGCCCCATACGGTCTGTCCAGACCCCTTCTGCTCTGCCATTTGCCCCAACCCATTTCTCTCCCACGGGCAACTCAAGCCCACGTTCACGACAGTTGACCACTCCTGTCAACTTCTCGTCCACTGGTTGCTCCAGCCACCGTTCTCTCTCGCTTGGCTCGATAGCCCACGTCAGCTGCTCTATCCATGCAGTCCCCATGCTGACTGCCCAGCTGCCTTCTCCCCCGCCAGTTGTCCCAACCCCCTTCCCTCCCACTGGCAGCTCCAACACCCGTTCTAATTCTCTGATTGCTGCAGTGCAATTTTTGTCCAGAGACTACTCCTGCCCGCATTCTATCCCGCTGTCCGCTGCAGCCCCCTTATTCTCCACCTGCTACTCCATCCCCCGTTCTCCCCTACCAGCTTCTCAAAGGCTGCAGTCCCCATGCTGACATCCCAGCCCCTTCACCCCACCATTCACCCAATACCCTCTTGTCTCCTTGGCAACTCTAACTCTTGCCCGTCGTCCACTCCATCTCCCGTTCAACCAGATGTCTGCTCGAATTCTCGTTCTTACCCTCTGGACTCTGCAGCCCCGCTTCTCCATCGCAGACCGCTCGAATCCCCTTCTCGTCGACGGGCTGTTCCATTCCCCGTTCTCCCCTGCCGGCCGTTCCAACGCCCGTCAGGTTCTCTAGCCCTACAGTCCCCTTGCTGTCCGACATGTCCCCTTCTCCTGGGCCATTTTCCCCAACTCATTTCTCACCCGCCGGCAGCTCAAGACCAAGTATCCCACCGTTGACCGCACGTGTGAACTTGTCATTCACTGGCTGCCTCAGCCCCCGTTCTCTCCCGCTGGCCGCTCCAGCCCCAGACAAATGTTCTAGCCCTGCAGACCACATGCTGATTGCAGACCTCACTTCTCCCCCGCCATTTGACCCAAATCCCTTCTCTCCCGGTGGTAACTCCAGCTCCCGTACGATTGCTGCAGTCCCCTTTTTGTCCAGAGGCTGCTCTAGACCCCGTTCTCTCCCGGTGGCCGCTGCAGTCACCGTTCTTCCAGCCAGCTACTCCACCTCCCATTCTCCTCTGCCTGTTTCTCTAGCACTGCAGTCCCAATGCTGACTTCCCAGCTGCTTTCTCGCCCGCCAGTTCCCCCAACTCCATTCACTCCCAGTTGCAGCTCCAGCACCCGTTCTAATCCTCCAAAACCTGCAGTGCCATTTTTGTCCAGAGACTACTCCTGCCCGCCTTCTCTCCCGCTGTCTGCTGCAGCCCATTTCTTCTGCACCTGCTACTCCAATCCCCCGTTCTCCCCTACCAGCTTCTCAAAGCCTGCAGTCCACATGCTGACATCCCAGCCCCTTCACCCCGCCATTCACCCCATACCCCCTTGTCTCCTTGGCAACTCTAACTCTTGTCGGTCGTCCACACCATCTCCCGTTCAACCCGCTGTCTGCTCGAATTCCCGTTCTTACCCTCTGGACTCTGCAGCCCCGCTTCTCCATCGCAGACCACTCCAATCCCCTTTCTCGTCGACGGGCTGTTCCATTCCCCGTTCTCCACTGCCGGCCGCTCCAACGCCCGTCAGCTTCTCTAGCCCTCCAGTCCCCTTGCTGACCGACATGTCCCCTTCTCCTGGGCCATTTTCCCCAACGCATTTCTCACCCGCCGGCAGCTGAGGACCCTATACGCCACCATTGACCGCACGTGTCAACTTGCCATTCACTGGCTGCCTCAGCCCCCGTTCTCTCCCGCTGTCCGCTCCTGCCCCAGACAGATGTTCTAGCCCTGCAGACCACATGCTGATTGCAGACCTCACTTCTCCCCCGCCATTTGACCCAAATCCCTTCTCTCCCGGTGGCAACTCCAGCTCCCGTACTACTCTTCCGATTGCAACAGTCCCCTTTTTGTCCAGAGGCTGCTCTAGACGCCGTTCTCTCCCGCTGGCCGCTGCAGTCACCGTTCTTCCAGCCAGCTACTCCAGCCCCCATTCTCCCCTGCTTCTTTCTCTAGCACTGCAGTCCCAATGCTGATTTCCCAGCTGCCTTCCCGCCCGCCAGTTCCCCAACTCCATTCTCTCCCAGTGGCAGCTCCAGCACCCGTTCTAATCCTCCGAATGCTGCAGTCCCATTTTTGTCCAGAGGCTCCTCCAGTCCCCGTTCTCACCCACTGGCCACTGCAGCCCACGCACTTCCCCGCCGGCTACTCCAGCCCTCGTTCTCCCCTGCCAGCTTCTCTAGCCCTGCAGTCCCCATGCTGACTTCCCAGCTGCCTTCTCCCCCTCCAGTTGCTCTAACCCCCTTTCCTCCCAGTGACAGCTCCAACACCCGTTCTAATTCACTGATTGCTGCAGTCCGATTTTTGTGCAGAGACTACTCCTGCCCGCGTTATCGACCGTTCCACGCTCCTGTCACCTTCTCGAACACTGGTTGCTCCAGCCCCGGTTCTCTCTCGCTTTGCTCTCCAGACCCCGTCAGCATCTCTAGCCCCGCAGTGCCCATGCTTCAGTCACCGTTCTCCTCCGTCTTCCGCTCAGCCCCCGTCAGCTGCACTAGCCCTGCTGTCCCCATGCTGCCCGCCCAGTCCCCTTCTCCTCTGCCATTTTCCCCAACCCATTTCTCTCCTGCCCGCAGCACAAGCCCACGTTCCCCACCGTATTCCGCTAATGTCACCTTCTCTACCAATGGCTGCTCCAGGCGCCGTGATCCCCCGACAGATGCTCCATCCGCCGACTACTCCAGCCGCAGTTCTCTCAAGCTGGCTGTTCCAACCCCAGTTTTTCTCCAGCTTTCCGCTTCTGCCAACGTTCATCCCCGCCTGCCTCTCCAGCACACGTTCTTCCCTGCCGGCCGCTCCAGCCCCATCAGCTGCTCTAGCCCCGCAGTCCCCATACTGTCAGCCCAGTCCCCTTCTCCTTCGCCATTTTCCCCAACTCATTTCCGTCCCGCCGGTAGCTCACAGCCACGTTCCCCACCGTTGATCGATCATGTCACCTTGACGTCCACTGGTTGCTCAAGACCTGTTCTCTTTCGCTTTGCTCGACAGCACCCATCAGCTGGGCTATCCCTGCAGTCCCCATGCTTACTGCCCAGCTGCCTTCTCCCCAGCCAGTTGCCCAAAACCACTTCTGTCAAAGTTGCATCTCCAGCACATGTTCTAATCCTCTGACTGCTGCAGTCCACTTTTTATCCTGATGCTCCTCCAGCCACCATTCTCCCCTGCTGTCCGCTGCCACCCCCGTTCTTCCCCACCGGCTACTCCAGCTCCTGTTCTACCCTACCATTTTCTCTAGTCCTGCAGTCCCCATGCAGACGTCCCAGACCCTTCTCCCACGCAAGTCATCCCATTCCCCCTTCTCTCCTTGCGACAATCCTATCTCTTGCCGGCCGTCATGACCATTTCACGTTCAACACGATATCTGCCCCAATTGCTGTTCTTAGCCTCTGGCCACTCCAGCCCCGGTTATCCAACGCCGACCGTTCCAGTCCCCTTCTCGTCCACGGGCTGGTCAAATTCCCGTTTCTCTCCCGCTGTCCGCTGCAGCCCTGCAGTCTCCTTGCTGACCGACAAGTCCCCTTGTCCTCCGCCATTTGCCCTAACCTATTTCTCTCCCGCCGGCAGCTCAGGTTCCCGTTCTCCACTGTTGACGCTCCTGTCATCTTCTCGTCCATGTCTCCTCCAGCCACCGTACTCTCCAGCAGGCCGCTCCAGCACCCGTCAGCAGCTCTAGCCCCACAGACCCCAGCTGATATCCCAGCCCCTTCTCCCCCGCCAGTCACCCATCCACACTTCTCTCCTTGCGGCAACTCTAACTATTACCCGCCGTCCGCTCTTTCTCCCGTTCAACCAAATGTCTGTTCGAATTCCCATTCTTACACTCTGACCTCGCCGTCCCCGGTACTCCAGCGCTGACCGCACCAGTCCCCTTCTCGACAACGGGCTGCTCCAGTCCCTGTTCTCCCCTGCAGTCCGCTCCAGACCCCGTCAGCTGCACTGGCGCTGCTGACCCCGTTTTCTCCGCCCAGTCGCTTTCTCTCCGCCATTATCCCCAACCCATTTCTCACCCTCCAACAGCTCAAGACACCATTCCACATCGTTGACCGCTCCTGTCACCTTCTCGACGACTGGCCTCTCGATCCCCAGTTCTCTCCCGCTGTCAGCTCCAGCCCCCGACAGCTGCTCGAGCCCTGCAGTCTCCATGCTGACTGCACAGCTGCCTTCTCCCCCGCAAGTTACCCCAAACCCGTTTTCTTCCAGTGGCAGCCCCAACACCATTTCTAATCCTCTGATTGATGCAGTCCCCTTTTTTTCCATTGGCTGCTAGAGCCCCCGTTCTCTCCCGCTGTCTGCTGCACCGCCCGCTCTTCCCCACCGGCTACTCCATCCCCCGTTCTCCACTACCATATTCTCAAGCTCTGCAATCCGCATGCTGACATCCCAGCATCTTCTCCGCCGTCTGTCACCACATCTCCCCTTCTCTCCTTGCGGAAACTCTAATTCTTGCCCGCCGTCCGCTCCATCTCCCTTTCAACCTGCTGTCTGCTTGAACTCCCGTTCTTACCCTCTGGCTACTCCAGCCCCAGTTCTCCAGCGCCGATCGATCCAGTCCCCTTCTAGTCGACGGGCTGTTCAAGTACACGTTCTCCCCTGCCGGGACTAGCCCAGCAGTCCCCGTGCTTCCCGCCCGCCTCCGCTATTTGCCCTAACCCATTTCTGTCCCGCCGACAGCTCAGGCTCCCGTTCCCCACCGTAGATGCTCCTGTCATCTTCTCGTCCATGTCTCCTCCAGCCACTGTTCTCTTCCGCAGTCCGCTCCAGACCCCGTCAGCTGCACTGGCGCTGCTGTCCCCGCTTTCTCCGCCCAGTCCCCTTCTCCTCTGCCATTTGCCGCGACCCATTTCTCTCCCTCCGGCAGCTCAAGCCCACGTTCCCGACGTTGACCGCTCATGTCACCTTCTCGTCCACTTGTTGCTCCAGTCCACATTCTCCCATATAGACTGCTCCAGCACCTGTCATCTGCTCTAGCCCTGCAGTCCCCATGTTGTCCGCCCAGTCCTCTTCTCCTCCGCCATTTGCGCGAACACATTTTTCTCCCGCGCGCATCTCAAGTCCCCGCTCCACACAGTATACCGCTCCAGTCACCTTCTCGACCAATGGCTGCTCCAGGCCCCGTGAACCCCTGACAGATGCTGCATCCCAAGTCCTCCACCGCCGACTACTCCAGCCGCAGTTCTCTCAAGCTGGCTGTTCCAACCCCAGTTTTTCTCCAGCTTTCCGCTTCTGCCAACGTTCATCCCCGCCTGCCTCTCCAGCACACGTTCTTCCCTGCCGGCCGCTCCAGCCCCATCAGCTGCTCTAGCCCCGCAGTCCCCATACTGTCAGCCCAGTCCCCTTCTCCTTCGCCATTTGCCCCAACTCATTTCCGTCCCGCCGGTAGCTCACAGCCACGTTCCCCACCGTTGATCGATCATGTCACCTTGACGTCCACTGGTTGCTCAAGACCTGTTCTCTTTCGCTTTGCTCGACAGCACCCATCAGCTGGGCTATCCCTGCAGTCCCCATGCTTACTGCCCAGCTGCCTTCTCCCCAGCCAGTTGCCCAAAACCACTTCTGTCAAAGTTGCATCTCCAGCACATGTTCTAATCCTCTGACTGCTGCAGTCCACTTTTTATCCTGATGCTCCTCCAGCCACCATTCTCCCCTGCTGTCCGCTGCCACCCCCGTTCTTCCCCACCGGCTACTCCAGCCCCTGTTCTACCCTACCATTTTCTCTAGTCCTGCAGTCCCCATGCAGACATCCCAGACCCTTCTCCCACGCAAGTCATCCCATTCCCCCTTCTCTCCTTGCGACAATCCTATCTCTTGCCGGCCGTCATGACCATTTCACGTTCAACACGATATCTGCTCCAATTGCTGTTCTTAGCCTCTGGCCACTCCAGCCCCGGTTATCCAACGCCGACCGTTCCAGTCCCCTTCTCGTCCACGGGCTGGTCAAATTCCCGTTTCTCTCCCGCTGTCCGCTGCAGTCCTGCAGTCTCCTTGCTGACCGACAAGTCCCCTTGTCCTCCGCCATTTGCCCTAACCTATTTCTCTCCCGCCGGCAGCTCAGGTTCCCGTTCTCCACTGTTGACGCTCCTGTCATCTTCTCGTCCATGTCTCCTCCAGCCACCGTACTCTCCAGCAGGCCGCTCCAGCCCCCGACAGCTGCTCTAGCCCTGCAGTCCCCATGTTGTCCGCCCAGTCCTCTTCTCCTCCGCCATTTGCGCGAACACATTTTTCTCCCGCGCGCATCTCAAGTCCCCGCTCCCCACAGTATACCGCTCCAGTCACCTTCTCGACCAATGGCTGCTCCAGGCCCCGTGATCCCCTGACAGATGCTGCATCCCAAGTCCTCCACCGCCGACTACTCCAGCCGCAGTTCTCTCAAGCTGGCTGTTCCAACCCCAGTTTTTCTCCAGCTTTCCGCTTCTGCCAACGTTCATCCCCGCCTGCCTCTCCAGCACACGTTCTTCCCTGCCGGCCGCTCCAGCCCCATCAGCTGCTCTAGCCCCGCAGTCCCCATACTGTCAGCCCAGTCCCCTTCTCCTTCGCCATTTTCCCCAACTCATTTCCGTCCCGCCGGTAGCTCACAGCCACGTTCCCCACCGTTGATCAATCATGTCACCTTGACGTCCACTGGTTGCTCAAGACCTGTTCTCTTTCGCTTTGCTCGACAGCACCCATCAGCTGGGCTATCCCTGCAGTCCCCATGCTAACTGCCCAGCTGCCTTCTCCCCAGCCAGTTGCCCAAAACCACTTCTATCAAAGTTGCATCTCCAGCAGATGTTCTAATCTTCTGACTGCTGCAGTCCACTTTTTATCCAGATGCTCCTCCAGCCACCATTCTCCCCTGCTGTCCGCTGCCACCCCCGTTCTTCCCCACCGGCTACTCCAGCCCCTGTTCTACCCTGCCATTTTCTCTAGTCCTGCAGTCCCCATGCAGACATCCCAGACGCTTCTCCAACGCAAGTCATCCCATTCCCCCTTCTTTCCTTGCGACAATCCTATCTCTTGCCGGCAGTCATGACCATTTCACGTTCAACACGATATCTGCTCCAATTGCCGTTCATAGCCTCTGGCCACTCCAGCCCCGGCTATCCAACGCCGACCGTTCCAGTCCCCTTCTCGTCCACGGGCTGGTCAAATTCCCGTTTCTGACCCGCTGTCCGCTGCAGCCCCTTCTTCTCCACCGGCTACTCCATCCCCCGTCATCCCCTACCAGCTTCTCAAGGCCTGCAGACCCCATGCTGACATCACAGCCCATTCACTTCGCCATTCACCCCATCCACCCCTTGTCTCCTTGGCAACTCTAACTCTTGCCCGCCGTGCGCTCAATCTCTCGTTCAACCCGCAGTCTGCTGGAACTCCCGTTCTCTCCCTCTGGCCTCTCTAGCACCGGTTCTCCAGCGCCGACCGCTCCGGTCGCATTGCCGACAACGGGCAACTCCAGTCCCCGTTCTCCCCTGATGGCCTCTCCATCACTCGTCAGCTGCTGTATTCCTGCAGTCCCCATGCTGTCCGACAAGTCCCCTTATCCTGGGCCATTTTCCCCAACCCATTTCTCACCCGCCGGCAGCTCAAGTCCCCGTTCCCCACCGTTGACCGCTCGTGTCAGCATCTTTTCCGCCGTCTGTCACCACATCCCCCTTTCTCTCCTTGCGGAAACTCTAATTCTTGCCGGCCGTCCGCTCCATCTCCCTTTCAACCTGCTGTCTGCTTGAATTCCAGTTCTTACCCTCTGGCTACTCCAGCCCCGGTTCTCCAGCACCGACCGCTCCAGTCCTCTTTTCGACTACGGGCTGCTCCAGTCCACTTTCTCCCCTGCCTGCCGCTCGAGGCCACGACAGCTGCTGTAGCCCTGCAGTCCCCATACTGTTCGATCAGTGCCCTAATCGTCCGCCATTTGCCCCAACCCATTTCTCACCCGCCAGCAGATCAATTCTCCGTTCCTCACCGTTGACTGCTCCTATCACATTCTCCACCATTTGCTGCTCAATCCCCCGTCCACCGCCGCTGGCAGCTCTATCCCACGTCAGCTGCTCTAGCCCTGCAGTCCCTATGCTGGCTGCACAGCTGCCTTCTCCACCGCCAGTTGCCCTAAACCCATTCTCTCCCAGTGCCGGCTCCAGCACCCGTTCTAAAACTCTGATTGCTGCAGTCCTCTTTTGATCCAAACGCTGCTACAGAATCGGTTCTCTACTGCTGACCGCTGCTGCCCCCGATCTTCCCTACAGGCTACTCTAGCCCTCGTTCTCCGCCAGTCACCCCATCCTCCCTTCTCTCCTTGCGGGAAGTCTAATTCTTGCCCGCCGTCCGCTCCATCTCCTGTTCATCCCGCTGATTGCTCGGATTCCCGTTCTTACCCTGTAGCCACTCCAGCCCAGGTTCTCCATCGCCGACCGCTCAAATCCCCTTCTGGTCCACGGGCTGCTCCAGTCCCCGTTCTCACTTGGCGGCCGATACAGCCACCGTCAGTTGCTCTAGCCCTGCAGTCTCCTTGCTAACCAACAAGTCCCCTTGTCCTCCGCCATTTGCCCTCACCCATTTCTCTCCCGCCGGCAGCTCAGGTTCCCGTTCCCCACCGTTGACGCTCCTGTCATCTTCTCGTCCATGTCTCCTCCAGCCACCGTTCTGTCCCGCAGGCCGCTCCAGCACCCGTCAGCAGCTCTAGCCCCGCAGTCCCCAGCTGATATCCCAGCGCCTTCTCCCCCGCCAATCACCCATCCCCACTTCTCTCCTTGCGGCAACTCTAACTATTACCCGCCGTCCGCTCCTTCTCCCGTTCAACCAGGTGTCTGTTCGAAATCCCGTTCTTACACTCTGACCTCGCCGTCCCCGGTTCTCCAGCGCTGACCGCACGTCCCCTTCTCGACAACGGGCTGCTCCAGTCCCTGTTCTCCCCTGCAGTCCGCTCCAGACCCCGTCAGCTGCACTGGCGCTGCTGACCCCGTTTTCTCCGCCCAGTCGCTTTCTCCTCCGCCATTAGCCCCAACCCATTTCTCACCCTCCGACAGCTCAAGACCCCATTCCACATCGTTGACCGCTCCTGTAATCTTCTCGACGACTGGCCTCCCGATCCCCCGTTCTATCCCGCTGTCAGCTCCAGCCCCTGACAGCTGCTCGAGCCCTGCAGTCTCCATGCTGTCTGTACAGCTGCCTTCTCCCCCGCAAGTTACCCCAAACCCGTTTTCTTCCAGTGGCAGCCCCAACACCATTTCAAATCCTCTGATTGATGCAGTCCCCTTTTTTTCCATTGGCTGCTAGAGCCCCCGTTCTCTCCCGCTGTCTGCTGCACCCCCCGCTCTTCCCCACCGGCTCCTCCATCCCCCGTTCACCACTACCATATTCTCAAGCTCTGCAATCCGCATGCTGACATCCCAGCATCTTCTCCACCGTCTGTCACCACATCTCCCCTTCTCTCCTTGCGGAAACTCTATTTCTTGCCCGCCGTCCGCTCCATCTCACTTTCAACCTGCTGTCTGCTTGAATTCCCGTTCTTACCCTCTGGCTACTCCAGCCCCAGTTCTCCAGCGCCGATCGATCCAGTCCCCTTCTAGTCGACGGGCTGTTCAAGTACACGTTCTCCCCTGCCGGGACTAGCCCAGCAGTCCCCGTGCTTCCCGCCCGCCTCCGCTATTTGCCCTAACCCATTTCTATCCCTCCGGCAGCTCAGGTTCCCGTTCCCCACCGTAGACGCTCCTGTCATCTTCTCGTCCATGTCTCCTCCAGCCACTGTTCTCTTCCGCAGTCCGCTCCAGACCCCGTCAGCTGCACTGGCGCTGCTGTCCCCGCTTTCTCAGCCCAGCCCCCTTCTCCTCTGCCATTTGCCGCGACCCATTTTCCTCCCACCGGCAGCTCAAGCCCACGTTCCCGACGTTAACCGCTCATGTCACCTTCTCGTCCACTTGTTGCTCCAGTCCCCATTCTCCCATACAGACTGCTCCACCACCTGTCATCAGCTCTAGGCCTAC
The DNA here is from genome assembly GCF_036971445.1 of Narcine bancroftii. Lineage (NCBI taxonomy): Eukaryota > Metazoa > Chordata > Chondrichthyes > Torpediniformes > Narcinidae > Narcine > Narcine bancroftii. The sequence goes on from NW_027211808.1 coordinate 2,201,613, forward strand.
ATCCCCATGTTGTCCGCCCAGTCCTCTTCTCCTCCGCCATTTGCGCGAACACATTTTTCTCCCGCCCGCATCTAAAGTCCCCGCTCCCCACAGTATATCGCTCCTGTCACCTTCTCAACGACTGGCTGCTCCTGCCCACGTGCTCCCCCGACAGGCGCTCCATCCCCAGTCCTCCACCACCGACAACTCCAGCCGCACTTCTCTCAAGCTGGCTGCTCCAGCCCCCGTTTTCTCCCGCTGGCCGCTTCTGACAACGTTCTTCCCCGCTCGCCACTCCAGCATGCGTTCTACCCAGCCGGCTGCTCGAGCCCCGTCAGCTGCTCTAGCCCCGCAGTCGCCATGGTGTAAGCCCAGTCCCCTTCTCCTGCGCCATTTTCCCCAACTCATTTCCCTCCCGCCGGTAGCTCAAGCCCACGTTCCACACCGTTGACAGGTCCTGTCATCTTCTCCTCCATTGGTTGCTCGACACTTTCTCTCAATCGTTGCTCTACAGCCCCCGTCAGCTGCTCTATACCTGCAGTCCCCATGCTGACTGCCCAGCAGACTTCTCCCCCGCCAGTTGCCCCAAACCAATTCTCTCAAAGTTGCAGCTCCAGCACCCGTTCTAATCCTCTGATTGCTGCAGTCCGCTTTTGGTCCAGAGGCTCTTCCAGCCCCCGTTTTCTCCTGCTGTCGGCGGCAGCCCACGTTCTTCCCCACCGGCTCCTCTTGCGCCCGTTTTCACCAGCCAGCTTCTCTAGACATGCGGTCCCCATGCTGACATCCCAGATCCTTCTCCCCCGGAAGTCATCCCATCCCCCCTTGTCTCCTTGGTAACTCTAACCCTTGCCCGCAGTCCGCTCCATTACCCGTTCTACCTCCTCTCTGCTCGAATTTCCTTTCATACCCTCTGGCCACAGCAGACTCGGTTCTCCAGCGCCGACCGCTCCAGTCCCGTTCTCGTCTACGGGCTGCTCCAGTCCCTGGTCTCCACTGCCGGCCGCTCCAGCCCCCGTCAGCTGCAATAGCCCTGCAGTCCCCATGCTGTCCGGCCAGTCCCCTTGTCCTCCGCCATTTTCCCTAACCCATTTCTCACCCGCCGGCAGCTCAAGTCCTCGTTGCACACATTTGACCACTCCTGTCACCTTCTCGTCGACGGGCTGCTCCAGCTCCCGTTCTTTCCCGCTGGCAGTCCATCCCCCGTCAGCTGCTCTATCCTTGCAGTCCCTATGCTGAATCTCCCCCGCCAGTTACCCCAAACCTGTTTTCTCCCAGGTGCATCTCCAGCACCCGTTCTAATCCTCGGATTGCTGCAGTTCCCTTTTTGTCCAGAGGCTGCTACAGCCTCTGCTCTCTGCCGCTGACCGCTGCATCCCCCGTTCTTCCCCACTGGCTACTCCAGCCCCAGTTCTCTGCCAGTCATCCCATCCCCCCTTCTTTCCTTCCCGCAACTCTAACTCTTGCACCCCGTCCGCTCCATCTCCCGTTCAACCCGCTGATTGCTCGAATTCCCGTACGTACCCTCTGGCCTCTCCAGCCCCGGTTCTGCAGCGCCGTCCGCTCAAATCCCCTTCTCTTCCACGGGCTTCTCCGGTTCCTGTTCTTCCCTGCCGGCCGCTCGAGCCACTGTCAGCTGCTGTAGCCCTGCAATCCACATGCTGTCCGCCAGTTCCCTTCTCCTTCGCCATTTTCCCACACTTATTTCTCACCCGCCGGCAGCTCAGGTTCTGGTTCCACACCGTTGACCGGTCCTGTCATCTTCTCGTCGACTGGCTGCTCCAGCCCCAGTTCTCTCCCTTTGCCAGCTCCAGCTCCCGTCAGCTGCTCTAGCCATGCAGTCCCAATGCTGAATGCACAGATGCCTTCTCACTCGCCAGCTGCCCCAACCCCCTTCCGTCCCGGTGGCTGGTCAAGCTCCCGTTGAACTCCTCTGATTGCTGCAGTCCCCATTTTGTTCAGACGCTGCTACGGCGGCCGTTCTCTCCCTTTGTCCTCTGCAACCCCCGTTCTTCCCCACCGGCTACTCCAGCCCCCGTTCAGTATACATACCGACAACCCAGCACATTCTACCCCGCAAGTCACCACAACCCCCCCTTCTCTCCTTGCGGCAACTCTAACACTTTTCCGCCGTCCACTCCATCTCCCGTACAACCCGCTGTCTGCTCGAAATCCCGTTCTTACCATCTGGTCACTCCAGCCCCGTTTCTCCAGCGCCGACCGCTCCAGTCTACTTCTCGTCCACTGGCTGCTGCAACCCCCGTTCTACCCTGCCGTCCGCTGCAAACCTCGTCAGCTGCTCTAGCCCTGCTGTCTCCATGCTGTCCGCCCAGTCCCCTTCTCCTCTGCAATTTGCCCCAACTAATTTCTCTCCCTCCGGCAGCTCAAGCACACTTTCGCCACCGTTGACCACTCCTGTCACCTTCTCGTCCACTGGTTTCCCTAGCCCCCGTTCTCTCTCGCTTTGCTCTAGAGCCACCGACAGCTTCTCTAGCCCTGGAGTTCCCATGCTGACTGCCCAGCTACCTTCTCCCCAGCCAGTTACGTCAACCCCCTTCTCTGCCAGTGTCAGCTCCTGCACCAGTTCTAATCCTCTGATTGCTGCAGTCGCCTTTTTGTCCACATGCTACTCCAGCCCCGTTAACAACCGCTGCCCGCTGCAGCCCCCGTTCGTCCCCAACGATTACTCCAGCCCCCATTCTCCTCTACCAGCTTCTCTAGCCCTGCAGTCCCCATGCTGATATAACATCCCCTTCACCCCGCCATTCACGCCATCCCCACTTCTCTCCTTGAGGCAAATCTAACTCTTGCCGACCGTCCGCTCCATCTCCCGTTCAACCAGCTGTCTACTCGAATTCCCGTTTTGTACTCTCCAGCAGAGTTCTCCATCGACGACAGCTCAAATCCCCTTTTCGTCCACAGGCGGCTCCAGTCCCCGTTCTCACTTGGTGGCCGATACAGCCAGCGTCAGTTGCTGTAGCCCTGCAGTCTCCTTGCTGACCGACAGGTCCCCTTCTCCACCGCCATTTGCCCTAACCCATTTCTCTCCCGCCGGCTGCTCAGGTTCCCGTTCCCCACCGTTGACGCACCTGTCATCTTCTCGTCCATGTCTCCTGTAGTCACCGTTCGCTGCCGCAGGCCGCTCCAGCCCCCGTCTGCAGCTCTAGCCCCGCAGTCCCCAGCTGATATCCCAGCCCCTTCTCCCCCGCCAGTCACTCATCCCCACTTCTCTCCTTGTGGCAACTCTAACTATTACACGCCTCCGCTCCATCACCCGTTCAACCCGTTGTCTGCTCGAATTCACGTTCTTACCCTCGGGCCACTCCAGCCCCGGTACTCCAGCGCCGACCACTCCAATCCGCTTCTCGACCACGGGCTGCTTCAGTCCCCGTTCTCCCCTGTCGTCCCCTCCAGACTCCGTCAGCGGCACTAGCACTGCTGTCCCCATGCTGTCCGCCCAGTCCCCTTCTCCTCTGCAATTTGCCGCAACCCATTTCTCTCCCGCCGGCAGCACAAGCCCACCTTCGCTACGGTTGACCGCTCATGTCATCTTCTCGTACACTGGTTGCTCCAGTCGCCGTTCTCCCCTGCAGGCTGCTACTGCACCAGTCAGCTGTCCTAGCCTTGCATCCCCATGCTGTGCGCCCAGTCCCCTTCTCCTCTGCCATTTGCCGCAACCCATTTCTCTCCCGCCGGCTGCTCAACCCACGTTCGCGACCGCTGACCGCTCATGACATCTTCTCGTCCACTTGTTGCTCCAGTCCCCGTTCTCCCGTACAGACTGCTCTATCAACCGTCATCTACTCTAGCCCTGCAGTCCCCATGTTGTCCGCCCATTCCTATTCTCCTCCGCCATTTGCCCGAACACATTTTTATCCCGCCCGCATCTCAAGTCCCCGCCCCCACAGTATAACGATCCTTCACCTTCTCAACGACTGGCTGATCCTGCCCACGTGCTCCCCCGACAGCCGCTCCATCCCCAGTCCTCCACCGCCGACCACTCCAGCCGCACTTCTCTCAAGCTGGCTGCTCCAGCCCCCATTTGCTCCCACAGGCCGTTTCTGACAACGTTCTCTCCCGCCCGCCACTCCAGCACGAGTTCTACCTTGCCGGCTGCTCCAGCCCCGTCAGCTGCTCCAGCCCCGCAGTCGCCATGGAATAAGCCAGTCTCCTTCTCCTGCGCCATTTGCCCCAACTCATTTCCCTCTCGCCGGTAGCTCAAGCCCACGTTACACACCGTTGACAGGTCCTGTCAACTTCTCCTCCACTGGTTGCTCGACCCTTTCTCTTTACTCTACAGCCCCCGTCAGCTGCTCTAGCCCTGCAGTCCCCATGCTGACTGCCCAGCTGACTTCTCCCCCGCCAGTTGCCCCAAACCAATTCTCTCAAAGTTGCAGCTCCAGCATCCGTTCTATTCCTCTGATTGCTGCAGTCCCCTTTTTATCAGGATGCTCCTCCAGCCACCGTTCTCCCCTGCTGTCCGCTGCCGCCCCCGTTCTTCCCCATCGGCTACTCCAGCCGCCGTTCATCCCTACCAGTTTCTCTAGACCTACAGTCCCCATGCAGACATCTCAGAACCTTCTCCTCCGCAAGTCATCCCATTCCCCCTTCTCTCCTTGCGGCAACCCTATCTCTTGCCGGCTGTCCGGACCATTTCACGTTCAACACGATGTCTGCTCCAATTCCCGTTCTTACACTCAGGCCACACCATCTCCGGTTCTCAAGTGCCGACCGGCCCGGTCCCCTTCTCGTCCATGGGCTGGTCAAGTCCCTGTTTCTCTTCCGGTGCCCGCAGCAGCACCCGTTCTCCCCACCGGCTACTCCAGCCCCCATTCTCCCCTACCAGCTTCTCTAGACCTGCAGTCCCCATGCTGATATAACATCCCCTTCATCCCGCCATTCACGCCATCCCCACTTCTCTCCTTGAGGCAAATCTAACTCTTGCCGACCGTCCGCTCCATCTCCCGTTCAACCAGCTATCTACTCGAATTCCTGTTTTGGCCTCTCCAGCACAGTTCTCCATCGCCGACCGTTCAAATCCCCTTCTCGTCCACAGGCGGCTCCAGTCCCCGTTCTCACTTGGTGGCCGATACAGCCAGCGTCAGTTGCTGTAGCCCTGCAGTCACCTTGCTGACCGACAGGTCCCCTTCTCCACCGCCATTTGCCCTAACCCATTTCTCTCCCGCCGGCTGCTCAGGTTCCCGTTCCCCACCATTGACTCTCCTGTCATCTTCTCGTCCATGTCTCCTCTAGTCACCGTTCGCTGCCGCAGGCCGCTCCAGCCCCCGTCAGCAGCTCTAGCCCGGCAGTCCCCAGCTGATATCCCAGCCAATTCTCCCCCCCCCAGTCACCCATCCCCACTTCTCTCCTTGTGGCAACTCTAACTATTACCCGCCGTCCGCTCCATCTCCCGTTCAACCCGTTGTCTGCTCGAATTCACGTCCTTACCCTCAGGCCACTCCAGCCCCGGTACTCCAGCGCCGACAGCTCCATCCGCTTCTCGTCCACGGGCTGCTTCAGTCCCCGTTCTCCCCTGCCGTCCACTCCAGACTCCGTCAGCGGCACTAGCATTGCTGTCCCCATGCTGTCGGCCCAGACCCCTTCTCCTCTGCCATTTGCGGCAACCCATTTCTCTACCGCCGGCAGCACAAGCCCACCTTCGCTACGGTTGACCGCTCATGTCACCTTCTCGTACACTGGTTACTCCAGTCGCCATTCTCCCCTGCAGGCTGCTCCTGCACCAGTCAGCTGCCCTAACTCTGCAGTCCCCATGCTGTCCGCCCAGTCCCCTTCACCTCTGCCATTTGCCGCAACCCATTTCTCTCCCGCCGGCATCTCAAGCCCACGTTCGCGACCACTGACCGCTCATGACATCTTCTCGTCCACTTGTTGCTCCAGTCCCCGTTCTCCCGTACAGACTGCTCCATCAACCGTCATCTACTCTAGCCCTGCAGTCCCCATGGTGTCCGCCCAGTCCTATTCTCCTCCGCCATTTGCCCGAACACATTTTTCTCCCGCCCGCATCTCAAGTCCCCGATCCCCACATTATACCGCTCCTCTCACTTTCTCAACGACTGGCTGATCCTGCCCACGTGCTCCCCCGACAGCCGCTCCATCCCAAGTCCTCCACCGCCGACCACTCCAGCCGCACTTCTCTCAAGCTGGCTGCTCCAGCCCCCATTTGCTCGCAACAGGCCGTTTCTGACAACGTTCTCTCCGGCCCACCACTCCAGCACGAGTTCTACCCTGCCTGCTGCTCCAGCCCCGTCAGCTGCTCTAGGCCCGTAGTCGCCATGGTATAAGCCCAGTCCCCTTCTCCGGCGCCATTTGCCCCAACTCATTTCCCTCCCGCCGGTAGCTCAAGCCCACGTTCCACACCGTTGACGGATCCTGTCATCTTCTCCTCCACTGGTTGCTCGACCCTTTTTCTCACTCTTTACTCTACAGCCCCCGTCAGCTGCTCTAGCCCTGCAGTACCCATTCTGACTGCCCAGCTGACTTCTCACCCGCCAGTTGCCCCAAACCAATTCTCTCAAAGTTGCAGCTCCAGCAACCGTTCTAATCCTCTGATTGCTGCAGTCCCCTTTTTAACCAGAGGCTCCTCCAGCCCTCGTTCTCTCCTGCTGTCCGCTGCAGCCCCCGTTCTTCCCCACCTGCTCCTCCAGCGCCCGTTCTCACCAGCCAGCACCTCTAGACATGCAGTCACCATGCTGACATCCCAGACCCTTCTCCCACGCAATTCATCCCATCCCACCTTGTCTCCTGGTAACTCTAACCCTTGCCCGCAGTCCGCTCCATCACCCGTTCTACCTACTGTCTGCTCGAATATCCTTTCATGCCCTCTGGCCACAGCAGACTCGGTTCTCCAGCGCCGAACGCTCCAGTCCCATTCTCGTCTACGGGCTTCTCCAATCCCCGTTCTTCCCAACCGGCCGCTCGAACCACTCTCACCTGCTTTAGCCCTGCAGTCCACATGCTGTCCGCCCAGTTCCCTTCTCCTTCGCCATTTTGCCCCACCTATTTCTCAACCGCCGTCAGCTCAGGATCTGGTTGCACACCGTTGACCGGTCCTGTCATCTTCTCGTCGACTGGCTGCTCCAGCCCCAGTTCTCTACCGCTGCCAGCTCCAGCTGCCGTCAGCTGCTTTAGCCATGCAGTCCCAATGGTGAATGCACAGATGGCTTCTCACTAGTCAGTTGCCCCAACCCCCTTCCTTCCCGGTGGCAGGTCAAGCTCCCGTTGAACTCCTCTGATTGCTGCAGTCCCCATTCTGTTCAGACGCTGCTACGGCCCCCGTTCACTCCCGTTGTCCCCTGAAGCCCCCGTTTTTTCCCACCGGCTACTCCAGCCCCGTTCTACCCTGCCACCTTCTCTATCCCTGCAGTATACATACTGACTTCCCAGCACATTCTCCCCCGCCAGTCACCCCAAACACCACCCCCCCATTCTCTCCTTGCGGCAACTCTAACCCTTGCCGGTCGTCCGCTCCATCACCCATACAACCCGCTATCTGCTCGAATTCCCGTTCTTACCCTCTGGCCACTCCAGCCCCGGTTCTCAAGCGCCGAACGCTCCAGTCCACTTCTCGTCCACGGGCTGCTCCAACTCCCGTTCTTCCCAGCAGTCCGCTCCAGACCTCGTCAGCTGCTCTAGCCCTAACCATGCTGTTTGCCCAGTCCTCTTCTCCTCTACAATTTGCCCCAACTAATTTCTCTCCCTCCGGCAGCTCAAGCACACGTTCGCCACCGTTGACCGCACCTGTCACCTTCTCGTCCACTGGTTGCCCCAGCCCCCATTCTCTCCCGCTTTGCTCTAGAGCCACCGACAGCTTGTCTAGACCTGCAGTTCCCATGCTGACTGCCCATCTACCTTCTCCCCAGCCAGATACGTCAATCCCCTTCTCTCCCAATAGCAGCTCCTGCACCATTTCTAATTCTCTGATTGCTGCAGTCGCCTTTTTGTCCACATGCTACTCCTGCCCCGTTCACTCGCGCTGCCCGCTGCAGCCCCGTTCTTCCCCACCGGCTACTCAAGCCCCCATTCTCCCCTACCAGCTTCTCTAGCCCTGCAGTCCCTATGCTGATATAACATCCCCTTCACCCCGCCATTCACGCAATCCCCACTTCTCTCCTTGAGGCAAATCTAACTATTGCATACCGTCCGCTCCATCTCCCGTTCAACCCGTTGTCTGCTCGAATTCATGTTTTAACCTCGGGCCACTCCAGCTCCGGTTCTCCAGCGCGGACCGCTCCAGTCCCCTTCTCGTCCACGGGCTGCTCAGTCCCCGTTCTCCCCAGCCGTCCACTCCAGACCCCGTCAGCGGCACTAGCACTACTATCCCCATGCTATCCGCCCAGTCCCCTGTCCTCTGCCATTTGCCGCAACCCATTTCTCTACCGCCGGCAGCTCAAGCCCATGTTCGTGACGGTTGACCGCTCATGTCACCTTCTCGTCTACTGGTTGTTCCAGTCCGCGATCTCACCTGCAGTCTGCTCCTGCACCTGTCAGGTGCTCTAGCCCTGCAGTCCCCATGCTGTCCGCCCAGTCCACTTCTCCTCTGCCAGTTGCCCCAACACATTTTTCTCACGCCGGCAGCTCAAGTCCCCGATCCCCAACGTTGTCTGCTCCTATCACATTCTCCACCATTGGCTGCTTCATCCCCCGTCCTCCGCCGCTGGCAGCTCTATCCCACGTCAGCTGCTCTAGCCCTGCAGCCCCTATGCTGACTGCACAGCTGCCTTCTCCACCGCCAGTTGTCCTAAACGCATTCTCACACAGTGCCGGCTCCAGCACCCGTTCTAATTCTCAGATTGCTGCAGTCCCCTTTTTATCCAGACGCTGCTACAGAATCCGTTCACTACTGCTGACCGGTGCAGCCCCCGCTTTCATCTACAGGCTACTCTAGCCCCCGTTCTCCACCAGTCACCCCATCCCCCCTTCTCTCCTTGCGGGAATTCTACCTCTTGCCCGCCGTCCGCTCAACCCGCTGATTCCTCGGATTCCTGTTCTTACGCTGTAGCCACTCCAGCCCTGTTTCTCCATTACCGACCGCTCAAATCCACTTCTCGTCCACGGGCTGCTCCAGTCCCAGTTCTCACTTGGCGGCCGATACACCCACCGTCAGTTGCTCTAGCCCTGCAGTCTCCTTGCTGACCGACAAGTCCCCTTCTCCTCCGCCATTTGCCCTAACCCATTTCTCTCCCGCCGGCAGCTCAGGTTCCCGTTCCCCACCATTGAAGCTCCTGTGATCTTCTCGTCCATCTCTCCTCCAGCCACCGTTCTCTCCCGCAGGCCGCTCCAGCCCCCGTCAGCTGCTCTAGACCCGCAGTCCCCAGCTGATATCCCAGCCCCTTCTCCCCCACCAGTCACCCATCCCCACTTCTCTCCTTAGGCATCTCTAAATATTACACGCCGTCCGCTCCATCTCCCGTTCAACCAGCTGTCTGTTCGAATTCCCGTTCTTACACTCTGGCCTCGCCGGCCCCGGTTCTCCAGCGCTAACCGCACCTGTCCCATTCTCTACAACATGCTGCTCCAGTCCCTGTTCTCCCCAGCCGTCCGCTCCAGACCCCGTCAGCTGCACTGGCGCTGCTGTCCCCATGCTGTCCGCCCAGTCCCCTTCTCTGCCATTTGCCGCAACCCATTTCTCTCCCGCCGGCAGCTCAAGCCCACGTTCGCGACCGCTGACCGCTCATGACATCTTCTCGTCCACTTGTTGCTCCAGTCCCCGTCCTCCCGTACAGACTGCTCCATCAACCGTCATCTGCTCTAGCCCTGCAGTCCCCATGTTGTCCGCCCAGTCCTCTTCTCCTCCTCCATTTGCCCGAACACATTTTTCTCCCGCCCGCATCACAAGTCCCCGCTCCCGACAGTATACCACTCCTGTCACCTTCTCCACGACTGGCTGCTCCTGCCCACGTGCTCACCCGACAGCCGCTCCATACCCAGTCCTCCACCGCCGACCACCTCAGCCGCACTTCTCTCAAGCTGGCTGCTCCAGCCCCCATTTGCTCCCACAGGCCGTTTCTGACAACATTGCCTCCCGCCCGTCACTCCAGCACGAGTTCTACCTTGCCGGCTGCTCCAGCCCCGTCAGCTGCTCTAGGCCCGCAGTCGCCATGGTATAAGCCCAGTCCCCTTCTCCAGCGCCATTTGCCCCAACTCATTTCCCTCCCGCCGGTAGCTCAAACCCACGTTCCACACCGTTGACAGGTCCTGTCATCTTTTCCTCCACTGGTTGCTCGACCCTTTCTCTCACTCTTTACTCTACAGCCCCCGTCAGCTGCTCTAGCCCTGCAGTCCCCATGCTGACTGCCCAGCTGACTTCTCCCCCGCCAGTTGCCCCAAACCAATTCTCTCAAAGTTGCAGCTCCAGCACGCGTTCTAATCCTCTGATTGCTGCAGTCCCCTTTTGGTCCAGAGGCTCCTCCAGCCCCCGTTCTCTCCTGATGTCCGCTGCAGCCCCCGTTTTCTCCTGATGTCCGCTGCAGCCCCCGTTCTTCCCCACCTGCTCCTCCAGCGCCCGTTCTCACCAGCCAGCTTCTCTAGACATGCAGTCCCCATGCTGACATCCCAGACCCTTCTCCCCCGCAAGTCATCCCATCCCACCTTGTCTCCTGGTAACTCTAACCCTTGCCTGCAGTCCGCTCCATCTCCCGTTCTACCTACTGTCGGCTCGAATTTCCTTTCATACCCTCCGGCCACAGCAGACTCGGTTCTCCAGCGCCGAACGCTCCAGTCCCGTTCTCGTCTACGGGCTGCTCCAGTCCCCGGTCTCCACTGCCGGCCGCTCCAGCCCCCGTCAGCTGCAGTAAACCTGCAGTCCCCATGCTATCCGCCCAGGCCCCTTGTCCACCGCCAATTGCCCTAACCCATTTCTCACCCGCCGGCAGCTCAAGTCCTCGATCCACACCTTTGACCACTCCTGTCACCTTCTCGTCGACTGGCTGCTCCCGTTCCCGTTCAATCCCGCTGGCAGTCCATCCACCGTCTGCTGCTCTATCTCTGCAGTCCCTATTCTGAATATCCACCGCCTGTTGCCCCAAACCTGTTTTCTCCCAGTTGCGTAACCAGCACCCGTTCCAATCCTCTGATTGCTGCAGTCCCCTTTTTGTCCAGAGACTCCTCCAGCTCCCATTCTCTCCTGCTTTCCGGTGCATCCCCCGTTCTTCCCCACCGGCTCCTCCAGCGCCCGTTCTCTCCAGCCAGCTTCTCTAGACATGCAGTCCCCATGCATACATCCCAGACACTTCTCCCCCGCAAGTCATCCCATCCCCCTTTGTCTCCTTGGCAACGCTAACCCTTGCCCGCAGTCCGCTCCATCTCGCGTTCTACCTTCTGTCTGCTCGAATTCCCGTACTTACCCTCTGGGCTCTCCAGCCCCGGTTCTGCAGCGCCGTCCGCTCAAATTCCCTTCTCTTCCACGGGCTTCTCCAGTCCCAGTTCTTCCCAGCCGGCCGCTCGAACCACTCTCACCTGCTTTAGCCCTGCAGTCCCCATGCTATCCGCCCAGTTCCCTTCTCCTTCGCCATTTTGCCCCACCTATTTCTCACCCGCCGTCAGCTCAGGATCTGGTTGCACACCGTTGACCGGTCTTGTCATCTTCTCGTCGATTGGCTGCTACAGCCGCTGTTCTCTACCGCTGCCAGCTCCAGCTGCCGTCAGCTGCTCTAGCCATGCAGTCCCAATGCTGAATGCACATATGCCTTCTCACTCGCCTGTTCCCCCAACCCCCTTCCGTCCCGGTGGCAGGTCAACCTCCCGTTGAACTCCTCTGATTGCTGCAGTCCCCATTCTGTTCAGACGCTGCTACGGCCCCCGTTCATCCCGTTGTCCCCTGCAGCCCCCGTTCTTTCCCACCGGCTACTCCAGCCCCCGATCTACCCTGCCACCTTCTCTATCCCTGCAGTATACATACTGACATCCCAGCACATTCTCCCCCGCCAGTCACCCCAAACCCCACCCCCAATTCTCTCCTTGCGGCAACTCTAACTCTTGCCCGCCGTCCGCTCCATCTCCCATACAAACCGCTATCTGCTCGAATTCCCGTTCTTACCCTCTGGCAACGCCAGCCCCGGTTCTCCAGCGCCGACCGCTCCAGTCCACTTCTCGTCCACGGGATGCTCCAACCCCCGTTCTCCCCAGCAGTCCGCTCCAGATCTCGTCAGCTGCTCTAGCCCTAACCATGCTGTCCGCCCAGTCCCCTTCTCCTCTACAATTTGCCCCAACTAATTTCTCTCCCTCCGGCAGCTCAAGCACACGTTCGCCACCGTTGACCGCTCCTGTCACCTTCACGTCCATTGGTTGCCCCAGCCCCCGTTCTCTCTCGCTTTGCTCTATAGCCACCGACAGCTTCTCTAGACTGCAGTTCCCATGCTTACTGCACATCTACTTTCTCCCCAGCCAGTTACGTCAACCCCCTTCTCTCCCAGTGGCAGCTCCTGCACCAGTTCTAATCCTCTGATTGCTGCAGTCGCCTTTTTGTCCACATGCTACTCCTGCCCCGTTCACTCGCGTTGCCCGCTGTAGCCGCGTTCCTCCCCACCGGCTACTCCAGCCCCCATTCTCCCCTACCAGCTTCTCTAGCCCTGCAGTCCCCATGCTGATATAACATCCCCTTCACCCCGCCATTCACGCAATCCCCTCTTGAGGCAAATCTAACTATTGCCTACCGTCCGCTCCATCTCCCGTTCAACCCGTTGTCTGCTCGAATTCATGTTTTAACCTCGGGCCACTCCAGCTCCGGTTCTCCAGCGCGGACCGCTCCAGTCCCCTTCTCGTCCACGGGCTGCTCAGTCCCCGTTCTCCCCAGCCGTCCACTCCAGACCCCGTCAGCGGCACTAGCACTACTATCCCCATGCTATCCGCCCAGTCCCCTGTCCTCTGCCATTTGCCGCAACCCATTTCTCTACCGCCGGCAGATCAAGCCCATGTTCGCGACGGTTGACCGCTCATGTCACCTTCTCGTCTACTGGTTGTTCCAGTCCGCGATCTCACCTGCAGTCTGCTCCTGCACCTGTCAGGTGCTCTAGCCCTGCAGTCCCCATGCTGTCCGCCCAGTCCACTTTTCCTCTGCCAGTTGCCCCAACACATTTTTCTCACGCCGGCAGCTCAAGTCCCCGATCCCCAACGTATACTGCTCCTGTCAACTTCTCGTCCACTGGCTGCTCCAGCCACGTCCTCTCCCGCTCGCAGCTCCAACCCCCGTCAGCTGCTCTAGCCCTCCAGTCCCTATGCTGACTGTACAGCTGCCTTCTTCCCCCCCAGTTGCCCCAAACCTTTTCTCTCCCAGTGGCGGCTCCAGCACCCGTTCTAATCCTCTGATTGCTGCAGTCCCCTTTTTGTCTAAAGGCTGCTACGGCCTCCCTCCTGCTTTCCACTGCAGCCCCCGTTCTTTCCCACCGGCTACTCCAGCCCTCGTTCTCCCCTGCCATCTTCTCTAGTCCTGAACTCCCCATGCTTACATCCCAGAGACTTCTCCCCCGAAATTCATACCATCCCCCATTCTCTCCTTGCGGCAACTCTAACACTTGCCCGCCGTCCGCTCCAACTCCCGTTCAACCCGCTGTCTGCTCGAATTCCCGTTCTTACCCTCTGGCCACTCCAGCCCGGGTTGTCCAGCGCCGACCCCTCCAGTCCCCTTCTCGTCCACTGGCTGCTTCAGTCCCCGTTCACGCTGCCGGATGCTCCAGACATCGTCAGCGGCACTAGCACAGCAGTCCCCGTGCTGCCAGCCCGCCTCCGCCATTTGCCCCAACCCATTTCTCTCCCGCCGATACCTCAAGACCCCGTTACCCACCGTGGATCGAACCCTTCATTTTCTCGTCGACTGGCTGCTCCTGCTCCCGTTTTCTCCCGCTGACCGCTCTAGCACCCGTCAGCTGCTCTAACCCTGCTGACCACCTGCTGATTGTACAGCTCACTTCTCCCCCGCCATCTGCCCCAAACCCCTACTCTGCAGGTGCCAGTTACAGTTCCCGTTCATCTCTTCAGTCCCCTTTTTGTCCAGAGGCTGCTCCAGACCCCGTTCTCTCCTTCTGTGAGCTGCAACCCCGTTCTTCCCCAAATGCTAATCCAGCCCTCGTTCTCCCCTGCCAGCCTCTCTAGCCCTGCAGTCCCCATGCTGATATCGCAGCCCCTTCACCCCGCCATTCACCTCATCCCCCGTTGTCTCCTTGGCAAATTTAACTCTTGCAGGCAGTTCGCTCCATCTCCCGTTCAACCTACTGTCTGATCGAACTCCCGTTCTACCCATTTCTCACCCGCCAGCAGGTCAAGTCCCCGTTCCCCACCTTTGTCTGCTCCTATCACATTCTCCACCATTGGCTGCTTCATCCCCCGTCCTCCGCCGCTGGCAGCTCTATCCCACGTCAGCTGCTCTAGCCCTGCAGCCCCTATGCTGACTGCACAGCTGCCTTCTCCACCGCCAGTTGTCGTAAACGCATTCTCTCACAGTGCCGGCTCCAGCACCCGTTCTAATTCTCAGATTGCTGCAGTCCCCTTTTTATCCAGACGCTGCTACAGAATCCGTTCACTACTGCTGACCGCTGCAGCCCCCGCTTTCATCTACAGGCTACTCTAGCCCCCGTTCTCCACCAGTCACCCCATCCCCCCTTCTCTCCTTGCGGGAATTCTACCTCTTGCCCGCCGTCCGCTCAACCCGCTGATTGCTCGGATTCCTGTTCTTACGCTGTAGCCACTCCAGCCCTGTTTCTCCATCGCCGACCGCTCAAATCCACTTCTCGTCCACGGGCTGCTCCAGTCCCAGTTCTCACTTGGCGGCCGATACACCCACCGTCAGTTGCTCTAGCCCTGCAGTCTCCTTGCTGACCGACAAGTCCCCTTCTCCTCCGCCATTTGCCCTAACCCATTTCTCTCCCGCCGGCAGCTCAGGTTCCCGTTCCCCACCATTGAAGCTCCTGTGATCTTCTCGTCCATGTCTCCTCCAGCCACCGTTCTCTCCCGCAGGCCGCTCCAGCCCCCGTCAGCAGCTCTAGACCCGCAGTCCCCAGCTGATATCCCAGCCCCTTCTCCCCCACCAGTCACCCATCCCCACTTCTCTCCTTAGGCATCTCTAAATATTACACGCCGTCCGCTCCATCTCCCGTTCAACCAGCTGTCTGTTAAAAATTCCCGTTCTTACACTCTGGCCTCGCCGGCCCCGGTTCTCCAGTGCTAACCGCACCTGTCCCCTTCTCTACAACAGGCTGCTCCAGTCCCTGTTCTCCCCAGCCGTCCGCTCCAGACCCCGTCAGCTGCACTGGCGCTGCTGTCCCCATGCTGTCCACCCAGTCCCCTTCTCTGCCATTTGCCGCAACCCATTTCTCTCCCGCCGGCAGCTCAAGCCCACGTTCGCGACCGCTGACCGCTCATGACATCTTCTCGTCCACTTGTTGCTCCAGTCCCCGTCCTCCCGTACAGACTGCTCAATCAACCGTCATCTGCTCTAGCCCTGCAGTCCCCATGTTGTCCGCCCAGTCTTCTCCTCCTCCATTTGCCCGAACACATTTTTCTCCCGCCCGCATCACAAGTCCCCGCTCCCGACAGTATACCTCTCCTGTCACCTTCTCCACGACTGGCTGCTCCTGCCCACGTGCTCACCCGACAGCCGCTCCATACCCAGTCCTCCACCGCCGACCACCTCAGCCGCACTTCTCTCAAGCTGGCTGCTCTAGCCACCATTTGCTCCCACAGGCCGTTTCTGACAACATTGCCTCCCGCCCGCCACTCCAGCACGAGTTCTACCCTGCCGGCTGCTCCAGCCCCGTCAGCTGCTCTAGGCCCGCAGTCGCCATGGTATAAGCCCAGTCCCCTTCTCCAGCGCCATTTGCCCCAACTCATTTCCCTCCCGCCGGTAGCTCAAGCCCACGTTCCACACCGTTGACAGGTCCTGTCATCTTTTCCTCCACTGGTTGCTCGACCCTTTCTCTCACTCTTTACTCTACAGCCCCCGTCAGCTGCTCTAGCCCTGCAGTCCCCATGCTGACTGCCCAGCTGACTTCTCCCCCGCCAGTTGCCCCAAACCAATTCTCTCAAAGTTGCAGCTCCAGCACGCGTTCTAATCCTCTGATTGCTGCAGTCCCCTTTTGGTCCAGAGGCTCCTCCAGCCCCCGTTCTCTCCTGATGTCCGCTGCAGCCCCCGTTCTCTCCTGATGTCCGCTGCAGCCCCCGTTCTTCCCCACCTGCTCCTCCAGCGCCCGTTCTCACCAACCAGCTTCTCTAGACATGCAGTCCCCATGCTGACATCCAGACCCTTCTCCCCCGCAAGTCATCCCATCCCACCTTGTCTCCTGGCAACTCTAACCCTTGCCCGCAGTCCGCTCAATCTCCCGTTCTACCTACTGTCGGCTCGAATTTCCTTTCATACCCTCCAGCCACAGCAGACTCGCTTCTCCAGCGCCGAACGCTCCAGTCCCGTTCTCGTCTACGGGCTGCTCCAGTCCCCGGTCTCCACTGCCGGCCGCTCCAGCCCCCGTCAGCTGCAGTAAACCTGCAGTCCCCATGCTATCCGCCCAGGCCCCTTGTCCACCGCCAATTGCCCTAACCCATTTCTCACCCGCCGGCAGCTCAAGTCCTCGATCCACACCTTTGACCACTCCTGTCACCTTCTCGTCGACTGGCTGCTCCCGTTCCCGTTCACTCCCGCTGGCAGTCCATCCACCGTCTGCTGCTCTATCTCTGCAGTCCCTATTCTGAATATCCACCGCCTGTTGCCCCAAACCTGTTTTCTCCCAGTTGCGTAACCAGCACCCGTTCTAATTCTCTGATTGCTGCAGTCCCCTTTTTGTCCAGTCACTCCTCCAGCTCCCATTCTCTCCTGCTTTCCGGTGCATCCCCCGTTCTTCCCCACCGGCTCCTCCAGCGCCCGTTCTCTCCAGCCAGCTTCTCTAGACATGCAGTCCCCATGCTTACATCCCAGACCCTTCTCCCCCGCAAGTCATCCCATCCCCCTTTGTCTCCTTGGCAACGCTAACCCTTGCCCGCAGTCCGCTCCATCTCGCGTTCTACCTTCTGTCTGCTCGAATTCCCGTACTTACCCTCTGGGCTCTCCAGCCCCGCTTCTGCAGCGCCGTCCGCTCAAATTCCCTTCTCTTCCATGGGCTTCTCCAGTCCCAGTTCTTCCCAGCCGGCCGCTCGAACCACTCTCACCTGCTTTAGCCCTGCAGTCCCCATGCTATCCGCCCAGTTCCCTTCTCCTTCGCCATTTTGCCCCACCTATTTCTCACCCGCCGTCAGCTCAGGATCTGGTTGCACACCGTTGACCGGTCTTGTCATCTTCTCGTCGACTGGCTGCTACAGCCGCAGTTCTCTACCGCTGCCAGCTCCAGCTGCCGTCAGCTGCTCTAGCCATGCAGTCCCAATGCTGAATGCACATATGCCTTCTCACTCGCCAGTTCCCCCAACCCCCTTCCCTCCCGGTGGCAGGTCAAGCTCCCGTTGAACTCCTCTGATTGCTGCAGTCCCCATTCTGTTCAGACGCTGCTACGGCCCCCGTTCATCCCGTTGTCCCATGCAGCCCCCGTTCTTTCCCACCGGCTACTCCAGCCCCCGTTCTACCCTGCCACCTTCTCTATCCCTGCAGTATACATACTGACATCCCAGCATATTCTCACCCGCCAGTCACCCCAAACCCCACCCCCAATTCTCTCCTTGCGGCAACTCTAACTTTTGCCCGCCGTCCGCTCCATCTCCCATACAAACCGCTATCTGCTCGAATTCCCGTTCTTACCCTCTGGCAACTCCAGCCCCGGTTCTCCAGCGCCGACCGCTCCAGTCCACTTCTCGTCCACGGGATGCTCCAACCTCCGTTCTCCCCAGCAGTCCGCTCCAGATCTCGTCAGCTGCTCTAGCCCTAACCATGCTGTCCGCCCAGTCCCCTTCTCCTCTATAATTTGCCCCAACTAATTTCTCTCCCTCCGGCAGCTCAAGCACACGTTCGCCACCGTTGACCGCTCCTGTCGCCTTCAAGTCCATTGGTTGCCCCAGCCCCCGTTCTCTCTCGCTTTGCTCTATAGCCACCGACAGCTTCTCTAGACTGCAGTTCCCATGCTGACTGCCCATCTACTTTCTCCCCAGCCAGTTACGTCAACCCCCTTCTCTCCCAGTGGCGGCTCCAGCACCCGTTCTAATCCTCTGATTGCTGCAGTCCCCTTTTTGTCTAAAGGCTGCTACGGCCTCCGTTCTCTCCTGCTTTCCACTGCAGCCCCCGTTCTTCCCCACCGGCTACTCCAGCCCTCGTTCTCAGATGCCATCTTCTCTAGTCCTGAACTCCCCTTGCTTACATCCCAGAGACTTCTCCCCCGAAATTCATACCATCCTCCATTCTCTCCTTGCGGCAACCCTAACACTTGCCCGCCGTCCGTTCCAACTCCCGTTCAAGCCGCTGTCTGCTCGAATTCCCGTTCTTACCCTCTGGCCACTCCAGCCCGGGTTGTCCAGCGCCGACCCCTCCAGTCCCCTTCTCGTCCACTGGCTGCTTCAGTCCCCGTTCACCGCTGCCGGATGCTCCAGACATCGTCAGCGGCACTAGCACAGCAGTCCCCGTGCTGCCAGCCCGCCTCCGCCATTTGCCCCAACCCATTTCTCACCCGCCGATACCTTAAGACCCCGTTACCCACCGTTGACCGCACCCGTTATTTTCTCGTCCACTGGCTGCTCCAGCGCCAGTTTACTCCCGCTGACCGATCTAGCCCCGTCAGCTGCTCTAGACCTGCAGACCACATGCTGACTGTACAGCTCACTTCTCCCCCGCCATATGCCCCAAACACCACCCCCCCTTCTCTCCTTGCGTCAACTGTAACTCTTGCCGGCCGTCCGCTCCATCACCCATAAAACCCGCTATCTGCTCGAATTCCCGTTCTTACCCTCTGGCCACTCCAGCCCCGGTTCTCCAAAGCCGACCGCTCCAGTCCACTTCTCGTCCACGGGCTGCTCCAACCCCCGTTCTTCCCAGCAGTCCTCTCCAGACCTCGTCAGCTGCTCTAGCACTAACCATGCTGACCGCCTAGCCCCCTTCTCCTCTACAATTTGCCTCAACTAATTTCTCTCCCTCCGGCAGCTCAAGCACACGTTCGCCACCGTTGACCGCTCCTGTCACCTTCTCGTCCACTGGTTGCGCCAGCCCCCATTCTCTCTCGCTTTGGTCTAGAGCCACCGACAGCTTCTCTAGAACTGCAGTTCCCATGCTGACTGCCCATCTACCTTCTCCCCAGCCAGTTACGTCAACCCCCTTCTCTCCCAACGGCAGCTCCTGCACCAGTTCTAATTCTCTGATTGTTGCTGTCGCCTTTTTGTCCACATGCTACTCCTGCCCCGTTCACTCGCGCTGCCCGCTGCAACCCCGTTCTTACCCACCTGCTACTCCAGCCCCCATTCTCCCCTACCAGCTTCTCTAGCCCTGCAGTCCCCATGCTGATATAACATCCCCTTCACCCCGCCATTCACGCAATCCCCACTTCTCTCCTTGAAGCAAATCTAACTCTTGCCTACCGTCCGCTCCATCTCCCGTTCAACCCGTTGTCTGCTCGAATTCATGTTCTTACCCTCGGGCCACTCCAGCTCCGGTTCTCCAGCGTTGACCGCTCCAGTCCCCTTCTCTTCCACGGGCTGCTTCAGTCCCCGTTCACCGCTGCCGGATGCTCCAGACATCGTCAGCGACACTAGCACAGCAGTCCCCGTGCTGCCAGACCGCCTCCGCCATTTGCCCCAACCCATTTCTCTCCCGCCGATACCTCAAGACCCCGTTACCCACCGTTGACCGCACCCGTCATTTTCTCGTCCACTGGCTGCTCCAGCTCCCGTTTTCTCCCGCTGACCGCTCTAGCCCCCGTCAGCTGCTCTAGCCCTGCAGACCACATGCTGATTGTACAGCTCACTTCTCCCCCGCCATATGCCCCAAACCCCTACTCTGCAGGTGCCAGCTACAGCTCCCGTTCAACTCTTCAGTCCCCTTTTTGTCCAGAGGCTGCTCTAGACCCCGTTCTCTCCTTCTGTGAGCTGCAACCCCGTTCTTCCCCACCAGCTAATCCAGCCCTCGTTCTCCCCTGCCAGCCTTTCCATCCCTGCAGTCCTCATGCTGATATCGCTGCCCCTTCACCCCGCCATTCACACCATCCTCCGTTGTCTCCTTGGCAACTTTAACTCTTGAAGGTAGTTCGCTCCATCTCACGTTCAACCTACTGTCTGATCGAACTCCCGTTCTACCCTCTGGTCACCAGCCCCGGTTCTCCAGAGCCGACCGCTACAGTCCCCTTTTCGACTACGGGTTGCTCCCGTCCACGTTCTGCCCTGCCTGCCGCTCGAAGCCACGACAGCTGCTGTAGCCCTGCAGTCCCCATACTGTTCGACCAATCCCCTAATCGTCCGCCATTTGCCCCAACCCATTTCTCACCCGCCAGCAGGTCAAGTCCCCGTTCCCCACCGTTGTCTGCTCCTATCACATTCTCCACCATTGGCCGCTTCATCCACCGTCCTCCGCCGCTGGCAGCTCTATCCCACGTCAGCTGCTCTAGCCCTGCAGCCCCTATGCTGACTGCACAGATGCCTTCTCCCACGCCAGTTGTCCTAAACGCATTCTCTCACAGTGCCGGCTCCAGCACCCGTTCTAATTCTCAGATTGCTGCAGTCCCCTTTTTATCCAGACGCAGCTACAGAATCCGTTCACTACTGCTGACCGCTGCAGCCCCCGCTTTCATCTACAGGCTACTCTAGCCCCCGTTCTACACCAGTCACTCCATCCCCCTTCTCTCCTTGCGGGAATTCTACCTCTTGCCCGCCGTCCGCTCAACCCGCTGATTGCTCGAATTCCTGTTCTTACGCTGTAGCCACTCCAGCCCTGTTTCTCCATCGCCGACCGCTCAAATCCACTTCTCGTCCACGGGCTGCTCCAGTCCCAGTTCTCACTTGGCGGCCGATACACCCACCGTCAGTTGCTCTAGCCCTGCAGTCTCCTTGCTGACCGACAAGTCCCCTTCTCCTCCGCCATTTGCCCTAAC
Source organism: Narcine bancroftii (assembly GCF_036971445.1). Classification (NCBI taxonomy): domain Eukaryota; kingdom Metazoa; phylum Chordata; class Chondrichthyes; order Torpediniformes; family Narcinidae; genus Narcine; species Narcine bancroftii. The sequence goes on from NW_027211808.1 coordinate 2,222,582, forward strand.
CCATTTCTCTCCCGCCGTCAGCTCAGGTTCCCGTTCCCCACTATTGAAGCTCCTGTGATCTTCTCGTCCATGTCTCCTCCAGCCACCGTTCTCTCCCGCAGGCCGCTCCAGCCCCCGTCAGCAGCTCTAGACCCGCAGTCCCCAGCTGATATCCCAGCCCCTTCTCCCCCACCAGTCACCCATCCCCACTTCTCTCCTTAGGCATCTCTAAATATTACCCGCCGTCCGCTCCATCTCCCGTTCAACCAGCTGTCTGTTCGAATTCCCGTTCTTACACTCTGACCTCGCCGGCCCCGGTTCTCCAGTGCAAACCGCACCTGTCCCCTTCTCTACAACAGGCTGCTCCAGTCCCTGTTCTCCCCAGCCGTCCGCTCCAGACCCCGTCAGCTGCTCTGGCGCTGCTGTCCCCATGCTATCCGCCCAGTCCCCTTCTCCTCTGCCATTTGCCGCAACCCATTTCTCTCCCGCCGGCAGCTCAAGCCCACGTTCGCGACCGCTGACCGCTCATGACATCTTCTCGTCCACTTGTTGCTCCAGTCCCCGTCCTCCCGTACAGACTGCTCCATCAACCGTCATCTGCTCTAGCCCTGCAGTCCCCATGTTGTCCGCCCAGTCCTCTTCTCCTCCTCCATTTGCCCGAACACATTTTTCTCCCGCCCGCATCACAAGTCCCCGCTCCCGACAGTTTACCACTCCTGTCACCTTCTCCAGGACTGGCTGCTCCTGCCCACGTGCTCCCCCGACAGGCGCTCCATACCCAGTCCTCCACCGCCGACCACTCCAGCCGCACTTCTCTCAAGCTGGCTGCTCCAGCCCCCATTTGCTCCCACAGGCCGTTTCTGACAACGTTCCCTCCCGCCCGCCACTCCAGCACGAGTTCTACCCTGCCGGCTGCTCCAGCCCCGTCAGCTGCTCTAGGCCCGCAGTCGCCATGATATAAGCCCAGTCCCCTTCTCCAGCGCCATTTGCCCCAACTCATTTCCCTCCCGCCGGTAGCTCAAGCCCACGTTCCACACCGTTGACAGGTACTGTCATCTTTTCCTCCACTGGTTGCTCGACCCTTTCTCTCACTCTTTACTCTACAGCCCCCGTCAGCTGCTCTAGCCCTGCAGTCCCCATGCTGACTGCCCAGCTGACTTCTCCCCCGCCAGTTGCCCCAAACCAATTCTCTCAAAGTTGCAGCTCCAGCACCCGTTCTAATCCTCTGATTGCTGCAGTCCCCTTTTGGTCCAGAGGCTCCTCCAGCCCCCGTTCTCTCCTGATGTCCGCTGCAGCCCCCGTTCTTCCCCACCTGCTCCTCCAGCCCCCGTTCTCTCCTGATGTCCGCTGGAGCCCCCGTTCTTCCCCACCTGCTCCTCCAGCGCCCGTTCTCACCAGCCAGCTTCTCTAGACATGCAGTCCCCATGCTGACATCCCAGACCCTTCTCCCCCGCAAGTCATCCCATCCCACCTTGTCTCCTGGCAACTCTAACCCTTGCCCGCAGTCCGCTCAATCTCCCGTTCTACCTACTGTCGGCTCGAATTTCCTTTCATACCCTCCGGCCACAGCAGACTCGGTTCTCCAGCGCCGAACGCTCCAGTCCCGTTCTCGTCTACGGGCTGCTCCAGTCCCCTGTCTCCACTGCCGGCCGCTCCAGCCCCCGTCAGCTGCAGTAGACCTGCAGTCCCCATGCTATCCGCCCAGGCCCCTTGTCCACCGCCAATTGCCCTAACCCATTTCTCACCCGCCGGCAGCTCAAGTCCTCGTTCCACACCTTTGACCACTCCTGTCACCTTCTCGTCGACTGGCTGCTCCAGTTCCCGTTCACTCCCGCTGGCAGTCCATCCACCGTCTGCTGCTCTATCTCTGCAGTCCCTATTCTGAATATCCACCGCCTGTTGCCCCAAACCCGTTTTCTCCCAGTTGCGTAACCAGCAGCCGTTCTAATCCTCTGATTGCTGCAGTCCCCTTTTTGTCCAGAGACTCCTCCAGCTCCCATTCTCTCCTGCTTTCCGGTGCATCCCCCGTTCTTCCCGACCGGCTCCTCCAGCGCCCGTTCTCTCCAGCCAGCTTCTCTAGACATGCAGTCCCCATGCTTACATCCCAGACCCTTCTCCCCCGCAAGTCATCCCATCCCCCTTTGTCTCCTTGGCAACGCTAACCCTTGCCCGCAGTCCGCTCCATCTCGCGTTCTACCTTCTGTCTGCTCGAATTCCCGTACTTACCCTCTGGGCTCTCCAGCCCCGGTTCTGCAGCGCCGTCCGCTCAAATTCCCTTCTCTTCCACGGGCTTCTCCAGTCCCAGTTCTTCCCAGCCGGCCGCTCGAACCACTCTCACCTGCTTTAGCCCTGCAGTCCCCATGCTATCCGCCCAGTTCCCTTCACCTTCGCCATTTGCCCCACCTATTTCTCACCAGCCGTCAGCTCAGGATCTGGTTGCACACTGTTGACCGGTCCTGTCATCTTCTCGTCCACTGGCTGCTCCAGCCCCACTTCTCTACCGCTGCCAGCTCCAGCTGCCGTCAGCTGCATTAGCCATGCAGTCCCAATGCTGAATTCACCCATGGCTTCTCACTCGCCAGTTGCCCCAACCCTCTTCCCTCCCGGTGGCAGGTCAAGCTCCCGTTGAACTCCTCTGATTGCTGCAGTCCCCATTTTGTAGAGACGCTGCTACGGCCCCCGTTCTCTCCCGTTGTCCCCTGCAGCCCCCGTTCTTTCCCACCGGCTACTCCAGCCCCCGTTCTACCCTGCCACCTTCTCTATCCCTGCAGTATACATACTGACATCCCAGCACATTCTTCCCCGCCAGTCACCCCAAACCCCACCCCCACTTCTCTCCTTGCGGCAACTCTAACTCTTGCCCGCCGTCCGCTCCATCTCCCATACAAACCGCTATCTGCTCGAATTCCCGTTCTTACCCTCTGGCAACTCCAGCCCAGGTTCTTCAGCGCCGACCACTCCAGTCCACTTCTCGTCCACGGGATGCTCCAACCCCCGTTCTCCCCAGCAGTCCACTCCAGATCTCGTCAGCTGCTCTAGCCCTAACCATGCTGTCCGCCCAGTCCCCTTCTCCTCTACAATTTGCCCCAACTAATTTCTCTCCCTCCGGCAGCTCAAGCACACGTTCGCCACCGTTGACCGCTCCTGTCACCTTCACGTCCATTGGTTGCCCCAGCCCCCGTTCTCTCTCGCTTTGCTCTATAGCAACCGACAGCTTCTCTAGACTGCAGTTCCCATGCTGACTGCCCATCTGCTTTCACCCCAGCCAGTTACGTCAACCCCCTTTTCTCCCAGTGGCAGCTCCTGCACCAGTTCTAATCCTCTGATTGCTGCAGTCGCCTTTTTGTCCACATGCTACTCCTGCTCCGTTCACTCGCGCTGCCCGCTGTAGCCCCGTTCCTCCCCACCGGCTACTCCAGCCCCCATTCTCCCCTACCAGCTTCTCTAGCCCTGCAGTCCCCATGCTGATATAATATCCCCTTCACCCCGCCATTCACGCAATCCCCACTTCTCTCCTTGAGGCAAATCTAACTCTTGCCTACCGTCCGCTCCATCTCCTGTTCAACCCGTTGTCTGCTCGAATTCATGTTCTTACCCTCGGGCCACTCCAGCTCCGGTTCTCCAGCGCTGACCGCTCCAGTCCCATTCTCGTCCACGGGCTGCTTCAGTCCCCGTTCTCCCCAGCCGTCCACTCCAGACCCCGTCAGCGGCACTAGCACTACTATCCCCATGCTATCCGCCCAGTCCCCTGTCCTCTGCCATTTGCCGCAACCCATTTCTCTACCGCCGGCAGCTCAAGCCCATGTTCGCGACGGTTGACCGCTCATGTCACCTTCTCGTCCACTGGTTGTTCCAGTCCGCGATCTCACCTGCAGTCTGCTCCTGCACCTGTCAGCTGCTCTAGCCCTGCAGTCCCCATGCTGTCCGCCCAGTCCACTTCTCCTCTGCCAGTTGCCCCAACACATTTTTCTCACGGCGGCAGCTCAAGTCCCCGATCCCCAACGTATACTGCTCCTGTCAACTTCTTGTCCACTGGCTGCTCCAGCCACGTCCTCTCCCGCTCGCAGCTCCAACCCCCGTCAGCTGCTCTAGCCCTCCAGTCCATATGCTGACTGCACAGCTGCCTTCATCCCCGCCAGTTGCCCCATACCTTTTCTCTCCCAGTGGCGACTCCAGCACCCGTTCTAATCCTCTGATTGCTGCAGTCCCCTTTTTGTCTAAAGGCTGCTACGGCCTCCGTTCTCTCCTGCTTTCCACTGCAGCCCCCGTTCTTCCCCACAGGCTACTCCAGCCCTCGTTCTCCCCTGCCATCTTCTCTAGTCTTGAACTCCCCATGCTTACATCCCAGAGACTTCTCCCCCGAAATTCATACCATCCTCCATTCTCTCCTTGCGGCAACTCTAACACTTGCCCGCCGTCCGTTCCAACTCCCGTTCAACCCGCAGTCTGCTCGAATTCCCGTTCTTACCCTCTGGCCACTCCAGCCCGGGTTGTCCAGCGCCGACCCCTCCAGTCCCCTTCTCGTCCACTGGCTGATTCAGTCCCCGTTCACCGCTGCCGGATGCTCCAGACATCGTCGGCGGCAGTAGCACAGCAGTCCCCGTGCTGCCAGCCCGCCTCCGCCATTTGCCCCAACCCATTTCTCTCCCGCCGATACCTCAAGTCCCCGTTACCCACCGTTGACCGCACCCGTAATTTTCTCGTCCACTGGCTGCTCCAGCTCCAGTTTTCTCCCGCTGACCGCTCTAGCCCCATCAGCTGCTCTAGCCTTGCAGACCACATGCTGATTGTACAGCTCAATTCTCCCCCGCCATATGCCCCAAACTCCTACTCTGCAGGTGCCAGCTACAGCTCCCGTTCAACTCTTCAGTCCCCTTTTTGTCCAGAGGCTGCTCTAGACCCCGTTCTCTCCTTCTGTGAGCTGCAACCCCGTTCTTCCCCACCAGCTAATCCAGCCCTCGTTCTCCCCTGCCAGCCTCTCTAGCCCTGCAGTCCCCATGCTGATATCGCAGCCCCTTCACCCCGACATTCACCCAATCCCCCGTTGTCTCCTTGGCAACTTTAACTCTTGCAGGCAGTTCGCTCCATCTCCCGTTCAACCTACTGTCTGATCGAACTCCCGTTCTACCCTCTGGTCACCAGCCCCGGTTCTCCAGCGCCGACCGCTCCAGTCCCCTTTTCGACTACGGGTTGCTCCCGTTCACGTTCTCCCCTGCCTGCCCCTCGAAGCCACGACAGCTGCTGTAGCCCTGCAGTCCCCATACTGTTCGACCAATCCCCTAATCGTCCGCCATTTGCCCCAACACATTTCTCACCCGCCGGCAGGTCAAGTCCCCGTTCCCCACCGTTGTCTGCTCCTATCACATTCTCCACCATTGGCTGCTTCATCCCCCGTCCTCCGCCGATGGCAGCTCTATCCCACGTCAGCTGCTCTAGCCCTGCAGCCCCTATGCTGACTGCACAGCTGCCTTCTCCCCCGCCAGTTGTCCTAAACGCATTCTCTCACAGTACCGGCTCCAGCACCCGTTCTAAGTCTCAGATTGCTGCAGTCTCCTTTTTATCCAGACGCTGCTACAGAATCCGTTCACTACTGCTGACCGCTGCAGCCCCCGCTTTCATCTACAGGCTACTCTAGCCCCGGTTCTCCACCAGTCACCCCATCCCCCCTTCTCTCCTTGCGGGAAGTCTACCTCTTGCCCCCCGTCCGCTCAACCCGCTGATTGCTCGGATTCCTGTTCTTACGCTGTAGCCACTCCAGCCCTGTTTCTCCATCGCCGACCGCTCAAATCCACTTCTCGTCCACGGGCTGCTCCAGTCCCAGTTCTCACTTGTCGGCCGATACACCCACCGTCAGTTGCTCTAGCCCTGCAGTCTCCTTGCTGACCGACAAGTCCCCTTCTCCTCCGCCATTTGCCCTAACCCATTTCTCTCCCGCCGGCAGCTCAGGTTCCCGTTCCCCACCGTTGAATCTCCTGTGATCTTCTCGTCCATGTCTCCTCCAGCCACCGTTCTCTCCCGCAGGCCGCTCCAGCCCCCGTCAGCAGCTCTAGACCCGCAGTCCCCAGCTGATATCCCAGCCCCTTCACCCCCACCAGTCACCCATTCCAACTTCTCTCCTTAGGCATCTCTAAATATTACCCGCCGTCCGCACCATCTCCCGTTCAACCAGCTGTCTGTTCGAATTCCCGTTCTTACACTCTGGCCTCGCCGGCCCCAGTTCTCCAGCGCTAACCGCACCTGTCCCCTTCTCTACAACAGGCTGCTCCAGTCCCTGTTCTCCCCAGCCGTCCGCTCCAGACCCGTCAGCTGCACTGGCGCTGCTGTCCCCATGCTGTCCGCCCAGTCCCCTTCTCCTCTGCCATTTGCCGCAACCCATTTCTCTCCCGCCGGCAGCTCAAGCCCACGTTCGCGACCACTGACCGCTCATGACATCTTCTCGTCCACTTGTTGCTCCAGTCCCCGTCCTCCCGTACAGACTGCTCCATAAACCGTCATCTGCTCTAGCCCTGCAGTCCCCATGTTTTCCGCCCAGTCCTCTTCTCCTCCGCCATTTGCCCGAACACATTTTTCTCCCGCCCGCATCACAAGTGCCCGCTCCCGACAATATACCACTCCTGTCACCTTATCGACGACTGGCTGCTCCCGCCCACGTGCTCCCCCGACAGCCGCTCCATACGCAGTCCTCCACCGCCGACCACCTCAGCCGCACTTCTCTCAAGCTGGCTGCTCCAGCCCCCATTTGCTCCCACAGGCGGTTTCTGACAACGTTCCCTCCCGCCTGCCACTCCAGCACGAGTTCTACCCTGCCGGCTGCTCCAGCCCCGTCAGCTGCTCTAGGCCCGCAGTCGCCATGTATAAGCCCAGTCCCCTTCTAGAGCGCAATTTGCCCCAACCCATTTCCCTCCCACCGGTAGCTCAAGCCCACGTTCCACACCGTTGACAGGCCTGTCATCTTTTCCTCCACTGGTTGGTCGACCCTTTCTCTCACTCTTTACTCTACAGCCCCCGTCAGCTGCTCTAGCCCTGCAGTCCCCATGCTGACTGCCCAGCTGACTTCTCCCCCGCCAGTTGCCCCAAACCAATTCTCTCAAAGTTGCAGCTCCAGCACCCGTTCTAATCCTCTGATTGCTGCAGTCCCCTTTTTGTCCAGAGACTCCTCCAGCTCCCATTCTCTCCTGCTTTCCGGTGCATACCCCGTTCTTCCCCACCGGCTCATCCAGCGCCCGTTCCCACCAGCCAGCTTCTCTAGACATGCAGTCCCCATGCTGACATCCCAGATCCTTCTCCCCCCTTCTTTCCTTCCCGCAACTCTAACTCTTGCACGCCGTTCGCTTCATCTCCCGTTCAACCCGCTGATTGCTCGAATTCCCGTACATACACTCTGGGCTCTCCAGCCCCGGTTCTGCAGCACCGTCCGCTCAAATTCCCTTCTTTTCCACGGGCTTCTCCAGTCCCAGTTCTTCCCAGCCGGCCGCTCGAACCACTCTCACCTGCTTTAGCCCTGCAGTCCCCATGCTATCCGCCCAGTTCCCTTCTCCTTCGCCATTTTGACCCACCTATTGCTCACCCACCGTCAGCTCAGGATCTGGTTGCATACCGTTGACCGGTCTTGTCATCTTCTCGTCGACTGGGTGCTACAGCCGCAGTTCTCTACCGCTGCCAGCTCCAGCTGCCGTCAGCTGCTCTAGCCATGCAGTCCCAATGCTGAATACACAGATGGCTTCTCACTCGCCAGTTGCCCCAAACCCCTTCCCTCCCGGTGGCAGGTCAAGCTCCCGTTGAACTCCTCTGATTGCTGCAGTCCCAATTCTGTTCAGACGCTGCTACGGCCCCCGTTTATCCCGTTGTCCCCTGCAGCCCCCGTTCTTTCCCACCGGCTACTCCAGCCCCCGATCTACCCTGCCACCTTCTCTATCCCTGCAGTATAAATACTGACATCCCAGCACATTCTCCCCCGCCAGTCACCACAAACCCAACCCTCCTTCTCTCCTTGCGGCAACTCTAACTCTTGCCTACCGTCCGCTCCATCTCCCGTTCAACCCGTTGTCTGCTCGAATTCATGTTCTTACCCTCGGGCCACTCCAGCTCCGGTTCTCCAGCGCTGACCGCTCCAGTCCCATTCTCGTCCACGGGCTGCTTCAGTCCCCGTTCTCCCCAGCCGTCCACTCCAGACCCCGTCAGCGGCACTAGCACTACTATCCCCATGCTATCCGCCCAGTCCCCTGTCCTCTGCCATTTGCCGCAACCCATTTCTCTACCGCCGGCAGCTCAAGCCCATGTTCGCGACGGTTGACCGCCCATGTCACCTTCTCGTCCACTGGTTGTTCGAGTCCGCGATCTCACCTGCAGTCTGCTCCTGCACCTGTCAGCTTCTCTAGCGCTGCAGTCCCCATGCTGTCCGCCCAGTCCACTTCTCCTCTGCCAGTTGCCCCAGCACATTTTTCTCACGCCGGCAGCTCAAGTCCCCGATCCCCAACGTATACTTCTTCTGTCAACTTCTCGACCACTGGCTGCTCCAGCCACGTCCTCTCCCGCTCGCAGCTGCCTTCTTCCCCGCCAGTTGCCCCAAACCTCTTCTCTCCCAGTGGCGGCTCCATCACCCGTTCTTATCCTCTGATTGCTGCAGTCCCCTTTTTGTCTAAAGGCTGCTACGGCCTCCGTTCTCCCCTGCTTTCCACTGCAGCCCCCGTTCGTCACCAGCGGCTACTCCAGCCCTCGTTCTCCCCTGCCATCTTCTCTAGGTTGAACTCCCCATGCTTACATCCCAGAGACATCTCCCCCGAAATTCATACCATCCCCCATTTTCTCCTTGCGGCAACTCTAACACTTGCCCGCCGTCCGCTCCAACTCCCGTTCAACCCGCTGTCTGTTCGAATTCCCGTTCTTACCCTCTGGCCACTCCAGTCCGGGTTGTCCAGCGCCGACCCCTCCAGTCCCCTTCTCGTCCACTTGCTGCTTAAGTCCCCGTTCACCGCTGCCGGCTGCTCCAGACCCCGTCAGCGGCACTAGCCCAACAGTCCCCGTGCTGCCAGCCCGCCTCCGCCATTTGCCCCAACCCATTTCTCTCCCGCCGATACCTCAAGACCCCGTTAACCACCGTTGACCGCACCTGTCATTTTCTCGTACACTGGCTGCTCCAGCTCCCGTTTTCACCCGCTGACCGCTCTAGCCCCCGTCAGCTGCTCTAGCCCTGCAGATCACATGCTGATTGCACAGCTCACTTCTACCCCGTCATCTGCCCCAAATCCCTACTCTGCAGGTGCCAGCTACAGCTCCCGTTCAACTCTTCAGTCCCCTTTTTGTCCAGAGGCTGCTCTAGACCCCGTTTTCTCCTTCTGTGAGCTGCAACCCCGTTCTTCCCCACCAGCTAATCCAGCCATCGTTCTCCCCTGCCAGCCTCTCTAGCCCTGCAGTCCCCATGCTGATATCGCAGCCCCTTCACCCCGCCATTCACCCCATCCCCCGTTGTCTCCTTGGCAACTCTAACTCTAGCAGGCAGTTCGCTCCATCTCCCGTTCAACCTACTCTCTGATCGAACTCCAGTTCTACCCTCTGGCCACCCCAGCCCCGGTTCTCCAGCGCCGACCGCTCCAGTCCCCTTTTCGACTACGGGTTGCTCCCGTCCACGTTCTCCCCTGCCTGCCGCTCGAAGCCACAACAGCTGCTGTAGCCCTGCAGTTCCCATACTGTTCGACCTATCCCTTAATCGTCCGCCATTTGCCCCAACACATTTCTCACCCGCCGGCAGGTCAAGTCCCCGTTCCCCACCGTTGTCTGCTCCTATCACATTCTCCACCATTGGCTGCTCCATCCACCGTCCTCCGCCGCTGGCAGCTCTATCCCACGTCAGCTGCTCTAGCCCTGCAGCCCCTATACTGACTGCACAGCTGCCTTCTCCCCCGCCAGTTGTCCTAAACGCATTCACTCACAGTGCCGGCTCCAGCATCCGTTCTAATTCTCAGATTGCTGCAGTCCCCTTTTTATCCAGACGCTGCTACAGAATCCGTTCTCTACTGCTGACCGCTGCAGCCCCCGCTTTCATCTACAGGCTACTCTAGCCCCCGTTCTCCACCAGTCACCTCATTCCCCCTTCTCTCCTTGCGGGAAGTCTACCTCTTGCCCGCCGTCCGCTCAACACGCTGATTGCTCGGATTCCTGTTCTTACGCTGTAGACACTCCAGCCCTGTTTCTCCATCGCCGACCGCTCAAATCCACTTCTTGTCCACGGGCTGCTCCAGTTCGCGTTCTCACTTTGCGGCCGATACACCCACCGTCAGTTGCTCTAGCCCTGCAGTCTCCTTGCTGACCGACAAGTCCCCTTCTCCACCCCCATTTGCCCTAACCCATTTCTCTCCCACCGGCAGCTCAGGTTCCCGTTCCCCACAGTTGACGCTCTTGTCATCTTCTCGTTCATGTCTCCTCCAGCCACCGTTCTCTACCGCAGGCCGCTCCAGCCCACGTCAGCAGCTCTAGACCCGCAGTCCCCAGCTGATATCCCAGCCCCTTCTCCCCCGCAAGTCACCCATCCCCACTTCTCTCCTTAGGCATCTCTAAATATTACCCGCCGTCCGCTCCATCTCCTGTTCAACCAGCTGTCTGTTCGAATTCCCGTTCTTACACTCTGGCCTCGCCTGCCCCGGTTCTCTAGCGCTAACCGCAACTGTCCCCTTCTCTACAACAGGCTGCTCCAGTCCCTGTTTTCCCCAGCCTTCCGCTCCAGACCCCGTCAGCTGCACTGGCGCTGCTGTCCCCATGCTGTCCGCCCAGTCCCCTTCTCCTCTGCCATTTGCCGCAACCTATTTCTCTCCCTCCGGCAGCTCAAGCCCATGTTTGCGACCGCTGACCGCTCATGACATTTTCTCGTCCACTTGTTGCTTCAGTCCCCGTTCTCCCGTACAGACTGCTCCATCAACCGTCATCTACTCTAGCCCTGCAGACCCCATGTTGTCCGCCCAGTGCTCTTCACCTCCGCCATTTGCCCGAACACATTTTTCTCCCGCCCGCATCTCAAGTCCCCGCTCCCGACAGTATACCACTCCTGTCACCTTCTCCAAGACTGGCTGCTCCTGTCCAAGTGCTCCCCCGACAGCCGCTCCATACCCAGTCCTCCACCGCCGACCACCTCAGCCGCACTTCTCACAAGCTGGCTGCTCCAGCCCCCATTTGCTCCCACAGGCCGCTTCTGACAACGTTCTCTCCCGCTCGCCACTCCAGCACGAGTTCTACCCTGCCTGCTGCTCCAGCCCCGTCAGCTGCTCTAGGCCCGCAGTCGCCATGGTATAAGCCCAGTCCCCTTCTCCGGCGCCATTTGCCCCAACTCATTTCCCTCCCGCCGTTAGCTCAAGCCCACGTTCCACACCGTTGACAGTTCCTGTCATCTTCTCCTCCACTGGTTGGTCGACCCTTTCTCTCACTCTTTACTCTACAGCCCCCGTCAGCTGCTCTAGCCCTGCAGTCCCCATGCTGACTGCCCAGCTGACTTCGACCCCGCCAGTTGCCCCAAACCAATTCTCTCAAAGTTGCACTCCAGCACCCGTTCTAATCCTCTGATTGCTGCAGTCCCCTTTTGGTCTAGAGGCTCCTCTAGCCCCCGTTCTCTCCTGATGTCCGCTGCAGCCCCAGTTCTTCCCCACCTGCTCCTCTAGCGCCCGTTCTCACCAGCCAGCTTCTCAAGACATTCAGTCCCTATACTGACATCCCAGACCCTTCTCCCACGCATGTCATCCCATCTCACCTTGTCTCCTGGCAACTCTAACCCTTGCCCGCAGTCCGCTCCATCTCCCGTTCTACCTACTGTCTACTCGCATTTCATTTCATACCCTCTAGCCACAGCAGGCTAAGTTCTCCAGCGCCGAACGCTCCAGTCCCGTTCTCGTCTGCGGGCTGCTCCAGTCCCCGGTCTCCACTGCCGGCCACTCCAGCCGGCGTCAGCTGCAGTAGCCCTTCAGTCCCCATGCTGTCCGCCCAGTCGCCTTTTTCTCCGCCATTTGCCCTAACCCATTTCTCACCCGCCGGCAGCTCAAGATCTCTTTCCACACACTTTGACCACTCCTGTCACCTTCTCTTCGACTGGCTGCTCCAGCTCCGGTTCTCTCCCGCTGGCAGTCCATCCCCCGTCTACTGCTCTATCCCTGCAGTCCCTATGCTGACTCTCCCACGCCAGTTGCCCCAAACCGCTTTTCTCCCAGTTGCGCCTCCAGCATCCATTCTAATCCTCTGATGCCTGCAGTCCCCTTTTTGTCCAGAGGCTGCTAAAGCCTCCGCTCTCTGCCGCTGACCGCTGCATCCCCCGTTCTTCCCCATCGGCTACTCCAGCCCCAGTTCTCCGCCAGTCATCCCATCCCCCCTTTTTCTTCCCGCAACTCTAACTCTTGCACGCCGTCCGCTTCATCTCCCGTTCAACCCGCTGATTGCTCGAATTCCCGTACTTACCCTCTAGACTCTCCAGCCCGGGGTTCTGCAGCGCCGTCCGCTCAAATCCTCTTCTCTTCCACGGGCTTCTCCAGTCCCCGTTCTTCCCTGCCGGCCGCAGGAGCCACTGTCAGCAGCTGTAGCCCTAAAGTCCCCATGCTGTCCGCCCAGTTCCCTTCTCCTTCGCCATTTTACCCCACCTATTTCTCACCCGCCGTCAGCTCAGGTTCTGGTTCCACACCGTTGACCGGTACTGTCATCTTCTCGTCGACTGGCTGCTCCAGCCCCAGTTCTCTCCCGTTGGCAGCTCCAGCTCCCGTCAGCTGCTCTAGCCATGCAGTCCCAATGCTGAATGCACAGATGCCTTCTCACTCGCCAGTTCCCCCAACCCCCTTCCGTCCCGGTGGCAGGTCAAGCTCCCGTTGAACTCCTCTGATTGCTGCAGTCCCCATTTTGTTTAGACGCTGCTACGGCCCCCGGTCTCTCCCGTTGTCCCCTGCATTCCCCGTTTTTTCCCACCGGCTACTCCAGCCCCCGTTCTACCCTGCCACCTTCTCTATCCCTGCAGTATACATACTGACATCCCAGCACATTCTCCCCCGCCAGTCACCCCAAACCCACCTTGTCATCTTGAGGCAACACTAACTCTCGCCCGCTGTCCGCTCCATCACCCGTACAACCCGCTCTCTGCTCGAATTCCCATTCTTACCCACTGGTCACTCCAGCCCGGTTTCTCCAGCGCCGACCGCTCCAGTCCACTTCTCGTTCTCGGCCTGCTCGAAACCCCGTTCTCCCCTGCAGTCCGCACCAGTCCTCGTCAGCTGCTCTAGCCCTAACCATGCTGTCCGCCCAGTCCCCTTTTCCTCTACAATTTGCCCCAAATAATTTCTCTCCGTCCGGCAGCTCAAGCACACGTTGGCCACCGTTGACCGCTCCAGTCTCCTTCTCGTCCACTGGTTGCCCCAGACCCCGTTCTCTCTCGCTTTTTTCTAGAGCCACCGTCAGCTTCTCTAGCCCTGCAGTTCCCATGCTGACTGCCCAGCTACCTTCTCCCCAGCCCGTTACGTAACCTCCTTCTCTTCCGTTGGCAGCTCCTGCACCCGTTGTAATCTTCTGATTGGTGCAGTCGCCTTCTTGTCCAAATGCTACTCCTGCCCCGTTCACTCCCGCTGCCCGCAGCAGCCCCCGTTCTTCCCCACCGGCTACTCCAGCCCCCATTCTCCCCTACCAGCTTCTCTAGCCCTGCAGTCCCCATGCTGATATAACATCCACTTCACCCCGCCATTCACGCCATCCCCACTTCTCTCCTTCAGGCAAATCTAACTCTTGCCGACCGTCCGCTCCAACTCTCGTTCAACAGCTGTCTACTTGAATTCCTGTTCTTACCCTCTGGCCTCACCAGCACAGGTTCTCTATTCCCGACCGCTCAAATCCCCTTCTCGTCCACGGGCTGCTCCAGTCCCCGTTCTCACTTGGCGGCCGATACAGCCACCGTCAGTTGCTCAAGCCCTGCAGTCTCCTTGCTGACCGACAAGTCCCCTTCTCCTCCGCCATTTGCCCTAATCCATTTCTCTCCCGCAGGCAGCTCTGGTTCCCCTTCCCCACCGTTGACGCTCCTGTCAACTTCTCGTCCATGTCTTCTCCAGCCACCGTTCTCTCCCGCAGGCCGCTCCAGCCCCCGACAGCAGCTCTAGCCCCGCACACCCCAGCTGATATCCCAGCCCCTTCTCCCCCGCCAGTCACCCATCCCCACTTCCCTCCTTAGGCAACTCTAACAATTACCCGCCGGCCGCTCCATCTCACGTTCAACCCGTTGTCTGCTCGAATTCATGTTCTTACCCCCGGGCCACTCCATCCTCGGTTCTCAAGCGCTGACCGCTCCAGTCCCCTTCTCGTCCACGGGCTGCTTCAGTCCCTGTTTTCCACAGCCGTCCGCTCCAGACCCCGTCAGCGGCACTAGCACTACTATCCCCATGCTTTCCTCCCAGTCCCCTTCTCCTCTGCCATTTGCAGCAACCCATTTCTCTACCGCCGGCAGCTCAAGTCCATGTTCGCGACGGTTGACCGCTCATGTCACCAGTCCGCGATCTCACCTGCAGTCTGCTCCAACACCTGTCAGCTGCTCTAGCCCTGAAGTCCCCATGCTGTCCGTCCAGTCCACTTCTCCTCTGCCAGTTGCCCCAACACATTTTTCTCACGCCGGCAGCTCAGGTTCCCGTTCCCCACCGTTGACGCTCCATCATCTTCTCGTCCATGTCTCCTCCAGCCACCGTTCTCACCCGCAGGCCGCTCCGGACCCCGTTAGCAGCTCTAGCCCCGCAGTCCCCAGCTGATATCCCAGACCCTTCAACCCCGCCAGTCACCCATCCCCACTTCTCTCCTTAGGCATCTCTAAATATTACCCGCCGTCCGCTCCATCTCCCGTTCAACCAGCGTCCAGACCCCGTCAGCTGCACTGGCGCTGCTGTCCCCATGCTGTCCGCCCAGTCCCCTTCTCCTCTGCCATTTGCCGCAACCCATTTCTTTCCCGCCGGCAGCTCAAGCCCACGTTCGCGACCGCTGACCACTCATGACATCTTCTCGTCCACTTGTTGCTCCAGTCCCCGTCCTCCCGTACAGACTGCTCCATCAACCGTCATCTGCTCTAGTCCTGCAGTCCCCATGTTGTTCGCCCAGTCCTCTTCTCCTCCTTCATTTGCCCGAATGCATTTTTCTCCCGCCCGCATCTCAAGTCCCCGCTCCCGACAGTATAACACTCCTGTCACATTCTCCACGACTGGCTGCTCCTGCCCACGTGCTCCCCCGACAGCCGCTCCATACCCAGTCCTCCACCGCCGACCAACTCAGCCGCACTTCTCTCAAGCTGGCTGCTCCAGCCCCCATTTGCTCCCACAGGCCGTTTCTGCAACGTTCTCTCCCGCCCGCCAATCCAGCACGAGTTCTACCCTGCCGGCTGCTCCAGCCCCGTCAGCTGCTCTAGACCCGCAGTCGCCATGGTATAAGCCCTGTCCCCTTCTCCGGTGCCATTTGCCCCAACTCATTTCCCTCCCGCCGGTTGCTCAAGCCCACGTTCCACACCGTTGTCAGGTCCTGTCATCTTCTCCTCCACTGGTTGCTCGACCCTTTCTCTCACTCTTTACTCTACAGCCCCCGTCAGCTGCTCTAGCCCTGCAATCCCCATGCTGACTGCCCAGCTGACTTCGCCCCCGCCAGTTGCCTCAAACCAATTCCCTCTAAGTTGCAGCTCCAGCACCCGTTCTAATCATCTGATTGCTGCAGTCCCCTTTTGGTCCAGAGGCTCCTCCAGCCCCCGTTCTCTCCTGATGTCCGCTGCAGCCCCCGTTCTTGCCCACCTGCTCCTCCAGCGCCCGTTCTCACCAGCCAGCTTCTCTAGACATGAAGTCCCCATGCTGACATCCCAGACTCTTCTCCCCCGCAAGTCATCCCATCCCACATTGTCTCCTGGTAACTCTAACCCTTGCCTGCAGTCCGCTCCATCTCCCGTTCTACCTACTGTCTGCTCGAATTTCCTTTCATACCCTCTGGCCACAGCAGACTCGGTTCCCAGCGCCGAACGCTCCAGTCCCGTTCTCGTCTACGGGCTGCTCCATTCCCCGGTCTCCACTGCCGGCCGCTTCAGCCCCAGTCAGCTGCAGTAGACCTGCAGTCCCCATGCTATCCGCCCAGTCCCCTTGTCCACCGCCAATTGCCCTAACCCATTTCTCACCCGCCGTCTGCTCAAGTCCTCGTTCCACACCTTTGACCACTCCTGTCACCTTCTCGTCGATTGGCTGCTCCAGTTCCCGTTCACTCCCGCTGGCAGTCCATCCCCCGTCTGCTGCTCTATCTCCGCAGTCCCTATTCTGACTCTCCCCCGCCTGTTGTCCCAAACCAGTTTTCTCCCAGTTGCGTAACAAGCACCCGTTCTAATCCTCTGATTGCTGCAGTCCCCTTTTTGTCCAGAGACTCCTCCAGCCCCCATTCTCTCCTGCTTTCCGCTGCAACCCCCGTTCTTCCCCACCGGCTCCTCCAGCGCTCGTTCTCACCAGCCAGCTTCTCTAGACATGCAGTCCCCATTCTGACATCCCGGACCCTTCTCCCCCGCAAGTCATCCCATCCCCCTTTGTTTCCTTGGCAACGCTAACCCTTGAACGCAGTCCGCTCCATCTTGCGTTCTACCTCCTGTCTGCTCGAATTCCCGTACTTACCCTCTGGCCTCTCCAGTCCCGGTTCTGCAGCGCCGTACGCTCAAATTCCCTTCTCTTCCACGGGCTTCTCCACTCCCCGTTCTTCCCAGCCTGCGGCTCGAACCACTCTCACCTGCTTTATCTCTGCAGTCCCCTTGCTGTAGGCCCAGTTCCCTTCTCCTTCGCCATTTGCCCCACCTATTTCTCACCCGCCGTCAGCTCAGGATCTGGTTGCACACTGTTGACCGGTCCTGTCATCTTCTCGTCGACTGGCTGCTCCAGCCCCACTTCTCTACCGCTGCCAGCTCCAGCTGCCGTCAGCTGCATTAGCCATGCAGTCCCAATGCTGAATGCACCCATGGCTTCTCACTCGCCAGTTGCCCCAACCCTCTTCCCTCCCGGTGGCAGGTCAAGCTCCCGTTGAACTCCTCTGATTGCTGCAGTCCCCATTTTGTAGAGACGCTGCTACGGCCCCCGTTCTCTCCCGTTGTCCCCTGCAGCCCCCGTTCTTTCGCACCGGCTACTTCAGCCCCCGTTCTATCCTGCCACCTTCTCTATCCCTGCAGTATACATACTGACATCCCAGCACATTCTCCCCCGCCAGTCACCCCAAACCCCACCCACCCTTCTCTCCTTGCGGCAACTCTAACTCTTGCCCGCCGTCCGCTCCATCTCCCATACAACCCGCTATCTGCTCGAATTCCCGTTCTTACCCTCTGGCCACTCCAGCCCCGGTTCTCCAGCGCCGACCGCTCCAGTCCACTTCTCGTCCACGGGCTGCTCCAACCCCCATTCTCCCCAGCAGTCCGCTCCAGACCTCGTCAGCTGCTCTAGCCCTAACCATGCTGTCCGCCCAGTCCCCTTCTCCTCTACAATTTGCCCCAACTAATTTCTCTCCCTCCAGCAGCTCAAGCACACGTTCGCCACCGTTGACCGCTCCTGTCACCTTCTCGTCCACTGTTTGCCCCAGCCCCCGTTCTCTCTCCCTTTGCTCTAGAGCCACCGACAGCTTCTCTAGACCTGCAGTTCCCATGCTGACTGCCCAGCTACCTTCTCCCCAGCCAGTTACGTCAACCCCTTTCTCTCCCAGTGGCAGCTCCTGCACCCGTTGTAATCTTCTGATTGGTGCAGTCGCCTTCTTGTCCAAATGCTACTCCTGCCCCGTTCACTCCCGCTGCCCGCTGCAGCCCCGTTCTTCCCCACCGGCAACTCCAGCCCCCATTCTCCCCTACCAGCTTCTCTAGCACTGCAGTCCCCATTCTGATATAACATCCCCTTCACCCCGCCATTCACGCAATCCCCACTTCTCTCCTTGAGGCAAATCTAACTCTTGCCTACGGACCGCTCCATCTCCCGTTCAACTCGAATTCATGTTCTTACCCTCGGGCCACTCCAGCCCCGGTTCTCCAGCGCTGATCGCTCCAGTCCCCTTCTCGTCCACGGGCTGCTTCAGTCCCCGTTCTCCCCAGCCGTCTGCTCCAGACCCCGTCAGCGGCACTAGCACTACTATCCCCATGCTCTCCGCCCAGTCCCCTTCTCCTCTGCCATTTGCCGCAACCCATTTCTCTACCGCCGGCAGCTCAAGCCAATGTTCAAGACGGTTGACCGCTCATGTCACTTCTGGTCCATGGTTGTTCCAGTCCGCGATCTCACCTGCAGTCTGCTCCTGCACCTGTCAGCTGCTCTAGCCCTGCAGTCCCCATGCCGTCCGCCCAGTCCACTTCTCCTCTGCCAGTTGCCCCAACACATTTTTCTCACGCCGTCAGCTCAAGTCCCCGATCCCCAACGTATACTTCTTCTGTCAACTTCTCGTCCACTGGCTGCTCCAGCCACGTCCTCTCCCGCTCGCAGCTCCAACCCCCGTCAGCTGCTCTAGCCCTCCAGTCCCTATGCTGAATGTACAGCTGCCTTTATCCCCCCCAGTTGCCCCAAACCTTTTCTCCCCCAGTGGCGGCTCCAGCACCCGTTCTAATCCTCTGATTGATGCAGTCCCCTTTTTGTCTAAAGGCTGCTACGGCCTCCGTTCTCTCCTGCTTTCCGCTGCAGCCCGCGTTCTTCACTAGCGGCTACTCCAGCCCTCGTTCTCCCCTGCCATCTTCTCTAGTCCTGAAGTCCCCATGCTTACATCCCAGAGACTTCTCCCCCGAAATTCATACCATCCCCCTTTCTCTCCTTGCGGCAACTCTAACACTTGCCCGCCGTCCGCTCAACTCCCTTTCAACCCGCTGTCTGCTTGAATTCCCGTTCTTACCCTCTGGCCACTCCAGCCCGGGTTGTCCAGCGCCGACCCCTCCAGTCCCCTTCTCGTCCACTGGCTTCTTCAGTCCCCGTTCACCGCTGCCGGCTGCTCCAGACCCCGTCAGCGGCACTAGCCCAGCAGTCCCCGTGCTGCCAGCCCGCCTTCGCCATTTGCCCCAACCCATTTCTCTCCCGCCGATACCTCAAGACCCCGTTACCCACCGTTGACCGAACCTGTCATTTTCTCGTCCACTGGCTGCTCCAGCTCCCGTTTTCTCCCGCTGACCGCTCTAGCCCCCGTCAGCTGCTCTAGCCCTGCAGACCACATGCTGAATGCACATTCACTTCTCCCCAGCCATCTGCCCCAAATCCCTACTCTGCAGGTGCCAGCTACAGCTCCCGTTCAACTCTTCAGTCCCCTTTTTGTCCAGAGGCTGCTCTAGAACCCGTTCTCTCCTTCTGTGAGCTGCAACCCCGTTCTTCCCCACCAGCTAATCCAGCCCTCGTTCTCTCCTGCCAGCCTCTCTAGCCCTGCAGTCCCCATGCTATATCGCAGCCCCTTCACCCCGCTATTCACCCCATCCCCCGTTGTCTCCTTGGCAATTCTAACCCTTGCAGGCAGTTCGCTCCATCTCTCGTTCAACTTACTGTCTGATCGAACTCCCGTTCTACCCTCTGGCCACCTCAGCCTCGGTTCTCCAGCGCCGACCGCTCCAGTCCCCTTTTCGACTACGTGTTACTCCCGTCCACGTTCTCCCGTGCCAGCCGCTCGAAGCCACGACAGCTGCTGTAGCCCTGCTGTCCCCATACTGTGCGACCAGTCCCCTAACCATCCGCCATTTGCCCCAACCCATTTCTCACCCGCCGGCAGGTCAAGTCCCCGTTCCCCACCGTTGTCTGCTCCTATCACATTCTCCACCATTGGCTGCTCCATCCCCCGTCCTCCGCCGCTGGCAGCTCAATCCCACGTCAGCTGCTCTAGCCCTGCAGCCCCTATGCTGAATGCACAGCTGCCTTCTCCCCCGCCAGTTGTCCTAAACGCATTCTCTAACAGTGCCGGCTCCAGCACCCGTTCTAATTCTCAGATTGCTGCAGTCCCGATTTATCCAGACGCTGCTACAGAATCCGTTCTCTATTGCTGACCGCTGCAGCCCCCGCATTCATCTACAGGCTACTCTTGCCCCCGTTCTCCACCAGTCACCCCATGCCCCCTTCTCTCCTTGCGGGAAGTCTACCTCTTACCCGCCGTCCACTCAACCCGCTGATTGCTCGGATTCCTGTTCTTACAATGTAGCCACTCCAGCCCTGTTTCTCCATCGCCGACCGCTCAAATCCACTTCTCGTCCACGGGCTGCTCCAGACCCCGTTCTCACTTGGCGGCCGATACACCCACCGTCAATTGCTCTAGCCCTGCAGTCTCCTTGCTGACCGACAAGTCCCCTTCTCCGCCATTTGCCTTAACCCATTTCTCTCCCGCCGACAACTCAGGTTCCCGTTCCCCACCGTTGACGCTCCTGTCATCTTCTCGTCCATGTCTCCTCCAGCCACCGTTCTCTCTCGCAGGCCGCTCCAGCCCCCGTCAGCAGCTCTAGACCTGCAGTCCCCAGCTGATATGCCAACCCTTCTCCCCCGCCAGTCACCCATCCCCACTTCTCTCCTTAGGCATCTCTAAATATTACCCACCGTCCGCTCCATCTCCCGTTCAACCAGCTGTCAGTTCGAATTCCCGTTCTTACACTCTGGCCTCGCCGGCCCCGGTTCTCTAGCGCTAACCGCACCTGTCCCCTTCTCTACAACAGGCTGCTCCAGTCCCTGTTCTCCCCAGCCGTCCGCTCCAGACCCTGTCAGCTGCACTGGCGCTGCTGTCCCCATGCAGTCCGCCCAGTCCCCTTCTCCTCTGCCATTTGCCGCAACCCATTTCTCTCCCGCCGGCAGCTCAAGCCCACGTTCGCGACCGCTGACCGCTCATGAAATCTTCTCGTCCACTTTTTGCTCCAGTCCCCGTTCTCCCGTACAGACTGCTCCATCAACCGTCATCTGCTCTAGCCCTGCAGTCCCCATGTTGTCCGCCCAGTCCCCTTCTTCTCCGCCATTTTCCCGAACACATTTTTCTCCCGCCCACATCTCGAGTCCCCGCTCCCGACTGTATACCACTCCTGTCACCTTCTCCACGACTGGCTGCTCCAGCTCACGTGCTCCCCCGACAGCCGCTCCATACCCAGTCCTCCACCGCCGACCACCTCAGCCGCACTTCTCTCAAGCTGGCTGCTCCAGCACCCATTTGCTCCCACAGACCGTTTCTGACAACGTTCTCTCCCGCCCGCCACTCCAGAACGAGTTCTACCCTGCCGGATGCTGCAGCCCCGTCAGCTGCTCTAGTCTCGCAGTCGCCATGGTATAAGCCCAGTCCCCTTCTCCTGCGCCATTTCCCCAACTCCTTTCCCTCCCGCCGGTAGCTCAAGCCCACGTTCCACACCGTTGTCAGGTCCTGTCATCTTCTCCTCCACTGGTTGCTCGACCCTTTCTCTCACTCTTTACTCTACAGCCCCCGTCAGCTGCTCTAGCCCTGCAATCACCATGCTGACTGCCCAGCTGACTTCTCCCCCGCCAGTTGCCTCAAACCAATTCCCTCTAAGTTGCAGCTCCAGCACCCGTTCTAATCATCTGATTGCTGCAGTCCCCTTTTGGTCCAGAGGCTCCTCCAGCCCCCGTTCTCTCCTGATGTCCGCTGCAGCCCCCGTTCTTGCCCACCTGCTCCTCCAGCGCCCGTTCTCACCAGCCAGCTTCTCTAGACATGCAGTCCCCATGCTGACATCCCAGACCCTTCTCCCCCACAAGTCATCCCATCACTCCTTGTCTCCTGGCAACTCTAACCCTTGCCCGCAGTCCGCTCCATCTCCCGTTCTACCTACTGTCTGCTCGAATTTCCTTTTATACCCTCTGGCCACAGCAGACTCGGTTCCCAGCGCCGAACGCTCCAGTCCCGTTCTCGTCTACGGGCTGCTCCAGTCCCCGGTCTCCACTGCCGGCCGCTCCAGCCCCCGTCAGCTGCAGTAGACCTGCAGTCCCCATGCTATCCGCACTGTCCCCTTGTCCACCGCCAATTGCCCTAATCCATTTCTCACCCGCGGTCAGCTCAATCCTCGTTCCACACCTTTGACCACTCCTGTCACCTTCTCGTCTACAGGCTGCTCCAGTTCCCATTCACTCCCGCTGGCAGTCCATCCCCCTGCTGCTGCTCTATATCTGCACTCCCTATTCTGACTCTCCACCGCCTGTTGCCCCAAACCCGTTTTCTCCCAGTTGCGTAACCAGCATCCATTCTATTCCTCTGATTGCTGCACTCCCCTTTTTCTCCAGAGACTCCACCCGCCCCCATTCTCTCCTGCTTTCGCTGCGTCCCCCGTTCTTCCCCACCGGCTCCTCCAGCGCCTGTTCTCACCAGCCAGCTTCTCTAGACATGCAGTCCCCATGCTGACATTCCAAACCCTTCTCCCCCGCAAGTCATCCCATCCCCCATTGTCTCCTTGGCAACGCTAACCCTTGCCCGCAGTCCGCTCCATCTCGCGTTCTACCTCCTGTCTGCTCGAAATCCCCAACTTAACCTCTGGCCTCTCCAGCCCCGGTTCTGCAGCGCCGTTCGCTCAAATTCCCTTCTCTTCCACGGGCTTCTCCAGTCCCCGTTCTTCCCAGCCGGCCGCTACAACTACTCTCACCTGCTTTAGCCCTGCAGTCCCCATGCGGTCCGCCCAGTTCCCTTCTCCTTCGCCATTTTGCCCCACCTATTTCTCACCCGCCGTCAGCTCAGGATCTGGTTGCACACCGTTGACGGTCCTGTCATCTTCTCGTCCACTGGCTGCTCCAGCCCCAGTTCTCTACCGCTGCCAGCTCCAGCTGCCGTCAGCTGCTCTAGTCATGCAGCCCCAATGCTGAATGCACAGATGGCTTCTCACTCGCCAGTTGCCCCAACCCCCTTCCCTCCCGGTGGCAGGTCAAGCTCCCGTTGAATTCCTGTGATTGAAGCAGTCCCCATTTTGTTCAGACGCTGCTACGGCCCCCGTTCTCTCCCGTTGTCCCCTGCAGCCCCCGTTCTTTCCCACCGGCTACTCCAGCCCCCGTTCTACCCTGCCACCTTCTCTATCCCTGCAGTATACATACTGACATCCCAGCACATTCTCCCCCGCCAGTCACTCCAAACCGCACCCACCCTTCTCTCCTTGCGGCAACTCTAACTCTTGCCCGCCGTCCGCTCCATCTCCCATACAACCCGCTATCTGCTCGAATTCCCGTTCTTACCCTCTGGCCACTCCAGCCCCGGTTCTCCAGCGCCGACCGCTCCAGTCCACTTCTCGTCCACGGGCTGCTCCAACCCCCATTCTCCCCAGCAGTCCGCTCCAGACCTCGTCAGCTGCTCTAGCCCTAACCATGCTGTCCGCCCAGTCCCATTCTCCTCTACAATTTGCCCCAACTAATTTCTCTCCCTCCAGCAGCTCAAGCACACGTTCGCCACCGTTGACCGTACCTGTCACCTTCTCGTCCACTGTTTGCCCCAGCCCCCGTTCTCTCTCCCTTTGCTCTAGAGCCACCGACAGCTTCTCTAGACCTGCAGTTCCCATGCTGACTGCCCAGCTACCTTCTCCCCAGCCAGTTACGTCAACCCCTTTCTCTCCCAGTGGCAGCTCCTGCACCAGTTCTAATCCTCTGATTGCTGCAGTCGCCTTTTTGTCCACATGCTACTCCTGCCCCGTTCACTCGCGCTGCCTGCTGCAGCCCCGTTCTTCCCCACCGGCTACTCCAGCCCCCATTCTACCCTACCAGCTTCTCTAGCCCTGCAGTCCCCATGCTGATATAACATCCCCTTCACCCCGCCATTCACGCAATCCCCACTTCTCTCCTTGAGGCAAATCTAACTCTTGCCTACGGTCCGATCCATCTCCCGTTCAACTCGTTGTCTGATCGAATTCATGTTCTTTCCCTCGGGCCACTCCAGCCCCGGTTCTCCAGCGCTGATCGCTCCAGTCCCCTTCTCGTCCACGGGCTGCTTCAGTCCCCGTTCTCCCCAGCCGTCTGCTCCGGACCCCGTCAGCGGCACTAGCACTACTATCCCCATGCTATTCGCCCAGTCCCCTTCTCCTCTGCCATTTGCCGCAACCCATTTCTCTACCGCCGGCAGCTCAAGCCCATGTTCACGACTGTTGACCGCTCATGTCACCTTCTCGTCCATGGTTGTTCCAGTGCGCGATCTCACCTGCAGTCTGCTCCTGCACCTGTCAGCTGCTCTAGCCCTGCAGTCCCCATGCTGTCCGCACCAGTCCACTTCTCCTCTGCCAGTTGCCCCAACACATTTTTCTCACGCCGTCAGCTCAAGTCCCCGATCCCCAACGTATACTTCTCCTGTCAACTTCTCGTCCACTTGCTGCTCCAGCCACGTCCTCTCCCGCTCGCAGCTCCAACCCCCGTCAGCTGCTCTAGCCCTCCAGTCCCTAAGCTGAATGTACAGCTGCCTTCTTCCCCGCCAGTTGCCCCAAACCTTTTATCTCCCAGTGGCGGCTCCAGCACCCGTTCTTATCCTCTGATTGCTGCAGTCCCCTTTTTGTCTAAAGGCTGCTACGGCCTCCGTTCTCTCCTGCTTTCCGCTGCAGCCCCCGTTCTTCACCAGCGGCTACTCCAGCCCTCGTTCTCCCCTGCCATCTTCTCTAGTCCTGAACTCCCAATGCTTACATCCCAGAGACTTCTCCCCCGAAATTCATACCATCCCCCTTTCTCTCCTTGCGGCAACTCTAACACTTGCCCGCCGTCCGCTCAACTCCCGTTCAACCCGCTGTCTGCATGAATTCCCGTTCTTACCCTCTACCCACTCCAGCCCGGGTTGTCCAGCGACGACCCCTCCAGTCCCCTTCTCGTCCACTGGCTTCTTCAGTCCCCGTTCACCGCTGCCGGCTGCTCCAGACCCCGTCAGCGGCACTAGCCCAGCAGTCCCTGTGCTGCCAGCCCGCATCCGCCATTTGTCCCAACCCATTTCTCTCCCGCCGATACCTCAAGACCCCGTTACCCACCGTTGACCGCACCTGCCATTTTCTCGTCCACTGGCTGCTCCAGCTCCCGTTTTCTCCCGCTGACCGCTCTAGCCCCCGTCAGCTGCTCTAGCCCTGCAGAACACATGCTGAATGCACATTCACTTCTCCCCCGCCATCTGCCCCAAATCCCTACTCTGCAGGTGCCAGCTACAGCTCCCGTTCAACTCTTCAGTCCCCTTTTTGTCCAGAGGCTGCTCTAGAACCCGTTCTCTCCTTCTGTGAGCTGCAACCCCGTTCTTCCCCACCAGCTAATCCAGCCCTCGTTCTCTCCTGCCGGCCTCTCTAGCCCTGCAGTCCCCATGCTATATCGCAGCCCCTTCACCCCGCTATTCACCCTTTCCCCCGTTGTCTCCTTGGCAACTCTAACTCTTGCAGGCAGTTCGCTCCATCTCTCGTTCAACTTACTGTCTGATCGAACTCCCGTTGTACCCTCTGGCCACCTCAGCCTCGGTTCCCCAGCGCCGACCGCTCCAGTCCCCTTTTCGACTACGGGTTGCTCCCGTCCACGTTCTCCCCTGCCTGCCGCTCGAAGCCACGACAGCTGCTGTAGCCCTGCTGTCCCCATACTGTTCGACCAGTCCCCTCACCGTCCGCCATTTGCCCCAACCCATTTCTCACCCGCTGGCAGGTCAAGTCCCCGTTCCCCACCGTTGTCTGCTCCTATCACATTCTCCACCATTGGCTGCTCCATCCCCCGTCCTCCGCCGCTGGCAGCTCTATCCCATGTCAGCTGCTCTAGCCCTGCAGCCCCTATGCTGAATGCACAGCTGCCTTCTCCCCCGCCAGTTGTCCTAAACGCATTCTCTCACAGTGCCGGCTCCAGCACCCGTTCTAATTCTCAGATTGCTGCAGTCCGGATTTTATCCAGACGCTGCTACAGAATCCGTTCTCTACTGCTGACCGCTGCAGCCCCCGCTTTCATCTACAGGCTACTCTAGCCCCCGTTCTCCACCAGTCACCCCATCCCCCCTTCTCTCCTTGCTGGAAGTCTACCTCTTACCCGCCGTCCAC
Source organism: Narcine bancroftii (assembly GCF_036971445.1). Classification (NCBI taxonomy): domain Eukaryota; kingdom Metazoa; phylum Chordata; class Chondrichthyes; order Torpediniformes; family Narcinidae; genus Narcine; species Narcine bancroftii. Next base: position 2,248,485 of record NW_027211808.1, read on the forward strand.
TCAACCCGCTGATTGCTCGGATTCCTGTTCTTACGATGTAGCCACTCCAGCCCTGTTTCTCCATCGCCGACCGCTCAAATCCACTTCTCGTCCACGGGCTGCTCCAGTCCCCGTTCTCACTTGGCGGCCGATACACCCACCGTCAATTGCTCTAGCCCTGCAGTCTCCTTGCTGACCGACAAGTCCCCTTCTCCTCCGCCATTTGCCCTAACCCATTTCTCTCCCGCCGACAACTCAGGTTCCCGTTCCCCACCGTTGACGCTCCTGTCATCTCCTCGTCCATGTCTCCTCCAGCCACCGTTCTCTCTCGCAGGCCGCTCCAGTACCCTTCAGCAGCTCTAGACCCGCAGTCCCCAGCTGATATGCCAACCCTTCTCCCCCGTCAGTCACCCATTCGCACTTCTCTCCTTAGGCATCTCTAAATATTACCCGCCGTCCGCTCCATCTCCCGTTCAACCAGCTGTCTGTTCGAATTCCGTTCTTACACTCTGGCTTCGCCGGCCCCGGTTCTCCAGCGCTAACCGCACCAGTCCCCTTCTCTACAACAGGCTGCTCCAGTCCCTGTTCTCCCCAGCCGTCCGCTCCAGACCCTGTCACCTGCACTGGCGCTGCTGTCCCCATGCAGTCCGCCCAGTCCCCTTCTCCTCTGCCATTTGCCGCAACCCATTTCTCTCCCGCCGGCAGCTCAAGCCCACGTTCGCGACCGCTGACCGCTCATGAAATCTTCTCGTCCACTTTTTGCTCCAGTCCCCGTTCTCCCGTACAGACTGCTCCATTAACCGTCATCTGCTCTAGCCCTGCAGTCCCCATGTTGTCCGCCCAGTCCCCTTCTCCTCCGCCATTTGCCCGAACACATTATTCTCCCGCCCACATCTCGAGTCCCCGCTCCCGACTGTATACCACTCCTGTCACCTTCTCCACGACTGGCTGCTCCTGCTCACGTGCTCCCCCGACAGCCGCTCCATACCCAGTCCTCCACCGCCGACCACCTCAGCCGCACTTCTCTCAAGCTGGCTGCTCCAGCACCCATTTGCTCCCACAGGCCGTTTCTGACAACGTTCTCTCCCGCCCGCCACTCCAGAACGAGTTCTACCCTGCCGGATGCTCCAGCCCCGTCAGCTGCTCTAGTCTCGCAGTCGCCATGGTATAAGCCCAGTCCCCTTCTCCTGCGCCATTTGCCCCAACTGCTTTCCCTCCCGCCGGTGGCTCAAGCCCACGTTCCACACCGTTGTCAGGTCCTGTCATCTTCCCCTCCACTGGTTGCTCGAACCTTTCTCTCACTCTTTACTCTACAGCCCCCGTCAGCTGCTCTAGCCCTGCAATCCCATGCTGACTGCCCAGCTGACTTCGCCCCCGCCAGTTGCCTCAAACCAATTCTCTCTAAGTTGCAGCTCCAGCACCCGTTCTAATCCTCTGATTGCTGCAGTCCCCTTTTGGTCCAGAGGCTCCTCCAGCCCCCGTTCTCTCCAGATGTCCGCTGCAGCCCCCGTTCTTGCCCACCTGTTCCTCCAGCCAGCTTCTCTCGACATGCAGTCCCCATGCTGACATCCCAGACCCTTCTTCCCAACAAGTCATCCCATCCCACCTTGTCTCCTGGCAACTCTAACCCTTGCCCGCAGTCCGCTCCATCTCCCGTTCTACCTACTGTCTGCTCGAATTTCCTTTTATACCCTCTGGCCACAGCAGACTCGGTTCTCCAGCGCCGAACGCTCCAGTCCCGTTCTCGTCTACGGGCTGCTCCAGTCCCCGGTCTCCACTGCCGGCCGCTCCAGCCCCCGTCAGGTGCAGTAGACCTGCAGTCCCCATGCTATCCGCACAGTCCCCTTGTCCACCGCCAATTGCCCTAATCCATTTCTCACCCGCGGTCAGCTCAAGTCCTCGTTCCACACCTTTGACCACTCCTGTCACCTTCTCGTCGACTGGCTGCTCCAGTTCCCGTTCACTCCCGCTGGCAGTCCATCCACCGTCTGCTGCTCTATCTCTGCAGTCCCTATTCTGAATATCCACCGCCTGTTGCCCCAAACCTGTTTTCTCCCAGTTGCGTAACCAGCACCCGTTCTAATTCTCTGATTGCTGCAGTCCCCTTTTTGTCCAGTCACTCCTCCAGCTCCCATTCTCTCCTGCTTTCCGGTGCAGCCCCCGTTCTTCCCCACCGGCTACTCCAGCCCTCGTTCTCCCCTGCCATCTTCTCTAGTCCTGCACTCCCCATGCTTACATCCCAGAGACTTCTCCCCCGAAATTCATACCATCCCTCATTCTCTCCTTGCGGCAACTCTAACACTTGCCCGCCGTCCGCTCCAACTCCCGTTCAACCCGCTGTCTGCTCGAATTCCCGCTCTTACCCTCTGGCCACTCCAGCCCGGGTTCTCCAGCGCCGACCGCTCCAGTCCCCTTCTCGTCCACGGCTGCTTCAGTCCCCGTTTACCGCTGCCGGCTGCTCCAGACCCCGTCAGCGGCACTAGCCCAGCAGTCCCCGTGCTGCCAGCCCTCCTCCGCCATTTGCCCCAACCCATTTCTCTCCCGCCGATACCTCAAGACCCCGTTACCCACCGTTGACCGCTCCTGTCATTTTCTCGTCCACTGGCTGCTCCAGCTCCCGTTTTCACCCGCTGACCGCTCTAGCCCCCGTCAGCTGCTCTAACCCTGCAGACCACATGCTGATTGCACAGCTCACTTCTCCCCCGCCATCTGCTCCAAATCCCTACTCTGCAGGTGCCAGCTACAGCTCCCGTTCAACTCTTCAGTCCCATTTTTGTCCAGATGCTGCTCTAGACCCCGTTCTTTCCTTTGTGAGCTGCAACCCCGTTCTTCCCCACCAGCTAATCCAGCCCTCCTTCTCCCCTGCCAGCCTCTCTAGCCCTGCAGTCCCCATGCTGATATCGCAGCCCCTTCACCCCGCCATTCACCCCATCCCCCGTTGTCTACTTGGCAACTCTAACTCTTGCAGGCAGTTCGCTCCATCTCCCGTTAAACCTACTGTCTTATCGAACTCCCGTTCTACCCTCTGGCCACCCCAGCCCCGGTTCTCCAGCGCCGACCGCTCCAGTCCCCTTTTCGACTACGGGATGCTCCCGTCCACGTTCTCCCCTGCCTGCCGTTCGAAGCCACGACAGCTGCTGTAGCCCTGCAGTCCCCATACTGTTCGACTAGTCCCCTAATCGTCCGCCATTTACCCCAACCCATTTCTCACCCGCCGGTAGGTCAAGTCCCCGTTCCCCACCGTTGTCTGCTCCTATCACATTCTCCACCATTGGCTGCTCCATCCCCCGTCCTCCGCCGCTGGCAGCTCTATCCCACGTCAGCTGCTCTAGCCCTGCAGCCCCTATGCTGACTGCACAGCTGCCTTCTCCCCCGCCAGTTGTCCTAAACGCATTCTCTCACAGTGCCGGCTCCAGCACCCGTTCTAATTCTCAGATTGCTGCAGTCCCCTTTTTATCCAGACGCTGCTACAGAATCCGTTCTCTACTGCTGTCCGCTGCAGCCCGCGTTTTCATCTACAGGCTACTCTAGCCCCAGTTCTCCACCAATCACCCCATCCCCCCCTTCTCTCCTTGCGGGAAGTCTACCTCTTGCCCGCCGTCCGCTCAACCCGCTGATTGCTCGAATTCCTGTTCTGAGGCTGTAGCCACTCCAGCCCTGTTTCTCCATCGCCGACCGCTCAAATCCACTTCTCGTCCACGGGCTGCTCCAGTCCCCGTTCTCACTTGGCGGCCGATACACCCACCGTCAGTTGCTCTAGCCCTGCAGTCTCCTTGCTGACCGACAAGTCCCCTTGTCCTCCGCCATTTGCCCTAACGCATTTCTCTCCCGCCGGCAGCTCAGGTTCCCGTTCCCCACCGTTGACGCTCCTGTCATCTTCTCGTCCATGTCTCCTCCAGCCACCGTTCTCTCCCGCAGGCCGCTCCTGCCCCCGTCAGCAGCTCTAGCCCCGCAGTCCCCAGCTGATATCCCAGCCCCTTCTCCCCCGCCAGTCACCCATCCCCACTTCTCTCCTTAGGCATCTCTAAATATTACCTGCCGTCCGCTCTATCTCCCGTTCAACCAGCTGTCTGTTCGAATTCCCGTTCTTACACTCTGGCCTCGCCGGCCCCTTTTCTCCAGCGCTGATCGCACCTGTCCCCTTCTCTACAACAGGCTGCTCCAGTCCCTGTTCTCCCCAGCCGTCCGCTCCAGATCCCGTCAGCTGCACTGGCGCTGCTGTCCCCATGCTGTCCGCCCAGTCCCCTTCTCTTCTGCCATTTGCCGCAACCTATTTCTCTCCCGCCTGCAGCTCAGGCCCACGTTCGCGACCATTGACCGATCATGTCACTTTCTCGTCCACTTGTTGCTCCAGTCCACGTTCTCCCGTACAGACTGCTCCAGCACCCGTCATCTGCTCTAGCCCTGCAGTCCCCATGTTGTCCGCCCAGTCCACTTCTCCTCCGCCATTTGCCCGAACACATTTTTCTCCCGCCCGCATCTCAAGTCCCCGCTCCCGACAGTATACCACTCCTGTCACCTTCTCCACGACTAGCTGCTCCTGCCCACGTGCTCCCCCGACAGCCGCTCCATACCCAGTCCTCCACCGCCGACCACCTCAGCGACACTTCTCTCAAGCTGGCTGCTCCAGCCCCCGTTTGGTCCCGCTGGCCGTTTCTGACATCGTTCGTCCCCGCCCGCCACTCAATACGCGTTCTACGCTGCCGGCTGCTCCAGCCCCGTCAGCTGTTCTAGCCCCGCAGTCGCCATGGTGTAAGCCCAGTCCCCTTCTCCTGCGCCATTTTCCCCAACTCATTTCCCTCCCGCCGGTAGCTCAAGCCCACATTCCACACCGTTGACCGCTCCTGTCACCTTCTCGTCCACTGGTTGCTCGACACGTTCTCTCTCGCTTTGCTCTACAGCCCCCGTTAGCTGCTCTAGCTCTGCAGTCCCCATGCTGACTGCCCAGCTTACTTCTTCCCCGCCAATTGCCCCAAGCCAATTCTCTCAAAGTTGCAGCTCCAGCACCAGTTCTAATCCTCTGATTGCTGTAGTTCCCTTTTGGTCCAGAGGCTCCTCTAGCCCCCGTTCTCTCCTGCTGTCCACTGCAGCCCCCGTTCTTCCCCAACGGCTTTTCCAGCGCCCGTTCTCACCAGCCAGCTTCTCTAGACATGCTGACATCCCAGACCCTTCTCCCCAGCGTCATCCCATTCCCCCCTTGTCTCCTTGGCAACTCCAACCCTTGCCCGCAGTCCGCTCCATCTCCCGTTCTACCTCCTGTCTGCTCGAATTTCCTTTCATACCCTCTGGCCACAGCAGTCTCGGTTTTTCAGCGCCGACCGCTCCAGTCCCGTTCTCGTCTACGGGCTGCTCCAGTCCCCGGTCTCCACTGCCGGCCGCTCCAGCCCCCGTCAGCTGCAGTAGCTCTGCAGTCCCCATGCTGTCCCCCCAGTCACCTTGTCCTCCGCCATTTGCCGCAACCCATTTCTCACCCGCCGGCAGCTCAAGTCCTCGTTCCACACCTTTGACCACTCCTGACACCTTCTCCTCCACTGGCTGCTCCAGCTCCCGTTCTCTCCCGCTGGCAGTCCATCCCCCGTCTGCTGCTCTATCTCTGCACTCCCTATTCTGACTCTCCCCCACCAGTTGCTCCAAACCCATTTTCTCCCAGTTGCGTCTCCAGCACCCGTTCTAATCCTCTGATTGCTGCAGTTCCCTTTTTGTCCAGAGGCTGCTACAGACTCCGCTCTCTGCCGCTGACCGCTGCAACCCCCGTTCTTCCCCACCGGCTACTCCAGCCCCAGTTCTCCGTCAGTCATCCCATCCCCACCTTCTTTCTTTGCGGCAACTCTAACTCTTGCCCGTCATCCGCTCCATCTCCCGTTCAACCCGCTGATTGCTCGAATTCCCGTACTTACCCTCTGGCCACTCGTGCCCCGGTTCTCCAGCGCCGACCGCTCCATTACCCTTCTAGTCCACGGGCTGCTACAGTTCCCGTTCTCCCCTGCCGGCCGCTTCAGACACTGTCAGCTGCACTAGCCCTGCTGTCCTCATACTCTCCGCCCATTCCCCATGTCCTCTGCCATTTGCCGCAACCCATTCATCTCCCACCGGCAGCTCGAGCCCACTTTCGCAACCGTTGACCGCTCATCTCACCTTCTCCTCCATTGGTTGCTGCAGCTCTCTCTCGCTTGGCTCTCCAGTCCCCGTCAGCTTCAATAGCCCTGCAGTCCCAATGCTGCCAGCCCAGCTGCCTTCTCCCTCGCCAGTTACCCCAACCCCCTTCTCTCGCAGTGGCTGCTCCAGCCCCCTTTCTAATCCTCTGATTGCTGCAGTCCCCATTTTGTCCACAGGCTACTCCTGCCCCCGTTTTCTCCCGCTGCCCGCTGCAACCCCCCTTCGTACCAACCTGCTGCTACAGCCCCCGTTCTCTCATGCTGGCCGCTGCAGCCCCCGTCAGCTGCTCTAGCCCTGCAGACCACATGCTGATTGCACAGCTCACTTCTCCCCCACCATTTGACACAAATCCCTTCTCTCCCGGTGGCAACTCCAGCTCCCGTTCTACTCTTCCGATTGCTGCAGTCCCATTTTTGTCCAAAGGCTGCTCTAGACTCTTTCTCTCCCGCTGGCCGCTGCAGTAACCGTTCTTGCACTCCAGCTACTCCAGCCCCCATTCTCCAATGCCTGCTTTTCTAGCCCTGGAGTCCTAATCCTGAATGCCCAGCTGCCCTCTCGCCAGCAAGTTGCCACAACCCCCTTCTCTCCCGGTGGCAGCTCCAGCACCCGTTGTAATCCTCTGATTGCTGCAGACCCCTTTTTGTCCAGAGGCTCCACCTGCTCCCATTCTCTCCTGCTGTCAGCTACGGCTCCGTTCTTCCCCACCGGCTACTCCATCCACCGTTCTCAGCTACTATCTTCTCAAGCCCTGCAATCCCCATGTTGACATCCCAGCCCCTTCATCCCGCCATTCTCCCCGTCCCCCCTTGTCTCGTTGGCAACTCTAACTCATGCCCGCCGTCCGCTCCATCTCCCGTTCAATCGCTGTCTGCACGAATTCCCGTTCTTACCATCTAGCCTCGCCGGCCCCGATTCTCCAGCGCCGACCGGTCCAGTCCCTTTCTCGACATCGGGCTGCTAACAGTCCCCGTTCTCTCCAGCTGGCTGCTCCAGTACCCATCAGCTGCTCTAGCCCTGCAGTCCCCATGCTGACCGCCCAGTCCACCTCTCCTCCGCCATTTCCCCAACACATTTTTCTCCCGCCGGCAGCTCAAGTCCCCGTTCCCCACCGTATACCGCTCCTGTCACCTTCTCGACGACTGGCTGCTCCAGCCCCCGTGCTCCCTCGACAGCTGTTCCATCCCCAGTCCTCCACCGCCGACCACTCCAGCCGCACTTCTCTCAAGCTGGCTGCTCCATCCCCCGTTTTATCCCGCTGGCCGCTTCTGACAACTTTTTTCCTCGCTGCCACTCTAGCCAGCGTTCTTCTCTGCCGGCCCTCCATCCCCGCCAGATGCTTTAGTCCCGCAGTCCCCATGGTGTCAGCCCAGTCCCCTTCTCCTCCGCCATTTTCCCCAACTAATTTCCCTCCCGCCGTTAGCTCAAGCCCACGTTCACCACTGTTGACTGGTCCTGTCAACTTGTGGTCCACTGGTTCCTCGACAATTTCTGTCTTGCTTTGCTCTACAGCCCCCGTCAGCTGATCTAGACCTGCAGTCCCCATGCTGACTTCCCAGCTGACATCTCCCCCGCCAGTTGCCCCATACCACTTTTGTCAAAGTTGCAGCTCCAGAACCCGTTCTAATCTAATCCTATGATTGATGCATTCCCCTTTTTGTCCAGAGGCTCCTCCAGCCCCCGTTCTTTCCCACCGGCTTCTCCAGCTTCTGTTCTCCCCTGCCAGCTTCTCTAGCCCTGCAGTCCCCATGCTGACATCCCAGCACCTTCTCCACCGCCAGTCACCCCATCACCTCTTCTCTCCTTGCGGCAACTCTAACTCTTGCCCGCCGTCCGCTCCATCTCCCGTTCAACCAGCTGTCTGCTCGAATTCCCGTTCTTACCCTCTGGCCACTTCAGCCCCGGTTCTCCAGCACCAACCGCTCCAGTCCCCTTCTCGTCCACTGGATGCTCCAGCTCCCGTTCTCCCCTGCCGTCCATTCCAGACCCTGTCAGCTGTTCTAGCCCTGCTGTCCCCATGCCATCCGCCCAGTCCCCTTCTCCTCTGCCATTTGCCCAACCCATTTCTTTCAGGCCGGCAGCTCAATCCCACGTTCCACACCGCTGACCGCTCCTGTCACCTTCTCGACCACTGGCTGCTCCAGCCCCTATTCTCTCCCGCTGACAGCTCCATTCCCCGTCAGCTGCTCTATTCCTGCAGTCCCTATGCTGACATCACAGCTGCCTTTTCCCCCGCCAGTGGCCCCAAACCCGTTTTCTCCCGGTGTCGGCTCCAGCACCCGTTCTATTCCGCTGATTGCTGCAGTCCCCTTTTTGACCAGAGGCTGCCACAGCCTCCTCTCTCTCCCGCTGACCGCTGCAGCCCCCGTTATTCCCCGCTGGCTACTCCAGCCCCCGTTTTCCGCCAGTCTCCCCATCCCCCTTTTCTCCTTGCGGCAACTCTTTTTTTAAACTTTATTTATTATTTTATGACATGAATAAAATAAAAATTACATTTAAGGAAATAATAAAAAATAAAATAATAAAAATTAGAATACTACTTCATTAACCTACACAACTTATCCCCCCCCCCAATAATTATAACACAACATTAATCATCTAACTTAAAATTAGTCCAACACCCCCAATAAAGAGTGAAGAATTAATTAACAATATTGTAAATAAAATAGAAAAAAACCCACTTACAAAAAAGGATAAAACTTAACAACAACAAAAAATTACTAACAACAAAAAAATCAATACTAAAATAATTCCCATAAACATATATTTAAATCAAACATAATACATGTATTTAACAAATGAAATCCACTTTAAAACTAAGTTCAAATATTAAAATCATATATCAACCACATATCTGTTATTCAAAAAATCATAATTAATAATACATAAATACAGAATTTCCATTAATACCAAGTTTCCTTTATAATTCATCGAGAGAACAAAAACATCCCTTAGAAAAACAATCAGATAAACTTTTTATTCCCTTCCCCTCCCCTTATATAAAAAAAATTTTTAAAGAAGAAAAAAACCAAACTCTTATAAAATTCTCCATATTCTTCATTTATAACATCTTCAAAATTCTGTATCGAAATTAACTTAATTTTATTAAACTCTTCTTCCTCAATGTATTTGTACTTCTTTTTCTTCTTATCACCTTTCCCCTCATCTTCCTCTTTATCTAATTCAACATCCTCAATTTTTGACTTATTATCTGCTGTGACATCATCCTCTTAAAAAAGAAAGAAAAAAGAGAAAAAAATCCAAAAAAAGAGAAAAAAGGAGAGAAAAAAACTCCTAATTCCCTCTCAATTACAATCAGAAAACAAAAAGAGTTAAAAAAAATATTTATTTTTAAAAAAAATAATAAACAAAACCTTCACTTCTTAACCCAAAAATTAAAAAGAAAAGGAAAAAAACAGGTCGGAGATCACAACGACCTTCTCCTGTTTAAACCACCCAAAGTGGTAACTCCCCCAAAATATTGGGTGTGAGATAACTCACAGGAGCTGATGACTTCTGGAAACTAGTGCCCACCCAGTTCCCTCTCCCAACACCCATTTCATTAAACTACCATCATTATTTAAACTATTTAAACTCTTCTCAAAAACAAAGATAAAAGATTTATTTTTTTAAATCAACGTTACCATTTCGGTCACCATTGCTTCCATTTCTTTTAAAAAACTGGATCCCACCTTACACCTCTACTCTCTTTGGAGAAATTGAAGGACTACACGTCAGCTGCTCCAGCCCTGCAGACCACATGCTGATTGCACAGCTCACTTCTCCCCCGCCATTTGGCCTAAATTCCTACTCTCCCGGTGGCAGCTCCAGCTCCCGTTCAACTCTTCCGATTGCTGCAGTCCACTTTATGTCCAGAGGCTTCTCTAGACCCCGTTTTCTCCTGCTGTCAGCTGCAGCCCCCGTTCTTCCCTAACAGCTACTGCAGCCCTCGTTCTCCCACGCCAGCCTCTCTAGGCCTGCAGTCCGCATGCTGATATCCCAGCCCCTTCACCCCGCCATTCACCCCATCCCCCCTTGACTCCTTGTAAACTCTAACGCTTGACAGCGGTCCTCTCCATCTCCCGTTCAACCTACTGACTGCTCGAATTCCCGTTCCTACCCTCTGGCCACCCCAGATCCGGTTCTCCAGCGCCGACCGCTCCAGTCTCCTTCTCGACTACGGGCTGCTCCAGTCCCGGTTCTCCCCTGACGGCCGCTCCAGCCCACGTCAGCTGCTATAGCCCTGCAGTCCCCATGATGTTCGCCCAATTCCCCTCTCCTCCGACATTTGCCCCAACACATTTCTCACTCTTCGTCAGCTCAAGTCCTCGTTCCACACCGCTGACAGCTCCTGGCACCTTCCCGTCCACTGGCTGATGCAGCCCCCGTTCTCTCCCGCTCGCAGCTCCATTCCCCGTCAGCTGCTCTATTCCTGTGGTCCCTATGCTGACTGCACAGCTGCCTTCTCCCCCGCCAGTTGCCCCAAACCCGTTTTCTCGCAGTGGCATCTCCAGCACCCGTTCTAATCCTCTGATTGCTGCAGTCTCCTTTTTATCCATAGGCTGCTACAGCCTCCGCTCTCTTCCGCTGACCGCTGCAACCCACGTCCTTCCCCACCGGCTACTCCAGCCCCCGTTCTCCACCAGTCACCCGATCCCCCCTTCACTCCTTGCGGCAACTCTAACTCCTGCCAGCCGTCCGCTCCATCTCCCGTTCAACCCGTTGATTGCTCGAATTCCCGTTCTTACCCTCTGGCCACTCCTGCCCCGATTCTCCACTGCCGTCCGCTCCATACCCTGTCAGCGGCACTAGCACTGCTGTCCCCATACTATCCGCCCAGTACCCTTCTCCTTTGCCATTTGCCCCAACCCATTTCTCTCCCGCCGGCAGCTCAAGCCCACGTTCGCGACTGTTGACCTCTCATGTCACCTTCTCGTCCACTGGTTGCTCCAGTCCCCGTTCTCCCCTGCAGGCTGCTCCTGGACCCGTCTGCTGTTCTAGCCCTGCAGTCCCCATGCTGTCCGCCCAGTCCACTTCTCCTCCGCCATTTGCCCCAGCTCATTTTTCTAACGCCGGCAGCTCAAGTCCCCGTTCCCCAAAGTATACCGCTCCTGTCACCTTCTCGTCCACTGGCTGCTCCAGTCCCCGTTCTCTGCCGCTCGCAGCTCCAATCGCCGTCAGCTGCTCTATTCCTGTAGTCCCTATGCTGACTGCACAGCTGCGTTCTCCGTGGCCAGTTGCCCCAAACCCGTTTTCACCCAGTGGCGACTCCACCACCCGTTCTAATCCTCCGATTGCTGCAGTCCCCTTTTTGTCCAGAGGCTGCTACAGCCTCCTCCGCTGACCGCTGCCGCCCCCGTACTTCCCTACAGGCTACTCCAGACCCCGTTCTCCGCCAGTCACCCCATCCCCCCTTCATTCCTTGCGGCCACACTAACCCCTGCCCGCCGTCAGCTCCATTTCCCATTCAACCCACTGATTGCTCGAATTCCCGTTCTTATCCTCTGGCCACTCCAGCTCCGGTTCTCCAACGCCGACCGCACCAAGCCCCTTCTCGACCACTGGCTGCTCTAGCCCTCGTTCTCCCTTGCGGTCCGTTCTAATCTCCGTCAGCTTCTCTAACCCTATTGTCCCCATGCTGTCCGCCTGGTCCCCTTCACCTTGCCATTTGCCCCAACCCATTTCTCTCCCGCCGGCAGCTCAAGCCCACGTTCGCGACCGTTGACCACTAAAGTCACCTTCTCGTCCACTGGTTGCTCCAGTCCCCGTTCTCCACTGCAGACTGCTCCAGCACAACCAGCTGCTCTAGACCCTGCTGTCTCCATGCTGACTGCACAGCTGCCTTCTGCCCCGCCAGTTGCACCAAACCCGTTTTCTCCCAGTGGCGGCTCAACCACCCGTTCTAATTCTCTGATTGCTGCAATCCCCTTTATGTCCAGTGGCTGCCACAGTGTCCGCTCCCTCCCGCTGACCGCTGCAGCCCCACTTCATCCCCACCGGCTACTCCAGCCCTCGTTCTCCGCCAGTCACACCATCCACCCTTAATTCCTTGCGGCAACTCTAACTCTTGCCCGCCATCCGCACCATCTCGCGTTCAACCCGCTCTCTTCACCAATTCCCGTTCTTACCCTCTGGCCACTCCAGCCCTGGTCCACCAGCGCCGACCACCCCAGTCATCTGCTCGTCAACGGGCTGCACCAGTCCCCGTTCTACCCTGCTGGCCGCTCCATCCCCAGTCCTCCACCGCCAACCACTCCAGCCGCACCTCTCACAGGCTGGCTGCTCAAGTCCCCGTTTGTTCCCGCTGGCCGCTTCTGACACCGTTCTTCCCCGCCAGCCACTCCAGCCCGCGTTCTTTTCTGCCGGCCGCTCCAGCCGTCAGCTGCTCTAGCCCCGCAGTCCCCATGGTGTCAGCCCAGTTCCCTTCTCGTCCGCCATTTGCCCCAACTCATTTCCCTCCCGCCAGTAGCTCAAGTCCAAGTTCCCCACCGTTGACCGGTCCTGTCAACTTCACGTACACTGGTTGCTCGACCCTTATTCTCTCACTTTGCTCTACAGCCTGTCACCTGTACTAGCCCTGCAGTACCCATACTGACTGCCCAGCTGACTTCTCCCCCGCCAGTTGCCCCATAACAATTTTGCAGGTCTAGCACCCGTTCTAACCCGCTAATTGCTGCAGTCGCCTTTCTGTCCAGAGGCTCCTCCAGCCACCGTTCTCTCCTGCTGTCCGCTCATCCCCCGTAGTTCCCCACCGGCTACTCCAGCCCCCGTTCTCCCCTGTCATCTTCTCTAGTCCTGCATTCCCCATGCTGACATCCCAACACCTTCTCCCCCGCCAGTTCCCCAACCCCCCTTCTCTCCTTGCGTCAAATCTAACTCCTGCCCGCCGTCCGCTCCGTCTACCGTTCAACCCGCTGATTTCTCGAATTCCCGTTCTTACCCTCTGGCCACTCCAGCCCCGGTTCTCCAACGCCGACCGCACCTGTCCCCTTCTCGACCACTGGCTGCTCCAGACCTCGTTCTCCCTTGCGGTCCGTTCTAATCTCCGTCAGCTTCTCTATCCCTATTGTCCTCATGCTGTCCGCCTGGTCCCCTTCACCTTGCCATTTGCCCCAACCCATTTCTCTCCCGCCGGCAGCTCAAGACCACGTTAGCGACCGTTGACCGCTCCAGTCCCCGTTCTCCACTGCAGACTGCTCCAGCACACGCCAGCTGCTCTAGCCCTGCTGTCTCCATGCTGACTGCACAGCTGCCTTCTGCCCCGCCAGTTGCACCAAACCCGTTTTTTTCCAAGTGGCGGCTCAAGCACCCGTTCTAATTCTCTGATTGCTGCAATCCCCTTTATGTCCAGTGGCTGCTACAGCGTCCGCTTCCTCCCGCTGACCGCTGCAGCCCCACTTCCTCCCCACCGGCTACTCCAGCCCTCGTTCTCCCTTGCGGTCCGTTCTAATCTCCGTCAGCTTCTCTATCCCTATTGTCCTCATGCTGTCCGCCTGGTCCCCTTCACCTTGCCATTTGCCCCAACCCATTTCTCTCCCGCCGGCAGCTCAAGCCCACGTTCGCGACGGTTGACCTCTCATGTCACCTTCTCGTCCACTGGTTGCTCCAGTCCCCGTTCTCCCCTGCAGGCTGCTCCTGGACCCGACTGCTGTTCTAGCCCTGCAGTCCCCATGCTGTCCGCCCAGTCCACTTCTCCTCCGCCATTTGCCCCAGCACATTTTTCTAACGCGGGCAGCTCAAGTCCCCGATCCCCAAAGTATACCGCTCCTGTCACTTTCTCGACGACTGGCTGCTCCAGCCCCCGTGCTCACCCGACAGCCGTTCCATCCCCAGTCAACCACCGCCGACCACTCCAGCCGCACCTCTCTCAAACTGGCTGCTCCAGCCCCTGTTTGCTCCCGCTGGCCGCTTCTGTAAACGTTCCTCGCCGCCGGCCACTCCAGCCTGCGTTTTTCCCTGCGGGCCGCTCCTGCCCCGTCAGCTACTCTAGCCCCGCATTTCCCATAGAGTCAGCCCTGTCGCCTTCTCCGCCATTTGCCCCAAATCATTTCCCTCCCGCCGGTAGCTCAAGCCCACGTTCCCCTCCGTTGACAGGTCCTGTCACCTTGTCGTCCACTGGTTGCACGACCCGTTCTCCCTCGCTTTGCTCTACAGCCCCCGTCAGCTTCTCTAGCCCTGCAGTCCCCATGCTGATTGCCCAGCTGCCTTCGCCCCCGCCAGTTGCCCCAACCTACTGCTCTCCCAGTGGCAGCTCCAGTCCCCTTTTTGTACAGAGGCTCCTCAGCCCCCGTTCTCTCCCGCTGACCGCTGCAGACCCCGTTCTTCCCTACCGGCTACTCCAACCCCTGTTCTCCTCCAGTCACCCATCCCCGCTTCAGTCCTTGCGGCCACTTTAACTCTTGCCCGCCGTCCGCCCCATCTCCCGTTCAACCCGCTGATTGCTCGAATTCCCGTTCTTACCCTCTGGCCACTCCAGCCCCGGTTCTTCAGCACCGACCGCTTCAGTCCCCTTCTTGTCCACCTGCTTCTCCAACCCCCGTTCTCCCCTGCCGTCCGCTCCGGACCCCATCAGCAGCTCTAGCCCTGCTGTTCCCAAGCTGTCCGCCCAGTCACCTTCTCTTCTGCCACTTGCCCCAAAACATTTCTCTCCCGCCGGCAGCTCAAGCCCACGTTCGCGACCGTTGACTGCTCCTGTCTCCTTCTCGTCCAGCCCCCGTTATCTTTCGCTTGGCACTCCAGCGCCCGTTAGCATCTCTAGGCCTGCAGTCCCCATGCTGACTGCACAGCTGCCTACTACCCTGCTAGTTACACCAACCACCTTCTCTTCCAGAGTCAGCTCCAGCACCCGTTCTAATCCTATGATAGGTGCAGTCCTCTTTTTGTTCACAGGCTACTCCTGCCCCCGTTCTCTCCTGCCGGCCTCTCCAGCCCCCGTCAGCTTCTGTATTCCTGAAGTCCCCATGCTGTCCGTACTGTCCCTTTCTCCTCCGCCATTTCCCCAACCCATTTCTCACCCGCCGGCAGCTCAAGGCCCCGTTCCACACTATTGACCTCTCCTGTCACCTTCTCCTCCACTGGCTGCTCTACCACCCGTTCTCTCCTGCTGGCAGCTCCAACCAGCGTCAGCTGCTCTAGCCCTGCAGTGCCTATGCCGAGTGCACAGCTGCCTTCTCCACCGCCATTTGTCCCAAACCCATTCTCTCCCAGTGGCGGCTCCAGAACCCGTTCTAATCCTCTGATTGCTGCAGTCCCCTTTTTGTTCAGAGGCTGCTACAGCCTCCTTTCTCTCCTGCTGACCGCTGCAGCCCCCGTTCTTTCCCACCGGCAACTTCAGCCCCCGTTCTCGACTGCCAGCTTCTCTAGCCCTGCTGTAGCCATACTTACATCCCACCACCTTCTCCCCCACCAGTCACCCCATCCCCCCCTTCTCTTCTTGCCGCAACTCTAACTCTTGCCCGCCTTCCGCTCCATCTCCCGTTCAACCCGGTGTCTGCTCGAATTCTCGTTCTTACCTTCTGGCCTCGCCAGCCCCGGTTCTCCAGCGCCGACCGCTCCAGTTCCCTTCTCGTCAACGGGCTGCTCCAGTCCCCGTTCTCCCATGCCGGCCTCTCCAGCACCCGTCAGCAGCTGTAACCCTGCAGTGCCTATGCTGTCCGCCCAGTCCCTTTCTCCTCCGCCATTTGCCCCAACCTATTACTCACCCGCCGGCAGCTCAAGTCCCCGTTCCACACCGTTGACCGCTCCTGTCACCTTCTCGTCCACTGGATGCTCCAGCCTCCGTTCTCTCCCGCTCGCAGCTCCAACCCCCGTCAGCTGCTCTAGCCCTGCAGTCCCTATGCTGACTGTACAGCTGCCCCCCCCCCCCCCCCCCCGCCAGTGGCCCGAACAAATTTTTCTCTCGCCGGCAGCTCAAGTCCCTGTTCCCCATTGTAAACCGCTCCTGTCACCTTGTCGACGAATGGCTGTTCCAGCCCCCGTGCTCCCCCGACAGCTGCTCCATCCCTAGACGTCCTCCGCCGTCCATTCCAGCCGCACTTCTCTCAAGCTGGCTGCTCTAGCCCCCTCTGCTGCCGCTGGCCGCTTCTGTCAACATTCTTCCCCTCCGACCATTCCAGCCCACGTTCTTACCTGAGGGCCGCTCCAGCCCCGTCAGCTGCTTTAGCCCCGCAGTCCCCATGGTGTCAGCCCAGTCCCCTTCTCCGCCATTTGACCCAACTTATTTACCTCCCTCCGGTAGCTCAAGCCCACGTTCCCCACCGTTGACCAATCCTGTCACCTTGTCGTCCACTGGTTGCTCGACCCGTTCACTCTCCATATGCTCTACAGGCCCCGTCAGCTGCTCTAGCCCTGCAGTCCCCATGCTGACTGCCCAGCTGACTTCTCCCCCGCCAGTTGCCTCAAACCACTTCTGTCAAAGTTGCAGCTCCAGCACGCGTTCTAATCCTCTGATTGCTACAGTTCCCTTTTGTCCAGAGGCTCATCCAGCCCCCGTTCTCTCCTGCTGTCAGCTGCAGCCCCCGTTTTTTTTCCCACCAGCTACTCCAGCCCTTCTTCTCCCCTGCCAACCTCTCTAGCCCTGTAGTCCCCATGCTGACATCCCAGCCCCTTCACCCCGCCAATCACCCCATTCCCCCTTGTCACCTTGGCAACTCTAACTCTTGACCACAGTCCGCTCCATGTCCCGTTAAACCTGCTGTCTGCTCGAATTCCAGTTCTTGCCCTCTGGCCTCCCCAGCCCCGGTTCTCCAGCGCCGATCGATCCAGTCCCCTACTCGCCTACGGGCTGCTCCAGTCCCCGTTCTCTCCTGCCGGCCGCTCCAGCCCACGTCAGCTGCTATAGCCCTGCAGTCCCCATGCTGTTCGCCCAGTCCCCTTCTCCTTCGCAATTTGCGCCAAATCATTTCTCACCCGCCGGCAGCTCAAGTCCTCGTTCCACACCGTTGACCTCTCCTGTCACCTTCTCGTCGACTGGCTGCTCCTGCCCCCGATGTCTCCCGCTGGCAGCTGCAGCTCCCGTCAGCTGCTCTGGCCTTGCAGTCGCAATGCTCACTGCAAAGCTGCCTTCACCCTCGCCAGTTGCCTCAACCCCCATCCCTCCCGGTGGCTGGTCCAGCTCACGTAAAGTTCTCTGATTGCTGCAGTCCCCTTTTTGTCCAGAGGTTCCTACTGCCCCCGTTCTCTCCCGCGGTCCCCTGCAGCTCCCGTTCTTCCCCACCGGCTACTCCAGCCCCCGGTCTAACTGCCATCTTCTCTAGCCCTTAAGTACACATACTGACATCCCAGCACCTTCTCTCCCGCCAGTCACCCCATCCCCCCTTCTCTCCTTGCGACAACTCTAACTCTTGCCTGCCGTCCGCTCCATTTCGGTTCAACCCGCTGTCTGCTAATATTCCCGTTCTTACCCTCTATCCACTCCAGCATCGTTCTCCAGCGCCGACCGCTCCAGTCCCCTTCGCGTCCACTGGCTGCTCCATCCCCCTTCTCACCTGCCGTCCGCTCCAGACCCCGTCAGCTGCTCTAGCCCTGCTGTACACATGCTGTCCGCCCAGTCACCTTATCCTCTGCCATTTTCCCCAACCCATTTCTCTCCCGCCGGCAGCTCAAGCACGCGTTCGCGACAGTTGACCGCTCCAGTCAACTTCTCGTCCACTGATTGTTCCAGCCCCCGTTCTCTCTCGCTTTGCTCTGCAGCCCCCATCAGCATTTCTAGGTCTGCAGTCCCCATGCTTACTGCTCAGTTGCCTTCTCCACCGCCAGTTACCCCAACCACATTTTTTCCCAGTGGCAGCTCCAGCACCAGTTCTAATCCTCTAATGGCAGCAGTACCCTTTTTTGTCCACAAGCTACTCCTGCCCCTGTTCACTCCCGCTGTCCGCCCCGAAGTACCCATCTTGTCCCCCGCCTGTCACCACATTGCCCCTTCTCTCATTGCGGCAACTCTTACTCTTGCCCGCCCTCCGCTCCATCTCCCGTTCAACACGCTGTGTGCTCTAATTCCCGTTCTTAACCTCTGGCCTCTCCAGACTCGTTTTTCCTCCGCCGTCCGCTCCAATCCCCTTCTCGTCCACGGGCTGCTCCAGTCACCGTTCTCCCCTGCATTCCGTTCCAGCCATCGTCAGCTGCTGTAGCCCTGCAGTCCCAATGCTGTCCGCCCAGTCCCTAAATCCTTCGCCATTTGCACCAGCCCATTTCTCACCCGCCGACAGATCAAGTCCCCGTTCCCCACCGTAGTCACCTCCTGTCACCTTCTAAACCATTGGCACCTCCATCCCCCGTCAGCTGCTCTAGACCTGCAGTCCCTATGCTGAATGCACAGGTGCCTTCTCCCCCGCCAGTTGCCCCAAAACCATTTTCTCCCAGTTGCGGCTCCAGCACCCGTTCTAATCTTCTGAGTGCTGCAGTCCCCTTTTCGTCCAGACGCTGCTGCAGCCTCCGTTCTCTCCTGGTGACCGCTGCAGCCCCCGTTTTTCCCCACTGGCTACTCCTGCCCCGGTATTCCCCTGCCAGCTTCTCTAGTCCTGCAGACCCCATGCTGACTGTAGAGCTCACTTCTCCCCGCCATTTGCCCCAAACACCTTCTCTCCTGGCGGCAGCTCCAGCTCCCGTTCTACTCCTCCGATTGCTGCAGTCCCCTTTTTGTTGAGAGGCTGCTCTAGCCGCCGTTCTCTCCCGCTGGCAACTGCAGCCCCCCATTCTTCCCCGCCGTCTACTCCAGCCCACGTTCTCCCCTGCCAGCTTCTCTAGCCCTGCAGTCCCCATGCTGATTGCCCAGCTGCCTTCGCCCCCGCCAGTTGCCCCAACCTACTGCTCTCCCAGTGGCAGCTCCAGTCCCCTTTTTGTACAGAGGCTCCTCAGCCCCCGTTCTCTCCCGCTGACCGCTGCAGACCCCGTTCTTCCCTACCGGCTACTCCAACCCCTGTTCTCCTCCAGTCACCCATCCCCGCTTCAGTCCTTGCGGCCACTTTAACTCTTGCCCGCCGTCCGCCCCATCTCCCGTTCAACCCGCTGATTGCTCGAATTCCCGTTCTTACCCTCTGGCCACTCCAGCCCCGGTTCTTCAGCACCGACCGCTTCAGTCCCCTTCTTGTCCACCTGCTTCTCCAACCCCCGTTCTCCCCTGCCGTCCGCTCCGGACCCCATCAGCAGCTCTAGCCCTGCTGTTCCCAAGCTGTCCGCCCAGTCACCTTCTCTTCTGCCACTTGCCCCAAAACATTTCTCTCCCGCCGGCAGCTCAAGCCCACGTTCGCGACCGTTGACTGCTCCTGTCTCCTTCTCGTCCAGCCCCCGTTATCTTTCGCTTGGCACTCCAGCGCCCGTTAGCATCTCTAGGCCTGCAGTCCCCATGCTGACTGCACAGCTGCCTACTACCCTGCTAGTTACACCAACCACCTTCTCTTCCAGAGTCAGCTCCAGCACCCGTTCTAATCCTATGATAGGTGCAGTCCTCTTTTTGTTCACAGGCTACTCCTGCCCCCGTTCTCTCCTGCCGGCCTCTCCAGCCCCCGTCAGCTTCTGTATTCCTGAAGTCCCCATGCTGTCCGTACTGTCCCTTTCTCCTCCGCCATTTCCCCAACCCATTTCTCACCCGCCGGCAGCTCAAGGCCCCGTTCCACACTATTGACCTCTCCTGTCACCTTCTCCTCCACTGGCTGCTCTACCACCCGTTCTCTCCTGCTGGCAGCTCCAACCAGCGTCAGCTGCTCTAGCCCTGCAGTGCCTATGCCGAGTGCACAGCTGCCTTCTCCACCGCCATTTGTCCCAAACCCATTCTCTCCCAGTGGCGGCTCCAGAACCCGTTCTAATCCTCTGATTGCTGCAGTCCCCTTTTTGTTCAGAGGCTGCTACAGCCTCCTTTCTCTCCTGCTGACCGCTGCAGCCCCCGTTCTTTCCCACCGGCAACTTCAGCCCCCGTTCTCGACTGCCAGCTTCTCTAGCCCTGCTGTAGCCATACTTACATCCCACCACCTTCTCCCCCACCAGTCACCCCATCCCCCCCTTCTCTTCTTGCCGCAACTCTAACTCTTGCCCGCCTTCCGCTCCATCTCCCGTTCAACCCGGTGTCTGCTCGAATTCTCGTTCTTACCTTCTGGCCTCGCCAGCCCCGGTTCTCCAGCGCCGACCGCTCCAGTTCCCTTCTCGTCAACGGGCTGCTCCAGTCCCCGTTCTCCCATGCCGGCCTCTCCAGCACCCGTCAGCAGCTGTAACCCTGCAGTGCCTATGCTGTCCGCCCAGTCCCTTTCTCCTCCGCCATTTGCCCCAACCTATTACTCACCCGCCGGCAGCTCAAGTCCCCGTTTCACACCGTTGACCGCTCCTGTCACCTTCTCGTCCACTGGATGCTCCAGCCTCCGTTCTCTCCCGCTCGCAGCTCCAACCCCCGTCAGCTGCTCTAGCCCTGCAGTCCCTATGCTGACTGTACAGCTGCCTTCCCCCCCCCCCGCCAGTGGCCCGAACAAATTTTTCTCTCGCCGGCAGCTCAAGTCCCTGTTCCCCATCGTAAACCGCTCCTGTCACCTTGTCGACGAATGGCTGTTCCAGCCCCCGTGCTCCCCCGACAGCCGCTCCATCCCCAGACGTCCTCCGCCGTCCATTCCAGCCGCACTTCTCTCAAGCTGGCTGCTCTAGCCCCCTCTGCTGCCGCTGGCCGCTTCTGTCAACATTCTTCCCCTCCGACCATTCCAGCCCACGTTCTTACCTGAGGGCCGCTCCAGCCCCGTCAGCTGCTTTAGCCCCGCAGTCCCCATGGTGTCAGCCCAGTCCCCTTCTCCGCCATTTGACCCAACTTATTTACCTCCCTCCGGTAGCTCAAGCCCACGTTCCCCACCGTTGACCAATCCTGTCACCTTGTCGTCCACTGGTTGCTCGACCCGTTCACTCTCCATATGCTCTACAGGCCCCGTCAGCTGCTCTAGCCCTGCAGTCCCCATGCTGACTGCCCAGCTGACTTCTCCCCCGCCAGTTGCCTCAAACCACTTCTGTCAAAGTTGCAGCTCCAGCACGCGTTCTAATCCTCTGATTGCTACAGTTCCCTTTTGTCCAGAGGCTCATCCAGCCCCCGTTCTCTCCTGCTGTCAGCTGCAGCCCCCGTTTTTTTTCCCACCAGCTACTCCAGCCCTTCTTCTCCCCTGCCAACCTCTCTAGCCCTGTAGTCCCCATGCTGACATCCCAGCCCCTTCACCCCGCCAATCACCCCATTCCCCCTTGTCACCTTGGCAACTCTAACTCTTGACCACAGTCCGCTCCATGTCCCGTTAAACCTGCTGTCTGCTCGAATTCCAGTTCTTGCCCTCTGGCCTCCCCAGCCCCGGTTCTCCAGCGCCGATCGATCCAGTCCCCTACTCGCCTACGGGCTGCTCCAGTCCCCGTTCTCTCCTGCCGGCCGCTCCAGCCCACGTCAGCTGCTATAGCCCTGCAGTCCCCATGCTGTTCGCCCAGTCCCCTTCTCCTTCGCAATTTGCGCCAAATCATTTCTCACCCGCCGGCAGCTCAAGTCCTCGTTCCACACCGTTGACCTCTCCTGTCACCTTCTCGTCGACTGGCTGCTCCTGCCCCCGATGTCTCCCGCTGGCAGCTGCAGCTCCCGTCAGCTGCTCTGGCCTTGCAGTCGCAATGCTCACTGCAAAGCTGCCTTCACCCTCGCCAGTTGCCTCAACCCCCATCCCTCCCGGTGGCTGGTCCAGCTCACGTAAAGTTCTCTGATTGCTGCAGTCCCCTTTTTGTCCAGAGGTTCCTACTGCCCCCGTTCTCTCCCGCGGTCCCCTGCAGCTCCCGTTCTTCCCCACCGGCTACTCCAGCCCCCGGTCTAACTGCCATCTTCTCTAGCCCTTAAGTACACATACTGACATCCCAGCACCTTCTCTCCCGCCAGTCACCCCATCCCCCCTTCTCTCCTTGCGACAACTCTAACTCTTGCCTGCCGTCCGCTCCATTTCGGTTCAACCCGCTGTCTGCTAATATTCCCGTTCTTACCCTCTATCCACTCCAGCATCGTTCTCCAGCGCCGACCGCTCCAGTCCCCTTCGCGTCCACTGGCTGCTCCATTCCCCTTCTCACCTGCCGTCCGCTCCAGACCCCGTCAGCTGCTCTAGCCCTGCTGTACACATGCTGTCCGCCCAGTCACCTTATCCTCTGCCATTTTCCCCAACCCATTTCTCTCCCGCCGGCAGCTCAAGCACGCGTTCGCGACAGTTGACCGCTCCAGTCAACTTCTCGTCCACTGATTGTTCCAGCCCCCGTTCTCTCTCGCTTTGCTCTGCAGCCCCCATCAGCATTTCTAGGTCTGCAGTCCCCATGCTTACTGCTCAGTTGCCTTCTCCACCGCCAGTTACCCCAACCACATTTTTTCCCAGTGGCAGCTCCAGCACCAGTTCTAATCCTCTAATGGCAGCAGTACACTTTTTTGTCCACAAGCTACTCCTGCCCCCGTTTGCTCCCACTGGCCGCTTCTGTAAACGTTCCTCGCCGCCGGCCACTCCAGCCCGCGTTCTTCCCTGCGAGCCGCTCCTGCCCCGTCTGCTGCTCTAGCCCCGCATTCCCCATGGTGTCAGCCCAGTCCCCTTCTCATCCGCCATTTGCCCCAAATCATTTCCCTCCCGCCGGTAGTTGAAGCCCACGTTCCCCTCCGTTGACCGCTCCTGTCACCTTGTCGTCCACTGGTTGCACGACCCCTTCTCTCTCGCTTTGCTCTACAGCCCCCGTCATCTGCTCTAGCCCTGCAGTCCCCATGCTGACTGCCAAGCTGCCTTCGCCCCCGCCAGTTGCCCAACCCCACTTCTCTCCCAGTGGCAGCTCCAGCACCCGTTCTAAACCTCTGATTGTTGCAGTCCCATTTTTGTTCAGAGGCTCCTCCAGCCCCCGTACTCTCCTGCTTTCCGCTGCAGCCCCCGGTTCTTCCCCACCGGCTACTCCAGACCGCTCTCTCCTATGCCTGCTTCTCTAGTCCTGCTGTTCACATGCTTACATCCCAGACCCTGCTCCCCCGAAATTCATCCCATCCCCCATTCTCTCCTTGCGGCAACTCTAACACTTGCCCGCCTTCCGCTCCATCTCCCGTTCAACCCGCTATCTGATCGAATTCCCGTTCTTACCCTCTGGCCACTCCAGCCCCGGTTATCCTGCGCCGACCGCTCCAGTCCCTTTCTCGTCCACTGGCTGCTTCAGTCCCCGTTCTCGCATGCCGTCCGCTCCAGACCCAATCAACCGCACTAGCACTGCTGTCCTCATGCTGTCCGCCCAGTCCCCTTCTCCTCTGCCATTTTCCCCAACCCATGTCTCTCCCGCCGACAGCTGTAGCCCACGTTCGCGACAGTTGACCGTTCATGTCACCTTCTCGTCCACTGGTTGCTCCAGTCCCCGTTGTCCCCTGCCGGCTGTTCATGAACCCGTCTGCTGTTCTAGCACTGCTGTCCTCATGCTGTCCGCCCAGTCCCCTTCTCCTCTGCCATTTTCCCCAACCCATGTCTCTCCCGCCGACAGCTCTAGCCCACGTTCGCGATGGTAGACCGTTCATGTCACCTTCTCGTCCACTGGTTGCTCCAGTCCCCGTTGTCCCCTGCCGGCTGTTCCTGCACCCGTCTGCTGTTCTAGCACTGCAGTCCCCATGCTGTCCGCCCAGTTCACTTCTTCTCCGCCATTTGCCCCAACACATTTTCCTCACGCCGGCAGCTCAAGTCCCCGTTCCCCAACGTATACTGCTCTTGTCGCCTTCTCCAGCCCCCGTGCTCCCCCGACAGCCGTTCAATCCCCAGTCAACCACCGCCGACAACGCCTGCCGCACCTCTCTCAACCTGGCTGCTCCGGCGCCCGTTTGCTCCCGCTGGACGCTTCTGTAAACATTCCTCGCCGCCGGCCACTCCAGCCCGAGTTCTTCCCAGCGAGCCGCTCCTACCCCGTCAGCTGCTCTAGCCCCGCATTCCCCATGGTGTCAGCCCAGTCCCCTTCTCATCCGCCATTTGCCCCAAATCATTTCCCTCCCGCCGGTAGCTCAAGCCCACGTTCCCCTCCGTTGACCGGTCCTGTCACCTTGTCGTTCACTGGTTGCTCGACCCGTTCTCTCTCGCTTTGCTCTACAGCCCCCGTCAGCTGCTCTAGCACTGCAATCCCCATGCTGACTGCCCAGCTGCCTTCGCCACCGCCAGTTGCCCAACCCACTTCTCTCCCAGTGGCAGCTACAGCACCCGTGCTAAACCTCTGATTGCTGCAATCCCCTTTTGGTCCAGAGGCTCCTCCAGACCCCGTTCTCTCCTGCTTTCCGATGCAGCCCCCGTTCTTCCCCGCCGCCTACTCCAGCCCCCGCTCTCCCCTGCCAGCTTCTCTAGTCCTGCTGTCCACATGCTTACATCCCAGACCCTTCTCCCCCGAAATTCATCCCATCCCCCATTCTCTCCTTTAGGCAATTCTAACACTTGCCTGCCGTCCGCTCCAACTCCCGTTCAACCCGCTATCTGCTCGAATTCCCGTTCTTACCCTCTGGCCACTCCAGCCCCGGTTCTCCAGTCCCCTTCTCGTCCACTGACTGCTTCAGTCCCCGTTCACCGCTGCCGACCACTCCAGACCCCGTCAGCGGCACTAGCCCAGCAGTCCACTTGCTGCCCGCCCGCCTCCGCCATTTGCCCCAACCCATTTCTCTTCCACCGATACCTCAAGACCCCGTTCCCCATCTTTGACCGCACCTGTCAACTTCTCGTCCACTGGCTGCTCCAGCTCCCGTTTTCACCCGCCGGCCGCACCAGCCCCCGTCAGCTGCTCTAGCCCTGCAGACCACATGCTGATTGCACAGCTCACTTCTCCCCCGCCATTTGCCCCAAATCCCTACTGCGCCGGTGCCAGCTACAGCTCCCGTTCAACTCTTCAGTCCGCTTTTTGTCCAGAGGCAAAAAGACCCCGTTCTCTCCTCTGTGAGCTGCAGCCCCCGTTCTTCCCCACCAGCTAATGGCCCTCGTTCTCCCCTGCCAGCCTCCCTAGCCCTGCAGTCCCCATGCTGATATCCCAGCCCCTTCACCCGTTGTCTCCTTGGCAACTCTAACTCTTGTCCGCAGTCCGTTCCATATCCCGTTCAACCTACGGTCTGATGGAATTCCCGTTCTTACCCTCTGGCCACCCCAGCCCCGTTTCTCCAGCGCAGACCGCTCCAGTTCACTTTTCGACTACGGGCTGCTCCCGTCCCCGTTCTCCCCGGCCGGCCGCTCCAGCCCACGTCAGCTGCTGTAGGCCTGCAGTCCCCATACTGTTCGACCAGTCCCCAAATCGTCCGCCATTTTCCCCAACCCATTTCTCACCCGCCGGCAGATCAAGTCCCTGTTCCCCACCGTTGACTACTCCTGTCACATTCTCGACCTTTGGTTGCTCCAGCCCCCGTCCTCCGCCGCTGGCAGCTCTATCCCACGTCAGCTGCTCTAGCCCTGCAGTCCCTATGCTGACTGCACAGCTGCCTTCTCCACCGCCAGTTGCCCAAAACCCATTCTCTCCCAGTGGCGGCTCCAGCACCCGTTCTAATCCTATGATTGCTGCAGTCCCCTTTTTATAAAGACTCTGCTACATACTCCGTTCTCTCCTGCTGACCGCTGCAGCCCCCGTTCTTCCCTACAGGTAACTCCAGCCCAAGTTCTACGCCAGTCACCCCATCCCCCCTTCTCTCCATTCGGCAACTCTAACTCTTGCCCGCCGTCACCTCCATCTCCTGTTCAACCCGCTGATTGCTCGAATTCCCGTTCTTACCCTATGGCCACTACAGCCCCGGTTCTCCAGCGCCGACCGCTTCAGTCGCCTTCTCGTCCACGGTCCGCTCCAGTCGCCATTCTCCTTTGCGTCCGCTCCAGACCCCGTCAGCTGCACTAGCCCTCCTGTCCCCAAAATGTCTGCCCCGTCCCCTTCTCCTCTGCCATTTTCCCCAACCCATTTCTCTCCCGCCGGGAGCTCAACCCCACGTTTTCCACCGTTGATCGCTCCTGTCACCTTCTCGACCACTGCTTGCTCCAGCCCGCGTTCTCTCTCGCTTGGCACTCCAGCCCCCGTCAGCTTCTCTAGCCCTGCATTCCCAATGCTGTCTGCTCAGCTGCTTTCTCCCCAGCCAGTTATCCCAAACCCCTTCTCGCCCAGTGGCAGCTCAAGCACCCGTTCTAATCTTCTGATTGGTGCAGTCCCCTTTTTGTCCAGAAACCCCACCTGCCCCCGTTCTCTCCTGCTGTGAGCTGTAGCCACCGATTGTCCCCACCAGCTACTCCAGCCCCCGTTCTCCCCTGTCAGCTTCTCTAGCCCTGCATTGCCAATGCTGACTGCCCAGCTGCCTTCTCCACAGCCAGTGGCCCCAAACAATTTCTCTCCCAGTGACGGCTCCAGCACCTTTTCTAATCCTCTGATTGCTGCAGTCCCCTTTTTGTCCAAAGGCTGCTACAGCCTCCGTTCTCTCCCGCTGACTGCTGCATTCCCCGTTCTTCCCCATCGGCTACTCCAGCCCCCGTTCTCCACTGCCAGCCTCTCTAGCCCTGCAGACCCCATCCTGACATCCCAGCCCCTTCACCCCGCCATTCACCCCATCCCCCGTTGTCTCCTTGGCAGCTCTAACTCTTGACCGCAGTCCGCTCCATCTCCCGTTCAACCATCTGTCTACTCGAATTCCCGTTCTTACCCTCTGGCCACCCGAGCCCCGGTTCTCCAGCGCCGACCCCTCCAGTCCCCTTCTCGACTACGGGCTGCTCCAGTCCCCTTTCTCCCCTGCTGGGAGAATTAAATATGGTTAAGAGACATGTAGGTGCATTTTATGAAGAATTTAAAAAAATTCAGATTGCTTTTTTGGACTGTAAACAACAAGTGGCTTCTAACACAGAAAAAGTGCTGAAGGTTGAAAAATCAGTCATAGAATTGGGAGAACACGAGAAGGAGCTAGAGAGGAAAGAAGACTACTTGGGGAATCAAAGCAGAAGGAATAATGTGAAAATTGTTGGTTTGCCAGAAGGTATAGAAGGACAAGATCCTTTTCATTTCTTTAAAGGCTGGATCCCACAAGTATTAGGGCAAGATTTTTTTTCTGGGGGATTGGAACTGGAAAGAGCCCATAGAGTTCTAAGAAGAACACCCTCAGCTGGTCCATCACCAACACTGGTAATAATTTGATGTTTGAATTATTTGGACAGAGAAGCAATACTTCGACTAGCATTGCAGAATGCAAGACAACAACAAACTCTGTTATTGATTCAGAATAGCAGAGTTTCCTTTTACCCTGATTTGAGTCAAGAGATCATTCAACATCAATGTCAATTTAATCCAGTTAAAGAAGTTTGTGGCATAAAGGTTATGAGTTTACTTTTCGCTACCCTGCAGTGTTGAAGCTGTTTTATGGAGACTAACAATTTCAGTTATTTTAAAATGATCATGAAGTAATTATTTTTACTGATTCATTGCCAGATATAAGAGGAGAAAGACATAGTCCACCATTATCTCCTAAAGAAAAATCTGGTTGTTCTGGAAACAGAAGAAATGGCAGAAATGGGAAAAATGGGAATAAAAAGAGTTGAACTTCTGAAATGGGATCTTTGAGATTGGAATCTCTTGGATGAAAAGAAGAATTTTCTTTTTCTTACTCTTTTTTTGTTATTATGATATTTTGATGTTACTGATTGTTTGGCTGGGGAGGGAGAGATTTGCTCTAAGTTTTTTACTAGTCATCAGCCACTGGTGGGTAACCCACACCCAATTTTTGCTTAGGGGATTACTACACTTTGGTAGTTTTTTTTGGGGGGGGGGGGGTTTCTTTTTTTTCTTTATTTTTTTTGTATTTTCATTTTAGTTCATTTTTAATTTGTGATTTTTTTTCCTTTTGGAGGGCCTATATACGTTATTTGAGTTTTCATATAAAGATATTATTGGTATTTAAAACATTAGTAGATATATCAAAGTTGAGGTTTACTACTTTTAATGTTTGAGGATTAAACATTCCAATTAAGCATAAGCGAGTCTTGGCATATATTAAGAAAATGAAAATTGATATTGCTTTTTTTACAAGAAAAACATTTGAATGTGAAGGAAAGTATGAAATTAAAGAGGGACTGGGTTGGGCATGCATATTCTTCCTTATTTAATTCTAGGGCTAAAGATGTAGCAATTTTGATACATAAAAATTTATCTTTTGAATTACAATCAATGGAGTAAAGGATGGGCAGGTGATAGAGAAGGGAAATGCTCTGGAAGAAGATGAAAGGCAATTGGCAGGAAAAGTAAATAATGTTGTTATTAAAGATGAGGGAAAACAGATTAAAAATTGGGAAATCTCTGAAATTCATATATTTTAATGCCAGGAGTATTGTAAAAAATGTGGATGAGCTGAAGGTGTGGATTGATACTTGGAAGTATGATGTGGTAGCGATTAGTGAGACATGGTTGCAGGAGGGATGTGATTGGCAGCTGAATATCCCTGGGTTTCATTGTTTTAGGTGTGATAGAGTCGGAGGGGCAAGAGGAGGTGGGGTTGCATTGCTTGTCAGGGAAAATATTACAGCGGTGCCTAGGAAGGATAGATTAGAGGGCACATCCACGGAGGCTATTTGGTTGGAACTGAGGAGTAGGAAAGGAGAGGTTACACTTGTAGGGGTGTATTATAGACCACCCGGAGGGGACCAAGACCTAGAGGAGCAAATCTGTAGGGAGATAGTAGATATTTGTGATAAGCACAGGGTTGTAATTATGGGAGATTTTAATTTTCCACATATAGATTGGGAAACACATTCTGTGAAAGGACTGGATGGGTTAGAGTTTGTGAAATGTGTGCAAGATAGTTTTTTACAACAATATGTAGAGGTGCCAACCAGAGAAGGAGCAGTGTTAGATCTACTGTTGGCAAATGGGATGGGTCAAGTGATGGAGGTTAGTGTTGGTGAGCACTTCTGGTCCAGTGATCATAATGCCATCAGCTTCAATGTCATTATTGAAAGAGAGAAGTCAGGGCCAAGGGTTGAGGTTTTTGATTGGGGAAAAGCTCGATTTGAGGAGATGTGAAAGGACTTGCCGGGTGTGGATTGGGACAATTTGTTTTATGGGCAGGATTTAGTAGAGAGATGGAAGTCTTTTAAAGATCAGATTTTGAGAGTGCAAAAGCTTTATGTTCCTGTTAGGTTAAAAGGAGGGGCAAAAGGTTTGGGAGAGCCGTGGTTTTCAAGGAATATTGGAAACTTGGTTCGAAGAAAAAGGGAGGCATACATTAGATATATGAAGCATGGAGTTAAGGGGATGTTTGAAATATACATTGAATGTAAGAGGAATCTTAAGAGAGGAATTAGGAAAGCTAAAAGAAGGTACGAGGAAACTATGACAAGCAGGGTGAAAACTAATCCAAAAGAGTTCTACAAATATGTTAATGGTAAAAGGAAAGCTAGAGACAAAATTGGTCCCTTAGAGAATCAGAGCGAAAAACTGTGTGTGGAGCCTAGAGAAATGGGGGAGATATTGAACAGTTTCTTTTCTTCGGTATTCACTAAGGAGAAGGATATTGGGAGATGTGAGATTTAAAAAAAAAGCAAATTGGGTAAATATGGGGAATATAGAGATTACAAAAGATGTAGTTTTAGGGCTTTTGAAGAATATAAAGGTGGATAAGTCTCCGGGACCAGACGGGATCTTCCCCAGGACATTGAGAGAAGTGAAGGAGGAAATAGCAGAGGCTCTGGTGGTAATTTTCCAAATGTCATTAGATATGGGGATAGTGCCGGAGGATTGGCACATTGCGCATGTGGTTCCATTATTTAAAAAGGGTTCAAGGAGAAAGCCTGGCAACTATCGGCCTGTAAGTTTGATGTCTGTGGTAAGTAAATTAATGGAGAAAATTCTTAGAGATAGTACTTATAAACATCTGGATAGACAGGGTCTGATCAGGAGCACTCAACATGGATTTGTGGGAGGAAGGTCATGTTTGACCAATCTGATTGAATTTTTTGAAGAGGTGACTAGGAATGTGGATGAGGGTAGCGCAGTGGATGTTGTCTATATGGACTTCAGTAAGGCCTTCGATAAGGTACCACATGGAAGGTTAGTTAAGAAGGTGCAGTCTTTAGGTATAAATTTTGAGATAGTCAAATGGATTGAACATTGGCTGAAAGGGAGAGGCCAGAGAGTGGTAGTGGATAATTGTCTGTCAGGTTGGAGGCCGGTGACCAGTGGTGTGCCTCAAGGATCTGTATTGGGCCCATTGTTGTTCATTATATACATTAATGATCTAGATGATGGGGTGATAAATTGGATTAGTAAATATGCAGATGATACTAAGATAGGTGGAATAGTGGATAATGAAGAAGGTTTTCAAGGATTGCAGAGGGATTTGGGCTGCTTAGAAAAGTGGGCTGAAAAATGGCAGATGGAATTTAATGCTGATAAGTGTGAGGTGCTTCATTTTGGTAAGAAGAATCAGAACAGGACATACGTGGTAAATGGGAGAGCATTGATGAATACAGAAGAGCAGAAAGATTTAGGAGTAATGGTACATCGTTCCCTGAAGGTAGAAACTCACGTGAATAGGGTGGTGAAGAAGGCTTTTAGTATTCTGGCCTTTATCAATCATTGCATGGAATATAGGAGTTGGGAGGTGATGTTGAGACTGTATAAGATGTTGGTGCGGTCTAATTTGGAGTTCTGTGTGCAGTTCTGGTCGCCTAATTATAGGAAGGATATAAACAGAGTGGAGAGAGTGCAGAGAAGGTTTACCAGAATGTTACCTGGGTTTAAGCATCTAGAGTATAGGGAGAGATTGGACAGATTAGGTCTTTATTCTTTGGAGCTTAGAAGGTTGAGAGGGGATTTGATAGAAGTATTTAAGATTATGAAAGGGATAGACAGAGTGGATGTGGATAGACTATTTCTGTTAAGAGGAGGAAAGATTAAAACAAGAGGACATGAGTTAAGAATTAAGGGGCAGAGGTTTAGAGGTAACATGAGGGGGAACTTCTTTACTCAGAGAGTGGTAGACGTGTGGAATGAGCTTCCGGGAGAAATAGTGGCGGCGGAGTCAATTGTATTATTTAAAAAAAGGTTGGACAGGTATATGGATGAGAAGAAGATGGAGTGTTATGAGCATTGTGCAGGGAGGTGGGACTAGAGAGGGGTGTTTGGTTCAGTGCGGACTAGAAGGGCCTAATGGCCTGTTTCCGTGCTGTAAATTGTTATGTTATGTTATGAGGAAAAGGCAAGATGTATTCTTAAATTGAATTTTAAGATTTTTATTCAATTTTGGACTTTACTTAATATTTATGCCCCAAATGCAGATGATGAAATATTTATTTCAGATGCATTTTTATGTTTGGGTCAGGCAAATTATAATATTTTAGTTGGTGGTGATTTTAATTGTGTTTTGGAACCTTTATTAGATTAATCCCTGAAGAAAGTTAAGAAATCCAAGAAGGCAGTTCAGGTTCAAGCTTTGATGAAAGATCTTAATTTAGTAGATATTTGGAGATGTCTTAATCCAACAGAGAAAGATTTTTCCTTTTATTCATTTAGACATGAATCGTTTTCAAGGATTGACTTCTTTTTAGTGTTGGCACATTTACAAGGGAAAATACAACAAGTGGAATATAAAAGTAGGGTGATTTCAGATCATTCTTTGTT
Organism: Narcine bancroftii; assembly: GCF_036971445.1. Classification (NCBI taxonomy): domain Eukaryota; kingdom Metazoa; phylum Chordata; class Chondrichthyes; order Torpediniformes; family Narcinidae; genus Narcine; species Narcine bancroftii. The sequence goes on from NW_027211808.1 coordinate 2,280,204, forward strand.
GTATTTTACATATGCAACTTCTGAGAAAATCCGTGGCCTATCGTTGGAGGTTTAATACAATGTTGTTAAAAAATATGGAATTTATTGATTTTTTTTGAAAAAACATTAATTTTTTTTAAAGAAAATTCTAATTCTGTTCAAAGTATGTTTGTATTATGGGATGCTATGAAAGCCTATTTGAGAGGACAAATAATTAGTTATACTTTTAAAATAAAAATAATTGATTAAATCAGAGTTTTGAATTAAAGAAACAGATTGATGAGTTAGAAAAGGAATTTCAGAAAGATGCTACAGAAGATCAGAAAATAGAACATAATACTTCGCCATCTTATCAATTTGAATGTGTGATTAATAGGACTAAGCAACGATATTATGAATGGGGAGAGAAAACACATAAGGTATTGGCGTGGTAATTAAAGAAAGAACAGATTTCAAGGACTATTAATGCTGTTAGATGGAATTCCCTTATTACTTACAAACCTCATGAGATTAATGATGAATTTTACTCATTGATGAGTAAAGAGAGCAACAAAATAGCAGACTACATCTTGCTTAGGAGAACATGTGATTTTTTTTTGCCAGAAGAGCCAGAACAGCTCTCAGAGAGGGAGGGAATGAGAAAGAAGAAGACACAGAAATCAGTTCCAGAAGAACAAGTTGGCAAACTTTGGAAGGCTGCCTGATAAAGGAGAAGATGGGCAGTCTGAAAGAAAGAGGATCATCTGGAGAACCTGAAGGGGGCAAGTTTTGTCAGTAGGACTGATTGAGAAGGAATCAGTTGCAGATGTCCTGGAAAAGGAATCTCTCTGAAAACCATCAAGATCCCTCCTGAATGTTAACCATTTGCTTGTTAAGCACCAAAGACTGGTGAACTTTGTCAATGCTAACTTCTGTGCATAGTATAAGAATTGCCTGCAACCAATGAGATTGGACTGTGATCCAAATAACTTTTCTAATCTTAAATATACATTACACACCCCTGTGCTAAGTATTGGAGGGGTGATTAAGAAGGTTATGTAGATTAAGTGAGTAGGTTAAGTTAAAGTTTAATTCTGTTTTCTTCTTCAAATATAATTACAAATACTTTTGTTTATGTAACCCTGTGTTGTAATGCATATCTATTGTTGCTGGTGTTTGGGGTTTTCTGGGACTCCATAACAAGACCAACCATCCACAATTTGTCCCCTGGCCTGAACTATGCTCGATTAGTTCAGGCCCAGATGGATGATGAAGAGTCACAAGTCCTGCACCTCGAGGACCTGAAACTGCCAGGCAACCATGACACAGTCCTGTGTGATGTCTCAAAAGGATCACTGTGTCTGACAGTCCCTCCACAGTGGAAGAAGGAAGCATTCCGGGCAATCCATGACCTGGCTCACTCCTCAGTCAAGATGATAGTGCGCATGGTGGTGGAATGTTTCATCTGGCACTAGTTAAAGAAACAAGTGGCCAGATGGTGAGGAACTGTGCACATTGACAAGAATCCAAAGTTCAGTGCCATGTTAGATCCCTAATACAGTACTTCAACCTGCCAGCTAAAAGGTTTGACCATATATATATCAACATAGTGAGTTCTCTACTGGTGTCCAGGGACACCCACTACCTTCCTACCATGGTGGACTGGATGATGAGGTGTCTGGAAGCCATCCCCCTCAGGGAAACTTCAACCGAATCCTGCACCAAAGCACTACTTGTGAACTGGGTCGCATGTTTCGGCATTCCAGCCCACATGTGCGATGAATGGGGTGCCCAATTCACCTCTACCCTTTGGGTGCATCTGAGGAATTGCTTGGGGATCAAACTCCACCACATCACAGACTATCATCCCCAAGCAAATGGATCAAAGAACATTTCCACTGACACCTCAAGTCATCTCATGGAACAGCTGAGAGAACCCAACTGGACAAACGAGCTGCTGTGGGTCCTGCTTAGCATTCAAATGGCTCCAAAAGAAAACCTCCAAGTTTTGTCCACGCAACTCATCTACAGTGCATTCAATACCAGGGAAGCTTCTCGGAGGAGACACCGAGCCTGGAGGTGAGACCCCGACACTACTCACGGGCATCCACAGCAAGTTCACCTCATTAAAACTCTAACCATCTACCCACCACGGCAAGCACCTGGTGAATGTCCCAAAGAGCAGGACTCAGCGGAGTTCATGTTTGAGGGCGTGGCCCTCACCCGGCTCCCCTGCAGTGCCCGTATGAGGGCTTTTACAAAATCCTTCAATGGGAAAGACATTACACTGGACATTGGGGCAGGGAGGAACTTTTCACAGTCGACTGGCTAAAGCCGGCACATGTGGACTTAAACCAGCCCATGCAGACGGCACAACCTCAGTGGAGAGGCTGGCTTCACAAGAGGCAGGATGCGCAAGCCAGTTCTGGGGTGGGGGGGGAGTTGAGGCCCCATTTTACTGCTGCATTGGCAGTAGAGCTGTAGAAGATGGCATCGCCAGGGTTGCTTAGGCCACAGCTTGCGCCACGGGCCAAGTGATGACCTCACCGCTGAGCAGGGCAGAACTGTTGGTGTTAAAGGGGCGCACGCAAAATTCAAATAAACAATTCTACTGGAAATCTAATCGAGTCCAGTGGTGTTTTCTATGTGTAGTAGCCACTACACTGGGTTTATGTTTACAAGGTTGGGCAAAAATGCATGTGAGTACTAAACTTGAAAGAAAGAATGAACCCTTCCTTAGAAAAGGAATGAGTACTGATAGTCTAGTATGCCAATGCTGTGGATTTTTACTATTTCTTGACAGTCTTTTCAAAATATCCATCTATGTGAATCCAGTAAATATTTAACACAGGCAAGTTCAGATAGAATATGCTTGAAAAGTTTCCAGAAGAATCCAAAGAATGTTGCACAAAAGCTTCTCTTGGTACAGTACCTTAGATTCACATGCTTGATGGGAATGCTGGAAATGTCGGCAGATCATCCCAGGGTACTAATTTTATTAGCAGAGAACTTGGATTGCTGAAGTGGAGCATCTGGATGGGAATGGATTTTTTTATTTGTAATTGCTCAATAAGACTCAGCTGGAAAAAATGCACATCAAATCAGTGCTGCAATGCAAAAGTAAGCTAGGTGACATTTTTCGTGACATTATTTTGACCTAAATAACCTTTCTCTTGTCAGAAATTGAGATCATTTGGACACTCTGTTCCATTAATTGGTTTTGGTTTTGAGTATGAGGCTGTTTTTAATTTGTTTTCCTTATGCGTCTTATGCTTTAAAATTTGTATTTGGGAAATGTTGCTTAACTAAGGTTATTTAAATAAAGTGTTGCTTACAGATAAAAGTAAGGAAAATAAGCACCACTGAATTAGATAAATCGCAATCTAATTGGAACAACTATCACAATTTTATTCTTTAGTACGAGACAAGTACTTGTTAGGATATGTTTTAACATGGTAATTTGTAAGTCAAGGAAGAGAAGGTTTGAAATATTTGAAGTGAGGAACAGCTCATATTTTGAAGGTGTCAGGTCTGAAATGTTGATTATACATCTTTGCTTCATATGAACACTGGAACTGATGTCCAGCACTCTTGTGATTTAGTACCATCAGTGATTGGAAGCTTTCTTGTTTCACCTGTATTTTGATATTTAATCCATATGAGCATTGTAAATATCTATGTTTAATCTCTTCATTTTTGTTATTTTTGTCCCTTTTAGATTTTTAAATCAGCAAATGATTAGCAATTTAAAAAAAATCAATGGTAATTCTAGTGAAATCAGCAAAAGAAGCATTTTTTTGGTATGTCCTAAACAGTAGAGAAAAGGTTAAAATATTTCAATCCTGCTATTAGAGTTCAAATTCAGAAATGTAATCGGATTTACAAGCAAGTATTAAGATTCTGCACACTTTCTAGTAATGCTAAACAAAAATTGTTCAATAAGCAAATTCATTATTTATTCCATTGCCAGAATGTGTAACATAATTTCACATGCTATTTTTGTTTGGTGGAGTATCGGGCATGCGTATCCATAGGAATTAAGGAATTACAGCTGTTTTGATGGACTGCAGTATATAAAATTTTCAAGTAAAAAAATTTCTGTTTGCCAACCTCTGCATTTCCAACACTTGTAAGCACATGATCTTCATACTGGCTTCAGGATCAATTTCATCCAGATAGTTTCCCATATTAGACTACTTATCATTTCTCATTTTTCAATTTGAATGGTGAAATTCTACTGCATGAATGTTACGTCAATTCCAGGTAAATTAACAAACATCCCATATTTTTTATTCTGCAAGTTATAGTGGACCAGTTGTTCCCATATTGATACCTCAGATTGAAAGTACTTTTGTAATTTTTCTGCTGTTACAAAGTGGCATCCCAAACAGGCCTAAAATTGTATACTGTAAATTGGTCAAATCTTGTTACATCAATTGCAAACTTTACGATTTTGTGAAAAGTGCTCACAATATCATTAAAATGTTGTTTGATTTCAACAGGTAAAGGAGCATGCTAATAGGATGGAACTTGATAGTTGATGCATTAGATAGATTCTTTGGCTTGCATTCGCAGATGAAAATTTATGGAGGGATATGTCCATGTCTGCTGCAGGCTCGTTGGGACTGGCAAGTCTGATGTGGGACAGGCAGGCACAGTTGCAGCAGTTGCAAGGGAAAATTGGTTGGGGTTGGGTGTTGGGTTTTTCCTCCTTTGCCTTTTGTCAGTGAAGTGGGCTCTACGGTCTTCTTCAAAGGAGGTTGCTGCCCGCTGAACTGTGAGGCACCAAGATGCACGGTTGGAGGCGATAACAGCCCACTGGCGGTGGTCAATGTGGCAGGCATCAAAAGATTTCTTTAAGCAGTCCTTGTACCTCTTCTTTGGTGCACCTCTGTCTCAGTGGCCAGTGGAGAGCTTGCCATAGAACACAATCTTGGGAAGGCGATGGTCCTCCATTCTGGACACGTGACCCACCCAGCACAGTTGGGTCTTCAGCAGCATGGATTCGATGCTTGCGGACTCTGCCAGCTCGAGTACTTCGATGTTGGTGATGAAGTCATTCCAATGAATGTTGAAGATGGAGCAGAGACAGCACTGATGGAAACGTTTTAGGAGCCATAGGTGATGCCAGTTGAAGACCCATGATTCAGAGCCAAACAGGAGCGTGGGTATGACAATGGCTCTGTAAACGCTGATCTTTGTGTGTTTCTTCAGGTGGTTATTTTTCCAGACTCTTTTATGTAGTCTTCCAAAGGCGCTATTTGCCTTGGCAAGTCTGTTGTCTATCTCTTTGTCGATCCTTGCATCCGATAAAATGGTGCAGCCGAGGTAGGTAAACTGGTTGACCATTTTGAGTTCAGTGTGCCCGATGGAGATGTGGGGGGGATGGTGGTCATGGTGGAGAGCTGGCTGATGGAGGACCTCAGTTTTCTTCAGGCTGACTTCCAGGCCAAACATTTTGGCAGTTTCCGCAAAACAGGATGTCATGTGCATCAGTATAGAACTTGTACTTTTCTGCTAGTTCCGCTTGAAGGGTTGGAGCATAGACACTGATGAGAGAGATACAACACTTGCTTTGAAGGGGGAGTCGCATGGACATGATCCGGTCAGAGTGGCCTGTTGGGAGGTTTTATTCCATTACAAAAAGACCACACACTCCAACTCCAGGAATCTATATGGGCAGACCAATGATGTGAGCTCAGTCTTTTTTATGTGCATAAATAAAACATTTTAATTGTACATTACTTTTATAGTTTAATTAGATATATTGTTATAAGCCCAAAGGACCCCAAAACCCAGCAACAATAGATATTCACCATGACAAATGGTTACTTAAACATCATCTTTAATCATGAGAACAGAATCAAACTTTAACTTATCACTAACCTACTTAACCTAACAACCCCTTTCTAATTCTAAGCACATGTGAATGTAATGTGTGCATAAAAGTTCTTTGGTTCACTGTCCAATCTCACTTTTTATTCTTCCAAATTTACTGGTTGCAGGGAATTCTTATACTGTGCAAATAATTTCATGTATAAAGTTCACCAGGCTTTGATGCTCAAAAGGTAAATGTCTACCACTCAGGAAAGTTCTCGTAGGTTTGCAGAGATGTATGCCCCAAATTTCCACAACTGAGGTACCATCATTAGTCTCCTCAATGTCTTGCTGATGAAACTTGCCCCATCAGGGTTCTATAACCTCTTTCTTTCAGGCTATCACAGAGTTCCTTTCTGTTTCCCTTATTCCAAGAGAAACATTAGGCACATAGCACTTTCAGCCATCCACCACTCTGGAGCTTCTGTTTCAGTTCCAACAAGCTTTTCCTGACGCACACTGTTATAGATGTGTGTGTGTGTGTATGTGTGTGTGTGTGTGTGTGTGTGTGTGTGTGTGTGTGTGTGTGTGGGTGTGTGTGTGTGTGTGTGTGTGTGTGTGTGTGTGTGTGTGTGTGTGTGTGTGTGTGTGTGTGTCTCCATCTGAAATTCCAACTGCCTGCCACATGTCCTTCTCTTTCTCACTTGCATAACCCCCTTCTCCAGCATACAATAGAAGTCCGTCTTCTGTTCCCATCTATTATTTTAGGTAAACAAACTTCTCAGTGTCCTTTGAGTGAGCACTTTGCAGAGAGTTCAGAAGCCTTGCAAAAAATGTCCAACATAGATAACCTGTCTCCAGTCCATTAATTTTATGACATAATTTCAAAATGCACCTACTTGTGAAATGTGCATAGCATTCTCCATAGTTTCTGTAAAGTCACTGAATATGAATTCTTCAGTATTTCAAATAAGATCTGTTTTAAAATGTGTGTATGTATGTAACCTACTCTAATTTTTACCAATTTATCTCGCAGAAACATCTCCAAATATTCCATCATAGTATGCTCTAGTGTTTGTTCATCTCATTAACATCACTCTTTCAGTGATAGATATCATGATTGGAATTTCAACTACAGGTAACACTTCATTTTGATTATATACAATCATCATTAATCATTCATTCTGCAGTCCTCTTTGCAGAATTATCTTTATAAACCCATGTGCCTTACTAAATCTCTTCAGCTCAATAATGCTCTGTCATGCATTTGATGACTTCCCTCAGACATTCTCCTAATATTGACTTGATGCCCAAACTTCCACTCATTTGGTAAATCATAAATTTATCCATTTGGAGTTTGGTAACTTAATATATCAAAATATTGAAGATGGATTATTGGGACTGTTAAATTTTAATTGGAATTTGCCTAAATATCCATGCTTTTATCATTCCCAAATGAATTACATTGATATGCAGACCACAAATTTCAGTTTATCCTAAATTCTAATACCTATTTTGAACCACCACATTTGCTTTTGTATTTGTTCTCTTTTTTCTTCTTTAAGATTAAGGTGAGCCTTCTTTTTGATCATCTATCTTAATATACTTGTACATATTTGAAAACTTGTGAAGCAACCTACAATGGTTTGCCTCCATGTAAATGTGACATGATTTATTTTCGCTTATGGCCTCCAGCTTAGCGGTATTTTAATTTCCATTTTCCTTATGTACCTTAAACTTTCTCAAACCTTTCAGTTTCACCAAAGCTTTTTCTTTCTTAAATTTTATTTTGTGGTTTAATACTGACAGATTTCCCTCAAATCATCTGTGCTTTTCACTTTGGAATTTCGAAGATCCATCTACAATGTATCTTGTTGCAAAACTAAACTTAAACTCAACTTTCTTTGTTTTTTTTTAATTGAGATAAATATGTTTGCCATAAAATTTCAAATATATTGTACTAATTTAGACTTCCAAATACAGTGCTTATCTTTATCTTCAGTTTCACTTTCTGCTGTTTCAGTTACCCATGGACAACATGGTCTGAAGATATTAAATAGAAAATTCCAGAAATAAACAATTCATATGTTTTAAATTGTGTGCCATTCTGAGTATCATGATGAAATATTGTGCCATACTGTCCAGGATGTGAATATCCCTCTATTCAATGTATCTATATTATATATGCTATCCTCTCATTAATCACTTTGTAGAAGTCTCAGTTATCAAATCGACTATCATGATACTACAATGCATGTGTTCATTCAACTTTTATAATTAAAAAAAAAAGTTATTTTTAAAAATACAATATAAGGACCTGAGCATTGGTCCTTAATTTGTTTTTATGGCCATCTGAGGCTTTCAGTGGTCTAAGATGTTTGGTTCTGGGAGGTTTTAATTATTCTTATATTTTTGATAAGATTGTACATTAGAGATACAATCAGAGAGATAAGTGGTTATTGCCTCTAGTATCTCTGATTGATACAGACTAGCAGCTTTCCACTTTCCTCCTAAGAACACCCTGAGTAACTTCAGTTCACTTTCTTCCAGGGCATTTTTTTTAAAGATCTGTGGTGAAGAATTGAGAGATTGTCTTTTCTTTCCTTCAACCACTCAAAACCTTCGAATCTCTGTCTCATCCATTTTTTTACAAGAGATGGTAGGCAGTTTTCACATCACAGGAAGGGATGGATTGGCTTCAAGTAACCTTTATTTTACCTAATAATGGCCCCAAAGCACGAGTAGAATTGCTGGCAATTCAGATATGCCAAAGAGAAGCTGTAAAGTGCTTCTTTACGTGAATAAGGAAAGAAAAATAAGTCATATGCTGAGATCTGCATTAAGAATAAATCGAATCTTCAGTTTGTGAAATTGTGAAAAGATGAAAAATAAGTTGGTGCTAGTTTTGCTGTCGCACTTCTAGTCTATTTATTAGTTATTGTTGTTAATCTCTTATTGAACCTAATTTATAAATTAAACTTTATCAGAGGAATAAACAGTGTGTATATATATATATTTATAGATATATATATCTATATATATAGGGTTCCATACTAACCATGGTTTAAGGCATCGGCACGGGGGACTTGGAGCATATTCCCCCTATATAATATATAATAAATCACAATAGCTCAGTGGACATTTGTTTTTAGACAGACATTGCACTCCCAGAACTTAAAATTATCTGTAATCTAACCATACTGCTTTGCATTCATTGCTCTTGATAGATATGAATGGAATTCCTTGTTTTTTTAAGGACCAATATCCTTATGGGAGTGATTGCTAGTTCTGCTTTAGGGGCCTTTAAACTAGCCTATAAAGGGATGGAAATGAGAGTGCCAGAGAAGATAACGGAATGGTTGTAGAAAAAGATGTCATTAAGCCTGCAGACAAAGACAGAAATAAAGTTCTGAGTTGTGACAATTAAAGGAGTATCATAGGAAAGGTAAACAATCTTAGAACATGAACCAGCACATGGAATTATGACATTGTAGTCATTAGTGACATTTGTTGAAGAAAAGGGCAGAACTCAGTGTTCCGGTGTTCTGTTTTGTGCAATAGAGAGGGAGGAATGAAAGGTGGCATTGCTAGTCAGGAAAATCATCATGGCAGATTTATTCCTTTTGAAGACCAGTATGGTCATCTATGTGTGGAGCCAAAAGAGATGGGGAGATTTCGAATGAATATTTTTGCATCTACATCTGGGAGATGGACATTTCTAAAAAGTCTGCAAAGGTGAGGCAAAATAACTTACAAATTAGAGGTGGAACTGCTTGCTGCCTTCAGGCAAATAAAGGTAGATTATCACCAGAACCTATTAAGATATCCCATTGGAATTTGAGGGAGGCTAGTATATAATTTACAGGAGCCTTTGCAGAGCTATTTAAAATGTACCCACTGGTGAGGTGCCAGAGGATTAGAGGAAAGCTAATATTCTAATGTTTAAAAAAGGCTCTAAGAATAATCCAGGTAATTATAGGCCAGTGAGACTGACCTCAGGAGTGGGTAAATTATCAGGACGGATAATGAGGCTCCATATTTGGATAGATAAAGATTGGTTTTGTATGTGATAGGGTGGTTTAACCAGTTTTGTAGAGATTTTTGCAGAGGTAACGTGGCAATTTGATGGGCAGTGGGTATTGTCTTTATGGACTTTAGTAAGATTCTGATATAGTGTAGCGATAGCTATGAGGAATGAAACTCTCCACCACCACGTTGGGAGTTTCAGCAGTAGTTTTAACACAAAACCCGCACTTGCCGCTGTAAAGGCAGCATGGGCTCTGCACCCCCCCCCCAACCATGGGCAGTGATGTCATTGCGCTGCCTGGGGCACGCACTCAGTTCAAACAATGAGGCAACAATGTCCCCCGACACACCCTGTACTTGCAGCTGCCCCACTGGCACGGTGGTACAAGCAGGGCTGGTTCACTACGAGTATGTGCATCTCCATACAAACCCCCACACCCCAGTACCAGCACACGGTTGGGCCATTTGAACTGGCTGACTGGAGTCCAGGTGCGCCGCCTTGAAGTGGTTGATCATGAATAGTTCTTCTTTTCCCCCAGTGTCTAAAATGAAACTCTTGCCGGCTCACTGCAGGACTTTGTAGGTGCCTTCTTAAGGGCACTGCAGGGGCATGGCATGTGAACCTTGCCAGACAAATACATATTCAGCTGTGTTCAGTTCCTTGGGTGTGCAGGATGGTTGGCCACTTGGTGGGACGGAGGTGGGGGGGCTAGCAAGGTGAGCTTACTCCGAAGGTCTGCCAATAAGGTCAGATTATCAGTGACCGGGTCCATGTTTGGGCTGAAAAACTCCCTGAGAAGCGACAATGGTGCACCGTAAACCAACTCTATGGATGATACCTGAAGATCCTCCTTCGGGGGTGTCCTGATACCGAGTAGAACCCAGGATAAATCATATACCAACCGGGGCCAGTGAGGTGAGCCATGAGGTCTGACTTAAGGTGTCGGTGGAATTGCTTCACTAGGCCATTGGCTTGAGGGTGATATGCCGTGGTGTGGTGGAGCTTGACCCCTAAAAGACTCGCCAGAGGGCAGACATGAATTGGGCACCTCTATCACTGGTAATGTGCTCCGGGACTCTTAACTTGGTGATCCAGTGAGTGAGTAAGTTCCTGGCGCACATCTCGGCAGAAATGTCTTCAGCAGAATTGCTTCTGGCCACCTTGTCACTCGGTTGACCACTGTCACAAGTAGCGGGCATCCCTGGACACTGGAAGGGGGCCCACGATGTCCACATGTATATGTTGGAATCTCTTGGCTTCAAAGTTGAACCATTGTATCAGGGCTTTTGTGTGGATTTTGGAAGACTGGCACTGCATGCAGCTCCTCACTTTCTGGGCCCATTCCACACAAAATGCTCTGCAACCATCCGAACCAATGACTTTACCAAGGGGTGGGCAAAATCGTGGATCATGCTAAAAGCCTGCGACCTCCACTGCGGCGGGACTACAGGGCACAGCAAGCTGATGGAAACATTGCAGAGCAATGTGTCTGGGCTGCCCAGCAACAGGAGGTCCTGAAGTAATAGCAGTAATAGTGCTTCCATGTCCTTCCTTTGGGCCTGCGCTAGCTGGGCATAATTCAGGCTGGGGGTGAGCCTGTGGATGGCGGGCTGTGAAAATACACCTCCCACCACATTGTCTTTAACTGCCCAGTACTGGAGACCAATGCTGAATTCTGACACATAGGTTGAGCCAACTAGGGGTCTTTTACCATCGCAAGGGCTTGAGTGAGTGACTTGTGGATTGGGGAGGCCCCAGGGCTGTTGGATCTACAGATGATTCCCAGTTCCTGCAGTCGGGAGAATTCTTCTTTGGCCAGTTGTAGCTGTTTTGGGGGTAATTGCCTGGCCTTGGCATGAAGGGGCCCTAGGTTGCGATGTGCTGGTAGACTCCATGTTGAGGCATGAGAGTGGTGAACTGCGTCTGCTGGATGGAGGGGAACTCATCGAAGATACTCATGTATTTGTACCTGGAGGTGCTGATGACAGCTAACCCCAGGTTGCATGCATCTGTGACATCCAGGTGGACGGATTGAAAAGTGCAGGCATTAGCTAACCACTTGCCCTTGACATCCACTAACAGGCTGGGCGTCCGGAGGAAATTAGCCCCCAACAGTGCCATGCCCACTGAGGACAGCACAAACTTCCAGTGGAACCTGTCCTTTCTGATCTGGATTTGCATTCTGTGAGTTTCGAAGGACCTGATGGTGGATCCATTGACTGCCCGCGGGGTAAGGCCCCTTGCTTGGGTGTGGGTCTCAAGGTTTACAGGGGGAGCATGCTCATCTCCACTCTGGAATCAACTAAGAACCATCGGCCAGTGGATTTGTCGGTAACGTGGAGGAGGCTGTTTGCATGACCAGCCGCCGCTGCCATTAACAGCAGCTGGCCAAAAGGTATAGGGCTGCATGCACTTGCGGGCTTAAGCCCCCCAGCGTTGATGATAGAAACACCAGGTGGGATGGTACCCCTCATGCTTTTGCTTGGGGGCGCGGGTGTCTGCAGCCGGCTGGGCCCTGGGTGGCTGACCTGGCTGAGGGCAGCCTCATTTTCCCACTTTGTCCATCAGAGGATGTCTGTGTGCCGCAACTGGCCGTGGGCCAGAGAAGTCTTCATCTGTCAGAAGGAGCTGTATGTCCTCGGGCATCTGCTTGAAGAAGATTTCCCAGAACAGATGCTAATGTCAGCATCTCATCCATCAGGGCAGATGGGGTTCTGTCTCCCAACCCATCCAGGTGAAGAAGCCTGTTGCTGGGTGAGGCCAAAGATCCCGAGGTGAAGGTTCTTTTTTTTCACACTATGAACCATATCAATCAAAATACATGCAAACATTTCCCTCTTACATTCCCCTTTACCCCCCTACCTTCCCTCCATGCTTTCCCACCCCCCTCCAAACCCATTTAATGTTCAACATATACAATACAATAAAACCATTAAACAATGTCAACACACAATAAAAATAAACAAGAAATTTGTGTGTTCTACTTTTGCACACTGGATTAAGTCATTTTGTCTTATCATTTTAGGGGGTGGAGGTCCAAGGCAAGCCCTCTGTTGTGTTCCATGTACGATTCCCAAATTTGTTCAAATAATGTGACTTTATTTTTTAAATTATATGTTATTTTTTACAATGGAATACATTTATTCATTTCCATGTACCAATGCTGTTTTCTCAGACTCTATACTGATTTCGAAGTTGACATTATAAATTTGTTTGCTACAGCTAAGGCTATCATAATAAATCTTTTTTGCTCTTCATCCAGTTTGAGGCCTAATTCTTTACTTCTTATATTACTTAGAAGAAAGATCTCTGGATTTTTTGGTATGTTGCTTTTTATGATTTTATTTAGTACCTGATTTAGGTCTTTCCAAAACTTTTCCACTTTCTCACATGCCCAAATTGCATGTACTGTTGCTCCCGTTTCCTTCTTACAGCGAAAACATCTATCTGATAATGTTGAGTCCCATTTATTTAACTTTTGGGTCATGATATATAGCCTGTATAACCAATTATATCGTATCTTGCATAACCGTGTGTTTATTATATTTCTCATAGTTCCAGAGCATAACTTTTCCCACATTTCATTTTTTGTCTTTATGTTTAAATCTTTTCCCCACTTTTGTTTGGGTTTATAGCTTATTTCATCAATTTCCTTCTCTTGCAGCTTGATGTACATGTTCATTATAAATCTTTTTATTATCATTGTTTCTGTAATCACATATTCAAAGCTGCTTCCTTCTGGAAATCTCAGCCTGCTTCCCAATTTGTCCTTTAAGTAGGATTTCAGTTGATGGTATGCAAATATTGTACCATGAATTATTCCATATTTGTCCTTCATTTGTTTAAATGTTAATAAATTATATCCCAAAAAACAATTTTCTATTCTTTTATTTACTTTTCTCTCCCATTCTCTAAAGCAGGGGTGTCAAACTCAAATTCACGGAGGGGCAAAATTAAAAACTTGGACTAAGTCGAGGGCCGAACTAAATATTTATTGAAAATTTTCAACAACATCTGCATGTTTTCTCTTCTTTCAACATATGTAATATTAAACTTTTTCTTATTAAAATAAATGTTTAATAATAGTTTTGGATAAACTCTTTCCAGAAGCATTAACAAATGAGAAATAAAATATTCAATAAATAATATTTTTCTATAGAGGATTTGTCAAATGTTGCTAGTGTGCTGTCGAATAGTAAAATCTGAGGGCTATTGAGAATGTGGGAGAATAACATGATTCCTGAAACAATCAAATGGGTGACTGATTGTGGGCATGAACTCTAGCAGGTTTATTTGCTATGCCCTTTTTCCATTGGTACAGATATCCTTTGATTTACACGCTTTTCAAGTTTTATGCCTAATGAGCTTGCATCCAGGTGCAGGACCATTTTTAACCAGGAATATATTTATCACTGTGACATGAAACTATTGGAAGATCGTTTCATCCTGAGATTAAAGTTCATAATACTTACTCAGGCCTGTGTGCAGGAGGGCGGGGTTTGCGGGCGATCGGGTTGGACAACGACAGTACGGGGGCATCAGCTCTCGCTGCAGGGCGACATCTCGGCGGATCAGCGGCCCCATCACCGTGAGTCGCGGATCGGCCTGCGGCAGGGAGGGAGAGTGGGCAACGGTCCTGGCGAGGTTAGGCCTGAGGCCTCCAGTTCCGGGCGCTGGGAAGCAGCCTTGGCTTCCCCTGACACCGGCCAGGCCCCAAAACCAGAGTGCACGGTGAGACCCTGCAACGTAAACAGAGGAGGTGAGGGCGATTAACAGGCTGATGCAAATGCATTCTGGGATTTGTTGTATTACTGTGCATGTGCTATACTGGCGCGGCAGCCAGCAGGCCACCTCTAATACATTTTTGAAATGATCTTGCGGGTCAAATATAATTATATCATGGGCCAAATTTGGCCCGCGGGCCAGAGTTTGACATGTGTGCTCAAAAGGAAAGGTTGTCTATTGTGAAAGGGATTTGCTGATTTTGCGTCAATAATAATTTTGGTAGATGGTAATTTGTTTTTTTTTCCTTTCTGCGTGAATCTTGAGTAAATGATGCAGTACTGGTGAACTTTTATATTGCACCAGTTTTTCAACCCACTTCTAAAATATACAATCTGGTACCTTCTCCCCTATTTCATCTAGCTCTATCTTGGTCAAATCTGGTTTTTCCCTGTTTGATAAAAATCTGATAGAATCCTTAATTGTGCTGCTCTATAATAATTTTTAAAGTTTTGTAGCTGCAAATTACCTTGTTTGTACCACTCTATTAATTTATCTAGCACTATCCTCAGTTTCACCCCTTTCCATAAGAGAGATGAAGGTTCTTGAGGGGAGGATATTTACCAACCTCCAGCAGGTGTGGGTGCGATCCTCCTCTCGGGCCATGGTCTCTTCAATGAGTACAGCATGGTGTCTGATTAAATGTTTCTGAGGCAAAATTGCACTTCGCCTGCCTGAACCAGAAGGGGGATTGACAGTGTTGATCTCCAAAGGATCCATAGTGAGAGGCCAGAAAAATGCCTGGACTCTTCAGGGTCACCAATGTAGGGACAGCTATGAGGAAAGGGACTCTCCACCACTATGTTGAGAGTTTCAATGGCAGTTTTAATTCAAAACCCGCGTGTGCCTCTTTAAGGGCAGTGTGAGCTCTACCCCCATGCAGGCAGTGATGTCATCACACTGCCTGTGGCGAGTGCTCAGTTCAAACAATGAGGCAAGAAGTTCCCCCGATTGCGCCCTGTACTTGCAGTAGGCAGCTGTGGGAGAACAGGAATCTAGGAATAAATATACCGTATTTTCATTTGTATAAAGTGCAGAAAATCATAAATTGTGTCAAAAATATTTCATATAGTGTGCAAGCATATACACATATGTGTAGTTTTATAAATTCTAACTGACAAAAGCAATTTGCATTTAATTGGGACTTGAGCCAAAATACAGTTCCATAGTCCCAATGTCTCCCACAGTTAATCATTCGCTTTTTACACCCATTCAACTTCCCCCAGAGATGTTAATTGGCCATTATCCATTATATAGATGATATCTTCCTTCAACACATTGACAAGCTTAAATAGATCCAAGACAGGCTTCAGAGTTAAGCAGAATTTTAATTCTGTCATTTAAAAAGCTGTTCTTCAAAAGAAATCTTATTTTGTTAATTTCTGGGTGATTAACATTGATACAATTCCCATGCTCACTTTAAATTGTGCACTTTCTTACATTGCTGCCATTACAATTCCCATTCTCACTTTAAATTGTGCATGTTCTTTCATTGTTATTACCTTGCTCACTTTATATTGTGTAACTTCTTTCATTTGCACAGATAACATTATCATATAGCTATCACCTGAATTCAACTAGCCTAATTATAAAAGGCTATCTTTGAGATCTAGAATGCCAGTTGATTTCACAATGCAAGGAATCAAATCCAAATCTGAAACCACTAAACCGAAAGTTGTTACCAGCACAGAAGAAATTGGCAAGAGAATTCAAGGATTTGAGGATGGCAAATCATTTATTCATGAATGGAGGAAAGAGAAAGATATGGATGAATTCATGAAAACGTTTATGAGTGGGTTTCCTCCTGGTGTTCTGGTTTCCTCCAACCCTCCAGGAATATACAGTGCTTTGTAGGTTATTGATATATTTTTAGTTTTTTTTTACTTTGTCATCCTGTCATCTTTTTAACTTGTTATTTAAGATGGTATATGTTTAGTTTAAATTAAAGTGATTTAAAAATAACAATATTATTTAGAACCAATGGCTAGTCAATTAAGTTAACTTTTTTATTCAACCTAGAAAAATTCATGAATACCACACACACACATATATAATGTATAGTAGATAATCTTGTTTGTAGAAAGCACATACAATGTGTGCATTATCTGCATAAAAATATGGTACACATTTCCTTAAAAATGGCCTTACACATAGAAAAGGTTGTAATGAGAGTTTTTGCTACATTGGCCTTAAATCAAAGAACTGAATACTAGAATTGGGATATCATGTAAATAAAGTGTAAGATAGGCCAAATTTGGAGTATTCGATGCAATTTTGATCACCTAACTTACAGGAAAGATATTAATAAGATTGAAAAAGTGCAAAGAAAATTTGTAAGAAAGTTGCTGGGATGAGTTGAATAGGTTAAGGCTTTATTCTCTGGAGCATCAGAGAATGAAGGAAATTTGAGAGATATATGACATTGAGGGATTTAGATTGGATTAATGCAAGCAGGATTTGTTTCCATCAAGATTGGATGAAACAATGAGAGAACACGAATTAAGGGTGAAATATTTAAATGGAATCACTCAGGGGGTCGTAAGAGAGTAGAATTAGCTGTCCCCAGAAATGGTAGATATGGGTTCAATTTTGAAATTTGAGTAATTTGGATAGGTACATGAATGGGAGGTATGGAGGATGATATCCTGGTGCAGATCAATGGGTCTATGTGAGAAAAATTGTTTGGTACAGATTAGATGGGTTGAAGGGCCTGTTTTTATGTGCTGTATTCTTCTATGGTCCTAAATAATAGTATTATATTCTTTGCTAATATTCTGCTTCCTGGTTATATTCTGGATGTTTTTTTTCATCTAGAAAATGTTCACCTTCACCCTGCTGCAGCAGATACTGATTTCGATCTCGTTCATACACCCCACGTAAGTGTTAAAGCATGCAGTTTCCTTATCATTTTACAGATGATTTTTTCTTAATCTGATTCTGAAAGGATGTGTTTTTTTCTACAGGTCGATACTGATCATACAGAGTACTTCCTGCCAGTTTAAATGGATGGAGTTTTTCAAACTACAGGGATTTTAAAAAAACTAAGATGGAAATTCCTGGACATTGCACTGCTTTTCAAAAGAAAAAACTTTTTAATTGCATTAAGCCAAGCTCTATAATCAATAGTCTAACTTTAAGATTTCTGTTGTTTGGAGGAGTCTCCTTTTAATGGGATTCTATATGTGGTATGTGTTGCATTAAATCATTATTACAAAAATATTTCAGGTATGTGTTCTCAAATTACTTTTGGATATAACAGTGTTTTGTTTTTTTGTGCACAAATTGTTTGATTTTGCACTGCTTTATAAGAAAAAAATTAAATTATAAAGCTACTGTTTAAGAAGTAGTGATCTTCAAAAAATCTCTTTGACACAGTGTGGGACCTGATATCTTAATACTGAAGTTTTCATGAAATGTTCTTGTAACCATTCAGGGAACTGGGCAATCCAAGTGAAGCAACACCTCATTTTTGAATATGTAAGGTTTATCTACTGCATCTGGTGCTCTCGATGTGGCCTCATCTTCATTAGAGATTGGGCCCAAACTGGGATTATAGATTTGATGAGTACCTTTACTCTTGTCTGCTGCAATATCAGGGATCCCCCACAGTGGTCACCCATTTTAATTCTCAGCCCAATTCTGTCCATGGTCTTTTTTTTTTAATTTAATTTTTTATTTTTCACACCATAAATCACATTAGCCATGATATACACTATTTATTTTTCACACATATACAGTGACTTTTTCTCCCCCCCCCCCCTTCCTCCCAAGCCACCCCCCCACCCCCCCTCATCCATTTTAGGTATACAATCTAGGTTGCATTAAGCCAGTCAGACAATGTTGTCATTCAACAAAAATACACCAGAAATTCTACTGAGTCCATTCTTTTCTTTCCTTCTCCTTCCATCAACTTAAGTAATGTTTGTCCCCGGTAGGTTTTCGCTATTGTATTTAATGTAAGGCTCCTATACTTGTTCGAATATTTCAATATTATTTCTTAACCTATGTTATTTTTTCTAATGGAATACATTTATTCGCTTAAATTTAGTAGTTTCTTCCTTTTAATTTGGTTATGTATTCCATTAATATTTAAAGTCATATAGTTCAGCGTAGCCCTTTTATATTTTGTTTATCTTCTCTTTCTGTTTTTCCATCATTACCTTTCCTCCTTTTCCATTTCTGTTTTCTTATTTTCAACTCTTTATAAGACAACATTCCTACAACATCCAACATTTTCCTTATTCTCCTATTTCTATTTTATTTATCCCCAATCTCCCCTTCCCCTCCTGAGTTGTCCTTTATCCCTTGTCGGACAACCACATCTCCCCTCTCCATTTGGATTTGCGAATCCACTCGCAAGCGTCAACTGATTTTGCAGTGACCGCTATTTCCCCCCACCCCGCCCCCCAGAAAAGATTTCACTTTTCATATGTCACAAAGGTCACTCTTTTAATTCCCTCCTTATTCTCTCTATTCCATTACCTTCCCTTATTAATTCTTGTCTATACTATCTATATTTTCCTCTAAGTACAGATACATTCACGTATGCACATTGTCTCTATTCACTCTTATACCTCTTTACCCGCATACATATCAATCGTGGTCATTTTTACTCTCATTACCCGTCTTCATCCCTCAGTCTATTTTTGTCTTTACCCACATACATATCAATCGTGATCATTTTAACTCTCATTACCCGTCTTCCTCCCTCAGTCTATTTTTGTAATTGTTCTGCAAATTTTCGTGCTTCTTCTGGATCCGAGAATAGTCTGTTTTGTTGTCCTGGAATAAATATTTTCAATACCGCTGGATGCTTTAGTATAAATTTATACCCTTTCTTCCATAAAATCGCCTTTGCTGTATTGAACTCTTTTCTCTTCTTTAGGAGTTCAAAACTTATATCTGGATAAATGAAGATTTTTTGCCCTTTATACTCCAGTGGTTTGTTGCCCTTTCTTACTTTTTCCATTGTCTTCTCCAGTACCTTTTCTCTTGTAGTATATCTTAGGAATTTTACTACAATAGATCTTGGTTTTTGTTGTGGTTGTGGTTTAGAGGCCAATACTCTATGTGCCCTTTCTATTTCCATTTCTTGCTGTAGTTCTGGACATCCTAGGGCCTTAGGGATCCAATCTTTTATAAACTCCCTCATATTCTTGCCTTCTTCATCTTCCTTAAGGCCCACTATCTTTATGTTATTTCTTCTGTTATAATTTTCCATTGTATCTATTTTTTGAGCTAGTAATTCTTGTGTCTCTTTAGTTTTTTTATTAGATTCCTCCAATTTCTTTTTTAAGTCTTCTACCTCCATTTCTGCTGCTACTGCCCGCTCTTCCATCTTGTCCATTTTCTTTCCCATTTCTGTTAAGGTCATCTCTATTTTATTTATTTTCTCTTCTGTGTTGTTTATTCTTTTTCTTAAATCCTTAAATTCCTGTGTTTGCCATTCTTTAAATGACTCCATGTATCCTTTAATAAGAGAAAGTATATCCTTTATCTTGCCTTTCTTTTCTTCTTCTATTTCACTGTACTCTTCCTCTTCCTCTTCTTCTTCCTCTGGGTTGGCCATCTGTTGTTTCTTTGGTGCCCTTTCCTTCTCTTCTTTCTTGTTTCTATTGTCTTCTGCGATTCTTCGCGCATGCGCGGTTGCGCACTTTTACTCGGCTCTGCGAGCCATTTTTGTAGTCCATTATTTACCGACCTGAGGGAGCGGGTTTCTCTCTCCGCAGCGGGCCTCTTCGGACAGGTAAGGCCTTCACCTTTTTCCTCCTTTGTCTTCTCTTCCTCTCTTCTTACCGTTGCTTTCGATTTTTCTTTTTTTGTCGCCATCTTCTTTCCACCTTTATACTCACTTTTCTGTAACTTTTATTTCTGTGCCTTTGTGTTTTCCTTTGTTTTTCCCGACTTTTCTGGAGAGGGTTGGAGTTCACCGTCCGGCCACTACTCCATCACGTGACTCCTCCCAATTCTGTCCATGGTCTCATGCACTATCAGACTGAGAACACCTGCAAACTGGAGGAACACCTTGTATCCTCTCTTGGCACCCTCCAACCATTAACACTGATTTCTCTGGTTTTTATTAATCCATCTCCCTCTCCACTTTACTCCAGCTCTGCATTCACAGTGCCTCCCATCTTATTTCTCATCTTTCCTATCTATGCTCAATTATCAACTGCTGGCTTGTGTGTCCTTTCTTCCCTCCTGCCCCAGCTTTTTTATTCAGGTGCCTGCCTGCTTTTTGCTCATACCTTAATGAAGGACTCAGGCCTGAAACGTTGGTTTTATCTCCTGCAAGACCTGAATTCCTTCAATATTTTTATATTTTTACTTAACGCTGGCAAGTTCAATTGCTGTTTAAGTATAATAGATTTTAAAATGTGTAGTTGTTAAATTCCTGGAGCAGCTGTTAATCTTGAATTATTCATCAAACACTGGTTAAATCCCATTATAAGATCAATAAGATAAAGGAGCAGAAATTTCTGTGCATCGAGACTGCCCCGCCACTTAATCATGAGCTGATCAATTTTCTCACTCAGCCCCACTGCCTGATCTTCTCCCCATAGCCTTTCTTCATCAAGAACCTATCATTTCTGTCTTAACTACACCCAATGACCTGGCCTCCACAATTGCGTTTGGCAAAAATTCCACAGATTCTCATAGAGGAATTGAATTTCCAGATTCTTGTTAAAATAAATCCTGGTCATTTATGTAGTACACATTTGATTGCCATTTTTTTAAAATAAAACCTGATTCACTAATTTCCTTCTGAAAAAGAAATCTGCCATGTGACTGGGCAATAAGGGATGAACAAATGCTGCTGTTGGCAAGATTACCTATGACCAAGTAACAATATTTTTTAATGAAAAGTATACATATGGAGGAAATATAATCCTATTCTTGGCTCTGTTTAAATATTCTATTCCAAACTTGAGACACTCCAATGACACCTGGGAATAATTGTAATTTATAAAATGATAGAAATGTAATACCTGCCCCAAACCAATAATGTTTTTCTCCTGACATCTTTTTTTTAATATTGTATTTATAATTTTTCATGCAGGCCTGTACAGTCATATACCATGTCCTGCCACTAATGTCAGTTCACAATCTCATATTCATGTACATGTATTCCTTTTCTCTATGACTATGTAAACAAGTCTGCATTATTGCCCAACCCCTTCCACCACCTATAAAACTAAACAATTCATTCATACTACAATGTCAATAAGAATAACACACACTAACATTAAGGAAATGAATAAGAATGTAAATGATAAAAAGAAATGAGAAATGAAACAGAGACTATCATGGCTCAATGGACGGCTTCTGGGCTGGTACTCATACTAGACTTTCCTTGATCAGGATCAGTGTGGGACAAAGGGAATGGTAGAAAAATCACCTCCATCCACCTATGTAGCACAATATATGGCTGCCAAATCTTCCGAAAGGTGTTTCTCAGATGGTAAATTATTTTCTCCTGGGGAATGCAAATTTGCATTTCCTTGTTGCATCGCTCGATACAAAGACTTGAGTTGGACTTCCAAGTCACCAAATGCACTTCCTGGTATGACAGAGTATTTAGAGGTGGTTTTGGAGGAATTGTTAGAGCAGGTTCCACCAAACATTTTAAAACACAGAATCTTTGCAGTACTTTTGCAGAATGCTTTTTGCAGGAGGCAACAAAGTATCGACAACAGCTTGCCTGAGGGAGCATGTGATCTTTTCAGGCAGAAGAGAAGATTTTTTGCTCTCAGAGAGAGAGGGTGTGAAACAGAGAGAGAGGAGAGAGAAATCAGTTTCAAAAGGACAAACTAGGAAACTTTAGAAGATTGCCTGGTCAAAGGAGGAAATTGGTGGTCTGAAAGGTGACATGAAAGAAAAAGGATCATCTGTAGAACCCTGAAGGGGGCAAGTTTTGTCAGCAAGACCGATTGAGAAGGAATCAGTTGCGGATGTCCTGGAAAAGGAACCTTTCTCTGAAAACTATCAAGAACCCTCCTGAGTGGTAACCATTTCCCTTTTAAGCACCAAAGACTGATTAACTTCTGTGCACAGTACAAGAATTGCCTGCAACCAGTGAGATTGGGCTGTGATTCAAACAACTTTTCTAATCTTAAATATACATTTCACACACTTGTGCTTAGTATTGGAGTGGGGATTAAATACTTAGATATGTTAAGTAATAAGTTAAAGTTTAATTCTGTTTTCTTGTTCAATTGTAATTAAAAACTACTTTTGTTTAAGTAACCCTGTGTTGTGGAGCAGATCTATTGCTGCTGGTTTTTGGGAACCTTTTGGGATTGGATGTAATATCTCCAAATTTGCTGACGACACTAAGCTAGGAGGGATTGTGTGCACTGAAGAGGGGGTCAGGAAGCTCCAGTGTGATTTGGATAAATTGGCAGATACATGGCAAATGCACTACAATATGGATAAATGTGAGGTTATCCACTTTGGTAATACAAACCAGAGGGCAGATTACTATTTGAATGGCAATAGATTGGGAGATGGGGAAGTGCAGAGAGACCTAGGGGTTCTTGTGCACCAGTCACTGAAGGTGAGCATGCAGGTACAGCAGGTGGTTAAAAAGGCAAATGGTATGTTGACCTTCTTATCAAGAGGGTTTGAATATAGGAAGAAGAATACCTTACTGCAGCTGTACAGAGACTTGATGAGACCACACCTGAAGTATTGTGTGTAGTTTTGGTCAGCTTATCTGAGGAAGGATGTTCTTGCAATGGAGGGAGTGCAAAGGCGATTCACCAGGCTGATACCTGAAATGGCAGAAATAACTTATGAGGAAAGATTGCACAATTTGGGATTATACTCACTGAAGTTTAGAAAATTGAGAGGGGATCTCATAGAGACATATAAAATTCTGGAAGGACTGGACAGAATGGATGCGGAAGGGATGTTTCCAATGGTGGGGGAGTCCGGAACCCAAGGTCGGAGGATAATATGCAAACCATTTAGGACTGAGATGAGGAAGAATTTCTTTACCCAGAGGGTGGTGAATCTGTGGAATACATTGCCGCAGAGAGCAGTAGAGGCAGGTTCATTGAATATATTTAAGAGGGAATTAGATATATTCCTTCAGTATAAGGGAATTAGGGGTTACAGAGAGAAGACGGGAATGGGGTACTGAACTTTAACAGCCATGATATCATTGAATGGCGGAGCAGGCTCAAAGGGCCAAATGACCTACTCTTGCTCCTATCTTCTATGTTTCTATGTTTCTATAACACTGGCCACTGCCAATGTGATTAACACAAAATAGATTTGAAATTTGGACAGCTTCATTGTAAACCTTATGTCCATTATGACCCCAACAGGAACACCTCTGGGTCCTGGTGCATTTGTTTACTTATAATTTTTTCCTGGACTTGGCTTAGATCCACCCAAAAGGCCTCACCTTGGTAGTGGACCAGTCTGTACATTGCATTAATGACCATAGTCATGCTTTCCCAGCACAGTTCGGACCAGCACCTCTCATCAATTGTAATGCCCAAGTTTGACTCCCATCGTTCTCTCGACCTATGAAGGTCAGTTTGGGTCTCTCTGACTGGAACAAGTAATACATTGCTGAAATAAATTTCTTGCTGATTCTCCTTCGAATCAGGTCCTCTATGCTACTACAATGAGGTTGGACCATACCGGACATAATACACCCTGTAGAAAAGACCTTATTTGAAGATAGCAGTGGAAAGTTTTATTTGGTAAATCATATTTATTTTTAAGCTGTTGAAATGACATTAATTGCCCTTGCTTGTAACAGTCCTCTATATACATCTGACTCCATTATGGAGCCAGATGTCCTGAATCTTATTACCCACTGTCAGTGGTATTAATTTATTAGAAGTCGAGGGCGTTTTTGGTGAGAGCCCCATTTTAATATCCAAATACTGGCCCAGATACTAATCACTTGTTTTAATATGGGCCTGCCCTTCTTCTCTGTCAACAACTTAATGTCCCATTTATAAATAAAATCCTCTGCTATCCTGTTGCTCACCAGATGCAGATCAATTTGTGCCCAGGATGGAACATCTCTTCCCTGAAAATGGGAGGTGATGTATTTTGACTGAGCCACCCAATAATAATTTTTGAAGTCCAGTAATCTCAATCTGCCTAGACTATAGTCCCATGTTAATTTTTCCATAGAAACCTTTGGTACCTTACCATTCTGAAGAAACCTCCTATCCACATGTGATAACTGTTTGAAGAAACCTTGGTGCACAGCACAGGCAAAGATTGGAAAAGATATTGGAATATTGGCCACACATTCATTTTGATGCATTTGACCCTGATCAGTGTGATAGGCAGGGGAATCCACCTCTTTAAGACCTCCTTGACTCTTCCCAGCAAGGGGGTATATTTTAACTTGTATAAATTATTCAAGACACTATCAATATTAAATCCAAGAATTTTGATCCCCTTTTGTGGCCACTTTAACTACTAATTCCTTTAAATTGATTATAATTACCCTCAGTGAGTGGCATCACCTCGCTCTTACCCCAATTGATCTTATAGCCAGAAAGTTACCATAGTCCTCCAGTATCTAATGCAGTCTAGGAAGAGAAGTTGCAGTGACTGACAAATATATTAGTGAACAAGTTAATTTTGTGTTCCTCCTGGCCCACTCTATAACCTTTGATGTCTGGATCCTGCTGAATGGCTTCTCCCAACAGTTCTATAGCCAGCACAAAGAGAGCCAGTGAGAGTGGGCACCCCTGCCTACTAGATCTGGTAAGTGAATGCTGAAGAGACCTGCCAATTGGTTACAATTTTCACCTTGGGTTAGTGGTATAGGGTCCAATCCAGTTTTGAAAAATTGGTCTCAACCTTGCCTTCTCCAGCTCCTTGAATAAAATTTCCCATTCCAGTCTATCAAAGGCCTTTTCTGCATCCAAGGACCCTTCTCATTTCTAGATTGTGCCATATGCATAACACTCAGCAATCTGCCAATATTATTTGCAGTCTGCCTTCCCTGCACAAAGTCAGTCTGATACTTGTTTATCAATTTCGACAAATGAAATGCCAATCTATTTGCCAGGGCTTTGGCTGGAACTTATAATCAGTATTCAGCAGAGAAATTGGCATATAGGAAGAGGGCATAAGTACATCTTTACCCTTCTTCAAAACATTGTAACAATTGCCATTGTAAAAGATTCTGGCAGGGATCTTGTTTCCCTAGTCTGGTCTATCTCCTCCATATTCAGAGGTATTAATAAATCCTTAAATTCTTGATATAACTCAGGCAGGAACCTGTCCTTTCCTGAAGACTTGCCTGTTTGCAGCACATTCAATGCTTTACCCAGTTCTTCCTCAGTAAAAGGAAGATCAAATCCTGTCTGATCCTCTGGGTTCAGGCAATGGAGGTCTAATCTGCCCAGGAATTCATCCTTTTGATTGATGTCCCCAGACTATTCAGATTTATATAATCCTTCATAAAATTCCCTGAAGGTCTTATTAATTTCCTTTGGTTTGAATGAGACCTGGCCATTCAACTTGCATTAATTGTTCTGAGGCTTGTTCTGCCCTCAAATGCCACACCAGTTCTTTATGAGCATTCTCCCCCAACTCGTAATATTTTTGTCTTGACCTCATAATAACCTTTTTCATACTATATTTCTGAAGCGTATTATATTCCAATTTCTTGTTTGTGAGAGCACTATAATGGTCCTCGGTCTGATTCCTAAATATCCTTCTCTAATTGGTAATGTCCTTTTCCAATATGTCCACTCCCCTCATATAATTTTTCTTGACCATCTTCATATACCCAATTATCTGACCACTCAAATATGTCTTGAGGGGTCCCATAGAAGAAATTTATCTGGAGTAGAGGAGCAGTTATCCTCACAAAACTGAGTTATTTGTGATCTTATGATGCTACAAAACTCTGGCTTTTTCAATAGCAAAGTGTTAATACGCAACCTGGCATGTCTATAGTCTATAGTCAAGACCAGGGGAGAGTGGTCTGAGAGAAGTTTTGCTCTGTACTTTGCTTCCATGATCCTACCTAAATGGGCTGAAGCCAAAAAGAAATCTATTCTGGAGTAGGAATCATGCAGTTGTGAGTAAAATGTGTAGTTCCTCTCCCTTAGATGCATTCTACAGCACAGTTCTATTAAATTCATCTCTCTCATACAGTCAATAGTTGTTTTGCTGCTCTAGCCCTAGTTATACATTTTTTGGACTTGTCTTTTTTAATGTTAATGTGCCATCTTTGTATACTGAATTCAACATAATTTTTCTTTTTTTTTAAATTTTTTTTATTTTTCACATCATAAACCACACTGACCAAGATACATACATTTTCCTTTTCAAATATATACGGTGTCATTTCCCCGCCCCTCCTCCCATCCCACCCTCCCTACTCCCCCCCATTCATTTAAAGTACAAAATCTAAGACACATTAAACCATTCAAACAATGTTGTCATTCACTAAAAATAAACAAGAAATTCCACTGAGTCAATTCTTTTCATTTCCTTCTCCTTTCGTTAATTTAGATGGTAGATGTCCCTGGTAGGTTGTCTCTATTGTGTTTCATGTATGGCTCCCATATTTTTTCAAATATTTCAATATTATTTCTTAAATTATATGTTATTTTTTCTAATGGAATACATTTATTCATTTCTACATACCATTGTTGTATTCTCAAATTATCTTCCAATTTCCAGGTTGACATATACATTTTTTTGCTACGGCTAGAGCTATCTTAACAAATCTTTATTGTGCACCATCCAAATCAAGTCCAAATTCTTTATTTTTTATGTTACTTAGGAGGAAGATCTCTAGGTTTTTTGGTATATTGTTTTCTGTAATTTTATTTAATATCTGGTTTAGATCTTCCCAAAATTTTTCTACTTTCTCACATGTCCAGATTGCATGAATTGTTGTTCCCATTTCTTTTTTACAACGAAAACATCTGTCAGATACTGTTGGGTCCCATTTTTTTAACTTTTGAGGTGTAATGTATAGCCTGTGTATCCAGTTATATTGTATCATATGTAACCTCGTATTCATTGTATTTCTCATCATTCCAGAGCATAACTTCTCCCATGTTTCCTTCTTTATCTTTATATTTAAATCTTGTTCCCATTTTTGTTTAGTTTTACCATTTGTTTCCTCATTCTCCTTTTCTTGCAGTTTAAAATACATATTTGTTATAAATCTTTTGATTGTCATTGTATCTGTAATCACATATTCAAAGTTACTTCCCTCTGGTAACCTCAGACTATTTCCTAATTTATCCTTCAAGTAGGATCTCAATTGGTAATATGCCAACACTGTATCTTGAGTTATATTATATTTATCCCTCATTTGTTCAAAGGATAATAATCTATTTCCTGAAAAACAATTTTTTATTCTTTTGATCCATTTTTTCTCCCATTCTCTAAAGGAAAGGTTATCTATTGTAAAAGGGAGTAACTGATTTTGCACCATTATTAGTTTTGGTAATTGGTAATTTGTTTTATTCCTTTCTACATGAATCTTCATACAAATATTGAGCAGATGATGTAATACTGTAGAACTCCTACGTTGTACCAATTTTTCATCCCATTTATATAATATGTGTTCAGGTATCTTTCCCCTATTTTATCTAGTTCTAATCTAGTCCAATCTGACTTTTCTCTTGTTTGATAAAAATCTGATAGGTATTTTAATTGTGCGCCTCTATAATAATTTTTAAAGTTTGGCAATTGTAAGCCTCCTTGTTTACACAATTCTGTTAATTTATCTAGTGCTATCCCCAATTTCCCAATTTCCATAAAATTTACTTATTATTTCCTTTAACTCCTTGAAGAATTTCTCTGTCAAGTGTATTGGCAATGCCTGAAATAGGTATATTATCCTTGGGAAAATATTCATTTTAATACAGTTTATCCTTCCTATTAGTGTTAGTGGTAAATCTTTCCAATGCTCTAAATCGCCCTGTAATTTTTTCATTAGTGGATAATACTTGAGTTTATATAGATGGCCGAGATTTTTATTTATTTGTATCTTATTGCTTGCATTTGCCATCTGAATGGTGATTCCTTCTTAAATTTTGAGAAATCCGCATTATTCATTGGCATTGCTTCACTTTTATTTACGTTAATCTTGTAACCCGACACTTCTCCATATTCCTTCAATTTCTTATATAATTCTTTTATTGTTAGTTCTGGTTCTGTTAAGTATACTATAATATCGTCTGCAAATAGACTGATTTTATATTCCTTATCTTTTATTTTTATCCCTTTTATATTATTTTCTGTTCTTATCAATTCTGCTAGTGGTTCTATAGCTAACGCGAACAATAAGGGTGGTAGTGGGCATCCCTGCCTTGTTGATTTGCTTAAATTAAATTGCTTTGATATATATACATTTACTGTCACTTTCGCCAATGGCCCCTTATATAATGCTTTAATCCAATTAATATACTTCTCTGGTAAACTGAATTTTTGCAATACTTTGAATAAATAATTCCTTTCTACTCTGTCAAAGGCCTTCTCTGCGTCTAAAGCAACTGCTACTGTTGGCGCTTTACTCCCTTCTACTGCATGAATTAAGTTAATAAATTTACAAATATTGTCTGTTGTCCGTCCTTGTTTAATAAATCCAGTTTGGTCTAGATTTACCATTTTAGGTACATAATCTGCTAATCTGTTTGATAATAGTTTAGCTATTATTTTATAATCTGTGATGATTATAAGTAATGATATTGGTCTATATGACGCTGGTGCGAGTGGATCTTTCCCTTGCTTTGGTATTACTGTAATTATTGCTGTTTTACATGAATCTGGTAAGCTTTGTGTTTTGTCAATCTGGATGATTACTTCCAGGAGGGGAGGAATTAATAAATCTTTAAATGTTTTATAGAATTCTATTTTATTATCTCTTGTATTTCTACTATTTCAAATGGTTCTGTTAATTTATTTTGTTCCTCTATTTGTAATTTTGGTAGTTCAATTTTAGTTAAAAATTCATCTATTTTGCCTTCTTTCCCTTCAATTTCAGTTTGGTATAATTGTTCATAGAATTCTCTAAAGTTTTCATTAATCTCCGCTGGATTATGTGTAATTTGTTTGTCTTTTTTCCTTGATGCCAATACCATTTTCTTAGCTTGTTCTGTCTTAAGCTGCCATGCTAGAATTCTATGCGTTTTTTCCCCTAGTTCATAATATTTCTGTTTTGTCTTCATTATGTTCTTCTCCACCTTATATGTCTGTAGTGCTTCATATTTTATTTTTTTATCTGCCAATTCTCTTCTTTTAGTTGTATCTTCCTTCATTGCTAATTCTTTTTCTATATTTATTATTTCCCTTTCCAACTGCGCTGCTTCCTGATTGTAGTCCTTCTTCATCTTGGTTACATAACTTATTATTTTCCCTCTAATGAACACTTTCATTGCATCCCATAGTATAAACTTATCTTTCCCTGATTCTGTATTTATTTCAAAGTACATTTTAATTTGTCTTTCAATGAATTCTCTAAAATCCTGCCTTTTAAGTAGCATGGAGTTTAATCTCCATCTATACATTCTTGGAGGGATGTCCTCTAACTCTATTGTCAATATCAAGGGTGAGTGGTCCGATAATATTCTAGCTTTATATTCTGTTTTTCTTAATCTATCTTGCATATGAGCTGATAACAAAAATAGGTCTATTCTTGAGTATGTTTTATGTCTACCCGAATAATATGAATATTCCTTTTCCTTTGGGTGTTGTTTCCTCCATATATCCAAAAGTTGCATTTCTTGCATCGATTTAATTATAAATTTGGCTACTTTGTTCTTTCTGTTAATTTTTTTCCCAGTTTTGTCCATATGTGAATCCAAATTAAGATTGAAATCCCCTCTTATTAATATGTTCCCTTACGTATCTGCTATCTTCAAAAATATATATTGCATTAACTTTTGATCTTCTTCATTAGGTGAATATACATTGAGTAGTTTCCAAAACTCCGAATATATCTTACATTTTATCATTACATATCTCCCTGCTGGATCTATTATTTCCTCTTATATTTTAATTGGTACATTTTTACTGATTAATATGGCTACTTCTCTTGATTTTGAATTATACGACGCTGCTGTTACGTGTCCTACCCAATCTCTCTTTAATTTCTTGTGCTCCAATTGAGTTAAATGTGTTTCTTGCACAAATGCTATATCAATTTTTTCTTTTTTCAGTAAATTTAGCAGTTTCTTCCTTTTGATTTGGTTATGTATTCCATTAATACTTAAAGTCATATAGTTCAATGTAGCCATTTCATACTTTGTTTATCTTCCCTTTCCATTTCTCCATCATCACCTGTCCTTCTTATCCATTTCTGTTTTTTTGTTTTGAACACTGTATAAGACAACATTTCTAAAACATCAAACATTTTCCTTATTTTCCTACTTAAAACTTCATTAACCCCATTCTCCCCTCCCCCTCCTGAGTTGCTCTTTATCCCTTGCCAGGCAACCACATCTCCCCTCTCCATTTGGATCTGCGAATTCACTTGCAAGTGTCAACTGATTTTGCAGTGAGTGTAATTCCTCCCTACCCAGCCCCCCCGGAAAAGATTTCAATTTTCATATATAACAAAGGTCACTCTTTTAATTCCCTCCTTATTCCCTCTATTCCCTTTCATTCCTTTATTAATTCTTATCTGTACTCTATATATTTTCCTCTAAATACGGATACACTAATGTATACACATATATGCACATACACCTATATCTATATATATATATATATATATATATATACCCATATTCACACATACATATAGTTCGTGGTCATTTTTACTCTCATTACATGTCTTCATCTCTCTGCTTGTTTTGTAGTTGTTCTGCAAATTTTTGTGCTTCCTCTGGATCTGAGAATAGTCTGTTTTGTTGCCCTGGAATAACTATTTTAAGTACCGCTGGGTACTTTAACATAAATTTATATCCTTTTTTCCATAAGATCGTTTTTGCTGTATTAAACTCCTTCCTCTTCTTCAGGAGTTCAAACTTATGTCTGAATAGAAACATTTTTTTTGACCTTTGTATTCCAGTGGCTTTTTGTCTTCTCTTATTTTCTTCATTGCTTTCTCCAATATATTTTCTCTTGTATATCTTAAAAATTTTACTAGAATGGATCTTGGTTTTTGCTGCAGTTGTGGTTTCGGGGCTAATATTCTATGTGCCCTCTCTATTTCCATTTCTTCTTATAATTCTGGTCTTCCTAGGACCCTGGGGATCCAATCTTTTATAAATTCTCTAATATTCTTGCCTTCTTCAACTTCCTTAAGGCCCACTATCTTTATATTATTTCTTCTATTATCTCTTTCTCTCTCTCTCTTTGGTTTGGCTTCGCGGACGAAGATTTATGGAGGGGGTAAAAGTCCACGTCAAATGCAGGCTCGTTTGTGGCTGACAAGTCCGATGCGGGACAGGCAGACACGGTTGCAGCGGCTGCAGGGGAAAATTGGTTGGTTGGGGTTGGGTGTTGGGTTTTTCCTCCTTTGCCTTTTGTCAGTGAGGTGGGCTCTGCGGTCTTCTTCAAAGGAGGTTGCTGCCCGCCAAACTGTGAGGCGCCAAGATGCACGGTTTGAGGCAATATCAGCCCACTGGCTTCTATTATAGTTTTCCATTATATCTATCTTCTGAGCTAACAGCTCATGTGCCTCTTTAACTTTTTTATTAGATTCTCCTAATTTCTCTTTCAAGTCCTCTACTTCCATTTCTACGATTATTTCTCTTTCTTCCACGTTTTCCACTCTTTTTCCTATCTCTGATATGACCATTTCTATTTTATTCATTTTTTCTTCTGCATTCTTAATTCTTCTTTTTATCTCATTAAATTCTTGTAATTGCCATTCTTTCACTGATTCCATATATTCTTTAAAAAAAATATCCATTGTCTTGCCTTTCCCTTCTTCTTCCATTTCTCTATGTTCTTCTTCTTCTTCTTCTTCTTCTTCTTCCTCTGGGTTGGTCATCTGTTGTTTCCTTGTTTTCTTTTTGCTCTCTTCTTTCTTGTTCTTGTAGTTTTCTGTGTTCTCTTCCTGCTGCTGTGTTGCAGCTGTCATCCTCAGCTGTGGAGATCGACTCCTCAGCTGTTCCCCCGTCCTGTCAGTGTTTTTTTTTCTTGCGCATCGCGCATGCGCGACTCCTTGTGCATGTGCTGTTGTGCACTTTTACTTGGCTCTGCAAGCCATTTTTGTAGTCCCGAGCCCGGGAATTCCACTGACCTACGGGAGCGGGCTTCTCTCTCCGCAGTGGGCCTCCTCGGACAGGTAAGGCCTTCACCTTCTTCTTCCGACGTTCTTTCATCTTCTCTTCTTCCTGTTGTTTTCGACTTTTCTTTCTTCACTGCCATTTTCTTCTCACCTTTATTTTTACTTTGTTTTAATTTTTACTCTTGTACCTTTGTGTTTTATGCGGTTTTTTTTCAACTTTTCCGGAGAGGGCTGGAATTCCCTGACCAGCCACTACTCCATCACGTGACTCCCCCCATTCAACATAATTTTTCCAGGAAATAGCTATACATTATCTAACTACTGCCAACCCTAAATGAAATTTGAGATTTATCCAATTGCAAACCTGTTGTTAATGGGTTCATATAACCCAGTAAACATACTCTTAGGTCAAGCTGTAGATCTGCCTTAAATAAATCTTGCAAATATTTAATAATTTTTCCCCCAAAAGGTCTGATTTTTGTATAGTCTCATACTGAATGTTAGAAGGTTCCTATTTGTTCTCCACATCAAAGGCACAAATTTGAATAACTAAATCCATATTTTTTCAACTTTTTAGGTGTTAAATAAAACTGCTATAAAAAATTATAATTAACCAAACTATATCATACATTGATTAACTTCGTAACACTGTCAACACACATATTAGACCACTCCTCCAAAGAAAGAGGAATAGATAAATCCTTTTCCCATTTATCTTTCATTTTATAGACATCAACCTTTGTCATCTTTTCCTGTAATAACATAGACATTTCTGAAACAAATCCCTTCTTCCCTTTATCAACAATTAATTTTTTGAATTTCATTTGACTAGGCAATACTAACTCTTGTCTAAAACTCTCTAACAATAAATCTTGTACTTCATAGTAAGCAAATGAAATGTTTGGTAATATACCAAACTTCTCTCTAAATCTATTAAAAGAAAGAAATATACCTGCTTCAAACAATATTACACTAATATGACACCTTTTAATTCCCAATCTTTTAAATAAGGATTATTCAAAGAATAATCTGATATAGTGGTCTTACCTGAAATTTTACCTTTCATTCCTATAATTTGATTTACCTTATACCATACATCCATCAAATGTTTTAAAACTAGCAGTTTATATTGCTGTAGAAGAGTTGGATTCCATTTATATATAAAACTATGTATTTTTCTCTCAAATTTTTTATTCAACTCCAACTTGGCCCATATCAGAGGTTAATCAACATCAAACAACTTATTAATAAACTTTAATTGCGCCACTTCGTAATAATTCTGAAAATGTGGTAAATCATACCACATCAACTTCTGCATAGAAACTCTTGACAAATTGCCTTTTCATAGAAACAAATGAACTGCTTTATTTAATTCTTTTAAAATGAATTTTGGTATAGCACTTGGAATAGATTGAAATAGTTACTGAACTTGAGTGTATATATTCATTTTAATACAATTTACTTGTCCAATCAAAGTTAATGGTAACTCTTTACATCTATTTAAGTCAAGTTTAATCTTCTTAAATAGAGGTATATATTTTAAACTACATAAATGTTGATATTCTTTATCAACTATTATTTCTAAATACTTAATTTTATTGGACCATTTAAACTTTGTAAGCTATTTACAATCTGATAATTTTCATATGGTATTAGTAATAACTCAGTTTTATCCCAGTTTTTATTCTGTTCCCCTAAATTACACCATATCAACACATCATCTGCAGATTAATTGTATACTCTTGTTCACCAATTTTAATTCCCTTAATATTATTTTCTTGCCTTATTGCTTGAGCCAAAGGTTCTATAACTAATCCAAATAGGCTGGTGACAGTGGATGGCCCTGTCTAGTTGATCTGAACAAATTAAATATTGATGAAACCTGCCCATTTGTCACCAATATAATGCTTTAATGCAATCAATAAAGAGTGGTCCAAATTTAAATCTTTATATCATCTTAAATAAAAAATTCCACTCAACGTGGTCAAAAGCTTTTTCCTTGTCCAGTGCTTTGTTGGTTGAGTTGCTGTCTTAAAGCATAAATTATTTAAATCAATTTAATAATATTATCAGCTATATACCTGTTCTTGATAAATCCTGCATGATCAACATGTATTAATTTTGGTAGAAAATTAGCCAATCTGTTTCCTACAATCTTGTAATCCACATTCAATAAAGATATTGGTGTATATGAAGCTACTTTTAATGGGTCTCTGTCCTTTTTTGGAATAACTGTTATTAATGCCCTTGAAAACGACTCTGGAAATAAACATGTATCAGTTGCTTGTTTAAGTACATCTGTGTATACAGGAAGTTACAGATCATAAAATTCTTTATAAATTTCCATTGTAAGCCCATTTTCTCCAAGTAATTTCCCATTAGGCATAGATTGCAATGCCTCTTTAGGTTCCAAATCAGTAAATGGACCAACCAACTCCTTAATGTCCTTGTCACTTGGCAAAGGTAAATTTAAATTTGCTGAGAAAGATACATTTTGATCCATATCTTGAGTCTCTTCAGATGTATACAAATCACAAAAAAATGAGCAAAATTCTTTATTAATTCACTGTGGTTTATATTATCTCTGAATTTTTCCTAACTGCATTAATTTTTCTAGATACTTGTTCAGTCTTCAACTGCCAGGCTAAAACCTTATGAGTTAATTCACCCAACTCATAGAAGTGTTGTTTTGATCATTGAATCATTTTTTCATAGATATGTTTGCATAGTATTATAACATACCTTCAATTTAGACAACTATATTTTATTGTCTTCTGCTAATTTTTTCTGAAATTTCTTCTCTAATTTTGCAATTTCTTTTTCTAAATTCTCTTTCTATCATATTTTGTTTCTTCATTTTCACTGTATAACTAATAATCTTACCCTTAAAATATGCCTTTAAAGCATCCCATAAAGTGAACTTACTCTGACATGAACCTTCATTAATTTCTAAATAAAAGCTAATTTGATCTCTGACAAATTTAATAATCATGCTTCTTTAACATTTCATTAAATCTCCAACATTAAGTAATTTCTGCCACTTCAGCTTCACTATGTGCAATTAACAATAGTGAATGATCAGACAAAATCCTGCTCTTATATTCAGCATGACTAATTCTACCTTGAAAATGCATCAATACTAAAAAAAATGTCAATTCTTGAGAATGAATAATGACTGGCAGAATAAAATTAAATATCTTTTTCAGTCGGATTCATCTGCCTCCATATTTCCTCTAAATTTAGGTCACCCATCAACTCAGATATTCTTTCAGCCATTTTAGTTTTCTTTACAGTTTTTGGAGATTTATTCAACAATGGATCAAAACACAGTTAAAATCCTCTAATATTATAATATTATTATTCAAAAATGCATCCATAACAAATTCTGCATCATATTTGTTTGGTACATACACAATTAACCTTCGATTCTCCACCTGCATCAGCAGAAGAAGATTCCAAAATAAAAGGCACTTTTTTATGTATCAAAATTGATACTCCTCCTATTTGGAATTAAAATAAGATGCTATCACATGACCAACTGAATCCCATTTCAACTTCAAATGTTCTTTCACAGTCAATTGGATCTCTTGTAAGAATGCAATGTGCATCTTCATCCTAATATAACCCAATACTCATTTCCATTTTATCAGATGATTGAGCCCTTTAACATTATGTCCCAAAGTTCAAATTACTATTGTTCCTTTTAAAGTGACACCCAACATAGCTAATGCTTACACAAAATAGAAGCTCTTAAAAAACTTCTAAAACTACTAATATATATATAAATAAAGTAAACAAAATTAAAAAAAACCTTTAAATAAAGTTTACAAAACCTAACAAAAAACAACCTAAAAAAAAACCCTCTATAAACCAGGTGTGGTCAATACACTAGTGGCAGATGACTTTGGAAGTTTCAGAATCGCATCCCTCTCCCAAGAACCCGAAAGCAGCAAAGCAAAATGGCTAGCAGCTTTCAGGTGCCTAGCAGGGGGAAGACTGATAACAGTCAGCTGGTGACCCAACTCCCCACTGCCTGACAGCCCCTGGCACAGGACGTCGCGGCTGGAGCAACTGACTCAGGACTATGGGGCTGGGGTGGCCGTTGTGGGGCTACAAGCTAGGGTGGCTGATGTGGGACTAAAGGGCTGGAATGGCTGGAGCCAGCTGCACCAGCCCTGTAGTCCTGCACTGGCTGCCCCAGCCCTGTAATTCTGCACCAACCACTCCAGCCCTGTAGTCCTGCACCAGAGGGCTATTAGGCAGTGAGGAAGGATCTGTCAGCAGTAGAGAGGGGGGCTGTCAAGCAGAAGGGAGAGGAGCTGTCAGACAGCTTACCCTGCCCTGACTCAGTAGCCAGCATTTTCTCTGCAGCACCTCTCCCTGCTGTGAACCTTTCAGGTGGCAGAACACCATCTTCAGCACTGCCACCTGAATGTCTCTTCACACACTGGCTCTGGAGCTGCATTCTCTTGATTCCACATGAAAGTGGCTTTAGAGATAACAATGAAATTTAAATGAATAAATGGGGGAATTCCTTGGGGGAAGCAATGCAAGGAGAAAAAAGGTCAAAATGGGGGTGCATAATTGGGACTGTGGAGAACATTGATCACTAATCTCCAGAAATGAGAGTTGAACTTGAAGGGAGGAAGTTCTGAGATGAACCATGTGGACAGTTTTGTTGAATTATACTTGAGTAAAAGGCATATATGACTGAACATCTCATGGTCCTCGAGAGCAAAAATCAATCTGCTAAAGAACCTCTGGCTCAAGCAGTATCAGTGGAGGAAGGGGGAATTGTCAATGTATCAGATTTAAACCCTCCACAAAGATGCTTGTTTTGAGAGGACAAACCTTTGCTGAGTCTCTCTAGCAAGTTTTTGTTTGCTCCAGATACCAACACTTGCAGTCTCCTGCTTCTCCATAGAGTTCTGTTAATAATCCCATCTCAATGTCATCAAGGTAAGCAGGGAGCAACAGGCTCTACACAATACCTGAGTACACATGACAGCAAAGATGTATTCATCGGGATGCTCTTTATTGATTAAAGTCAACACCATCATCCCCCTCGAAACTGATTCACGATAGCCCGCTGTTTAATTGGATTATACAGACTCCAATCAATACAGATTGCCAGAACATGTCCACAATCTCCATCAGTTCCAGACCATCACAGGGCTGCATATTTAACACCTTGCTCTACTTGTTTTACACCTACTACTGTGGCTCAGTATGATATCAACTTGCGAGTTATACCACTGTAGTGGGCTGTATAAAAAGGGTTGATGAGTCAGCATACAGGAGGGAATTTGAAAGTGTCTGAATGGTGTACTAACAATTTCTCAATGTTTATCAAAACCAAGGAGCTAATTGTAGACTTTAGGAATGGAACACCTTCAAATTCCTGGGTGTCACTATCTTTGAGGACTCTTCTTGGACCTAAAATGCTAATGTAATTATGAAGAAACCACATCAATCCCTCTACTTAGGAATTTGCAGAAGTTTGTAGGACACAGCAAAATTTGGAAAATATCCACAGATATGTGGCAGAAAGCATGCTTACTGGCTGCATCATGACCTGATATGGGGACACCAAAGCCCCTTTTCACTGGCATCCCAGTTAATTAGCTTGCAGTGTCCTGGGATAGGAAGCCCTTTGTCCTGTTTCCATTGGGCCACCTTTAACTGGGACACTAAATGCTTTTCCACTCAGCACACTCATCTCCAGGGATTGGAATGTTCAACTTCAACTACAAATGGATGACTTTCTGCTA
Organism: Narcine bancroftii; assembly: GCF_036971445.1. Lineage (NCBI taxonomy): Eukaryota > Metazoa > Chordata > Chondrichthyes > Torpediniformes > Narcinidae > Narcine > Narcine bancroftii. The sequence goes on from NW_027211808.1 coordinate 2,318,752, forward strand.
TTTTTTTCCACTGCTTTTATCAGCATGCCAGTGGCAGAAAACACTGAGGATATGAATAGGGGTAGAGGTGGTTAATCCCAAGCGTGAAATTATGTCATTTTACACCAGCGTTTGGACAGTGTTCCAATCCTGTCTCAGTAAAGTCCCAGTTACTTCTGAGTGGAACCCTGCAACATATCCCAATACATCACAGGCAGAACTAACCCCATATGGAGAAAAGCTGCAGGGAATGCTGCCATCAGTGAGAAAGAGGAGCAGCAATCATCAAGGATGCACATCACCCAGCACAAGCTCTCTTCTCACTGCTGCCATGAGTGCCATGAAGGAATGAGGACACGGTGACACAGGTTCAGGAACCATTGCTATGTCCACCATGAGACTCCTAAACAACAGACTGAGAGACTCTCTTTATTACTGTTTTTTTTAAATGTATTTGTTTACATTGTGTTTACATTTATCTCTTCTTCTATACTTATTTTTTTCTTATGAGTACAGTTTACACTACTGATGAGTAGAAATTCTGCCTATCCCTCAGAAAAAAAATCTCAGAGCTGCATATAATGTAATGTATGTACTTTGACAATAAATTTGAACTTTAAACAAAATAGATCTCAAATGCTGGAAAACTACAGAAGCACACAAAATGCTGAATGAAAAAATGAATTGCTAGTTTCCAATTAAATTAAGGATGGGTCCACCAGCCCTCTGGCTTTGAAATCTCTCTTATTAAAGGCGAGGACTTCTGCGCTCAGCTGTGATGGCATTTCCTTCTATTTCAAGGTTTTTCATAATACTAGTTACTTGAAGGCATTTCAGCATCTACACAGATTTATGGCCTTCAATAATCACCATACCAAAAAAAATTGCCAATGTGCACTGGTGGATTAATCATTAGGCTGAGTAGGCTGAATCTTCAGTGGCCCGAAGAGCAAGGGGGCTTCAGCCTACTCAGGAAAGGGTAGCCTGCTCTCAGTTTATCGTTTCACACTTACTGCAGGTTTGCGTGGGTGACTCCAGTGTCTGTGGCCCAGTGTTGGCGTCGACACGCGCGGTGGCATGAAGATTTGCCGCCGCAGTGTTTGTGCAATCCTCCACCTTCCCACCGAACTGTTCGATTGTTAATGTCCAATTCGGTCGGAAGGATGTTTAAAAATTGAATAGTTTGGTGGGAAGGTGAAGGAATGAGGGGGGGGGGGGAGGCGGAGAGGGGCGGTGCAGGACAGGGTTGAATCCCTTTGCAGCTGCTGCAACATGAACAACTCTCTCCCGAGTGGCCATGGGCAAGAGATCGGTGGGTTGTACTTGCGAGTTGGAGCATTTAGAAACAACAAGCAGGGAGATGGTCTTTTCCAGCGTTGTCAATGCTTCGGGATAAAAGTGGGGGTGGTTGGTGGAAGAGAACAGATTTGGGCAAAAGGGTACGAGCCGTGACCGGTTATAGGAACCCGACCCGTGTCGGTTCGACGCATCTGAAGTCGCTTCGGGGTGGTTTGCAGGAAAGGAGGGGTAGAGGGGAATCTTTCAGGGGACAGTGGCGTAGTTGGGGTAGGGGGTGCAGAGTGAGTGACGGCTCCCCCGAGCACATTTTTTCAAAAGTGGAGCCACTGATCTGCCCTGCCGTCTCCTTATGTGTGCACCCTACTGATCGCACTCTTAGCTGGCGTGGATCGCATGAACACAAGGCACGAAATGAACCCCATGTTCGAACAGTAAATCGGAGAGGGAGACCTCGAAAGGCGAGAGCTGTGCGTAAAATGTTTGATTTATTTAAAAGCGGAACTGATTTGCAAATTGTGCCCCACAGTAAAAATGCAGTTATCGTCTCAATAGTTGAAATTATTGGCGACTCGAATGAGATGTGCTCCATTCAATGCAGAGTCTGTCCCGTTTATAGGGAGTGGTTGTGCACTTCGTTCTCTCTCCTTTTCTCTTCGTCCCGACGCTTGTCGTCCAGTTTAGGACGGTGGCGTGGCGAGGGAGCTGGGAGGTGAAAAATGCTCGTAAGGCAGATGTTCTCCGAGCTCGCTGGAGGGGGAAATGGAGAGATGAAAGGAGCGGGGAGTTGGGAGAGGCCGAGGTAGTACCGGTCTACGCGCGAACCTCGTCTTGTCTGCACAAGTAGCAATTTCATTGCCACCAGTTGAAAGTCGGGAGAGGTCAGGATGGCTCTCCCCAAGCCACGACCGATCTGAAGGACAAATACACGCCCACAGCGCAGGGCTTCCTCTGAAACAATGAAACGATGTAGCCGCCAATTTAGGGGGGGGGGGTGTGAGGGAGGGAGCGAGAGTGAGGGACCAGGCCCTGGCTGCAAAACGGTCGAGGCGCCTTTCAATGGGATCTCACTCCCCCCAATGGTAAAATCTGGCTACGTTTTGCAAACGTAGGGGGAGGAGGGTTACTAAAGCGGAGGTGGTAGTTAATCCGCCACTGGCTATCAGAAGGGTTGGGGTTAAAAATGGCTCAGGGGTCACCGAAACAGTCAGGGAGTGCAATTTTGGCAGAGGCGCTATCCGAAAGACAAGACCAATAGGTGTTAAGGAGGAATTAAGACATTTATTGGTTTTCCCGTATTATACCGAACCCAGTGGATATCGTAAAATGGAGGTCTCTAAAATGGATAAATATTTTGCTACAAGGGTGATATCGGGCATGCAAATTATTTACCCGATTTCTTACGTGATAAATAATTTCCAAACGTTATCAATCCCACCTGGTGATTTATGTATCTTCTTTCGCTGCTTGCATAGTGAACGTTCGGGTGTTCTTTATTATTCCCTGACTTGTTTGTATTTATGTGCCTTTCAAAGAGTGCTACTGAGAAAATTAGCAACTTGTAAGGGACCTTCTCGCGTCGTTGCCTGAGATCAGATAACGGACGATGGCTCTATCCTCCTGAAATGCCAGGCGATCCCTGTTCTAGCTATTAACAACTCAACGAAAAGCGAGACTAAGTAAAGTAGAAAGGGCAGCTATGTTTACAAACTATTTTCTTTCATTTGTAATGAAAGGTGATCTACAAGTCGAGTCTGGACTTTGCACAAGGGGTCAATTATTGGAGTAACTTCATTTGCACAACGGAAGGTGGCGTTCGGCCCAAATGTTCTGATTTCGAAAACATGGCAAATATTCATCTGGCTAGGAAGCATCTGTGGAAGTAGAACCAGTTAACGGTTCAGCTCAGGTGCCCTTTCATTGTCGGATCTGACGACCAATGAGCACCTTCTAGCGTTGCACCAGTAGCGCTTCAGACCACAGAGTTAAATGCACAACCGTGAAGCACAATACACTTTTGGGCAGACAGATCCAGTCCCAGTCCGGCGCAGAGCATCGAAACTTAAACGTCTCTCTTTCCAAAGATGTTGCCTGACCTGCTGAGAGTTTCTAGCATTTTATGGCCTTTTTAAAAGAAAATTTCAGAATCTACGTGTTTATTAATCTACGTGAGTTCAATTCCTCTATTTCTTTCAAATGAAAGAAATCACCCCTCTTCAGTAGTTATATTGAATCCCTGTTAGCTTTTAATCTTCTTTACCGAGGGAAATAGGTCAAATTTATCTAAATACCTGATTGTTTTATAGGCAGTAATAAAACCTTAAACAACGCTGGAATCATATTTAACCAACGTTTCGGGCTTATACTTCAAGGTATGAGAGAAAAGCAGGCAGACACCTCCTTTTTCACTCCAGACAGTAAGGTAGGAACCGCTTGCATGTCAAACACGGTGACAATACATGGAACTGGTGCCATTGTTAATCGTCATTTCACACCCCAAAGCTGAGTTGTTTGAAGTTCATTTTAAAGGAATGCTTAACCTGTCAACTCACCCACCTTAGTATAAATATATATTTTGACATGTTTGGCAAAGTTTGTCATCTCCCATGACGATTTAAAGAACTACTCATATTTATAATCCCGAAATTTACTGAATGCTGAGAGCTCTCTCCAATCCCTTGAAAGTTGATTGTCTTCATTTTGCGTTTGGATTGAATGGGACGGGCGGGTTAGAGGTTCGATGCAATAAGACCTCTGGGTTGGGGGAATATACAATGGATCCTGGGATAAGATTTCGCGCCGTGTGTACACAGCGGGAGTAGAAATCATGGCGCTTTAAAGACCACAAGATGGAATATTTACCACTCCAATACACGTATTATTCTCTCACTCGCAAAAAGCTTCAGAGCTAGTCAAGTAATCCCTGTCCTTTCGGAAATGCGGCACCCACATTGCACATAGCAAGATCCCATTAACACAACAGAAAGGCATGCTTTTGCTTTTAAAACTCCATACGGAATACTTCAGGGTAGGCATCCCTTGAATACGGAATACTTATCTGTTGAGGTGTTTTTTGATTTTTTTTTCGACATTATCATCTCATATTTGAACTTAAACCATTTCCACCATCTGTTTTTCACATTAATACTCAGGTTCCATTCTTATCCTAAGTGAAACAGAATCTTTCTCAAAGGCTTGGAATTCCAAAAAAAGTTTCTTATCCGGGAAAAAAAATAAAGAACCCGTGCTCGAAATTTTGAAATAAGATCTTTCAACCATAATCATTTGATACGGGCGGGTTTGTAAATAGAGTAAACCCTAACGGGCAGTTCTATCGCTCTCGCCGGTCTCTCCTAAGGAAATTACCGAAAATCAGACTTCGAAAAGCCTTGCTCGCTGTCCCTTCTCTAATGTAGTCAGGTTCACCATTTAGGTAAAACGTGGGTTTAGAAAATTTATTACATAATATTCTATTATCGTACATTTTTATTCCATATGCGTTCCGTCACTCGAGTTCTGTTTTCCTCAACGTGCCTGTTATTAGGAATCAAATTACACTCGATGTTAATTTTTTTAAAAAATATGATCCAGGAATATTTCTGATACGATTATTAAAGTTGTCAAGTAGGGATTCTGTAGGGTGCCAGTTAGTCACCTCAACCTCCTCTCCCACTAACCCAACATCCAATCGAAATAATCTGTCTGGTAGTAATTTTGTGTACTGCACTAGATCCCCGTTCTTCTCCATCTGCAATCCTCCACTTGCTTTTCACAATTGAGCACAAGACGCTCGGTTGTCCCTATTGAAACACATTCCCGAATTCATTTCACTTTATCATCCGTCCATGGACCACATTCCCAATCCACTTCTAAATCTACAATTCCTTTTCCCATGCAGTGACAAACGTAGTGAGATGCAGGAGAAACTCACCGGGTCACACTGCATCCATGGGTAGACGCTAAACACAATCTCCTAGAGGCAAAACACGAAATGTTGCCTGACCTGCTGAGTGTTTCCAGCATTTTATGGCCGTTTTAAATGAAAATTTCAGCATCTACGATTTTATTTGATTCTCAGTGAGTTCGATTCCTCTATTCTACCAATTGATGAAAAATAATGTTTACCCTGATGATTTATTCAGGAAGGAGGCGGAAGTCATGTTTTGTGACCAGACACCGCAGCATTTGAACGGAAAGAGGAGAGGCGTCACAAGACTCACATCACCAGGTTCAGGAACAGCTACCCCTCCACCATCAGATTCCTCAATGATAAACTCATTTAAGGACTCGGGCACATTGATTTTTTTTTCTCTCTGTATTGCCCAGTTTATTTACATTTCTTTATTTATGAATAGAAGTTTTTTTTTGCGCCATTATCAATAAGAAGTAATTCTGTATTGCACGCAGAAAGGAATCTCCGGGTTGTATGTGGAGTCTTGTATGTAGAATACGCTGAATATAAATCTGAATCAGAATCATAACCAAATCAGATGACCACGATGAAAACAGAATGCGCTGGCAGTATCACCTCTTCCTTAAGTAACAGCTTCCCATACAGCGTTTCTATTGGCTCTTGTAAGTTTTGGACTAGTATCTCAAGGTTCCCATGTCTACAATGTATTTTGTGCTTCTTTGGGTTCTATTCCACATTGTGGATCAGAGACAGGAGAAATTGTTCAAGTTGCTTGTTTCACCTTCGTCACCGTCACAGCACATTAGTCCTTTTCATTTATCCCATGGTCTCTGTCTCCTCGTTCTACTTGAGGATTGCGAAGAGAGTTTTTTTTCTGTGGAGAGAATCGATAACCAGGAATGAGAAACGTCCAATTATTGCCGAAGGTCATTGAGATAAAATGGTATTCTAGATTTGACCGGGTTAAGGTTGGAGTTAACAAGAGAGTCTGCATTGTAATCTACACAAAATGCTAGAGAAAGTCTCTCAAATTACTTTATGTATCAAAGATTAAGATACATAACTAACATTTCGGACTTGAACCTTTCTTCAAAGTGAAGGGCTCAGGCTTTGGTTATGTATCTATCCTTTCTGCATGAAGAACACTGCGTGGCCTGCTGAGTTTCTCCGACATTTTGTCTAACTTGACAGGTTTCAACGCGGGGATCTCGAGTCTTAGCAGTTCGGTGAGTTACGGAAAGACAACGTGAACCTGAGCACTATCAGTCTTCCAAAGGTTCGATGGGTCAATTGGCCTCTTTCCCGATTCTGGTCCTCGTAACACCAGAGCACTCAGTGGCTGCGTTATGGACGATTTCGACCATTGGCCGCATCTTTCACCTTGTCTGGGAATGGAGAGCTGAGGGCGGATGCGACCTGAATTAAACTCTAGACCCAAGAGACTGGTGGAAGAGTAAACAACGAGGTTCCGGAGGATCTCAACCGGCGGACAGCATCCATAGAGGGTAATTGACAGTCGATGTTTCGGAATCGAAACGCTACTTCATGGCTGGTAAGTTCCTCTGTGAACTAAAGGAAGTGGTCCGAAGCCGGATTCCAAGGAAACGCGTTGTCTGATGAGAGGATGATAGCTCTCTAACAAACTACACCATCCCGTCTTCAAATGAAACTTTATGGAGCTTTCCAAATCTCGGGAAGGTGACGAGGTAATATGACCTGGAGTGGAAAGCTTTCATTGTGGTCGGCTGACTTGGTTACATTTCGTTTAAATGTTGAGATATCTGGTCACAATCCGTCTAATAATTCATATGGGTCTCTTTCCAGAATAAACCGTTGGGGTAAATTTTTTAAAAAACAATGAAAAAAGAAACAACTGTAAGTAGCTGGTGGATCAGCAGAGGAGCTAGGCAGATATTTTAAGACAGTGAAACTGGACGCAATCAGACCATTGGGAGGTTAACTGGAGTCAGACAAATACCGCAGACGCTGGAATCTAGAGCAACAATGGTCGACAGCATCCATGGAGAGAAAAAGTCAAGTTTATTATTATCTGATTGAACAAGTACAACCCGACCAAACAGCATTCTCCAGTCCTCAGTGCAAAACATACAAAATACATATTCAGGACAATTATTCATATATACCAATAAATATTGTTTCATGAGTATGAGACCCTTGGATGGTTAGTGTGAGCAGTCCCTCTGGTCGTTCAGCATTCTCAGTGTCCGTGGGAAGAACTTGACGAAACTGTTCGATCTGCTGAATCCCTCCATCTTTCTATTGTTCGCCTTAGAAAAATACTCCATTTCTCTCCACAGACGCTGTCCGACTTACCGAGTTTTTGCAGCATTTTCTGGGTTTATTTTTATTTGACAGCTCCACAAGCGCGTGAAGATTTGGCATTACAATCCTGGGGACCCGTACTGCGCCTTTAGATGTGGAAGAACGAAAAACGAGAACGCTGGCGTCAACACAAGACACACAATGGAGAGAAACAGTGAGAGGATAATGCAGCCCCCATGTCCTTGCTGATCAGCAGGCACTTCGCGACTTTGGGTCTTTCCTGCCCGAAAAGTCGTCTTTTTTGCCCTCACTTAGACCCGGGAAGTTTCTCAATTAGGTCGTCTAAAACTTAACACATTAAGTGTCGATCCAAATACAAATAAAGAAATCTAAACAAAGTGTGCATTACAGAGAGGAAAAAAAGTAAAAGTGCAAAATTAAGAGCCCTTTAATGAGTCCCTGATTGAGTTTGTCGTTGAGGAGTCTGGTGGTAGAGGGGTAGCAGTTGTTCCTGAACACGGTGATGCGAGTCTTGTGGCACTTAAACCTCTTTCCTGATGGCAGCAGTGAGAACAGAGCGTGTGCTGGGTGATGTGGATCCTTGATGATTGTTCCTGCTCTCCCAAAGAATCGTTACCTGCAAACGTTCTTGACGGTGGGGAGGGTTTTGCCTGTGATGTGTCTACTTCCTTTTGCAGGACCTTAAGCTCTGGGGTGTTGGTGCCCCAATACCAGACCATGATGCAGCTGATCTGCATACTTACCACCACACATCTGTAGAAATTTGCCCGGGTTTCTTATGTCGTATCAAATCTAGCATACGCCTGAAAATCGTTTTGGTTACAATTATCAATCCCTCATGATAAAGATAACGTTTGTTAGCATATACATTGTTACAACGTTTAACTGCATTCAAAGCCATTTTGCTGCAGCCTATCGGTACAATACTTCGTTTTAAAAACTACAATAACACACAAAAAAAAACAAAAGATAGATATTCAGTTACCTTACTGCAAGAAAAACGTGACTTCGTGCAGACATCCTTTAGTGGTCACTGATCATTTACAAAAAAAAAACACCCCGATTATCTCATTATCGTGATGGGCAAATTAATTCAATTGAATCCAAGCTAAGAGACAGCAGTTGCTGTTTGATCTTCCGCGGCTTTCGCCTTCCGCTTTATTCTGCGGGACGAAGAAACGAATGTTTCTAAATTATCTGTCAACGAACATTATTCAAGCTGAAAAGACATAATCCCCCCCCCATCTGCAGGAAATCTTTATTTAAAGTCGAGAATTCTGCGGAGTTAAGAAAGCAGATGCGGCAGCTGCTAAGGAGACGCAATCAGTTGTAGCGGGAATAGTGTATTCAGGAGAGAAACTTACGAGAAGAGTAAGCGTTTTCCAACCTGAATGTTAACTGCGCCGACACGTTCATTTCTACCATCATTTTATGTGTTTATTTCTTACTATTTTTTCATGTTACTCACTGATTAATTGGAAAATTTTCAGAGGCACGGGTTTCTCTGTGGGACCAGCTTCCAGATACATTCTGGATCCACGGAACCAGCTGAACAAGCGAACCCTTCCGATGAAACCCGCCAATAATCCCGCTTTTCTTCCCAGACGGAAAATAATTCTAACCGTTTAGATTCAGATCGATGTTTGCATTTTATAGCCCTGCTAAGAGAGAAGCAAAAAAGGGCACTTCAATCCAACGAGAGCAAAACGCAATCTGCTGGGGGAAACTCAATGGATCGAGCAGCGTCGGTGGGAGGAAACAATCGGTTGACGTTTCAGGTCGGAACCCTTCATTTCTCCCACGGATGCTGAATTTCTCTGCCAGACCGGGTTTTGCTCCGGATCACAGCATCTGCAATCTCTCGTGTGTCGCAGGAGTTGCATCTATGTGGGTTTCATAGCTCGGATCGTGGTGCCAACCTAAAGGCGGGGGCGAACTGCGAGGAAATGAGTACTTGCCGTGGGATCGGTTTCGGATCGCCTGGCGGAGAATTTGCACACTCTTCCATCCCTTCCAATTAAACTGCTAAAGAATGATCTTAAAATGTCTGGAAGTTGCCCGAGGCAGTCCCTCACTGGCACACGGTGGAGAAGACCGCCCCAGGGGTCGGGCTGAGAACGAACGAATCATTTGGGAAGTTAGCGTGAAACTCTGAACTGTTTCTCCCCACCTAATATCGAGTGTCTTTCCCCGAGAACGAGCCGTTCGTTCAAATGCTGGTGTCTCCACCGGAGGAATCGCCAGTTAAGGGGTGGAAAGTGATGTTCGGTGGATGGGGAAAGTCCTCTGCTCTTTACTGAAGGCACTGGAAACAGTTAGGGATCTTTGATTCATTTCCAAAGCCCTGAATGTTAGCAACACGCTAACAGAGACTCTGGCACTGAGATTCCCCTTTCTCCGGGGTCTGTCCACCGTTGGGAGTCGAGAGCAGAAAGGACTTTGGCGCCAGATCGCCATAACCCATTGAGAATAAAAGATCAAGTATCACCGTAACCTCCCAGGAGCGTCTCATTCAACAAAAAAAGAACCGAGTTCTTCCTCCTATGTGCAGGAAGAGCTAATCGCGACTGCGCCCCACTCGGCAACTCCAGACCTGGTCGATGAGGTGGGATCTCCCAGGATAAAACAAAGGGCTCAAGGGAGAGGCGGGGGGGGGGGGGTTCTCATGTGTGTGAGTTGGGAGGGTGTGTATGAAAGTGACGCGCTCCTTACACGTGAGGGGCTGGCCATGTGGAACCACGTGGATATCTCCCAGGCAAATATTTCAATCATTTTTTAAGGTCGATTTTATTTGGAGGCGGCGCCACCACGGACGTTCTGTGATATTTTCAGGCTGATTCCAGGGTTTGCGGGGAAGGAGGCAGCTAAGCACAGCCCGCCTTACTGCTCTACAAGTCCCGAGTTCCGGCTAACACTTTTTATTCCGGGCTTCCTCCCCCTTCGCTTCAAGCCGAGGTCCTTAGACCACCCGTTATTTCTTTGATTTATATTCGTGCTTTATTTTGGCGACGTGATCATTATTGAAAGCGCTGCCTTGTGTTTTTTTTAAACACTCATCTCCCTTAAACCTAAAAATCAGAATGAACAAGCTTTATATCGGTAATCTGAGTGAGAGTGTGACCGTGCCGGAGTTAGAAAGTGTCTTCAAGGAATGGAAAATCCCTTTTACTGGACAGTTTCTGCTAAAAACGGGCTATGCTTTTGTAGATTGTCCAGACGAGAACTGGGCAATGAAAGCCATCGATTCCTTATCCGGTAAGCGATTTCAACCAATATCGAAAATAAAAGGAAGAGTTGCACCCTACTTGAGAATGCCGAGCCCTCGATTGCTGTGTTCCTACCCAGCGCTACAAATGGCCGAGCATGTACCAAGCACGGCATAGTTGCAATGGCTTTTAGATTTCTGGAAAGCACAGAAATGGTGCGAGCGACCTCAAATTGTGTGATAATTATTTTACGCAGGTCTGTGATTATTGTAAAGATGGGAGCGGTGTCGCGCCAATTCTTCCCTTTGGCGAGGGGGTGGGGGGAGGAGGCCCTGTTTATATTTCTGGAGATTGCAGGTTCTCAGTTAATTCCATTCAAAAACATGCGGTGATTGAGCATCAAAAACGTGTTCAATTTTCCAATCCGCATTTTTCGAAAGAGATCGTGGCAGAGCAAAACAGTTAGGTCCGGGGATCACATCGCAGGTTGTGGTTCAGGCTTGACCCGCCTTTGGGTCTTGGTGTCTCTTGGGCAGAATGGTTGGTCGTTGGGATTTCCCGCTTTCTGATAGTAGGCCCATTATTTGCAGGCTCTGCAATAATACCACGTTTGCAGTTTTAATCGCGTAAATCTCGTTTCCTGAGGCCTGTTAGTTTGAGCCGAAAATGGTGCTAACTATTGCTAGTCTGTTCCATTTACCCCAACACGCGGCTGGTCTAAATCAAGCCCGAAGCCCCCACCTCCCAGAATTAATCTTGAAATTTAACACTGAGTGTGCGCTGGGGCACTGACTGAGCTGAGGTCGGCCATGCTGATTGTGAACATACTCCAGGGTTGTAAGCGTGCAAATTCACACAAGAACCATTCAAACCATTTAAGAATATATACCTTGCACATACATCTTTAAATTTGTGCAAGATATGTATAGCAAGCAACTCAACAAATAAGTACCTACTAGGACTAGGAGCCACGTTTCTCATTTAGGTGCCTAAAGAATGAAACACAATGATTTTGAAAACAGTCACCGCTCACACAATCCCAATATATACGAGACAAAAATAGACCTGCAATTTCACTTTAGTGTTTAATTTCGCCTACTCGGGGAGTGCAGCGTTGAAGAAAATGAAACATTTGACTGAATTAAATATAATTAGATAAACAATTTACTTACAGGTAAAGTGGAGCTTCATGGCAAACACATTGAAGTGGAACACTCAGTGCCCAAGAGGCAAAGGTAGCATCTATTTATTTACTTTGACCTGGAGATGTTTAGAGAGTTGTGTAAAATGCTTTTGCTGATTTGTTTGTGATATTTGATTGGAAGGGTGTGCTTTTTAAAACCAAGAAAGACAAAAGACGAAGGGTGGTGGAGGTGATTCACAATTATGTTGCTGATGCCTTGATGCAGCGAGATTTATATTTTAAATTAATTGTTTCCTCCATATATGACGTTGTGGCAATGTTAATTTGGGAGAAAGGCGAAGGGAGCGAGTGCGTGGAACTGCAGTGGTAGAGGCAGCAATATCAAGAGGTGGTGGGAAGCAAAAAAAGATCGGTCCTGAGGAAATGAGTGGAGTGTGTTTTTAGGTTTAAAGTTCTCTGCGTTCAATGTTTTTTCCACCCCCACCTCCCCCAAAGCTCTCGAGTTGGGAATAGCGAAGGGGCAGATGGTTACTCTCTCTTTTTGTAAAGTGCTCAAACAGATCTCGTTCCAAACATTAAAACGTTTCCTTCAGTTCAAACTCTATTTGACTCCAATCCGATCGCGGGAACTGCTGTGGCGCTGATCCGTTGTGGAAATTGGTTGGCAGAACTCTTAAAATACTCTCACTGTTCACAGTCTTCTGTCCATCCTGGTAGTTGCGAAGCGTCAAGGGACGCTCATTGCTGCTCTTTGCGTTTGCACTTTGTGAACACGTTGCCATTTCTTAGCCCTCCCTTGCTTTGATGTGCCAATATACCAAATGAAAATGCTTTGCCGTTGAAATCTCTAGACTTTTGTCAGATACATGTTGTAAATTGTATTATTTTCATATAAAAAGCAGAGTTTAGGATCTGCCAATATGATAATTTTACATGTAGAGTTTGAGTTATACTTTGATTGGAAATATTTTGAAAACAATGGCAATAGATCCATCTGGAGCTCCATATAAAAATTTAAATAAAAATGACCATTCAGACATTTGTGCATAGTTAATTCAACAACCCTATTTACTGAAAATAATAAAAGTTGAATCCCGATTGCTGAACTGTAATTTTTTTTAGTACATTGACTTTAAAAGTTGTTTAAAAAAAAATGATGCCATCTTGTATTTTACGAAAATGCTTCTGAAAGATAGTCTATGGATTGCCTTTTTTCTTCTTTCTACTAGATGGGTTTAGGAAATCAAATAAAGATAAAATTATTTTGTAATATATTGGAAGGTATATTTTGCCATTAAGCAAACTAATGTTACTTTACCCATCACATAGCAGACTGAAGAGAATAATTTGATGAATTCTGAGTGAAGTATTTCCACACAATTTGACCATTTAAAACTTTTACATTGAGTTTAATTGAAGACAATTTTATTCATGAAGTAAGAAGTGGAAGAATGCATTCATTTAAAACTATATGAATGCAAATAGCACACTAAAATAGATAATTATATGCTATTTAATTCTGATGCTTTTATAAACAAAATGTATTCAAAATAAATATTATAAAATGCTTGGAAAAAATGTGCATATTTATAAAAATATTTATATAAATAAATAAATAGTTTTTAAAATTTAAAGTGCTGAAAACGTATATAAAAAATGGAAATTCAGAAATCAGCATCAGGATTTTTGGCTTCTGAAAAGAGAAATATTAATGGTGTGCATAAAGCCTTTCAACCAACCCAACATCACCCACTCCACAAAATGCAAGAAGGCTGCAGAAGCCCCACTAACATCTGGTATGATGAGTTAATGCTAAGTTTGAAATGTTCACCCCCCCCCCCCCCCACTCCATTGGTGTCTGTGTCTCCCTCTAATCTGCCTATCTTTTTTAGGAATGTAGCTTTTCATGAAAAACATTGAAAATCATTTCAATGTGGACATGGGATATGAGGGAAAATAAAACTCTAAACTCAGCAGATTCAGGCTAGAAATGTTATATTTTAAAATATTTCATAACAAAATAAAACCCTTTTTGTTGCAGTAAAATTGGTAGAAAACTAACAAATTTTGATCTGATGGTAGAGGCGCAGAAAATATGCTGGTGTCTTTCATGACTTTTGTGCATAAGGAGAAATGGCAGAACAAAGATAGTAGATCCAGAAATTGTTGGAATGTTTAAAGCAAATTGTTTTGAAGGAAAATTTGTTCTAGTTTTGAAATGGAGCATAGGAGTGATCAAAGAACTTAAAACAATATAACAAAGATTAAATAAATCTTTGGATAAAAATATAAAGAATTCATTTGTGTATATAATGATGGATGTTGTTTCTGATTATATATTTGCTCTGGTATTTTTGAATTAATATTGAAAACTGAATAAAATTAATAATTTAAAAGACCAAGATAACAATTAGCAAGAAAAATAACAAATAAATATTTCATAGATTTTGAAAATCTTGATTATTCTGTAAAGATATTATTTATAAAATCCTCATCTAGAGTAGATGATCAGATCAGAAAGGTTCCAGATTCTACTCATGCCTTATGCTGAGTTAGCTGATCTCAGTCAGGGTTTTGTTGAGAGGGAGGGGTAGTGTCTGCTGGGGGAGGGGTAGGCTGCAGAACTATCCTCAGTTTCTGTGATAGTGAAAGAAAAATTGATTAGGATTCTCATTTAGACCTGGCAACCGGGATATTTTGCAGGAAGATTGTACACATGGATAAATTTGAAAATATGTTAGGATTTAGTTGTGGAGATTTCCTGGGGAGATTTTGCTGCCAATAAATGCAGGGGTTAAATGATACTCTGGGTGAACAAGAGATCGAATTGTACCCAGTGTCAATAGGACTTAAGCCTGGAATCAGAGGCTTGTGGAAACTTTGGGGAGGTGGGGGGGGGGGGGGGGGGGTGTGCATGAATGTGGAAAATAACCCTCCCAAATCTTTAAAAAAAGTTGTTTTTAGTTTATATGTCTAATTCATCATTTGTAATATTGGGGTTTGAAAATGTCAACAAGCTCTTGGTAGAATTTAAAGAAAAAAATATCTGTCATACTTTTAGGAGTTTCATAGAAAGTTCCTTTACCAAAAATCATTTTATGTGAGATATTTTCTAAATTCCTTGCACATGAAGCACACAGTGGGAGGGGCTGTTTGTCACGAAGAAGCAAGTTTGTCTAACTAGTAATTTATGAATTTATGAATGGAGAGTGTCTTCAATTTATATTTTGAGCTGTGTGATGAACATTTGTTCTATTTTTGTTTCACAATGATGTGTGAATGATTTTACTGATTTTTCTGAGATATGTGAAAGAAATTAAGCAATGAAGCAAAATCTATTACATTAAAGAAATCTGCTAACTTGCGCATAAAATGGTGGCAGAAGGCTCTTTCCTTTACTGCATAGGTCATTATTGAGCAAACCATGACCTTTGACCCAGACTGGAAGTGAATATCCTACACTGCCAAATGGATTCCAGAGCAGTATTGCTGAAACCTCCTCTCCCTTTCATTCAAAAAAAATTAATTCGCATCTCCTAAAGAGGGAAAATTGGTGGAAAAAAAGAGCAGTTTGAATCTGAAAAGGTCTTTGAAGTTTTTTTTCATATGTGTGTCTTTCACCACCCTGCCCCCACCACATTGGGAGCAGGAGTTTTCCTCCACACTGCACCCCCTCACCCTCAGGGCTTTTAAGCTGAATAAATGAAGCATTCCTCATCTATATGCTCATCCTGCAAGAGAGGTCAAGAGGTGGTGTAAGGAATGTCATAAAGTATAATCAAGCCTAGTGAATCAATCAGGTGGGTGGTTTGAGGAGGGACACAGTGGTTGAGAGAGACATGGCTCAGTTAAAATCCTTCGGCCGCACAATTGTCATAATAAAGATACAGAGTTTTGTCTTTAGAGAGCAATATAAAAGAAAGCAGAGGCCAATATGCTCCCTGTTCATAAAGAATACCCTTTGAACTGTTAAATAAAGAGGTGAGGGGGTTGGGCACAGGAAGACATTTTGTCAAGTCATTTGAGTGTTCTGCTACTTTGGTGGGGGGTTGGGCTCAGCAGAGGAAGGAAAGAAAGCAGGAGAGGTTTAACAGCAACTTTGAAAGTGCATTGATAATTGTGAGGGCCTTGTTGCTGTTCTGCTGTGAGACTACAGGGTTTAGCTCAAACCTTGAGCCATTCCAATTAAGACTTGACTCATTTTCTGAGTTTTCAAAGCATTTCCAATCTAATTCTGTTGAAATAATGACAGGGTTTGGGGAAATGGATCACAGCAGGCATTAGGCATCCCTGTTTCACATCGCTATTGCTGAAGGCTCTTTTGAAATAACATAGAACTAAATGGGATGAATAAAAGGAAAATAATGAGGACAGTTTGATTAAGCTGAAAGGATTGACTCTTGCTTGCAGCCTGAACATCCTTGTAGAAGTTTAACACAGAATTGGATGTTTACCATTGGGATAGACATTATTTGCTGTTCACAAATGTTTTAAGTTCATGCTGGGGTTTGTTCCTCATCTAAATTAGTCTACTACTACTCAAAGGGATTGGTTTCAGTCTGCCAGCAACCCCTTTAAGACTTGAGACTATAAGAACATTGTTGAAGGGTATTGCTCTGAACCTTTTGTAATTCTGGTGAAAATCCGGAGGAGAGAAATCCTGATTGCCCCTTTAACTGGCTGACACTTAAGTGAATGTGAAATGTAGGGATAAGTCACTGGTTTGCAATGACAAACTAAGCCAATTCTGTTTAAATAAATATAAGGGACTCTTAAATTCTTACTAGCATTTTAGGAATCATATTCTGAAATATAATTGATTTTTCCATTAAGATTGGCATTTTATTTACTTAAAAGCCTGTATAATTGAGCCTCAATTCATATTCTTTTTCAAGCAATTTACCACTATTCTTCCTGGTGTATGTTATAGCTACAAGTTGATCTCATAGAAATCAGAGTTTATAAGGTGCATATCTATCATTAACATTACCTTCGTTCTGACCTGGTTAATGTAGTCTTTCAAGTCACAAGCATATTTTAAAATATTGAATAGCTAGAACACTTTTTTTTTCTATTACCACTGCCCATCAATATTCTAATAATATTATTGAGATATTCTAACATCCAGAATAAGTTGCTAAAAAACTAAAATAATATATTTTGCCTTGAGAAAATTAAAATTTTCTGGTTTAATACATTTTCTGTTGCTGGTTCCTTGTTTAATTATTTCCAAAATAACAAAGAATATTGTGGAATTTGAGTATAAATGAGGCAAATGGCACGTAATGAATTAGCCACGTCTACAGTTCATTTTGTTTGTGTTAAGGTTGGGAGATTTTAACTCTGTCAGACCTCAGAAACCCAATTGTACTAAGAATTGTGCTTTTTTATTGTATAGAGTGAGTTGGATTTCAATTATTCATTAATTTATTGTCTGCTGCCCCATTTATTATCCTGTCTTACTTATGTCCAGAGTGCAACATGGATATTCATAAAGACAAATGCTACAATATATAGGCTGCCTTTTCATCTGCTGGAACCTGATTTGAATCTAGTTTGGTTTGCTGAAACTCTGGATTAGATGTTAGAGTGTTCTCAATGCAGTTTTTCAGGGGGCGGGGGGGGGGGGGGGGGTTATATTTAAAAAGATTATAAGCTACCTGTAAATTGTAGGGCTTTATTTTAGGCAGCTTGACTTCAGAATCTGTGGTCCTGGCTAATCCTCATCTTGATTTAAAAATGCAAAATGGGATGGTAACCTTATCTAGTGATGAATCATAATGAGGCCATATTGCAATTCCCATCCAAATCATGCAGATCCTGGCCTGAGATTAAAGTAGGAGAAATCAGAGGGAAATACTCTATTCTCAACATCATCATGATTATAATCTTGTACAATTTTGGCAGGATTTTAAGAAAATAATCCAATTAAGGATTAGAATTGTAATTGAGCAGAAGGATAAAATTATACAGTAATTAATTCTAGCCTAAATCTATCAATTTACAATGGATGCTGTGGTTATAGCTATGCTTTTTATAGCTGTGTTTTCATTCTGATAGATTCATTTCTTACATGTTAGCTTGTTGAGTCTCTGATGTTGAGGTTCTTCTTACACTGTCATCCAGTGCTCTGTTTTATGGTTCCTACTTCAGTTTGCAGCCATCAGTGAAGCTGTATTTGTATGAAGCAGGCTTATATACTATATCTAAAAATGCTGTTTTATTAAAAAATGAACAATGTAATTTGTAGGTGAAACTATTTTGTTTTTAACGGTGTTTAAACATTGTGTCTGTCAATGTTATTATTTAATGGTGTACAATTTTTTTTTCAATAATGTACCAAACTGCAACAAAAATGTTGCTTTTAACAAATTTTGAAAATATATCTTCTACTCCAAAATTTGTATTATTTTAACATTTGGAGTGTTTCTAATTTTACAATAGTGCTGTTACTTATATCTAAGAGTTTCATCATTTATATTCAACAGTGTAACAATTTTATTAATTTGTGTTAAAATATTGGATTTTTTTTACTGCATTGATTTGTTCTTTAGTATTTATTACTGTTACCACAATATTGTCCTATTATAACTTACAAGTTACAACAGTGTTGCTGTATTACATGAAGTGTTATTGGATTGTTTAAAAGAAAATTATTACATTCTATTGAATAATGCTGGTCTATTAGTTATAAATTGGCATCATTCATTATAAAAATGCATCTAATTTAAAGAGCTAACTAAAATATTGGAATATTGTTAATTATATTTTCAAATTCCTAGTAAATACAATTTCCACATTAATAAATTCTGGCTGACAATGTTGCAATATTTTATCTATTTTCATTGCATTTTTCTAAATGAAATTGTAATTTTTATCAACATGTAATATTGTGATCATGTAATAATTTTGTATTTTGAATCATATAAGCCTGCTTTATTTTGTATCAATTAATGTTGATACATTGTATCTAAATGATGTATTGTTTCTAAAAGTGTTCACAATTTGTAAAGAATAACTTTGTTAGTGTGATATCTGTTGCTTGTTTTGATATTTTAACACCATCAATGTTTTATTTTGCTGTGTTACATTGCTATGTTGTAGCTTTTGAGATGCTTATTTTATCTAACAGTGTTATAAAATTATCTAATATGGCTATCACATGGTGTACTCTTGCTATATTACATCTCACAGTATTGCTAGCAGGTAGCTAAATTCTTTGGCTTGGCTTCGCGGACGAAGATTTATGGAGGGGGTAGCTAAATACAGCTGTATTATTTGATGAGGTTCAAGGTAGACCTCAAGTTTTCAAGATTATAGTTATTTTTTATTAAATTGTAAGTGTTGCCATGTTATAAACAACAATGCTACAATTTTTCATCCATAACTTTACTACATTGTATACAATATATTGTTGGATATGCTCGATCTTCTACTGATACAATTACCCATTTCACCCATTTCACACCTGATTGCAATGCAGATGCTGGGGATTGTACTAAAGTTAAGTCAGTCAATCCTTGGAATGAGATGTCATCTGACACCAGCTTTGAGCTGATTTTGCTTTCACACTTGCCACTTTAGAGACTGATTGGTGTTTGATTCCTGGGATTTCTTGAAAGTGTGAAAGGGGCTATAGTAACATTGTTTTTCATAACATTGTAACCATATTTTTTGCTTGAAATGTTGTATTTACTAAATATTATAGACTTGTTACATTGTACTGAACAAACTTGCTTGAAATTGTATATTTTCAAAACATGTTGAAATTGCTTATCTGCTACCATTTCTATATTTAATTCAATAATTTTGACATATTTATCTTAATTTGTGAAAATTAAAACAACCAGATGCTGGAAAACTGAAATGTTGGTGCTGATGAAGGGTCTGTAACTTGTAACATTAGCACTGTTTGCCTTCTACAGGCTGTGTAACAATGAATATTTTCAATTTTTTTATTGTATTTCATTGTACATAGCAATATTATGAGATTATATTCACCAGTGTTTCCATAATGGATTTCCAGCTGGTTACAATATTGTATTATTACTTCGCTGCATTAAATTTTTCCCCATATTGAATCAAACTCTGGTTGCAATATTACACCTAATAATTTTGCCATATTTTGCTTAATTACATTACTTTAATTAGCTGGTCATAGAAGCAACAGTGTTTTCTATACCTGTGTCCCTTATATGACCAAGATACAATGGATTTTCATTTCTGAAATATAATTAATTAAATTGATTATTTTTTTTTAAATCAAAAATTAATTTGTGTGGCTAATTATGCCTGAATATTCTTGTTTTCTTTTAATCACTTGGTGTACCATATCTAACAATTTTTTGCATAACAAACAATGTTTTCATGTTTTATTTAATGGCTTGTGATTTCCATAATTATTTCAATGTACAGATATATCTCTCATTAGAAATACTTGAATAACAAAAATTCACTTTTACAAAGAAAGCTGTGTTTGCTTTTATGGAAAGATCTGAATGGATTATTGCTTTTATGAAAATAGCCTCCAATAGTAGTGAAATGGTCTTCACTTTATGTCTTTTCAGCTAATGAAAGGTTTCATTGGAATGACCTAGTTTAGTAAAGTGGGGTATACCTGTATTCTACTTAATGCAGTAGAAGCCCAAAAATCTGGATGCCAGAAATTTGGACCACCTAAGAATCCAGACTTTTTAGAAACTCTCAGACTTGAAAAAAATTAGTGGGGTTTTTTGTGTGTACATGCATAAAGACCCAGATGCACAGCGGCATTAAAAAAAAATGAACTCCTCATTTTGATAAATCAAGCTTGCTTGAATTTGCTAATGAATAAATGATCAACATGTACCTGTTTATCCCTTTTTTATTCTTCCTTAAATTTGAATTTTGAAAGTATAGCCTGAGAATTCCAAAAATCTAGACTGACCCAATCCCTGAACAGTTAGGAGTTTAGACTTCTTCTGTAATTTTGTTCTCAGTTACTTGGCATATGTTGCTTCATTATCTGTTGATATGTCCTAATAGCAACCCTGCTAATTTATCTGGTAATGCTGCTGACTTGTCTCGAAGCTAACAGTATTAGTAGTTTCATATATTGAATGTGTTGGTGCAAACCATTTTTGCCTATTATTGTTACCATTTTTCCTCTAACTCTGCTACAATATTGTGTGCATTCCTGGACCATCACTTTCAGAAAAGTAACTCTGTGTCTTGCTGAAACTTTTAAAGGAACGCTGAAAACTTGAATGATTTTGACTTACTTGTGTTAAAATGTTAGAAATTAAATTAAACCATTATCGTAATTCATCTTGTAACTTTGCTTTACTCTTGTTGCTTTTTGTGAATGTTTTAATTCAAAATGGTTCTGGAGTGTGCAACTTATTTTCAATAAGTCCATAAGAAATAGTAGCAAATTAGGCTATTCAGCCCATCAAGTCTGCCCACCATTCAATCATGAACTGATCTATTTTCCCACTCAGCCCCACTGCTGGGTTTCTCCCTATAACCTTTTAAGCCTTGGATAATCAAGAATCTGTCAATCTCTTCCTTAAAAACAACCAATGACTTGGCCTCCACCACAGATTCACCACCCTCTGGCTAATGAAATTTCTCCATGCCTGGATAGCACATAAAACTATGTTTTTCCACTGTGCCTTGGTATATGGGGACAATCAGAGTTGTTAGTGTCATCAACTTTTTGAACTGAATGAACAGGGAAAGTAACTTAGTATTTCTTTAACTAATAAAAGGAATGAGGAGAATTATGCAGAAATAGAGTGGAAAAATGTAATACCAAAAGGGCCAGATTAAGGGAGAGAGCAATAAACAAGGGAAAAATAAATTAAACTTTAAATTATCTCCAAAAATTAAAAAAGTACAAAGTATGTGCCATTTCACTGTTATTGGGTTTGCAGCATTAGACAAGTTATCTGATATAATTAGGACTTAGCAAGTTACTAAAATGATACTTAATTTGAAATAGATGTGTTACTATTTGTAGAACTTTTAATGGAAAGTAGCTGTGCAAATACAGCAACTTTATTCTCTGTCAGGGGTAAAGCAGGCTTCCAGATGGAGGTACTATGAAGTTTATGGTGGAGATATTTAATTTAGAAGGTCTGTCTTGAATACCTTTTGAGTAGCTAACCTCAGTCATAGGTGCTGCAGTTTTTACACATACATTGCAGCAAGAATAATTTTCTTGGTGACATTTTTATTAGCATGGTGTAAGAGATAAAAACACACCACTCTATGTTTATTTTAAATCAAAAATAGATTATGTGATGTTCATTTATGTGTTGTAAATTGTTCTTTCTCTTTGGGTGCTAAGTTTGTGACCTGGTCTATATTGCCAACATTTCAAACATTTTCTGTAATATGATTCCAGGAGCTTTGGGGCAAATTGTCTTCAGATATATAATAAAACAGGAAACTACCGAAGGGGCTCCATCAGTTAGTCAGCATCTATAGAGTGAGAGTGACAGAATTATTGTTTCAAGTCAAAGTTTGATCAGATGACCTGAAACATTAAAGTTGTTTTCTCTCAATGGATAATATTTGGTCCTGTTGAATGTTTCCAGCATTTTTCTACTTTTACTTCAGAATTCCAGCATCTCCCGATTTCATTGTTAAATGTTTTTGTTTACTTTATTGTAATAATTATGACTCCTGTTGTTTACACTAAATAATTTAATTGATATTAAAAGCTTTCAATAGGATTGAGAAATGCCATCATATTTTTGTAAAATGTGTGTTATTCATTTTCATCAGTTCATTTACAATATCAGCCAGTTCCTGTATTGTATGAAGAAGTGTTGTACAGACAATATCTAGTGGAGTTTCTATATAACAGTGTTATGTCACCTTCTTCTCCCTATATTTTATCTGATAATGGTGCTGCTTTGAATGTATTTTGACTCACTTCCTGAGTCTAGGTCATTTGCAAAGTACTGGGGGGGGGGGGGGGGGAGGTTTGGGGCCAACACGGACCCTTGTGCAACTCCCCTTTCCACCATTTGCTGATCTGAATTTGCCCACATCCCTTTCTTTCACAAACATGCATTTGCTTCCATTGTGTATCCCCTTCCTCTGCCTGTAACTGGCATTTCTGGAGCTTCATTAATTCAGGTGCTTTCATCAAGTATGACATTCCTTTCTGTGATCTGTGCTCTGTATTCTTTATTCTGCTTGCAGGTCTTTTTTTAAATCATATTTTGAGTAAAATTTTAATGATCCTTTTTTACTGATGTTCATGAATTGGTGCACAGTTCCATGGTCTCTGGTACATTTATAAAGGTGCTCTGCAATCTATTTCTGCCTTGACTATTTTTTGGAATGTGCAGATGAAATACATTCATTTTGGATTTGTATCCTAAGTTTTGTTAGTTTATCCATTAAAATGATCATGCATTTATTATCATATGCATTGTAAAATGTACATGAGTGCTGAAAAGACCTCCCCAACTTCCATCCATTACTTGTCTTTTCTCTTCATGCACTTTACTGATGTCTTCTAATTTCAAACCCATTGAGGCACTCTCCCTGAAAAATATAAGGACAATATGGCTGTCATTTCATTGTCATTTTCTGTGGCATGTATGTAATATTTAACAGCAATTTCCTTGCGTTGATGTTGGTTTTTGTTACAATACTTTTTATATACAATTTAGTAACTTTTAATCTTCATCAGTCTTGAAATTGTTCTCTATTATCTTTGTGCTCCTTTGATGCTCTTCCACTTTCAATTGTGCCTCCTTTATTCATACACAGTGAGAAAATACTGGCTGTTTTTTTGTACTTTTTAGAGAAATGTATTTATCTTCAATTTGGTTGGGTAGAGTTTCAAAAATTTGTCGTTGTTATTCTATTTATTTGTTCATATATTTTCCAGGGTATTTTCTTTATTTCCATTTCTACTTAAGATCTGTTCTATCATTCTGGATATTTTAAAAATTAATGTCTGTTGTAATTATATCCTAAATTTTAAAAAAAATTAGTATGATGTATGGGCCCTTGCTGAGAAATTCCCCTGCACTTCATCGCCTCTTTCTGACTCGAGAATAAGTTTGTAACATTTCCAGTACATTCCTATGTCAATTTACTGGGTGGTTAAAAATGCCCCAGATTTATTTTCATGTCCTTTATTCATTTCATTGATCGCCATTCATTTTTCTGAAGCAGCCCCTGCTCTATTCCCCATTATTCTGTGATTGATTTAATTTCTTTGATTTCAGTTTGTTAGCAATCTCCCCTTTTCTCAGCTATTCTACCCATTATCCTTTCTGTTTACACTATAAACACTGTTTACACTGAAGATTTTTATTTCCCAACCTCCTATTTCAGTTAGTTCCTTTCACCTTTAGTTTCTTCCTTTTGGTCTTTTTTTTTTGCTAATGTCACTTTTTAATGAGATGCCATATACATAATTATAGAGGTAAGTGAAAATATTTTAAAGGCTTCTTTATTGCATCTTTAACAAGCCTTGTACCAGGAAGTCACGTGATGGAGTAGTGACCGGACGGTGAACTCCAGCCCTCTCCAGAAAAGTTGAAAAAAATAAAGGAAAGCACAAAGGCACAAAAATAAAAATTAAAGTAAAGTGAATATAAAGGTGGAAAGAAGATGGCGACGAAAAAAGAAAAGTCGAAACCAACGGTAAGAAGAGAGGAAGAGAAGACAACGGAAAAAGAAGGAGAAGGCCTTACCTGTTCGAAGAGGCCCGCAGTGGAGAGAGAAACCCGCTCCCTCAGGTCGGTAGAAAGTGGACTACAAAAATGGCTCGCTGAGCCATTTTTTTGCGCATGCAAAAAAACACACCGACGGGAGGGGCGACCAGCTGGGGAGTCGATCTCCACAGCCGGCAATGACAGCTACAGAACAGCAGCAGCAAGAGGAGAACATAGAAGACAATGAAAACAAGAAAGAAGAGAAGAAAAAGAAAACAAAGAAACAACAGATGGCCAACCCAGAGGAAGAAGAAGAGGAAGAGGAAGAGTACAGTGAAATGGAAGAAGAAAAGAAAGGCAAGATAAAGGATATACTTTCTCTTATTAAAGAATACATGGATTCATTTAAAGAATGGCAAGCACAAGAATTTAGTGATTTAAGAAGAAGAATAAACAGTACAGAAGAGAAAGTGAATAAAATAGACCATATCGGAAATAGGAAAAAGAATGGACAAGGTGGAAGAACGAGAAGCAGCAGTAGAAATGGAGGTAGAGGACTTAAAAAAGAAATTAGAAGAATCTAATAAAAAAGTTAAAGAGACACAAGAGCTGTTAGCTTAGAAAATAGATATAATGGAAAATTATAACAGAAGAAATAATATAAAGATAGTGGGCCTTAAGGAAGATGAAGAAGGCAAGAATATGAGAGAGTTTATAAAAGATTGGATCCCGAGGATGTCCAGAACTACAGCAGGAAATGGAAATAGAAAGGGCACATAGAGCATTAGCCTTTAAACCACAACCACAACAAAAGTCAAGATCTATTTTAGTAAAATTCCTAAGATATACTACAAGAGAAAAGGTACTGGAGAAAACAATGGAGAAAGTAAGAGAGGACAACAAGCCACTGGAGTACAAAGGGCAAAATTTTTTTATTTATCCAGATATAAGTTTTGAACTCCTGAAGAAGAGAAAGGAGTTCAATACAGGAAAGGCGATTTTATGGAAGAAAGGGTATAAATTTATACTAAAGCATCCAGCGGTATTGAAAATATTTATTCCAGGACAGCAAAACAGACTATTCTCGGATCCAGAGGAAGCACAAAAATTTGCAGAACAATTACAAAATAGACTGAGAGATGATGACGTGTAACGAGAGTACAAAAGACTGCGAACTAAAAAGACGTGTGTATAGGACTATATACATATATAATACATATATTACATAAATGTATGTGCATTTAAAAGAAAATATAGTGTATAGACAAGAATTAATGAGGGAAAAAAGGGGAAGAGAGGAGTAAAGAGGAAATTTAGAGAGTGACCTTTCTTGTATATAAAAATTGAAATCTTTTCTGGGGGGGCTGGGTAGGGAGAAATTACGGTCACTGCAAAATCAGTTGACGCTTGCAAGTGAATTCGCAAATCCAAATGGAGAGGGGAGATGTGGTTGCCCGACAAGGGATAAAGGGCAACTCAGGAAGGGGAGGGGACAATGGGGTTAAAGAAATATTAGGTAGGAGTGTAAGGGGAATGTTTGATGTGTTAAAAATGTTGTCTTATAAACTGTTAAAAGAAAGAAAGCAGAAATGGATGAGAAGGAAAGGTGATGATGAGGAAACGGAAGGGAAAGATAAACAAAGTATAAAATGGCTACATTAAACTATATGACTTTAAATATTAACGGAATACATAACCAAATCAAAAGGAAGAAACTGCTAAATTTACTGAAAAAAGAAAAAATTGATATTGCATTTGTGCAAGAAACACACTTAACTGAAGTGGAGCACAAGAAATTAAAGAGAGATTGGATAGGACATGTAACGACAGCGTCATATAACTCAAAAGCTAGAGGAGTGGCTATATTAATCAGTAAAAATGTACCAATTAAAGTAGAAGAGGAAATAATAGATCCAGCAGGAAGATATGTAATGATAAAATGTCAGATATATTTGGAGTTTTGGAATTTACTTAATATATATTCGCCTAATGAAGAAGATTAAAAATTTTTGCAGGATATTTTTCTGAAGATAGCAGATACGCAAGGGAATATATTAATAGGAGGGGGATTTCAATCTCAATTTGGATTCAAACATAGATAAAACCGGGAAAAAAATTAACAGAAAGAATAAAGTAACCAAATTTATAATTAAATCGATGCAAGAAATGCAACTTTTGGATATATGGAGGAAACAACACCCAAAGGAAAAGGAATATTCATATTATTCGGATAGACATAAAACATATTCAAGAATAGATTTATTCCTGTTATCAGCTTGTATACAATATAGAGTTAGGAAAACAGAATATAAAGCTAGAATATTATCGGACCATTCACCCTTGATATTGACAATTGAGTTAGAGGATATCCCTCCAAAAATGTATAGATGGAGATTAAACCCCATGCTACTTAAAAGACAGGATTTTAGAGAATTTATAGAAAGACAAATTAAAATGTATTTTGAAATAAATACGGTATCAGTGAAGGATAAGTTTATATTATGGGATGCAATGAAAGCATTCAACAGAGGGCAAATAATAAGTTACGTAACTAGGATGAAGAAGGATTACAATCAGGAAACAGAACAGTTGGAAAAGGAAATAGCAAATATAGAGAAAGAATTAGCAAGGAAGGAAGACAAGACACTACCAAAAGAAGGGAATTGGTAGATAAAAAAATAAAATATGAAACATTTCAAACATATAAGGTGGAGAAAAATATAATGAAGACAAAGCAGAAATATCACGAACTAAGAGAAAAAACGCACAAAATTCTAGTGTGGCAGCTTAAGACAGAACAAACTAAAAGAATGGTATTGGCATCAAGGAAAAAAGACAAACAGATCACATATAATCCAATGGAAATTAATGAAAATTTCAGAGAATTCTAAGAACAATTATACCAAACTGAAAACGAAGGGAAAGAAGGCAAAATAGATGAATTCTTAACTAAAATTGAACTACCGAAATTACAAACAGAGGAACAAAATAAGTTAATAGAACCATTTGTAATAGTAGAAATACAAGAGACAATAAAAAATCTGCTGAATAATAAAACACCAGGAGAGGATAGTCTCCCAATAGAATTCTATAAAACATTTAAAGATTTATTAATTCCTCCCCTCCTGGAAGTAATCAACCAGATTGATAAAACACAAAGCTTACCAGATTCGTGCAAAACAGCAATAATTACAGTAATACCAAAGGCAGGGAAAGATCCACTTGCACCAGCATCATATCGACCAATATCTCTACTTAACACAGATTACAAGATAATAGCTAAATTATTAGCAAACAGATTAGCTGATTATGTACCAAAAATAGTAAGTCTAGACCAAACTGGATTCATAAAAAAAAGATGAATAACAGATAATATTTGTAAGTTTATTAATTTAATTCATGCAGTAGAAAGAAATAAAACTCCAACAGTAGCGGTTGCTTTAGATGCAGAGAAGGCATTCGACAGAGTAGAATGGAATTATTTATTCAAGGTACTACAAAAATTTAGTTTACCAGAGAAATATATTAATTGGATTAAAGCATTATATAAGGGGCCATTGGCAAGAGTGACAGTAAATGGATAGGTATCAAAACATTTTAACTTAAGCAGATCAACAAGACAGGGATGCCCACTATTGCCCTTATTGTTCGCGTTAGCCATAGAACCACTTGCAGAACTGATAAGAACAGAAAATAAAATAAAAGGGACAAAAATAAAAGGCAAGGAATACAAAATCAGTTTATTTGCAGATGATGTTATAGCATACCTAACAGAACTAGAAACATCAATAAAAGAATTATATAAGAAATTGAAGGAGTATGGAGAAGTGTCGGGATACAAGATTAATGCAAATAAAAGTGAAGCAATGCCAATGAATAATGCGGATTTCTCAAAATTCAAGAAAGAATCACTATTTAGATGGCAAATGCAAACAATACGATACTTAGGTATACAAATAAATAAAAACCTCAGCCATCTATATAAACTTAATTATTATCCACTAATGAAAAAAATACAGGAAGATTTAGAGCATTGGAAAGACTTACCATTAACACTAATAGGAAGGATAAACTGTATTAAAATGAACATTTTTCCAAGGATACAATACCTATTTCAGGCACTGCCAATACACTTGACAGAAAAATTCTTTAAGGAGTTAAAGAAAATAATAAGGAAATTTTTATGGAAAGGGGGGAAACCGAGGATAGCACTAGATAAATTAATAGAATGGTATAGACAAGGAGGCTTACAACTGCCAAATTTTAAAAATTATTATAGAGCCGCACAATTAAGATATCTATCAGATTTTTACCAAACAAAAGAAAAGCCAGATTGGACTAGATTAGAGCTAGACAAAATAGGGGAGAAGATTCCTGAACATATATAAATGGGATGAAAAATTGGTAAAACATAGGAATTCTCCAGTATTGCACCATTTGCTTAATATTTGGAAGAAGATTCATGTAGAAAGAAATAAAACAAACTACCAATTATCAAAACTAATACGGATGCAAAATCAGCTAATCCCTTTTACGGTAGATAACCTGTCTTTTAGAGAATGGGAGAAAAAAGGGATTAAAAGAATAGAAAATTGTTTTTCGGGGAATAAATTATTATCCTTTGAACAAATGAAGGATAAATATAATATAACTCAAGATACAGTGCTGGCATATTACCAATTGAAATCCTATTTAAAGGATAAATTGGGAAGTAGTCTGAAGTTACCAGAAGGAAGCAATTTTGAATATCTGATTACAGACACAATGATAATTAAAAAATTTATAACAAACATGCATATCAAATTACAAGAAAAGGAGAACGAGGAAATAAATGATAAAACTAAACAAAAGTGGGAACAAGATCTAAACATAAAGATAAAAAAGGAATCATGGGAGAGGTTATGTTTAGGAACTATGAGAAATACAATAAATACAAGATTACGTATGATACAATATAATTGGATACATAGGTTATATATCACTCCTCAAAAGTTAAATAAATGGGATCCAACAGTATCTGACAGATGTTTTCATTGTAAAAAAGAAATGGGAACAACAATTCATGCAATCTGGACTTGTGAAAAGGTGAAAAAATTTTGGGAAGATCTAAACCAGATATTAAATAAAATTACAGAAAGCAATATACCAAAAAACCCAGAGATCTTCCTCCTAAGTAACATAAAAAATAAAGAATTTGGACTTGATTTGGAGGGTGTACAAAAAAGATTTGTTAAGATAGCCCTAGCTGTAGCAAAAAAATGTATTATGTCAAACTGGAAATTAGAAGATAATTTGAAAATACAGCAATGGTATATAGAAATGAATAAATGTATTCCATTAGAAAAAATAACATTATTTGAACAAATATGGGAGCCGTACATGGAATATAATAGAGAAAACCTACCGGGAAATCTATAACCTAAAATGACAAAAGGAAAACAGAATGGAAAGAATTGACTCAGTGGAAATTTTTGTTCATTAATGTTGAGTGACAACATTGTTTGATGGGTTTGATGTATCTTGGACTCAGAGTTTTGAATGGATGGAGGGGGAGGTGGGGGGGGGAAGGGAGGGGGGAGAAAACTACACTGTATATATTTGAAAGGACAAATGTGTACATCTTGAATAATGTGATCTATAGTGTGAAAAATAAAAAATAAAAAAAAGATAAAGACTGAAAGCTTGTTGATGCACATGTTCTTCAAGCAATAGCATAATGAATGTACTTAACAATAGCATTTATTGTTTTCAGAAAGATTCAATACAGCAAAAATGTCTTGTCTGTGTCACAATAGCTGTGATACATTCTGTTACATTTGTGGCAAATATACATGTTGTTAAATTCAATAAAAAATGAAATATTTCTCCAACTTATTGCGTAATTCTGCAAATCTGAAATTATCTTTATGTTCAGCATGAAGTTTTCTATCATAAGCTCCAATTTTTTTTCAGGAAGCAAATTTGGAACATTTTGGGGGAAAAATTGTCCAGTATGATTAGAGTTATTCATCTCTTTTAATTCTCTTTGTCCAAGAGCATAAACAGATGCTCTAGCTGGTCACCATCTATCTTGGCTTTCATTAAAAGTAATGGCTGACCATTTCAGAATCAGAATCCAGAGTTTATTGTCATGAACAAGTCATGAAATTTGGTGTTTTGAGGCAGCATCAAAGTGTAAACATTCATATTAAAGGTAAAGGTTTCATTATTATCAAATAATACTACAGTTAGAATATAACATACATGAAATTCTTTAACTTTAGACTACAGTAAGGCAGACAGAGAGTCATACCTTGTCCACACCCCTCACACAAACCTACAGCACCTGGCGTTACTAGGCGGTCTCCCCTCTAAGTACTGACCAGTCCTGAACCAGCTTAGCTTCTGAGATCAGATAATCTCAGGCATATTCAGATTATTAGCTGCTTATAACCATCTTACAACATTAGAACATATAATAGTGCATGGAAAGTAAGGCAGCGTCTTTGATTATTGATCCCCGATCCAAACACTGGCACCTCCTGGACTACATCCTGGTGCGAGAAAGTGACAAACAAGATGTGCTCCACACCAGGGTCATGCCTAGCGCGGAATGCCACACTGACCACCGGCTGGTTCGCTGCAAGCTCAACCTTCACTTCAAGCCAAAGCCCAGGAACAATAAAGCCCCCAGAAAGAGGTTCAATGTTGGAAACCTGCAGTCAGACGAAGCGAGAGGAAACTTCCAGGCAAACCTCAAAGCAAAGCTCGACGTTGCAACCCGCCTCACGGACCCGTCCCCTGAAACCTTCTGGGATCAGTTGAAGACTACCATACTGCAATCCACTGAAGAGGTACTGGGCTTCTCCTCCAGGAAAAACAAGGACTGGTTTGACGAAAACAGCCAGGAAATCCAGGAGCTGCTGGCAAAGAAGTGAGCTGCCCACCAGGCTCACCTTACAAAGCCGTCCTGTCCAGAGAAGAAACAAGCATTCCGTCGCGCATGCAGCCATCTTCAGCGCAAACTCCGGGAGATCCAAAATGAGTGGTGGACTAGCCTCGCCAAACGAACCCAGCTCAGACATTGGCGACTTCAGGGGTTTCTACGAGGCTCTAAAGGCTGTGTACGGCCCCTCACCCCAAGTCCAAAGCCCGCTGTGCAGCTCAGACGGCAAAGTCCTCCTCAGCGACAAGATCTCCATCCTCAACCGATGGTCAGAACACTTCCAATCTCTTTTCAGTGCCAACCGCTCAGTCCAAGATTCCGCCCTGCTCCAGCTCCCTCAACAGCCCCTAAGGCTAGAGCTGGATGAGGTTCCCACCCTGGATGAGACATATAAGGCAATCGAACAACTGAAAAGTGGCAAAGCAGCAGGTATGGATGGAATCCCCCCAGAAGTCTGGAAGGCTGGCGGCAAAACTCTGCATGCCAAACTGCATGAGTTTTTCAAGCTTTGTTGGGACCAAGGTAAACTGCCTCAGGATCTTCGTGATGCCACCATCATCACCCTGTACAAAAACAAAGGCAAGAAATTAGACTGCTCAAACTACAGGGGAATCACGTTGCTCTCCATTGCAGGCAAAATCTTCACTAGGATTCTACTAAATAGAATAACACCTAGTGTCGCCGAGAATATTCTCCCAGAATCACAGTGCGGCTTTCGCGCAAACAGAGGAACCACTGACATGGTCTTTGCCCTCAGACAGCTCCAAGAAAAGTGCAGAGAACAAAACAAAGGACTCTACATCACCTTTGTTGACCTCACCAAAGCCTTCGACACCGTGAGCAGGAAAGGGCTTTGGCAAATACTAGAGCGCATCGGATGTCCCCCAAAGTTCCTCAACATGATTATCCAACTGCACGAAAACCAACAAGGTCGGGTCAGATACAGCAATGAGCTCTCTGAACCCTTCTCCATTAACAATGGCGTGAAGCAAGGCTGTGTTCTCGCACCAACCTTCTTTTCAATCTTCTTCAGCATGATGCTGAACCAAGCCATGAAAGACCCCAACAATGAAGACGCTGTTTACATCCGGTACCGCACGGATGGCAGTCTCTTCAATCTGAGGCGCCTGCAAGCTCACACCAAGACACAAGAGAAACTTGTCCGTGAACTACTCTTTGCAGATGATGCCGCTTTAGTTGCCCATTCAGAGCCAGCTCTTCAGCGCTTGACGTCCTGCTTTGTGGAAACTGCCAAAATGTTTGGCCTGGAAGTCAGCCTGAAGAAAACTGAGGTCCTCCATCAGCCAGCTCCCCACCATGACTACCAGCCCCCCCACATCTCCATCGGGCACACAAAACTCAAAACGGTCAACCAGTTTACCTATCTTGGCTGCACCATTTCATCAGATGCAAGGATCGACAATGAGATAGACAACAGACTCGCCAAGGCAAATAGCGCCTTTGGAAGACTACACAAAAGAGTCTGGAGAAACAACCAACTGAAAAACCTCACAAAGATAAGCGTATACAGAGCCGTTGTCATACCCACACTCCTGTTCGGCTCCGAATCATGGGTCCTCTACCGGCACCACCTACGGCTCCTAGAACGCTTCCACCAGCGTTGTCCCCGCTCCATCCTCAACATCCATTGGAGCGCTTACACCCCTAACGTCGAAGTACTCGAGATGGCAGAGGTCGACAGCATCGAGTCCACGCTGCTGAAGATCCAGCTGCGCTGGATGGGTCACGTCTCCAGAATGGAGGACCATCGCCTTCCCAAGATCGTGTTATATGGCGAGATCTCCACTGGCCACCGTGACAGAGGTGCACCAAAGAAAAGGTACAAGGACTGCCTAAAGAAATCTCTTGGTGCCTGCCACATTGACCACCGCCAGTGGGCTGATAATGCCTCAAACCGTGCATCTTGGCACCTCACAGTTTGGCAGGCAGCAACCTCCTTTGAAGAAGACCGCAGAGCCCACCTCTCTGACAAAAGGCAAAGGAGGAAAAACCCAACACCCAACCCCAACCCACCAATTTTCCCTTGCAACCGCTGCAATCGTGTCTGCCTGTCCCGCATCGGACTTGTCAGCCACAAACGAGCCTGCAGCTGACGTGGACTTTTTACCCCCTCCATAAATCTTCGTCCGCGAAGCCAAGCCAAAGATTGAGGAATCTGATGGCAGTGGGGAAGAAGTTACACATGTGCTGCTGAGTGCTTGTCTTTAGGCTACTGTATCTTTTCCCCAATGGTAGCAAAGTGAAGAGGGTATGGTCTGGGTGGAGGGGGTTCTTGAGGTTAGAGGCTGCTTTTTTAAGACACCGCCTCAAGATGTTCTTGATGGAATGAAGTCTGGTGCTTGTGATGTTGCAGGCCAAATTAACAACCCTCTAGAGTTTATTCTTGTCTGGAGAGTTGGCGCCTCTGTACCAGGCAGTGATGCAGCCAGCCAGAATGCTCTCCATTGTACACATGTAGAAGTTTACTTATCATGTGGCCGATTATTTTGGCAGATATTTGATATAAACCTGGGATGTTTGTGGCATAACCCTTGCTGCAGTCTCTTGCTTGGAATAACTCATTAAGGGTTCCTTTCAATTGGTTCAGTGTGGTCTTCGATTGCATCACAGCCCAAACAGTATCCTAATATTGTCTTCCTCTTCC